>NC_092785.1:54703733-55403733 GCF_047496795.1 Chiloscyllium punctatum | reverse complement strand
CACACACTCACACAGCGAGGGAGGGACACACAAACACAGAGCGAGGGAGGGACACACACACACACATACACAGCGAGGGAGGGACACACACAGCGAGGGAGGGACACACACACACACACACACACACACACACACAGTGAGGCGTCACGCACACAGCAAGTGACGGACATGCACACACACAGCGAGGGAGGGACACGCACGCACAAACACACTCACTCACGAGGGAGGGGCACGCACGCACACACACACACACACACACACACACACACACACACGAGGGAGAGACACGCACACACACACGAGGGAGGGACACGCACACACACACACACACGAGGGAGGGACACGCACAAACACACACATGAGGGAGGGACACAAACACAGTGAGGGACACACACAGCAAGGAAGGGACACGCACACACACACATACACGAGGGAGGGACACGCACGCACACAGCGAGGGAGGGACACGCACACACACAGCTCGGGAGGGATACGCGCACACACAGCGAGGGAGAGACACGCACACACAACGAGGGAGGGATACGCACACTCAGCGAGGGAGGGACACGCACACTCAGCGAGGGAGGGACACGCACACACAGCGAGGGATAGACACGCACACACAGCGAGGGATAGACACGTACACACAGCGAGGGATGGACACGCACACACAGCGAGGGAGGGACACGCACACACACAGCGAGGGAGGGACAGGCACACACACAGCGAGGGAGGGACACGCACACACAGCGAGGGAGGGACACGCACACACACAGCGAGGGAGGGACACACACACACACAGCGAGGGAGAGACACGCACACACACAGCGAGGGAGAGACACGCACACACAGCGAGGGAGGGACACGCACACACAGCGAGGGAGGGACACGCACACACAGCGAGGGAGGGACACGCACACACAGCGAGGGAGGGACACGCACACACAGCGAGGGAGGGACACGCACACACACAGCGAGGGAGGAACACGCACACAGTGAGGGATGCACACTCAGCGTGGGAGGGACACACATGCACACAGAGCGAGGGAGGGACACACACGCACACACAGTGAGGGAGGGACACACACACACACACACACACACACAGCGAGGGAGGGTCACACAGACACACACACACACACACACACACAGTGAGGGAGGGACACACACACACAGTGAGGGTGGGACACACACACACACACACACACACACACAGCGAGGGAGGGACACACACAGCGAGGGAGGGACACACACACACACACACACACACACACACACAGCGAGGGAGGGAAACACACACACACACACACACACACACACACACAACAAAAGAGGAATATGCACACACACCAAGGGAGGGACACACACACACACACACACACACACACAGCGAGGGAGGGAGACACACACACAGCGAGGGAGGGACACACACACACAGAGCAAGGGAGACACACACACACACACACACACACACACACACACACACACACACACACACAGCGAGGGAGGGACACACACACACAGCGAGGGAGCGACACACACACACACACAGCGAGGGAGGGACACACAGACACACATACACACACACACACACACACACACACACACACACACACACACAGCGAGGGAGGGACACACACAGCGAGGGAGGGACACACACACAAACACAGTGAGGGAGGGACACACACACACACACACACACACACCAAGGGAGGGACACACACACACACACACAGCGAGGGAGGGACACACACACACAGAGCGAGGGAGGGACACACACACACACAGCGAGGGAGGGACACACACACACAC
Organism: Chiloscyllium punctatum; assembly: GCF_047496795.1. NCBI lineage: Eukaryota > Metazoa > Chordata > Chondrichthyes > Orectolobiformes > Hemiscylliidae > Chiloscyllium > Chiloscyllium punctatum. The sequence continues at coordinate 55,401,921 of NC_092785.1, read as the reverse complement.
ACCAAGGGAAGGACACGCACACACACACAGCGAGTGAGGGACACACACACACACACACACACACACAGCGAGGGAGTGACACACACACATACACAGAGCGAGGGAGGGACACACACACACACACACAGCGAGGGAGGGACACACACACACACAGCGAGGGAGGGACACACACACACACACAGCGAGGGAGGGACACACACAAACATACACACACACACACACACACACAGTGAGGGGTCACGCACACAGCAAGGGACGGACATGCACGCACACAGCGAGGGAGGGACACGCACGCACACACAGTGAGTGAGGGACACACACACACACACACACACACACACACACACACACAGAGCGAGGGAGGGACACACACACACAGCGAGGGAGGTAAACACACACACACACACACAGCGAGGGAGGGACACACACACACACAGCGAGGCAGGGACACACACACACACACACACAACAAAAGAGGAATATGCACACACACCAAGGGAGTGACACGCACACACACACACAGCGAGGGAGGGACGCACACACACAGCGAGGGAGGGACACACACACACACAACAAAAGAGGAATATGCACACACACCAAGGGAGGGACACACACACACACACACACACACACACACACACACACACACACACACACACACACACACACACACACAGCGAGGGAGGGACACACACCCACAGCGAGGGAGGGACACACACACACACAGAGCAAGGGAGGGGGACACACACACACACAAACACAGCGAGGGAGGGACACACACACACACAGCGAGGGAGGGACACACACACACACACAGCGAGGGAGGGACACACACAGCGAGGGAGGGACACACACACACACACACACACACACACAGCGAGGGAGGGAAACACACACACACAACAAAAGAGGAATATGCACACACACCAAGGGAGGGACACACACACACACACACAGCGAGGGAGGGAGACACACACACAGCGAGGGAGGGACACACACACACAGAGCAAGGGAGGGACACACACACACAGCGAGGGAGCGACACACACACACACACAGCGAGGGAGGGACACACAGACACACATACACACACACACACACAGCGAGGGAGGGACACACACAGCGAGGGAGGGACACACACACAAACACAGTGAGGGAGGGACACACACACACACACACACACACCAAGGGAGGGACACACACACACACACACAGCGAGGGAGGGACACACACACAGAGCGAGGGAGGGACACACACACACACAGCGAGGGAGGGACACACACACACACACCGAGGGAAGAACACGCACACACACACAGCGAGGGAGGGACACACACACACACAGCGAGGGAGTGACACACACACATACACAGAGCGAGGGAGGGACACACACACACACACACACACAGCAAGGGAGGGACACACACACACACAGCGAGGGAGGGACACACACACACACACAGCGAGGGAGGGACACACACAGCGAGGGAGGGACACACACACACACACACAGTGAGGGGTCACGCACACAGCAAGGGACGGACATGCACGCACACAGCGAGGGAGGGACACGCACGCACACACAGTGAGTGAGGGACACACACACACACACACACACACACACACACACAGAGCGAGGGAGGGACACACACACACAGCGAGGGAGGTAAACACACACACACACACACAGCGAGGGAGGGACACACACACACAGCGAGGCAGGGACACACACACACACACACACAACAAAAGAGGAATATGCACACACACCAAGGGAGGGACACGCACACACACACACAGCGAGGGAGGGACGCACACACACAGCGAGGGAGGGACACACACACACACAGTGAGGCAGGGACACACACACACACAACAAAAGAGGAATATGCACACACACCAAGGGAGGGACACACACACACAGCGAGGGAGGGACACGCACACACACAGCGAGGAAGGGACACGCACACACACACATACACGAGGGAGGGACACGCACGCACACAGCGAGGGAGGGACACGCACACACACAGCTCGGGAGGGATACGCACACTCAGCGAGGGAGGGACACGCACACTCAGCGAGGGAGGGACTCGCACACTCAGCGAGGGATAGACACGCACACACAGCGAGGGATAGACACGTACACACAGCGAGGGATGGACACGCACACACAGCGAGGGAGGGACACGCACACACACAGCGAGGGAGGGACAGGCACACACACAGCGAGGGAGGGACACGCACACACAGCGAGGGAGGGACACGCACACACACAGCGAGGGAGGGACACACACACACACAGCGAGGGAGAGACACGCACACACACAGCGAGGGAGAGACACGCACACACAGCGAGGGAGGGACACGCACACACAGCGAGGGAGGGACACGCACACACAGCAAGGGAGGGACACGCACACACAGCGAGGGAGGGACACGCACACACAGCGAGGGAGGGACACGCACACACAGCGAGGGAGGGACACGCACACACAGCGAGGGAGGGACACGCACACACACAGCGAGGGAGGAACACGCACACAGTGAGGGATGCACACTCAGCGTGGGAGGGACACACATGCACACAGAGCGAGGGAGGGACACACACGCACACACAGTGAGGGAGGGACACACACACACACACACACACACACAGCGAGGGAGGGACACACAGACACACACACACACACACAGTGAGGGAGGGACACACACACACAGTGAGGGTGGGACACACACACACACGCACACACACACACACAGCGAGGGAGGGACACACACAGCGAGGGAGGGACACACACACACACACACACACACACACAGCGAGGGAGGGAAACACACACACACACACACACACACACAACAAAAGAGGAATATGCACACACACCAAGGGAGGGACACACACACACACACACACACACACACAGCGAGGGAGGGAGACACACACACAGCGAGGGAGGGACACACACACACAGAGCAAGGGAGACACACACACACACACACACACACACACAGCGAGGGAGGGACACACACACACAGCGAGGGAGCGACACACACACACACACAGCGAGGGAGGGACACACAGACACACATACACACACACACACACACACACACACACAGCGAGGGAGGGACACACACAGCGAGGGAGGGACACACACACAAACACAGTGAGGGAGGGACACACACACACACACACACACACACACCAAGGGAGGGACACACACACACACACACACAGCGAGGGAGGGACACACACACACAGAGCGAGGGAGGGACACACACACACACAGCGAGGGAGGGACACACACACACACACCAAGGGAAGGACACGCACACACACACAGCGAGTGAGGGACACACACACACACACACACACACAGCGAGGGAGTGACACACACACATACACAGAGCGAGGGAGGGACACACACACACACACACAGCGAGGGAGGGACACACACACACACAGCGAGGGAGGGACACACACAAACATACACACACACACACACACACACACAGCGAGGGAGGGACACACACACACACACACACACACACACAGTGAGGGGTCACGCACACAGCAAGGGACGGACATGCACGCACACAGCGAGGGAGGGACACGCACGCACACACAGTGAGTGAGGGACACACACACACACACACACACACACACACACACACACACACACAGAGCGAGGGAGGGACACACACACACAGCGAGGGAGGTAAACACACACACACACACACACACACAGCGAGGGAGGGACACACACACACACAGCGAGGCAGGGACACACACACACACACACACAACAAAAGAGGAATATGCACACACACCAAGGGAGTGACACGCACACACACACACAGCGAGGGAGGGACGCACACACACAGCGAGGGAGGGACACACACACACACAGAGCAAGGGAGGGGGACACACACACACACAAACACAGCGAGGGAGGGACACACACACACACAGCGAGGGAGGGACACACACACACACACACAGCGAGGGAGGGACACACACAGCGAGGGAGGGACACACACACACAGAGCAAGGGAGGGACACACACACACACACACACAAACAGCGAGGGAGGGACACACACACACAGCGAGGGAGCGACACACACACACACACAGCGAGGGAGGGACACACAGACACACATACACACACACACACACAGCGAGGGAGGGACACACACAGCGAGGGAGGGACACACACACAAACACAGTGAGGGAGGGACACACACACACACACACACACACCAAGGGAGGGACACACACACACACACACACACACACAGCGAGGGAGGGACACACACACACAGAGCGAGGGAGGGACACACACACACAGAGCGAGGGAGGGACACACACACACACACCGAGGGAAGAACACGCACACACACACAGCGAGGGAGGGACACACACACACAGCGAGGGAGTGACACACACACATACACAGAGCGAGGGAGGGACACACACACACACACACACAGCGAGGGAGGGACACACACACACACAGCGAGGGAGGGACACACACACACACACAGCGAGGGAGGGACACACACAGCGAGGGAGGGACACACACACACACACACACAGTGAGGGGTCACGCACACAGCAAGGGACGGACATGCACGCACACAGCGAGGGAGGGACACGCACGCACACACAGTGAGTGAGGGACACACACACACACACATACACACACACACACACACACAGAGCGAGGGAGGGACACACACACACAGCGAGGGAGGTAAACACACACACACACACACAGCGAGGGAGGGACACACACACACAGCGAGGCAGGGACACACACACACACACACACACAACAAAAGAGGAATATGCACACACACCAAGGGAGGGACACACACACACACACACACACAGCGAGGGAGGGACGCACACACACAGCGAGGGAGGGACACACACACACACAGCGAGGCAGGGACACACACACACACACACACACAACAAAAGAGGAATATGCACACACACCAAGGGAGGGACACACACCCACAGCGAGGGAGGGACACACACACACACACACACACACACACACACACAGTGAGGCGTCACGCACACAGCAAGTGACGGACATGCACGCACACAGCGAGGCAGGGACACGCACGCACAAACACACTCACTCACGAGGGATGGGCACGCACGCGCACACACACACACACACACACACACACACACACACACACAGTGAGGGGTCACTCACACAGCAAGGGACGGACATGCACGCACACAGCAAGGGAGGGACACGCACGCACACAGAGCGAGGGAGGGACACACACACACAGCGAGGGAGGTAAACACACACACACACACACACACAGCGAGGGAGGGACACACACACACACACCAAGGGAGGGACACGCACACACACACACAGCGAGGGAGGGACACACACACACAGCGAGGGAGGGACACACACACACACAGCGAGGCAGGGACACACACACACACACACAACAAAAGAGGAATATGCACACACACCAAGGGAGGGACACAAACACACACACACACACAGCGAGGGAGGGACACACACCCACAGCGAGGGAGGGACACACACACACAGAGCAAGGGAGGGGGACACACACACACACACACACACACACACACACAGTGAGGCGTCACGCACACACCAAGTGACGGACATGCACGCACACAGCTAGGGAGGGACACGCACGCACAAACACACTCACTCACGAGGGAGGGGCACGCATGCACACACACACACACACGAGGGAGGGACACGCACACACACACGAGGGAGGGACAGGCACGCGCACACACACACACGAGGGAGGGACACGCACACACACACACATGAGGGAGGGACACAAACACAGTGAGGGACACACACAGCGAGGGAGGGACACGCACACACACAGCGAGGAAGGGACACACACACACACACATACACGAGGGAGGGAAACGCACAAACACATGCGAGGGAGGGACACGCACACACACAGCGAGGGAGGGACACGCACACACACAGCGAGGGAGGGACACGCACACACACAGCGAGGGAGGGACACGCACACACACAGCGAGGGAGGGACACGCGCACACACAGCGAGGGAGTGACACACACACACACAGCAAGGGGGACACACACAGCGAGGGAGCGATACGCTCATATAGAGCGAGGGAGGGACACACTCGCAATCATTGAGGGGGGGACGCACACAGCGAGGGAGGGCCACGCACACACAGCGAGGGAGGGCCACGCACACACAGCGAGGGAGGGACACGCACACACACAGCGAGGGAGGGACACGCACACACACAGCGAGGGAGGGACACGCACACACAACGAGGGAGGGACGCGCGCGCGCACACTCACTGCGAGGGTGGGACGCGCGCGCGCACACTCACTGCGAGGGTGGGACGCGCGCGCGCACACTCACTGCGAGGGAGGGACGCGCGCACACTCACTGCGAGGGAGGGACGCGCGCACACTCACTGCGAGGGAGGGACGCGCGCACACTCACTGCGAGGGAGGGACGCGCGCACACTCACTGCGAGGGAGGGACGCGCGCACACTCACTGCGAGGGAGGGACGCGCGCACACTCACTGCGAGGGAGGGACGCGCGCACACTCACTGCGAGGGAGGGACGCGCGCACACTCACTGCGAGGGAGGGACGCGCGCACACTCACTGCGAGGGAGGGACGCGCGCACACTCACTGCGAGGGAGGGACGCGCGCACACTCACTGCGAGGGAGGGACGCGCGCACACTCACTGCGAGGGAGGGACGCGCGCACACTCACTGCGAGGGAGGGACGCGCGCACACTCACTGCGAGGGAGGGACGCGCGCACACTCACTGCGAGGGAGGGACGCGCGCACACTCACTGCGAGGGAGGGACGCGCGCACACTCACTGCGAGGGAGGGACGCGCGCACACTCACTGCGAGGGAGGGACGCGCGCACACTCACTGCGAGGGAGGGACGCGCGCACACTCACTGCGAGGGAGGGACGCGCGCACACTCACTGCGAGGGAGGGACACACACACACACACACAGCGAGGGAGGGACACACACAAACATACACACACACACACACACACACACAGCGAGGGAGGGACACACACAGCGAGGGAGGGACACACACACACACACACACAGTGAGGGGTCACGCACACAGCAAGGGACGGACATGCACGCACACAGCGAGGGAGGGACACGCACGCACACACAGTGAGTGAGGGACACACACACACACACACACACACACACACACACACAGAGCGAGGGAGGGACACACACACACAGCGAGGGAGGTAAACACACACACACACACACAGCGAGGGAGGGACACACACACACACAGCGAGGCAGGGACACACACACACACACACACAACAAAAGAGGAATATGCACACACACCAAGGGAGTGACACGCACACACACACACAGCGAGGGAGGGACGCACACACACAGCGAGGGAGGGACACACACACACACACACACACACAACAAAAGAGGAATATGCACACACACCAAGGGAGGGACACACACACACACACACACACACACACACACACACACACACACACACACACACACACACACAGCGAGGGAGGGACACACACCCACAGCGAGGGAGGGACACACACACACACAGAGCAAGGGAGGGGGACACACACACACACAAACACAGCGAGGGAGGGACACACACACACACAGCGAGGGAGGGACACACACACACACACAGCGAGGGAGGGACACACACAGCGAGGGAGGGACACACACACACACACACACACACACACACAGCGAGGGAGGGAAACACACACACACAACAAAAGAGGAATATGCACACACACCAAGGGAGGGACACACACACACACACACACACACACACACACAGCGAGGGAGGGAGACACACACACAGCGAGGGAGGGACACACACACACAGAACAAGGGAGGGACACACACACACACACACACACAAACAGCGAGGGAGGGACACACACACACAGCGAGGGAGCGACACACACACACACACAGCGAGGGAGGGACACACAGACACACATACACACACACACACACAGCGAGGGAGGGACACACACAGCGAGGGAGGGACACACACACAAACACAGTGAGGGAGGGACACACACACACACACACACACACCAAGGGAGGGACACACACACACACACACAGCGAGGGAGGGACACACACACAGAGCGAGGGAGGGACACACACACACACAGCGAGGGAGGGACACACACACACACACCGAGGGAAGAACACGCACACACACACAGCGAGGGAGGGACACACACACACACAGCGAGGGAGTGACACACACACATACACAGAGCGAGGGAGGGACACACACACACACACACACACAGCAAGGGAGGGACACACACACACACAGCGAGGGAGGGACACACACAGCGAGGGAGGGACACACACACACACACAGTGAGGGGTCACGCACACAGCAAGGGACGGACATGCACGCACACAGCGAGGGAGGGACACGCACGCACACACAGTGAGTGAGGGACACACACACACACACACACACACACACACACACAGAGCGAGGGAGGGACACACACACACAGCGAGGGAGGTAAACACACACACACACACACAGCGAGGGAGGGACACACACACACAGCGAGGCAGGGACACACACACACACAGTGAGGCAGGGACACACACACACACAACAAAAGAGGAATATGCACACACACCAAGGGAGGGACACGCACACACACACACAGCGAGGGAGGGACGCACACACACAGCGAGGGAGGGACACACACACACACAGTGAGGCAGGGACACACACACACACAACAAAAGAGGAATATGCACACACACCAAGGGAGGGACACACACACACAGCGAGGGAGGGACACGCACACACACAGCGAGGAAGGGACACGCACACACACACATACACGAGGGAGGGACACGCACGCACACAGCGAGGGAGGGACACGCACACACACAGCTCGGGAGGGATACGCGCACACACAGCGAGGGAGAGACACGCACACACAACGAGGGAGGGATACGCACACTCAGCGAGGGAGGGACACGCACACTCAGCGAGGGAGGGACACGCACACTCAGCGAGGGATAGACACGCACACACAGCGAGGGATAGACACGTACACACAGCGAGGGATGGACACGCACACACAGCGAGGGAGGGACACGCACACACACAGCGAGGGAGGGACAGGCACACACAGCAAGGGAGGGACACGCACACACAGCGAGGGAGGGACACGCACACACAGCAAGGGAGGGACACGCACACACAGCGAGGGAGGGACACGCACACACAGCGAGGGAGGGACACGCACACACAGCGAGGGAGGGACACGCACACACAGCGAGGGAGGGACACGCACACACAGCGAGGGAGGGACACGCACACACACAGCGAGGGAGGAACACGCACACAGTGAGGGATGCACACTCAGCGTGGGAGGGACACACATGCACACAGAGCGAGGGAGGGACACACACGCACACACAGTGAGGGAGGGACACACACACACACACACACACACACAGCGAGGGAGGGACACACAGACACACACACACACACACAGTGAGGGAGGGACACACACACACAGTGAGGGTGGGACACACACACACACGCACACACACACACACAGCGAGGGAGGGACACACACAGCGAGGGAGGGACACACACACACACACACACACACACAGCGAGGGAGGGAAACACACACACACACACACACAACAAAAGAGGAATATGCACACACACCAAGGGAGGGACACACACACACACACACACACACACACAGCGAGGGAGGGAGACACACACACAGCGAGGGAGGGACACACACACACAGAGCAAGGGAGACACACACAGCGAGGGAGGGACACACACACACAGCGAGGGAGCGACACACACACACACACAGCGAGGGAGGGACACGCAGACACACATACACACACACACACACACACACACACACACACAGCGAGGGAGGGACACACACAGCGAGGGAGGGACACACACACAAACACAGTGAGGGAGGGACACACACACACAGACACACACACCAAGGGAGGGACACACACACACACACACAGCGAGGGAGGGACACACACACACAGAGCGAGGGAGGGACACACACACACACAGCGAGGGAGGGACACACACACACACACCAAGGGAAGGACACGCACACACACACAGCGAGTGAGGGACACACACACACACACACACACACACAGCGAGGGAGTGACACACACACATACACAGAGCGAGGGAGGGACACACACACACACACACAGCGAGGGAGGGACACACACACACACAGCGAGGGAGGGACACACACAAACATACACACACACACACACACACACACAGCGAGGGAGGGACACACACACACACACACACACACACACACAGTGAGGGGTCACGCACACAGCAAGGGACGGACATGCACGCACACAGCGAGGGAGGGACACGCACGCACACACAGTGAGTGAGGGACACACACACACACACACACACACACACACACACACACACACACACACACACAGAGCGAGGGAGGGACACACACACACAGCGAGGGAGGTAAACACACACACACACACACACACAGCGAGGGAGGGACACACACACACACAGCGAGGCAGGGACACACACACACACACACACAACAAAAGAGGAATATGCACACACACCAAGGGAGTGACACGCACACACACACACAGCGAGGGAGGGACGCACACACACAGCGAGGGAGGGACACACACACACACAGCGAGGCAGGGACACACACACACACACACACACACACACAACAAAAGAGGAATATGCACACACACCAAGGGAGGGACACACACACACACACACACACACACAGCGAGGGAGGGACACACACCCACAGCGAGGGAGGGACACACACACACACAGAGCAAGGGAGGGGGACACACACACACACAAACACAGCGAGGGAGGGACACACACACACACAGCGAGGGAGGGACACACACACACACACAGCGAGGGAGGGACACACACAGCGAGGGAGGGACACACACACACACACACAGCGAGGGAGGGAAACACACACACACAACAAAAGAGGAATATGCACACACACCAAGGGAGGGACACACACACACACACACACACACACACACACACAGCGAGGGAGGGAGACACACACACAGCGAGGGAGGGATACACACACAAACAGCGAGGGAGGGACACACACACACAGCGAGGGAGCGACACACACACACACAGCGAGGGAGGGACACACAGACACACATACACACACACACACACAGCGAGGGAGGGACACACACAGCGAGGGAGGGACACACACACAAACACAGTGAGGGAGGGACACACACACACACACACACACACCAAGGGAGGGACACACACACACACACACACACAGCGAGGGAGGGACACACACACACAGAGCGAGGGAGGGACACACACACACAGAGCGAGGGAGGGACACACACACACACACCGAGGGAAGAACACGCACACACACACAGCGAGGGAGGGACACACACACACAGCGAGGGAGTGACACACACACATACACAGAGCGAGGGAGGGACACACACACACACACACACAGCGAGGGAGGGACACACACACACACAGCGAGGGAGGGACACACACACACACACAGCGAGGGAGGGACACACACAGCGAGGGAGGGACACACACACACACACACAGTGAGGGGTCACGCACACAGCAAGGGACGGACATGCACGCACACAGCGAGGGAGGGACACGCACGCACACACAGTGAGTGAGGGACACACACACACACACATACACACACACACACACACACACAGAGCGAGGGAGGGACACACACACACAGCGAGGGAGGTAAACACACACACACACACACAGCGAGGGAGGGACACACACACACAGCGAGGCAGGGACACACACACACACACACACACAACAAAAGAGGAATATGCACACACACCAAGGGAGGGACACGCACACACACACACACACAGCGAGGGAGGGACGCACACACACAGCGAGGGAGGGACACACACACACACAGCGAGGCAGGGACACACACACACACACACACACAACAAAAGAGGAATATGCACACACACCAAGGGAGGGACACACACCCACAGCGAGGGAGGGACACACACACACACACAAACACAGCGAGGGAGGGACACACACACACAGCGAGGGAGGGACACACACACACACACACACACACACACACACACACAGTGAGGCGTCACGCACACAGCAAGTGACGGACATGCACGCACACAGCGAGGCAGGGACACGCACGCACAAACACACTCACTCACGAGGGATGGGCACGCACGCGCACACACACACACACACACACACACACACACACACACACAGTGAGGGGTCACTCACACAGCAAGGGACGGACATGCACGCACACAGCAAGGGAGGGACACGCACGCACACAGAGCGAGGGAGGGACACACACACACAGCGAGGGAGGTAAACACACACAGACACACACACAGCGAGGGAGGGACACACACACACACACCAAGGGAGGGACACGCACACACACACACAGCGAGGGAGGGACACACACACACAGCGAGGGAGGGACACACACACACAGCGAGGGAGGGACACACACACACACAGCGAGGCAGGGACACACACACACACACACACAACAAAAGAGGAATATGCACACACACCAAGGGAGGGACACACACACACACACACACACAGCGAGGGAGGGACACACACCCACAGCGAGGGAGGGACACACACACACAGAGCAAGGGAGGGGGACACACACACACACACACACACACACACACAGTGAGGCGTCACGCACACACCAAGTGACGGACATGCACGCACACAGCTAGGGAGGGACACGCACGCACAAACACACTCACTCACGAGGGAGGGGCACGCACGCACACACACACACACACGAGGGAGGGACACGCACACACACACGAGGGAGGGACAGGCACGCGCACACACACACACGAGGGAGGGACACGCACACACACACACATGAGGGAGGGACACAAACACAGTGAGGGACACACACAGCGAGGGAGGGACACGCACACACACAGCGAGGAAGGGACACACACACACACACATACACGAGGGAGGGAAACGCACAAACACAGCGAGGGAGGGACACGCACACACACAGCGAGGGAGGGACACGCACACACACAGCGAGGGAGGGACACGCACACACACAGCGAGGGAGGGACACGCACACACACAGCGAGGGAGGGACACGCGCACACACAGCGAGGGAGTGACACACACACACACAGCAAGGGGGACACACACAGCGAGGGAGCGATACGCTCATATAGAGCGAGGGAGGGACACACTCGCAATCATTGAGGGGGGGACGCACACAGCGAGGGAGGGCCACGCACACACAGCGAGGGAGGGCCACGCACACACAGCGAGGGAGGGACACGCACACACACAGCGAGGGAGGGACACGCACACACACAGCGAGGGAGGGACACGCACACACAACGAGGGAGGGACGCGCGCGCGCACACTCACTGCGAGGGAGGGACGCGCGCACACTCACTGCGAGGGAGGGACGCGCGCACACTCACTGCGAGGGAGGGACGCGCGCACACTCACTGCGAGGGAGGGACGCGCGCACACTCACTGCGAGGGAGGGACGCGCGCACACTCACTGCGAGGGAGGGACGCGCGCACACTCACTGCGAGGGAGGGACGCGCGCACACTCACTGCGAGGGAGGGACGCGCGCACACTCACTGCGAGGGAGGGACGCGCGCACACTCACTGCGAGGGAGGGACGCGCGCACACTCACTGCGAGGGAGGGACGCGCGCACACTCACTGCGAGGGAGGGACGCGCGCACACTCACTGCGAGGGAGGGACGCGCGCACACTCACTGCGAGGGAGGGACGCGCGCACACTCACTGCGAGGGAGGGACGCGCGCACACTCACTGCGAGGGAGGGACGCGCGCACACTCACTGCGAGGGAGGGACGCGCGCACACTCACTGCGAGGGAGGGACGCGCGCACACTCACTGCGAGGGAGGGACGCGCGCACACTCACTGCGAGGGAGGGACGCGCGCACACTCACTGCGAGGGAGGGACGCGCGCACACTCACTGCGAGGGAGGGACGCGCGCACACTCACTGCGAGGGAGGGACGCGCGCACACTCACTGCGAGGGAGGGACGCGCGCACACTCACTGCGAGGGAGGGACGCGCGCACACTCACTGCGAGGGAGGGACGCGCGCACACTCACTGCGAGGGAGGGACGCGCGCACACTCACTGCGAGGGAGGGACGCGCGCACACTCACTGCGAGGGAGGGACGCGCGCACACTCACTGCGAGGGAGGGACGTGCGCACACTCACTGCGAGGGAGGGACACACACACACACACACAGTGAGGGAGGGAAACACACACACACACACACACACACACACAGTGAGGGAGAGACACACACACAGCGAGGGAGGGAAACACACACACACACACACAGCGAGGGAGGGACACACACACACACAGCGAGGCAGGGACACACACACACACAGCGAGGCAGGGACACGCACACACACAGCGAGGCAGGGACACGCACACACAACAAAAGAGGAATATGCACACACACCAAGGGAGGGACACACACACACACACACACACACACACACACACACACACACACACACACAACACACACACACACAACACACAGTGAGGGAGGGACACACACACACAGCGAGGGAGGGACACACACACACACAGCGAGGGAGGGACACACACACACACAGCGAGGGAGGGACACACACACACACAGCGAGGGAGGGACACACACACACACAGCGAGGGAGGGACACACACACACACAGCGAGGGAGGGACACACACACACACAGCGAGGGAGGGACACGCACACACACAGCGAGGGAGGGACACGCACACACACAGCGTGGGAGGGACACGCACACGCACACACATAGCGAGGGAGGGACACACACACACACACACACAGAGCGAGGGAGGGACACACACACACATACACACACACACACAGCGAGGGAGGGACACACACACACACAGCGAGGCAGGTACACACACACACACACACACAACAAAAGAGGAATATGCACACACACCAAGGGAGTGACACGCACACACACACACAGCGAGGGAGGGACGCACACACACAGCGAGGGAGGGACACACACACACACAGCGAGGCAGGGACACACACACACACACACACACACACACAACAAAAGAGGAATATGCACACACACCAAGGGAGGGACACACACACACACACACACACACACACACACACACAGCGAGGGAGGGACACACACCCACAGCGAGGGAGGGACACACACACACACAGAGCAAGGGAGGGGGACACACACACACACAAACACAGCGAGGGAGGGACACACACACACACAGCGAGGGAGGGACACACACACACACACAGCGAGGGAGGGACACACACAGCGAGGGAGGGACACACACACACACACACACAGCGAGGGAGGGAAACACACACACACAACAAAAGAGGAATATGCACACACACCAAGGGAGGGACACACACACACACACACACACACACACACAGCGAGGGAGGGAGACACACACACAGCGAGGGAGGGACACACACACACAGAGCAAGGGAGGGACACACACACACACACACACAAACAGCGAGGGAGGGACACACACACACAGCGAGGGAGCGACACACACACACACACAGCGAGGGAGGGACACACAGACACACATACACACACACACACACAGCGAGGGAGGGACACACACAGCGAGGGAGGGACACACACACAAACACAGTGAGGGAGGGACACACACACACACACACACACACCAAGGGAGGGACACACACACACACACACACACAGCGAGGGAGGGACACACACACACAGAGCGAGGGAGGGACACACACACACAGAGCGAGGGAGGGACACACACACACACACCGAGGGAGGGACACACACACACAGCGAGGGAGTGACACACACACATACACAGAGCGAGGGAGGGACACACACACACACACACACAGCGAGGGAGGGACACACACACACACAGCGAGGGAGGGACACACACACACACACACAGCGAGGGAGGGACACACACAGCGAGGGAGGGACACACACACACACACACAGTGAGGGGTCACGCACACAGCAAGGGACGGACATGCACGCACACAGCGAGGGAGGGACACGCACGCACACACAGTGAGTGAGGGACACACACACACACACATACACACACACACACACACACACAGAGCGAGGGAGGGACACACACACACAGCGAGGGAGGTAAACACACACACACACACACAGCGAGGGAGGGACACACACACACAGCGAGGCAGGGACACACACACACACACACACACAACAAAAGAGGAATATGCACACACACCAAGGGAGGGACACGCACACACACACACACACAGCGAGGGAGGGACGCACACACACAGCGAGGGAGGGACACACACACACACAGCGAGGCAGGGACACACACACACACACACACACAACAAAAGAGGAATATGCACACACACCAAGGGAGGGACACACACCCACAGCGAGGGAGGGACACACACACACACACAAACACAGCGAGGGAGGGACACACACACACAGCGAGGGAGGGACACACACACACACACACACACACACACACACACAGTGAGGCGTCACGCACACAGCAAGTGACGGACATGCACGCACACAGCGAGGCAGGGACACGCACGCACAAACACACTCACTCACGAGGGATGGGCACGCACGCGCACACACACACACACACACACACACACACACACACACACACAGTGAGGGGTCACTCACACAGCAAGGGACGGACATGCACGCACACAGCAAGGGAGGGACACGCACGCACACAGAGCGAGGGAGGGACACACACACACAGCGAGGGAGGTAAACACACACACACACACACACAGCGAGGGAGGGACAAAAACACACACACCAAGGGAGGGACACGCACACACACACACAGCGAGGGAGGGACACACACACACAGCGAGGGAGGGACACACACACACACAGCGAGGCAGGGACACACACACACACACACAACAAAAGAGGAATATGCACACACACCAAGGGAGGGACACACACACACACACACACACAGCGAGGGAGGGACACACACCCACAGCGAGGGAGGGACACACACACACAGAGCAAGGGAGGGGGACACACACACACACACACACACACACAGTGAGGCGTCACGCACACACCAAGTGACGGACATGCACGCACACAGCTAGGGAGGGACACGCACGCACACACACACACACACGAGGGAGGGACACGCACACACACACGAGGGAGGGACAGGCACGCGCACACACACACACGAGGGAGGGACACGCACACACACACACATGAGGGAGGGACACAAACACAGTGAGGGACACACACAGCGAGGGAGGGACACGCACACACACAGCGAGGAAGGGACACACACACACACACATACACGAGGGAGGGAAACGCACAAACACAGCGAGGGAGGGACACGCACACACACAGCGAGGGAGGGACACGCACACACACAGCGAGGGAGGGACACGCACACACACAGCGAGGGAGGGACACGCGCACACACAGCGAGGGAGGGACACGCGCACACACAGCGAGGGAGTGACACACACACACACAGCAAGGGGGACACACACAGCGAGGGAGCGATACGCTCATATAGAGCGAGGGAGGGACACACTCGCAATCATTGAGGGGGGGACGCACACAGCGAGGGAGGGCCACGCACACACAGCGAGGGAGGGCCACGCACACACAGCGAGGGAGGGACACGCACACACACAGCGAGGGAGGGACACGCACACACACAGCGAGGGAGGGACACGCACACACAACGAGGGAGGGACGCGCGCGCGCACACTCACTGCGAGGGTGGGACGCGCGCACACTCACTGCGAGGGAGGGACGCGCGCACACTCACTGCGAGGGAGGGACGCGCGCACACTCACTGCGAGGGAGGGACGCGCGCACACTCACTGCGAGGGAGGGACGCGCGCACACTCACTGCGAGGGAGGGACGCGCGCACACTCACTGCGAGGGAGGGACGCGCGCACACTCACTGCGAGGGAGGGACGCGCGCACACTCACTGCGAGGGAGGGACGCGCGCACACTCACTGCGAGGGAGGGACGCGCGCACACTCACTGCGAGGGAGGGACGCGCGCACACTCACTGCGAGGGAGGGACGCGCGCACACTCACTGCGAGGGAGGGACGCGCGCACACTCACTGCGAGGGAGGGACGCGCGCACACTCACTGCGAGGGAGGGACGCGCGCACACTCACTGCGAGGGAGGGACGCGCGCACACTCACTGCGAGGGAGGGACGCGCGCACACTCACTGCGAGGGAGGGACGCGCGCACACTCACTGCGAGGGAGGGACGCGCGCACACTCACTGCGAGGGAGGGACGCGCGCACACTCACTGCGAGGGAGGGACGCGCGCACACTCACTGCGAGGGAGGGACGCGCGCACACTCACTGCGAGGGAGGGACGCGCGCACACTCACTGCGAGGGAGGGACGCGCGCACACTCACTGCGAGGGAGGGACACACACACACACACACAGTGAGGGAGGGAAACACACACACACACACACACACACACACACACACAGTGAGGGAGAGACACACACACAGCGAGGGAGGGAAACACACACACACACACACAGCGAGGGAGGGACACACACACACACAGCGAGGCAGGGACACACACACACACAGCGAGGCAGGGACACGCACACACACAGCGAGGCAGGGACACGCACACACAACAAAAGAGGAATATGCACACACACCAAGGGAGGGACACACACACACACACACACACACACACACACACACACACACACACACACACAACACACACACACACAACACACAGTGAGGGAGGGACACACACACACAGCGAGGGAGGGACACACACACACACAGCGAGGGAGGGACACACACACACACAGCGAGGGAGGGACACACACACACACAGCGAGGGAGGGACACACACACACACAGCGAGGGAGGGACACACACACACACAGCGAGGGAGGGACACACACACACACAGCGAGGGAGGGACACACACACACACAGCGAGGCAGGGACACGCACACACACAGCGAGGCAGGGACACGCACACACAACAAAAGAGGAATATGCACACACACCAAGGGAGGGACACACACACACACACACACACACACACACACACACACACACACACACACACAACACACACACACACAACACACAGTGAGGGAGGGACACACACACACAGCGAGGGAGGGACACACACACACACAGCGAGGGAGGGACACACACACACACAGCGAGGGAGGGACACACACACACACAGCGAGGGAGGGACACACACACACACAGCGAGGGAGGGACACACACACACACAGCGAGGGAGGGACACGCACACACACAGCGTGGGAGGGACACGCACACGCACACACATAGCGAGGGAGGGACACACACACACACACACACACAGAGCGAGGGAGGGACACACACACACATACACACACACACACACAGCGAGGGAGGGACACACACACAGCAAGGGACGGACATGCACGGACACAGCGAGGGAGGGACACGCACGCACACACACACACTCAAGAGGGAGGGGCATGCACGCACACACACACACACACACGAGGGAGGGACACGCACACACACATGAGGGAGGGACACGCACGTGCACACACACACACACACACGAGGGAGGGACACGCACACACACACACACACACACATGAGGGAGGGACACGCACACAGTGAGGGACACACACAGCGAGGGAGGGACACGCACACACACAGCGAGGAAGGGACACGCACACACACAGCGAGGAAGGGACACGCACACACACATACACGAGGGAGGGACACACACACACACACACACACACACACACACACACACACACACACACATCCAAGAGGGATGGACACGAACACACACACACACACACACACACACACTGAAAAGGGACACGCACGCACACAGCGATGGAGGGACACGCACACACACAGGGAGGGAGGGACACGCACGCACACACACACACACATACACGAGGGAGGGACACGCACGCACACACACACACATACACGAGGGAGGGACACGCACGCACACACAAACACATACACGAGGGAGGGACACGCACGAACACAGCAAGGAAGGGACACGCGCGCGCGTACACACTGCGAGGGAGGGACGAGGGAGATGCATACACACTGCAAGTGGGAGACACGCACAAACTGCAAGGGAGGGACACACACGCTCACTGCAAGGGAGAGACACGCACACACACACACACACACAACGAAGGAGGGACACGCACTCACACAGCGAGGGAGGGACACACACACACACAGCGAGGGAGGGACACACACACACACAGCGAGGGAGGGACACACACACACACAGCGAGGGAGGGACGCACACACACACACAAACACACACACACACACACACACACACACACACACACAGCGAGGGAGGGACACACACACACACAGCGAGGGAGGGACACACACACACACAGCGAGGGAGGGACACACACACACACACACACACAGCGAGGGAGGGACACACACACACAGCGAGGGAGGGTCACACACACACACACACACACACACACACACACACACAGCGAGGGAGGGACACACACACACACACACACACACACACAGCGAGGGAGGGACATACACACACACACACACACACACACACACAGCGAGGGAGGGACACACACACAGCGAGGGAGGGACACACACACAGCGAGGGAGGGACACACACACACACACACACAGTGAGGGGTCACGCACACAGTGAGGGAGGGACGCGCACCCTCACTGCGCGGGAGGGACGCGCACCCTCACTGCGCGGGAGGGACGCGCACCCTCACTGCGCGGGAGGGACGCGCACCCTCACTGCGCGGGGGGGACGCGCACCCTCACTGCGCGGGGGGGACGCGCACCCTCACTGCGCGGGGGGGACGCGCACCCTCACCGCGCGGGGGGGACGCGCACCCTCACCGCGCGGGGGGGACGCGCACCCTCACCGCGCGGGGGGGACGCGCACCCTCACCGCGCGGGGGGGACGCGCACCCTCACCGCGAGGGGGGGACGCGCACCCTCACCGCGAGGGGGGGACGCGCACCCTCACCGCGAGGGGGGGACGCGCACCCTCACCGCGAGGGGGGGACGCGCACCCTCACCGCGAGGGGGGGACGCGCACCCTCACCGCGAGGGGGGGACGCGCACACTCACCGCGCGGGAGGGACGCGCACACTCACCGCGCGGGAGGGACGCGCACACTCACCGCGCGGGAGGGACGCGCACACTCACCGCGCGGGAGGGACGCGCACACTCACCGCGCGGGAGGGACGCGCACACTCACCGCGCGGGAGGGACGCGCACACTCACCGCGCGGGAGGGACGCGCACACTCACCGCGCGGGAGGGACGCGCACACTCACCGCGCGGGAGGGACGCGCACACTCACCGCGCGGGAGGGACGCGCACACTCACCGCGCGGGAGGGACGCGCACACTCACCGCGCGGGAGGGACGCGCACACTCACCGCGCGGGAGGGACGCGCACACTCACCGCGCGGGAGGGACGCGCACACTCACCGCGCGGGAGGGACGCGCACACTCACCGCGCGGGAGGGACGCGCACACTCACCGCGCGGGAGGGACGCGCACACTCACCGCGCGGGAGGGACGCGCACACTCACCGCGCGGGAGGGACGCGCACACTCACCGCGCGGGAGGGACGCGCACACTCACCGCGCGGGAGGGACGCGCACACTCACCGCGCGGGAGGGACGCGCACACTCACCGCGCGGGAGGGACGCGCACACTCACCGCGCGGGAGGGACGCGCACACTCACCGCGCGGGAGGGACGCGCACACTCACCGCGCGGGAGGGACGCGCACACTCACCGCGCGGGAGGGACGCGCACACTCACCGCGCGGGAGGGACGCGCACACTCACCGCGCGGGAGGGACGCGCACACTCACCGCGCGGGAGGGACGCGCACACTCACCGCGCGGGAGGGACGCGCACACTCACCGCGCGGGAGGGACGCGCACACTCACCGCGCGGGAGGGACGCGCACACTCACCGCGCGGGAGGGACGCGCACACTCACCGCGCGGGAGGGACGCGCACACTCACCGCGCGGGAGGGACGCGCACACTCACCGCGCGGGAGGGACGCGCACACTCACCGCGCGGGAGGGACGCGCACACTCACCGCGCGGGAGGGACGCGCACACTCACCGCGCGGGAGGGACGCGCACACTCACCGCGCGGGAGGGACGCGCACACTCACCGCGCGGGAGGGACGCGCACACTCACCGCGCGGGAGGGACGCGCACACTCACCGCGCGGGAGGGACGCGCACACTCACCGCGCGGGAGGGACGCGCACACTCACCGCGCGGGAGGGACGCGCACACTCACCGCGCGGGAGGGACGCGCACACTCACCGCGCGGGAGGGACGCGCACACTCACCGCGCGGGAGGGACGCGCACACTCACCGCGCGGGAGGGACGCGCACACTCACCGCGCGGGAGGGACGCGCACACTCACCGCGCGGGAGGGACGCGCACACTCACCGCGCGGGAGGGACGCGCACACTCACCGCGCGGGAGGGACGCGCACACTCACCGCGCGGGAGGGACGCGCACACTCACCGCGCGGGAGGGACGCGCACACTCACCGCGCGGGAGGGACGCGCACACTCACCGCGCGGGAGGGACGCGCACACTCACCGCGCGGGAGGGACGCGCACACTCACCGCGCGGGAGGGACGCGCACACTCACCGCGCGGGAGGGACGCGCACACTCACCGCGCGGGAGGGACGCGCACACTCACCGCGCGGGAGGGACGCGCACACTCACCGCGCGGGAGGGACGCGCACACTCACCGCGCGGGAGGGACGCGCACACTCACCGCGCGGGAGGGACGCGCACACTCACCGCGCGGGAGGGACGCGCACACTCACCGCGCGGGAGGGACGCGCACACTCACCGCGCGGGAGGGACGCGCACACTCACCGCGCGGGAGGGACGCGCACACTCACCGCGCGGGAGGGACGCGCACACTCACCGCGCGGGAGGGACGCGCACACTCACCGCGCGGGAGGGACGCGCACACTCACCGCGCGGGAGGGACGCGCACACTCACCGCGCGGGAGGGACGCGCACACTCACCGCGCGGGAGGGACGCGCACACTCACCGCGCGGGAGGGACGCGCACACTCACCGCGCGGGAGGGACGCGCACACTCACCGCGCGGGAGGGACGCGCACACTCACCGCGCGGGAGGGACGCGCACACTCACCGCGCGGGAGGGACGCGCACACTCACCGCGCGGGAGGGACGCGCACACTCACCGCGCGGGAGGGACGCGCACACTCACCGCGCGGGAGGGACGCGCACACTCACCGCGCGGGAGGGACGCGCACACTCACCGCGCGGGAGGGACGCGCACACTCACCGCGCGGGAGGGACGCGCACACTCACCGCGCGGGAGGGACGCGCACACTCACCGCGCGGGAGGGACGCGCACACTCACCGCGCGGGAGGGACGCGCACACTCACCGCGCGGGAGGGACGCGCACACTCACCGCGCGGGAGGGACGCGCACACTCACCGCGCGGGAGGGACGCGCACACTCACCGCGCGGGAGGGACGCGCACACTCACCGCGCGGGAGGGACGCGCACACTCACCGCGCGGGAGGGACGCGCACACTCACCGCGCGGGAGGGACGCGCACACTCACCGCGCGGGAGGGACGCGCACACTCACCGCGCGGGAGGGACGCGCACACTCACCGCGCGGGAGGGACGCGCACACTCACCGCGCGGGAGGGACGCGCACACTCACCGCGCGGGAGGGACGCGCACACTCACCGCGCGGGAGGGACGCGCACACTCACCGCGCGGGAGGGACGCGCACACTCACCGCGCGGGAGGGACGCGCACACTCACCGCGCGGGAGGGACGCGCACACTCACCGCGCGGGAGGGACGCGCACACTCACCGCGCGGGAGGGACGCGCACACTCACCGCGCGGGAGGGACGCGCACACTCACCGCGCGGGAGGGACGCGCACACTCACCGCGCGGGAGGGACGCGCACACTCACCGCGCGGGAGGGACGCGCACACTCACCGCGCGGGAGGGACGCGCACACTCACCGCGCGGGAGGGACGCGCACACTCACCGCGCGGGAGGGACGCGCACACTCACCGCGCGGGAGGGACGCGCACACTCACCGCGCGGGAGGGACGCGCACACTCACCGCGCGGGAGGGACGCGCACACTCACCGCGCGGGAGGGACGCGCACACTCACCGCGCGGGAGGGACGCGCACACTCACCGCGCGGGAGGGACGCGCACACTCACCGCGCGGGAGGGACGCGCACACTCACCGCGCGGGAGGGACGCGCACACTCACCGCGCGGGAGGGACGCGCACACTCACCGCGCGGGAGGGACGCGCACACTCACCGCGCGGGAGGGACGCGCACACTCACCGCGCGGGAGGGACGCGCACACTCACCGCGCGGGAGGGACGCGCACACTCACCGCGCGGGAGGGACGCGCACACTCACCGCGCGGGAGGGACGCGCACACTCACCGCGCGGGAGGGACGCGCACACTCACCGCGCGGGAGGGACGCGCACACTCACCGCGCGGGAGGGACGCGCACACTCACCGCGCGGGAGGGACGCGCACACTCACCGCGCGGGAGGGACGCGCACACTCACCGCGCGGGAGGGACGCGCACACTCACCGCGCGGGAGGGACGCGCACACTCACCGCGCGGGAGGGACTCGCACACTCACCGCGCGGGAGGGACGCGCACACTCACCGCGCGGGAGGGACGCGCACACTCACCGCGCGGGAGGGACGCGCACGGGAGTGGCTGTTGGTTTGTGTGCTGTTATCAGTCCTAGTGGTCGCAGTAGTCTGGCTGTCCGTTCCGAAATGTTCTTGATGTATGGTAATGTGGCTAGTCCTTTGGGTCGTGGCATGTCCTCGTTCCATTGTCTTTCCCTTAGGCATCTGTGGATGAAATTGTGTGGAGTTTGACCCCACCCCGCAGCTCACCAATAGGATAAACAACACACTGAGAAACCTACAAAAACAAAACGGACAGATAACCAGATTTGACCTACACAGAATGAGACCTGAAAGCAACAACACCCTCAGATTCTATGGACTACATAAAGTGCACAAACCAGACATCCCACTCAGACCCATAGTATCACTCCCAGGGACACCATCACACAAACTGGTTAAAGAACTACAGCAGAAACTGAAACACCTGATCAGCGGATCCAGACAATCTGTACAATCAACACAGGAATTCTTGGACATCATCAGAAATATACACATAGACAAGGAAGAAACCATGGTCTCATTCGATGTAACGGCACTGTTCACCTCTATCGACAAAACCCTAGCCAGGGAAACAATAGCCAACCTGCTGGACATACAGAACAGACAACAGGACGTTGAACCTATCAACAAAGACGGCATACTTAAACTACTGGACTTGTGCCTCACAACACACTTCACATTCAACAACCAAATATACGAACAAATCAACGGCACACCCATGGGCTCACCGATCTCTGGACTCATAGCAGAAGCGGCAATGCAAAGATTAGAACAAACAGTCTTACCGCAAATTCAACCCAAACTCTGGGTCAGATATGTAGATGACACCTTTGTAATCATTAAAAACACAGAAATATAGAACACACACCGGATCATCAACGCCACACTCACAGGAATCCAATTCACTAGAGAGGAAGAAAAGGACAACCAACTCCCATTCCTAGACGTGACTGTACAGAGAACACCGAACGGAGAATTCACCACAAAGGTATACACGAAAGCCACAAACACACAGACCGAGTCCTGAACTATGAAAGCAATCACCCCAACAAACACAAAGGTAGTTGCATCAAGACATTGTTCAAAAGGGCCACAACACACTGCAGTACATCAGAACTGCAAAAAGAGGAAGAAGAACACCTATACAATGTATTCACCAAAAACGGATACCCCCACAATTTCATTAGGGATTGTCTGTATGGATTTGCTACACGACTGTCCTCTGATATTGATGAGGGCAGTGCAGATGATGTGGTTTATATGGAGTTCATTAAGGTCTTTGACAAGGTCCCACACGGAAGGCTGGTCCAAAAGGGAAGATCCCATGGGATCCAAGGTAAGTTGGTAAATTGGGTCCACAATTGGTGGAGGGTTGGTTTTGTGATTGAAAGCCTTTGCCCAGCGGGTGTACCACAGGGATCTGTGCAGGAACCATTGCTGTTCATTATGGACATTAATCACTCGGATGTGAAAGCAGAAGGTAACATTAGTAGGTTTGCAGATGACATGACAGGTGAGGGTGTTGTCCACAGTGAGGGGGATGGACTCAGGCTGCAGTCTGATATCGATCAGATGATAAACTGAGCAGAGTCATGGCAGATGGAGTTTACTTCTGATCACTGTGAGGTAATGCACAGTGGGAAGTCTCATAAGCGAAGGGTATACATCATGAATGGTAGGTCCTCCTGGAGAACTGAGGAATACAGGGACCTTGGTGGGCAAGTCCCTGGATGTCTGAAGGTGTCAGCACAGGTAGACAGGGTGGGGAATACACCTGAACTGGGAACAGGAGGGGGACCCACATCCTGGTGGGGAACGTTGCTGGAGCTGCTCGAGAGGATTTAAACTCGTCTGGCAGGGCTGGGTGACCCCAAAGAGTCGTAAGGTCAGAAAGAAAGTTGAGGCTGGTACAAATGTTGAAGAGAGGAATATAAGGAGACAAGGGAGGGCAAGGACATAGCAGACAATGAGGGAAAACTGGGGGATTAAACTGCAGTTATTTCAATACAAAGGGCCAGACAGATAAGGCAGATGAACCCAGAACATGGATGGGAACATGGGATTGGGATCCCATAGATATTACAGAAACACAGCTGAGGGAGCAACAGGAGCAGCAGCTCAATGTTCCGGAGACAGATACTTCAGGAAGGATAGAACAGGAGGGAAAACAGGAGGAGAGCGGGTGGGTTTGATTGGGGGAAACATCCCAGCAGTACCTAGAGGGAGGATTCATGTAGGATCGCCCAGTTAAACGATATTAGTGGAACCGAGAAATAAAAATTGGTCATTAGTTTTCTACGGTCAGACTACAGCGATAGGCAACGGGAGATGGAGGAGCAAATATGTCAGGAGATTTCAGATATCTCTTAGAATAATAGGGTTGTAATGATAGGGGATCTTAACCATTCCAAACCTGGACTGGGATTGCTACTAAGTTAAGCATTTGGATGGAAGGAATTTGTTTAGTGTGTTCCGAAAACTCCCAGTCATTATGTAAATGGCCCAACTGGAGAATGGGGATAAACCTGACCTCCCCTTGGGAAACAAGGTCGGGAACAGGACTGAGGTGTTAGTGGGGGAGCACTTTGGAAAGTTACCACAATTGTATTAGTTTGAAAATAGCGATGGAAAAGGACAGGTTTGAAAATAGCGATGGAAAAGGACAGGCCTGGTCCACAAGTTAAAGTTATTCAATGGAGCAAGATAGTATTAGACAGGAATTTTTAAAGTAGATCTGGGAAGGCTATTTGCAGATAAAGGGAAGTCTGGCAAGTAGGAATATTTTAAAACCGAGATAAAAGGAGCGTTCAGCGCCAGCATGTTCCTGTTAGTGTGCAGCTCAATGCTGACCGAATTAGGAAACACTGGCTGAGTTTCGAGGCTGTGGTCAAGGAAAAAAAGGGGTCACATGTCAGATATAACTGGCTGACTCAAGGGAATCCCTTCAGGAGCATCGGGGCTGTAGAAATACACTTAGGATGGAAATCAGGAATGTAAAAAGGGGACACGAGATCGCTTTGGCAGAGAAAGTTAAGGAGAATCCAAAGAGACTCTACAAGTGTATTAAGAGCAAAAGAAGAGCTCGGGACAAACCCGGTCTCCTTAATGATCAATGAAGGCAACGATGTGTGAAACCACAAGATCCAAAACAAATATTTCACTTTGGAACTTACTGTGGATAAAGACTGGGGGGCTCGGGGAACTAAACAGTGTTTGGCCTGACCACTATTGGAATACTGTGTGTAATTCTGGTCTCAATGCCATCTGAAGGATGTCGTGGAACATGAAAGGGTTCAGAAGAAATGACCAAAGATGTTGCCAGGGTTGGAGGGTTTGTGCTTCAGGGAAAAGCCTGAATAGGCTGGGACTGTTTTCAGTTGAACATGGGAGGCTGAGGAGTTAACCGATAAAAGGGGTTTAAAATCATGGTGGGCATCGACAGGGTCAATAGACAAGGTCATTTCCCCAGGCGAGGGAAACTTTTCAAAGGGGTCTAAAGGACAACTGGCTCCCGCAGAGTGGATGGAATAAGCTGCCAGAGCAAATAGTGGAGGCTGATAGAAATACATTTAAAAGGCATGTGGATGGGTGTATGAATAGCAAAGGTTTATGGGGATATTGGCAAAATTGTGGCAAATGTGACTAGAAACGTCATGCAGGAGTTGGTCCGAAGGGCCTGTTTCGTGCTGTACATCTCAATGACTCAATGTCTTGAAATGAGTCCACATTATAGAAAAGGAGGTGCTGGAGGTTTTAAAACACAAAGGTAGATAAATCCCCAGGACCTGATCAAATGGATCTCAGGACATTGTGGGAAGCTGGTGAAGAAATTGTAGGGCCCCTAGCAGAGATATTTGTACCATAGAGAGCTATGTGTGATAGGCTGTTAGACTGGAGGGTGGCATTGTGGAGCGTGAAGAAGGTTTTCTGAGATTACAAAGGGATCCTGATGAAATGTGTGAATGGCTGAAAAACTGGAGATGGAGTTCAATCTGAATAAATGCGAGGAAATGCATTTGGTACAACAAACACATGCAGGACTTATACAATTAATGGCAAAACCTTCGGTAGTGTTGTAGAACAGAGAGAACTCAGGGTTCAGCTACATAATTCTTTGAAGTTTGCAACATGGAGAGACAGGATAGTTTAAAAAAAGGTGCTGGCCTCACTTGCTTTCATTGCTCAGTCCTTTGGATATCGGAGTTGGGAAGTCGCATTGAGATTATACAGGCCATTGGTGAGTCCTCTTCTGGAATACTGTGTCCAGTTCTGGTCGCCCAGTTATAGGAAGGATATTATTAAGTTGGAAAGGGTTGAGAGGAGGTTTACTGGGATGTGGCTGGGTACAAAAGGCTTCAGTATAAAGAGAGGCTGAATAGGTTGGTATTTTTCACTGAAACCTGAATGTTGACAGATGACCACATAGAAGTTTATAAAATCATGAGGGGATCGATAGAGTTAATGGGAGTTATATTTCCCCTTGGACAGGGGAGTTTCAAGACAAGGAACTACATTTTTAAGTTTAGAGGAGAGACATTTTAAAAAAAAGACATGAGGCACATTGTTACACAGAGGGTGGGTTGTGTGTGAAATGAACTTCCTAAGGAAGGGGTGAACATGGGGACAATTACAATGTTCAAAAGACATTTGGAGTAGTACAGGAATAGGAAAGGTTTGAAGGGATATGACCCAGGAACAGGCAGGTGGGATGAGATCCGTTTTAGAGTATGGTTAGCGTTAACTGAACAGTGCGGTATGACTCCGACTATGAATATAATCTTTTGTCATTAATTAAGAAAGGCTACAAGAGAAAGCCAGGGAACTACAGACTGATGAGCGAGACATCAGGGTGGGTCAGTTGTTCGAGGTCATTCTGAGAGGTAGGCCTTGGAAAGACAAGGCCTAATTACAGACAGCCAGCATGGCTTTGTGCGTGGGATAACATGTCCCACAAACTTGACTGGAGTTTGCTCAAGATGTGACCAAAAAGATAGATGAAGGCAGAGCAACAGACGTTGTTTCTGGCTTCTGCAAACCCTTGTTCAGGGTGTAACATGATACATTGGTTAGTAAGGTTAGATCACAAGGGATCAGGGAGAGCTAGCCAACTGGATACAAAATGGGATGACAGTGGGAGACAGAGGGTGGGGGGAGAGGGTTGTTGTTCAGACTGGGGCCTCTGACCAGCGGTGTGCTGTAAGGACTGGTGCTGGGACCACTGTTGTGCACCACTTACATAAACAACTAGAGTGAAAATATAGGTGTCCCTGTTAGTATGTTTATGGATACCAAGATTAGTGGAAGAGTGGGCAGAGAATATAGTTATCGAAGGGGATGTTAATCAACTGGGCCAAGGAATGAAAGATGGAATTTAATTCAGGTATTGGATTTAGTTCAGACAAACCAGGGAGGACTAACACGGGTAATGGTTGGGCCCTGGGCAGTATTTTAGAAAAAAAGAGACACCAGGGGGTGCAGTTACATTGTTCCTTGGACTGGCATCACAGGGCGACAGGGTGTTGAAAGCGGCAATTGGCACACTTGTCTTCATTGGTCAGAGCATTGAGAACATGAGTTGGAGATATTGGTAACACTGTCGTCAATATTTCTCCTGGGCAGAGGAGGCCACGGGGTGACCTTATAAAGGTTTATGAAACTATGTATAGTCTAAGTAAGGTAAATTGCCAAGGGTAGGTGAGTCCAAAGCTAGAGGCATAAACGTGAGGTAAGAGAACAAGGATTTAAAGAGGGAGCTGAGGGGCAACATTATCCACAGAGGATGGTGCATGGATGGAATGGACTGCCAGAGGAAATGGTGAAAATAAGTACAATTACAACACGGAAAAGACACTCGGGCAGGTACATGGAGAGGAGAAGGTTTGAAGGGATATGGGCCAAACACAGGCAATTCTGACTCATTCCATTTAGGAAATCTCAGCCGAAAAGTCATGCAGCACAGAAACAGACCCGATGTCTCCAGTTCATGGAGGAGGAGACTATCGAGACAAGGCATGTTGTAGAGACTGAAGCAAGTTACAGCGATACGAATGGTCATCTGGATTAGAGGTTTCAAATATGTGAAATAATTGGTGAGAGGGGAGGACATGACAGAACATGAACTGCTATAGAAGTTAGAATGATTAAAGGCACTGGTCATCAATACAAGCCATAGATACAGTGTTGGAGAGGGAATAGGGAACAGAAAGATCCCAGGCAGCATTACCACTCTCTCGTGGGAGGCCTGCTTTCCCCTCAGTTGTTCTGATGCTCCCTAAGAAAGCACAGGCCTGGACTGATAACTGGGAACTCTCGATGCTGTCTCATTACAACAAAACTTGCAGCAGGCGTGGTGATTGAGCCTGGGGTGTGTCTGTACTGTGCTCCCCCTCCAGCACTTTCTCGATGTCATGTCTTGTTAGCTGATGTTTGGATCCCTCTGCTCTGTGCACTGGAATGATCTTACCTGGCAGCAGGATTTATTGAAGACTCCCGACCTCCCTGACTTTGTCTTTCTGGCTGACCAACCATCGTCCCAACCAGTCGTTGGCCAGTCTATTGAGTCAAGAACACCATGGGTACCTGTAGAAGACACAGAAATAGGCAAAATGGGAAATTAGACGAATGCTTTGAAGGTTACACATACAGAATGGCACTGAGCCCACAGAGATCTGGAAAATCCTGACCTGTGTTGCCTCATCTCTCTGGAGTGGAGAATTCTGTTGGCTTATGATCTGGAGTAGCTTCAAAAGTGAGAGACGCTGACAGAGGCTGCAATTAGACACACACAGTGAGGGATACCACATGGAGAGGTACTGAGTCACATCACCAGAGTGCCGGCTCAAACAATTGTGCAGGAAGAAAGAGTTTTGATTCATGTTGCACTGGGATATACAAACTGTGAGCAGGTGAAGTGATGGCCTAGTGGCATTATTGTGTGAGAATTTATCCAGAAACTCAGCAAGTGTTCTCTGGACACAGGTTCAAATCCCACCATTGCAAATGGTTGAATGTGAAGTAAATGCTTCAAAAATGATGTAATTAAAAACCTGTAAGTGAGTATTAAACAATTGCTGATGTTAATAAAAATCCATCGGGTGCATTCCTGTCTTTAGTGAAGTAATCTGAGATGGGACTGGGATATCACAGGTATTACAGAAACAACAGCTGAGGGAGGGACAGGACAGGCAGCTCAATGTTCCAGGGGACAGATGCTGCAGGAAGGACAGAAGGGGAGCTGAGAGAGGAGGAGAGCTGCTGGTTCTGATGGGGTGAAACATCCCAGCAGGACTGAGAGAGGATATTCCTGCAGGATCGCCCAGTGACGCTGTGTTCGTGGAATTAATCAATAACAATGGGGCTTCCCTTTCCTCTGATTGGTCTACAGACCCCGGGAGCCCCGCCCTCCTGCACCTTGACCTTCTCAAGATGGCGGCCATTAGCGCTCACTCTTCCCTCAAACAAATGGCGGCCGTGACCCTGGGCCCCTTCCCTTATCAGAGACCGCCACCTCCTTACACGGGCCTGGAGGGTCTTTTTCGAGTTATTTTTAACCTGATTCCAGGACTTGTGAAATCTCTCCGCTCCTTTCTCCCAGCTTGGCTCCCACACACTGGCTCTGAGCGCCGCTCTCTGAAGCTGATCGCAGCCGCTGCCGGAGAAAGCAGCTCCATGTCTATCTTTCTCAGTGACCTGATCAATGTGACAGTGCGCATGCTCTGTATGGAAACCAAACTGCGCGTGCGTCTGAGATTGCCAGTGACTTTATCCACAATATTCATAACTGCACAGGATCATGGGTGAAATATTAGTCATTAACAAATGCTCTGTCGAGTTGCAATCATTGAGTGGTTTATATGCAAATAGATTGATCGATCCAATTTAACCATGCTAGCCAGATATGTAAATTACCAATTGTTCTGGGAGTTTCAAAATAAGTTTCTTACTCGACTTGTGTAAACCGACCTGTGAATTATTCTCAGCTCGTCCCCCTACACTATTTCAAAATCACCCATGTGTTTCTCTCAGGATTGTTTAAATCTCCCTAATGTACGTTATCAGATTCACATCTCAACTATTTCTTAAAAATCTCACATTGATTCATGGGAGAGGTGTCATGCTCCACTGTGTCGTGAGGATGATCAATTCTGCAAAATAGTTTGCTTTCTGACCAATCCTGAAGCGTTCAACCCCGAGAATGCTTTGGTCCCGCTCCTCACTCACTCTGGTTGGCGGACCGGCCGCTGCTCGGTCCTCCAGTCCAGCCCCTTCCTCTCAATTGCAGAGTTGATTCAGGCGTGACTCAGCAGGCTCAGGGACAAGGGAAGTTAGAGTCGATGCCTTGTGATATCTTGAAACTATCCCGAATCTTGGATCGAGAGGCCTGAGAGGTGCAGGTGTCCCGAAGATATTCCCTAAAGTGCTCTGCTCGGAGGTGTCCAGTCTCCCCAATGTAGAGGAGACCGCATCGGGAGCAACGGATACAATAAATGATATTACTGGATGTGCAGGCAAAACTTTGAGGTAATTGGAAGGCTCCTTTAGGGCCTTGGATAGAGGTGAGGGAGGTAGTGTGGGCGCAGGTTTTGCAATTCCTGCAGTGGCAGGGGAAGGTGCCAGATTGGGAGTGTGGGTAGTGGGGGGGCGTGGACCTGACCAGGTAGTCATGGAGGGAACGGTCTTTGCGGAAGTCAGAAAGGGGTGGGGAGGGAAATATATCCCTGGTGGTGGAGTCTGTTTTGAGGTGGCAGAAATGTTGGCGGATGATTTCGTTTATGCGAAGGTTGGTAGGGTGGAAGGTGAGCACCAGGGGCGTTTTGTCCTTGTTATGTTTGAAGGGGTGGGGTCTGAGTGCAGAGGTGTGGGTTGTGGACGAGATGCATTGGAGGGCATCTTTAACCATGTGGGAAGGGAAATTGTGGTCTCTAAAGAAGGAGGCCACCTGGTGTGTTGTGTGGTGAAACTGATCCTCCTGGGAGCAGATACAGCAGAGGCGGAGGAATTGGGAATACCGGATGGCATTTTTGCAAGAGGTAGGGTGGGAACAGGTGTAATCCAGGTAGCTGTGGGAGTCGGTGGGTTTGTAAAAAATATCAGTGTCAAGTCGATCATTATTAATGGAGATGGAGAGGTGTAGGAAGGGGAGGGTGGTGTCAGAGATGGTCCAGGTAAATTTAAGGTCAGGGTGGAATGTGTTGGTGAAGTTGATGAATTGCTCAACCTCCTCGCAGGAACACGAGGTGGCACCAATGCGGTCATCAATGTAGCGGAGGAAGAGGTGGGGAGTGGTGCTGGTGTAACTATGGAAGATCAACTGTTCTACATAGCCAACAAAGAGACAGGCATAGCTGGGGACCTTACGTGTTCCAATGGCTACCCTCTTGTTCTGGATGAAGTGAGAGAATTCAAAGGAGAACTTGTTAAGGGTGAGGACCAGTTCAGCCAAATGAATGAGAGTGTTGGTGTAAGGGTACTGTTGGGGAAGTCGGGAGAGGAAAAAATGGAGGGCTTGGAGGCCCTGGTCATGGCGGATCGAGGTGTAGAGGGATTGGATATCCATGGTGAAGATGAGGCATTAGGGGCCGGGGGAACTGAAGTCTTGGAGGAGGTGGAGGGCGTGGGTGGTGTCTCGAATGTATGTGGGGAGTTCCTAGACTAGGGGGATAGGACAGTGTCGTGGTAGGTAGAGATGAGTTCAGTGGGGCAGGAGCATGTTGAGACAATGGGTCGGCCAGGGTGGTCAGGCTTGTGGATCTTGGGAAGGAGGTGGAACCGGGCAGTGCGGCGTTCCCGGACTGTGAGGTTGGAAGCTGTGGGTGGGAGATTTCCTGAGGCGATAAGGTTCTGCATGGTCTGGGAGATGATGGTTTGGTGATGGGGGTGTGGGGTCATGGTCGAGGGGGCAGGAGGAAGAGGTGTCCTCGAGTTGGCGTTTGGTTCAGCGGTGTAAAGGTTAGTGTGCCAGACTACCACTGCGCCCCCTTTATCTGCTGGCTTGATGGTGAGGTTGGGATTAGAGCAAAAGGATTGGAGGGCTGCGCGTTGTGAGAGTGAGAGGTTTTAGTGGGGGAGGGGGGATGACAGGTTGAGGCGGTTAATGTCCCGGCGGCAGTTGGAAATGAAGAGGTCGAGGGCAGGTAATAGGCCAGCGCGAGGTGTCCAGGTGGATGCAGTGTGTTGGACATGGGCAAAGGGGTCCTCGGAAGGTGGGCCGGAGTCTTGATTGTGAAAGTAAGCTCGGAGGCGGAGGCAACAGAAGAATTGTTCAATGTCACGGCATGTATTAAATTCATTGATGAGTGGACGGAGGGGGATGAAGATGAGTCCTTTGCTAAGATCTGATCGTTCGTCCCCAGTGAGGGGAAGGTCTGGAGGGATGGTGAAAACTCGGCAGGTCTGGGAGCTGGGATCTGGTGTGAGTGTGGAGCTGGGAGTAGGGGCGGAGCCTGTAAATGGAGTGGGGGAAATGGAGGTGGAGTCATGAGCAGGGTTCCACCCCCATTCCCCCCATGCTGACGTCATCATCCTAGGAAAAATACCTCCATTGCCTACCTTTCTAATCCTCTGATCATCTTGTATATCTCTATCAAATCCCCTCTCGCCTTGTTCTTGCCAATGAGAAGAGTTTCAAGTCTCTCAGCCTTTCCTCACAAGACCTTCTCTCCAGACCAGGCAATGTTCTGGTAAATCTCCTCTGCACATTTTCTAATGTTTCCAGATCCTTCCCGAAATATGGGCACCAGAACTGAACACAATATTCCAAGTGTAGCTGCACCAGCATTTTGTATACTTGCAGTATGGTATTTCAATCCCTCCATGAATGAAGCCGAACACACCGTTTACCGCCTTAACAGCGCTATCAACCTGGGTGGCAACTTTCAGGGATCTATGTACATGGACTCAAAGATCCCTCTGCACACCACACTACCAAGATTTTTTCCATTGACCCAGTATTCAGCCTTCCTGATATTCTTCTCAAAGTGCATCACCTCACATTTAGTTGCATTGAACTCTATATTTGCCACCTCTCAGCCCAATTCTGCAGTTTATCCAAGTCCGCTTGCAACCTGTAACATTCTTCCACATTGTCCACTACTACACTGACTTTAGTGTCATCTGCAAATTTCCTAATCCATTCACCTATACCTGCAGTGGTCCCAAAACAGATCCTGGTGGCACATGACCAGTAACTGGACTCATCACGTTTGCCTCATACGCGAAAGGTCCCCAGTTTGAAACTGGGCAGAAACTGCTTTGTTATTCAACTGCAGAATTTTACATGGACAAGAACGGAGCTTTCTTGCTTGCTTTCCCATCTGCAAACCTGCCTTCGAATTTGCTTGAACAAATCTGCTCTCGTAGTGAGACTTGTTTCTATGCCTCTGCATTTTCTCCAACAGCCTACCATGTGGAACCTTGTCAAAGGCTTTACTTTTGTCCATGTATACCACGTCAAATGCCCTACCCTTATCTACAAGCTTGGTGACCGTCTCAAAAAACTCAGAGGTTTGTGAGACATGACCTGCCCTTGACAAAACCAAGTTGACTATCTGAAATCAAATTGATGTTTGCCAGATGATTTTAAATCTTATAATCCTTTCCTAAACCTTTCCTACAACAGAAGTAAGGCTCACTGGTCTATAATTACCTGGATCATCTCTCCTGACCTTCTTGAACAAGGACACAACATTTGCAATCTTCCACTGCTCTGGTACGAAATCTGCAGACAATGACAACTCAAATATCTAAGCCAAAGGCTATGCTACCTTCTCCCCAGCTTTTCAGAGAATCGTCGGATAAATCCCATCCAGCCCAGAGGACTTGTCTATTTTCACTCCTTCCATCATTGATAACACCTGTTCGTAACTAACCTTGATGATTTCTAGTCTAATATCTCACACCTCATTCTCCTCCTCTACAATATTCTCCTTTTCCTGAGTGAAAACTGATGAGAAATGTTCATTTAGCATCTCTCCGATCTCCACAGGGTCAACACTCACCTTCCCATTCTGTCTGTGATTGGCCCTATTCCTACCCTAATCATCTTTTTATTCCTCACATACCTATAGAAAGCTCTAGGGTTCTCCTTTATTCTATGTGTTAAAGACTGGTCGTGTCCTCTCTTTGCTCTTTTTAACTCTCTCTTTAAATCCTTCTCAGCTGATCTGTAATTCTCCATCTCCTCATCTGAACCATCTTGCCTCATCAACACTTAAAAGCTTCCTTCTTCTTCGTAACAAGAGATGCAGTTTCCACAGTAAACCAAGGTTCCCTTACCTTATCACTTCCTCCTGCCTGACAGGGACATACCTATCAAGGACATGCAATATCTGTTCCTTAAACCAACTCCACATTTCCATTGTCTGAATTCCCTGTATTTTGCTACCCCATTCTGTGCATCTAATTCTTGCCTAATAGCATTATAATTGCCCTTGCCCGATCAATAACTCTTGACCTGTGGCATGTACTAATTCCTTTCCATCACTAAACTAAACTTAACTGAATTATGGTCACTCTCTCCAAAGTGCTCACCTACAACTAAATCAAACACCTAGTCTGGTTCATTACCAAGGACCAGATCCAATGTGGCCTCCCCTCTTGTCGGCCCTTCAACATACTGTGTCAGGAAACCCTCCTGTACACATTAGATAAAAACCGATCCATCCAACGTATTAGATTAATAACATGTCCAGTCAATTTTGGGGAAGTTAAAGTCCCTCATGTTGACCACCCTGTTACTTTCACTCCTATCCAGAATAATTTTGCTAATCCTCTCTTCCACCTCCCTGGAACTCTGCAGAGGCCTATATATAAAATAAATTCCAAGCAGTGTGACCTCTCCTCTTCTGTTTCTAACCTCAGCCCACACTACCTCAGGAGACTAATCCTCATCAAAAGTTCTCTCAGCCACCGTTATACACTCCTCGACTAACGTGACATGCATGGACCCATTGCAGAGCTTCAAACTCCATGAGGCAGCCATACTCTGTGACAGAGAGACTCAGTCTGGAACCTCCTCTGTCCTTAAGACCTTATGCTCTGTCTGTGCCCCTCCATTTCCCCTTTGCACATTCCCTTTCCAACCCATCCCACTTGCATCACTCCACGAATGGTGCTGTCAAGGGCAGAAGTCTATGGAATACCCTCCCTCACCTTCTCTATCCTCCTTTTAAGATGTATTTTAAAATCATTCTCTTTAATCAATATTTTGATCATCCATGAAGCACCTTGGGAGATTTGCCATTGTAAAAGATTCCATTCAATGCAAATAGTTGTTGTTATTGCTGTACATTCGGAGAAACTGGAATGATGCATTCAAAATTCCAACAAGAAAGTCACTGACAGATGTTGTGTGCAGGCCACCAAATAATAACATCACATTGGGATGGGCAATAAACAAAGAAATAACTATTGCCGGTAAAATGGTACAGCTATTATCATGGGTGATTTTAATCTACATGTAGTTTGGTCGAACCAGCTCAGTCAGGGTAGCCTTGAGTTTATTAAGTGTATCCATGATAGTTTTCTTGAACAGTATGAAATGGAACTGACAAGGGAGCAATCTATCCAGTATCTGGCCCTGTGCAATGAGACAGGAATAATTAATGACCTCAGAGTTAGGGATCCTCTTGAAAGAAGTGATCACTGTATGGTTGAATTTAGAATACATATGGAGAATGTGAAGATAAAATCTAACACCTGGGTCCTGTGCTTCAAAACAGGGAACTACAATAGAATGAGGGAGAACCTGGATAAAGTAGACTGGAAACAAAGATTTTATGGTGGGACAATTGATGAGCAGTGGAAGATTTTCAGAGGCACTTTACAAAGTGCTCAGCAATGATATATTTCAGTGAAAAGGAAGGACTGTAAGAAAAGGCATACTCTGTGATGGGTATCTACGGAAAGCAATCAAATTGAAAGAGAAGGCATGCAAAGTGGCCAAAAACAGCCTGAAACTAGAACTGGGAAAACTATAAAGGTCAACAGAAAGCCACAGAAGAGCTATAAAGAAAAGTAAGATAGAACATGAGAAAAAAAACTAGCACAGACTATAAAGACAGAAAACAAAATTTTATATTGAATGAGAAAAGAGTGGCTAAAGTAAATGTTGGTCCTTTGGAAAATGAGAAGGAACATTTAATTATGGGATATCACAGTGGAGGACACTAATATCTTGCCAATAATTAGCAAAGAGACAAAGATAGGTGAGGATTTGGAAACTGTCATTATTACGGAACAGCTAGTGTTGGACTGTTGGAGTTAATTGAGCTAATGACAGAAAAGTCTTCTGACCCTGATGGAATGCATCCCAGGGTACTAAAGGAGATGCCAGGAGAAATAGCAAATGCACTGGCAGTAATTTTCCAAAATTGACTGGACTCTGTGGCAGTCCCAGCAGATTGGAAAGCAGCAAAAGTGACGGCACGTTTTTAAAAAGGAGGTGGACAAAAGGTGGGGAATTATACACCAGTTAGCTTATTCTCTGTAGTGGGAAAGATGCTTGGGTCTATTATCAAGGAAGAAATAACAGGGAATCTTAATAGCAATTGTCCCATTGGACAACAGAGCGTGGGTTCATGTAGGGCAGGTCATGCTTCACAAATCTTTTGGAATTCTATGAAGACATTTCGAGCAAGGTGGACAACAAGGACCCAGTGGATGCGGTGTACCCAGATTTCCAAAAGGCCTTCAACAAGGTGCTGTGCAAGAGGCAGTTGCATAATATAAAGGTGCATGGTGTTAGGAGTAGAGTATTAGCATGGATAGAAGATTGGTTGACTAACAGGAAGCAAAGTGTGGGGATAAATGAGTACTATTCCGGCTGGCAATCAGTGACTAATAGTGTGCCTCAGGGATCAGTGTTGGGTCTGCGATTATTTAGAATTGATACAGATGATTTGGAGTTGGGGACCACATGTAGGGTGTCAAAGTTTGCATATGAGACTAAGATGAGTAGCAGAACAAAGTGTGCGGAGGACTGGGAAACTTTGCAGAAGAACATTAATACATTGAGTGAGTGGGCAATGGTCTGGCATTTGGAATAGAATGTTCATAAATGTAAAGTCCTACTGTTTGGTTGGAGTAACATTAAAAAAGAGATTATTACTTGAGTTTTAAAAAGTTGCATCATTTGCTATGTAGGGGCACCTGAGTATCCTTCTGAATGAAGGTTGGTTACCAGGTACAACAATCAATTCAGAAAGCAAATGGAATTTTAGCCTTCATTGCTGAAGGGATTGTGTTTAAAAGCAGAGGTTATGTTCCAGCTGTATTGGGTGCTGGTGAGGACACATCTGGAGTACTGCATGCAGTTTCTGTCTCCTTACTTGCTCAAGGATGTACCGGCACTAGAGGGGGTGCAGAGGAGGTTAACTAGGTTGATTCCGGAGTTGAGGGGGTT
This sequence comes from Chiloscyllium punctatum, assembly GCF_047496795.1. Taxonomy (NCBI): domain Eukaryota; kingdom Metazoa; phylum Chordata; class Chondrichthyes; order Orectolobiformes; family Hemiscylliidae; genus Chiloscyllium; species Chiloscyllium punctatum. The sequence continues at coordinate 55,361,431 of NC_092785.1, read as the reverse complement.
GGCTTAACAGAGACTGAGTAGATTGGGATTATATTCATTGGAAATCAGAAGAATGGGAAACATATAAAATAATGAATGGAATGGATAAAACAGAAGTAGAGGGAATGTTTCCACTGGCAGGTGAAGCTAGGACAAGAGGGCATCACTATAAGACTAGAGGCAGCAAATTTAGGACTGAATTGAGAAGAACTTCTTGACCTCTGTGGAATTCATTGCCCAGGGAAGTAGTTGATGCTAGTTCAGTAAACGTTTTTAAAGCTAAGGTAGCTTTTTAAAAAAGAATTAATTAATTAATTAAGGGATATGGTGAGAACATTTGTAAATGGTTCTGCGTCCACAAAATGATCAGCCATGATCTTAATGAATGGCAGAGCAAGCTCAAAGGGCAGGACGGCCTTCTCCTGTTCCTAGTTCTTTTGTTATATTTTGCATTCTTCCCACACTCTTGACTTTCAGGTGCTGGTGTTAGATTAGGATGGACAAAATTGAAATTCACAGAACACCAGGTTATAGTCCAACAGGTTTATTTGGAAGGACTAGCTTTGCAGCTTCTTCATCAGGTGGTTGTGTGATTTTTAACTTTGTGTCTCACTCTTGTAACTGATAAACAGCAACAAAAGCCACGAAGCAGTGCGCATGCTCCAGGCAACAATGGGGCCCCTGGTGGTTGATGTCAGCAGAAGACCAATGGAAAGGCAGGGGCACAGCTGGAGGACCTGGCGGGGCATTTGGTCCTCCGACCAATCAGAGTAAATGAAGGACGGGACTAGACTATACCACGTGATCATCCTCATCGTGGGCGCGGATGTGCGGTACGTGTAGATGGAGAGCTTTTGGTAAGGAAAGAAATAAACAGCAGGAAGTTGGACAGAAATGGTGTTGGTATGGGCTGAGAGGCTTTACAAACATTTGGTGCACATCGGAAAATACAAATTTGAAACTTACAGTCCTGTTTTTGCAGTAAACTGGAAAATAACCTCATTGTGTGATCGCTGCCATCTTTATTCGGGGCAAAGATTCACTGGACACGTGCGCGGCTGCCAGCTTTGTTGGGGGCAAAGTTCAGAGGTATGTATGTGCAGCCCTCCCTGGTAGAGAATCAAAGGACAGGATTTACAGACCACATTCAAACCCAGAGAAATTGATGTTTTGTTTTCTTGGATTTGTTTCTTCATCCATTTAAATGATTTGGATGTGAATAGAGCCGGTACGGTTCGTAAGTTTGCAGATGACACCAAAATTGGAGGTATTGTGGACAGAGATAAAAGTTGTCTCAGAATACAATGGGATATTAGACAATAGACAATAGATGCAGGAGTAGGCCATTCAGCCCTTCGAGCCTGCACCGCCATTCAATATGATCATGGCTGATCTTTCCCAATCAGTATCCTGTTCCAGCCTTATCTCCATAACCCTTGACTCCACTATCTTTAAGAGCTCTATCCAATTCTTTCTTAAATGAATCCAGAGACTGGGCCTCCACTGCCCTCTGGGGCAGAGCATTCCACACAGCCACCACTCTCTGGGTGAAATAGTTTCTCCTCATCTCTATCCTAAATGGTCTACCCCGTATTTTTAAGTTGTGTCCTCTGGTTCGGCACTCCCCCATCAGTGGAAATATGTTTCCTCCTGATAGAGTGTCCAATCCTTTCATAATCCTATACGTTTCAATCAGATCCCCTCTCAGTCTTCTAAACTCAAGGGTATACAAGCCCAGTCGCTTCAGTCTTTCTGTGTAAGGCAATCCTGCCATTCCAGGAATTGACCTCGTGAACCTACGCTGCACTCCCTCAATAGCCAGAATGTCTTTCCTCAAATTTGGAGACCAGAACTGTACACAGTACTCCAGGTGTGGTCTCACCAGGGCCCTGTACAGCTGCAGAAGCACCTCTTTGCTTCTATACTCAATCCCTCTTGTTATGAAGGCCAGCATGCTATCAGCCTTCTTCACGATCTGCTGTACCTGCATGCTTGCCTTCATTGACTAGTGTACAAGAACACCCAGTTCTCTCTGAACAGCCCCTTTACCTAATTTGATACCATTGAGGTAGTAATCTGCCTTCCTGTTCTTGCCACCAAAGTGGATAACCAGACATTTATCCACATTAAACTGCATCTGCCATGCATCTGCCCACTCACCTAACTTGTCCAGGTCACCCTGTAATCTCCTAACATCCTCATCACATTTCACCCTACCACCCAGCTTTGTATCATCAGCAAATTTGCTAATGATATTGCTGATACCATCTTCTATATCATTTACATATATTGTTAAAAGCTGCGGTCCCAGCACGGATCCCTGCGGTACCCCACTGGTCACTGCCTGCCATTCCGAAATGGAGCCATTAATCACTAACCTTTGTTTCCTATTAGCCAACCAATTCTCGATCCAATCTAGTACTTTGACCCCAATACCGTGCGCCCTAATTTTACTCACTAACTTCCTGTTTGGGACTTTATCAAAAGCTTTCTGATCCACTGGATCTCCCTCGTCCATCTTCCGAGTTACATCCTCAAAAAAATCAAGAAGATTAGTCAAGCATCATTTCCCCTTCATAAATCCATGCTGACTCTATCCTATCCTGTTACTATTATCCAGATGTGCCGTAATTTCATCCTTTATAATAGACTCCAGCATCTTTTCCACCACTGAGGTCAGACTAACTGGTCTATAATTTCCTGCTTTCTCCCGCCTACCCTTCTTAAAAAGTGGCACAACATTAGCCGCCCTCCAATCCTCAGGAACCAACCCCGATTCTATTGAACTCTGGAAAATAATCACCAGCGCATCCACGATTTCCCGAGCCACCTCCTCCAGTACCCTGGGATGCAGGCCATCAGGCCCCGGAGATTTATCAACCTTCAGACCTAACAGTCTCTCCAAAACCAAATCCTAGCAAATATAAATTCCCTTAAGTTCAGGTCCTTCAGCCACTGTTACCTCAGAGAGATTGCTTGTGTCTTCCCCAGTGAACACAGATCTGAAGTACCCATTTAATTCCTCTGCCATTTCTTTGTTCCCAGTAATATATTCCCCTGTTTCTGTCTTCAAGGGCCCAATTTTTGTGCTAACCATTTTTTTGCCTTGGACATACCTAAAAAAGCTTTTACTATGCTCCTTTATATTCTTGGCCAGTTTACCTTCGTACCTCATTTTTTCTCTGCGTATTTCCTTCTTACTAATCCTCTGTTGTTCTTTAAAAGCTTCCCAGTCCTCCGTTTTCCCACTTATCTTGGCTAAGTTATACTTTTTCTCTTTTAACTTTATATGTTTCTTTACTTCCCGCGTCAGCCACGGCCGCCCATGTCTCCTCCTGGGATCTTTCTTCCTTTTAGGAATGAACTGATCCTGCATCTTCTGCATTATACACAGAAATATCCGCCATTGTTCCTCCACGGTCTTCCCTGTTAAGGTATTGAACCATTGAACTTTGGCCAGTTGCTCCCTCATAGCTCCATATTTCCCTTTATTCAACTGAAATATTGTCACTTCCGATTGTACCCACTCCCTCTCAAATTGCAGATTGAAGCTTATTGTATAATGGTCACTACTTCCCAATGGCTCCTTCACTTCGAGGTCACTGACCAAGTCTGGTTCGTTACACAATACCAGATCCAGAATCGCCTTATCCCTGGTCAGCTCCAGCACCAGCTGCTCTAAAAATCCATCTCTGAGGCACTCCACAAAGTCTCTTTCTTGAGGCCCGATACCATCCTGATTCTCCCAGTCTACCTGCATGTTAAAATCCCCCATATTGATCAGATGGGCCAATGGGCTGCGGAGTGGCAGATAGGGTTTAATTTAGATAAATGTGAGATGCTGCATTTTAGAAAAGCAAATCAGAGCAGGACTCACACTGAATTGTAAGGTCTTGGAGAGTCTTGCTGAACAAAGAGACCTTGGAATGCAGGTTCATAGTTCCTTGAAAGTAGAGTCACAGGTAGATAGGACAGTGAAGAAATTGTTTGGGATTCTTCCCTTCGTTGGTCAGAGCATTGAGTAAAGGAGCTGTACAGGACATTGGTTCGGCCACTTTTGGAATATTGTGTGGAATTCTGGTCTCCCTCTTATCAGAAAGAGGCACTGGAACATGGAAGGTTTGAGAATTGATTTTTTTAAGGATGTTGCCAGGGTTGGAGGATTTGAGTTGCAGGGAGAGGCATAATATGCTGGGGCCATTTTCCCTGGAGTGTCATAGGCTGAGGTGTGATGTTGAAGAGGTTTATAAAATCGTGAGGGGCATGGATAGCGTAAATAGACAAGGTGTTTACCCTGGGGTGGTGGAACCCAGAACGAGAGGATATAGGTTTAGGGTGAGAGGGGAAAATTCAAAAGGAGCCTAAAGGTCAACCAAAATTGTAACATTTAAAAGGCATTTGAATAGGAAGGGTTCAGAGTGATGTCAGTCAAGTGCTGGCAAATGGGAATAGTTTAGGTTAGAATATCTGGTTTGCAAAGATGGGTTGGACTGAAGAGTTTGTTTTTGTGCTAGACATCTCTGACTGTGGGATCATAAAAGTGAACACTGCTCTGATTCACCTCTGGGCTCCTTGATGTCCACCTGTTCATTATCTAGCTTCCTCAGTCTCACATGAGTGTATTTTTGCCACATTTAGTATTTTACTACTACATTCACAGACCTTTTTGGAAATGGATTATCCACTGCTGCCTGACTCCTGACCGTATGCTGCTCCATTATCAGGTTATTTTTTCCACAATATCTTTGACAGTCAAGAATTCTTTTTTCCAATAGGGAGTGGATTTTTCTTCCATTTCTGACAGTCAAATTCTGCACCATTTTCATTCCCTATAATTCATATTGCACTCCCTGAAACATCATGTGTATTTCTCCTACAGATGCCAGTGATCATTGCCAAAGCCCTGTTGCCTGTGGAGAGGGTGATGTTTGACTTCCTTTTACAACTGCAGTTTGAATGGTGAAGGCACTCCCACAACATGGTTGGGTAAGAGACATTACAGATTATTCACTCAGCGATAGTGAGAAGTAGAAGATATCTGTAAAAATCAACATGTTTTTAATTTCACAAAAATATTGAGAACTTTTGACATAAGGCCACAGCTGGAGAATATTATGTCCAGTGACCAAACCCATTGCCAAATAGGCAATTTTTCAGGAATGCCTTAAAGGAAGAAAGCAGATCTTAGAGGGTGGGAATTCCAGACCGTGTTGCCTTGGAATCTATAGAAAGAGTCACACAGCTGAACTCACAAATAAACACATCATTGGGAGTCTAAACTAAAATAAGTTATTGAGATATGAAAGGGTGTGTGGTGCAGGAAGATAGGAATGATTACAGCCAGGAATTAAATAAAGTGTGTGAAAGTAAATTGTTGTTGCTTATAAATGGGAGCCTTTTGATGGATCAGCAAGTTCTGGTACAAGTGAGCTTTTGGGCGGTAGAGTTTTCAATATTCTGGAGATTAAAGGGAGGATGATTGTGGGATGCTGGCCAGGAGTGGGTTCAGATAATGAAATCTAGTGTTAACAAAATGAATGAATGAGAGTTTCAGTAAATGAGCTGAGACTGTGGTGAGGTCCGGTGATATCACTGAAGTCGAATTAGTGGTCTTCGAGTGGGACTGGGCTGTCACCCTCACCTCACCTCTGGAATTCAGCTGTTTGTCAGTTTGTGAACGGAGGAACGGAGTGGTCCTGGCAGAACCCAAACTGGGTGTCACAGAAGGTTATTGCTGAGCAGCTGCGTGACAGCACTGTTGATGACACCTTCCATCACTTCACTGCTGAGCGAGTGTCGACTGATGGATGGAAATTGGCTGGGCTGGCTCTGTCCTGCGTTTATGTGTTGAACATCCCTAAGAAATGTTCCACAATGTCAGGAGGTGACAGTGCTGGACTTGTCTTGTTAAGCAGCAATTTCTGGAGCACAGCCATCAGTATTATTGCCACAATGTTTTTTAGGGCCGACAGCCTTTATACTACTTCTCCATTTCTTGATCTGATTTGAAATAAGTTTTCAACCAAGTTGATTCACGTGTGTGATGTCAGGGACCAATGAAGAAGGCTCATCCACTTGGCACTGCTGGCTGAAGATTGTTGCAAATGCTGTTGTCTTGTCTGTTGCACGGATGTGTGAGACCCCTCCATCGGTAAGGGTGGGGATATTTGTGATGCTTCCTTCAGTGAGTTGTTTAATTGTCCATCACCATTCCTGTCTCGGTGTGGTAGAACTGCAGAGCTCCGATCTGATCCATTGGTTGTTGGATCACATAGTTCTATTTGGTGTTGCTTGCACTGTTTGGCATGCAGGTTGGGTAGCTTGGGGACATTTTTAGGTATGCCTGGTATTGCTCCTGCGGAATTCTCCATTGAACTAGGGTTGATCCCCTGGCTTGATGTTAATGGTTGAATGGGGATATACCAGGCCATGAGATTTCAGATTGGGCTGGAGTACAGTTCTGCTGCTGCTGTTGGCCCACAGTGAGACAGAAGTTGCAGGGTCAAGAGGGCTGATTGTATTGTTGTATTTTTCAGTGCATTAGTAGATGTAATGTGGGCCATCCAGTTTCATTCCTTTGTTGAGACTGTGCAGTGATTAATACAATGAGTGATTTGATGGGCCACTGTCAGGGATGCAACTATTAAAAAAAGGATTTGTGATTTACACATGAAAGAAGTGAAACTATCATGGTATTCGAACAGATGAAAGACTCAACAGACAATCAAGGTATTTTTCAATGGATAATTTCAGTTACATCACACTAAATTTTTGCTATAAATTCTGTGCCTTAGAATTGTGCCCTCCACAATCACCTGATGAAGGAGCGGTGCTCCGAAAGCTAGTGTGTTTCCAAATAATCCTGATGGACTATAACCTGGTGTTGTGTGATTATTAACTGAAAATATTACAACACTACTAACAGGACTGCATGTAAACAGGCTCAGTCCAGTTAATCAATACATTCAGAAGGATTTCCTCCAAGTTTGAAGATGCAATATTCGTCAAAACCGTCAACTTCAACCTGCAAGATTGTTATTAACAAAACTTCAGGCTGACACAAATCTCCCCACCCCACTGCAATGTGGTATCCTGGGCCCGGCCCACGAATTGGAACTTGGACATTTGTGGACTGTGATCTCAAAGGAAGGGAGCAAACACAATTCTGACAGATTAGTCCTCAAAGATGAGTAGCAAGTTTGAGACAAGGCAGGTGGTATACCATCTTACACTTAGCTTAATTGCATTTCTTAATTACAGTCATGGTTTGCAAAGTATAAAGAACTATGTGTTTGTTTTCCATGGTTGGGGAGTTTTATCCAAATTGATCACAGTTGCTGCCTCTCGCTCCCCAAGTCAAATCATAGGATTGATAACAAAACAATAAACTGCAGGTGCTGGAGATCTGAATCCCAGAAACAAAGTGCTGGAGAAACTCAGCAGTTCTGAAGGCATTGGTGAAGAGAAAAATAATGTTACATTTCAATTTCAGAGACTCTTTGTCTGAACGGAAAAATGGTCATGAGACTTGGAGCTTCCAATGTTTTATTCCCCTCAGAGATGCTGCTGGACCTGCAGTTCTCCAGAATTGTGCTTTCTATAGTGAACTTTATTTACAAAACAGATCGGAAAAATACTAATCTCTGAAAGTGAAAGGTTCATTGCAAACATGAGCATAGTTTCCACACTTGAGTTACACAAGCACGTCTCAGTTTAAAAACAAGATTTAACTAAAAATAATATTTCATCTCAAAATTAACCAAGTTACACCAGTAATAAAGCTCATCCACCCAATCAGGCACTTCAGCCCAACATCCTGCAGTGTTACACACAGCCACCTTCACCAAAGAATGATTATATATCGCAAAATTGAAGGCCAAGAGCATGTCTCTTTAAAGGAGCTGAAGTCAAACTCAATTTTTGGAAGGATTTTTATTAAACCTGATTGAACATTTAAATCTCAGAGCATAATCTTTGTTTAAAAAAGCATAGTGTGTGGGAAACATCCCACATCTTGTTAAAGGTTCAGTTCAGCCTGATACATAGAGCCAAAGGTCAAGCAAACATCACACTTTCCATTCACTTCTACAAAGGGCTGACATCACATTTCTTCAGGATTTTAAGTATTTTATAAATTGTTTGTGAAATCAATTGTCACGTTAAAGAACTGGACAATACATGTCATTGTATACAATAAGAGTGAAGCCTGTGACAGCAGATTTATCTTTGGAGGGCAGTGTGTGTGCTTTCTAAATTCTGGAAGCACTTTGGGAGACTGTTCCCAGATGGTGATAGTGAGCATATCTGGAATGCACTGTTTAGATTTGGGAATCCATGGGAATCAATCTGTGGTTTCACTAATACTTGGCTTGCGTTGTTGGTGAACAGTAAGCAATTCATAAAGTTACTTATGTATTGTTGTTGACTACCTGAATGGTATTCAAATTGACCAGATTGCCTTCAACAGTGTGAATGCATCTATTGTAAATATTTGGAATATTCCACAACTGCCCAGTGCTTGGCAAATTCAGGGGGGACAAAAAATCACATGGAGTAATTTGAAATTAAGAATCCAAGAGGACTTAACCACTGAAGTATTCAATTCAAATAGTTAAATGGAGTGCTCACATTTAAAATACCTGTTATCCATAGGAATGGATGGACTGACAGAATTGGGATCAAATTCCTAGCTGGGGAGTGTGAAATGTGCTTTGATAAAGCCACCTACATTTCCCAACAATAATTTGGCAAGCTCGGAAATTTAAAAAACAATACGAGCTTCATTGCTGCTCCAGTCGGGTCACAAACTCTGTGAAAAAAATAACAATGTTCAGGTTTATTGCATACACTCTGAAACACATGTTTCTTCTACAGATCCTGCAAGTTTCCCCAATGAGCATAGTCCATCCAAATGATGTTGCTAACTTTGGCCAACTCATTTCTTTCCGAGCCTCTATAACCTGAAGAATGACCAGAAGCAATTACTCCACATATGTGGGAACATTACCGACGAGGATTTTTTCCTTCAGAATTGACTTCCATATATTCAGTGCCCAGAACAGATAAAAAGCTTGTTACCTTTTATAGAGCAATGATTCAGTGGGAGTAAAACGCCAACCTTTTCTTGCTTAACAATCACGCTGCCTAAGTTTTAAACATGAACACTTCTTAATAGTTCACCAGATCCTAACAAAATATTTTGTGTGAAACAAATCACATGATACATAGTTATTCAGATAATAAAACAAGTTTGTTCATTGAAGAACCCAGAGGAAAAGGTCATGAAACAATGTGATATACCTCAATCATCATTTCAAGTGCATTCTCTGCATAAATCCTCCTTTTCCTCCTCGAAGCATTCAACTTCTTGAATAATTGAGAGAATGAAGTCGCAGTTGTACAACACAAAATCAGACCCTTCAGTCCAACTTGCCCATGCTGACCAGATCTCCAAAATTAATCTAGTCCCATTTGCCAGCTTTTGATCCATGTCCATCTTTAACCCTTTCTACTGATTATCAGTTTATTTTACATTATCAGCACTTGAAATACTGACTTTTTTTTTCCCAACATTGGTTAAAGAAATCATAAGTTCATTCATCCAAGTTAATTTTATAATCTTTCACAAAGAAACAAGTGAGAACAACAGAGAGCTGAGTGCAAAACAAAATACTGCAGCTGTGCGATATCTGGGAACACTGTAAAGGTAAGGCACTGATACTGCACAAGTTTGTCAGCACAGTTTCAATTACTGACAATAATTTAGTAATGTCTTAGCCTTCACACAGTTAACGTAAATGTGAGATATCTGAATTTCATGAATTGGTTCGTATTGCACTTTGAGAAGATTAAACCAAGAATAATTTTTGTTGATCAAAGGAAAAAGTGATGACCAAAGAAGTGGACATCAGAGTCGAAAAGTGTCATGCTGGAAAAGCACAGCAACTCAGGCAGCATCCGAGAAGCAGGAGAGTTGATGTTTCGGGCATAAGCCCTTCATCAGGAATCACAGGTTTCAGAAAAATTACTGGCATAGACTTATGCCAATACATATGTAGAAGGGCCAGAGCATGTTACTATCAGATTAGAGACTAATTTCAGATTTGGTACCGTTCAGTGCAACATTTCAGTCTGATATTTACATATGTACCTAAAAGAGAAGTTGTCTAAACTTACAAGCTCTAGAATTATTATACAATTAAACCTAAAAATAAAGCTGGTGAACAAGAATGGCAAAGTGAAGTCCCATCAGTATTGCCTTGGGCAGTGTCAAGTAAGAATTTGAGAACACAGTTGCCACTTTGGTGTAACCTGCAGTCTGGCCAAATTGCAGCAAAGATCTGTTCAGTTTTATCTGCAACCTATTGAATGGAAAATCCTCCTTGCACAATAATGAGGCAGCATTTTGGGATGTCATTTTTAAAATATATTATTTTCAAAGTTACTCACAATTAAGAGTGATCGCTTGGTGCTGTCTGCATAACACAGTACGAAAAGGAGTTAACAAAAAAAAACATTATAACCCAAATTCAGAGTCACTAATTTATTGATATTGCATGGGTCCAGCATTTAAAAGTAATCAATTTTTAAAAATAAATTCAGATACATTTGCTAACTATATTGGAGTACAGTCAAGTTTCTTAGTGACCAGTGACAGGATTGGACAGAGTCCACATGGATTTAAGAGAGGGGAATTAAACTTAGCAAATCAACTAAAAGAATCGACAGAGTCGAATATTAAAGAAAGAAATTGCAGGACATTTGGAAAAGCTTATCATTAAACATGGTAGACTGGGTTTTGTGAAAGAGAAACTGTATTTGACAAATTTAGCGACAGTTCATTGAGGAGGTAACAAGCAGGGCTGATAAAGTGTAATCGAATTATGTTCTGTATTTGGATTTTAAAAGTGTAAATGATAAGGTGCTAAATAAAAGTTAATTGCACAATTTAGGAGCTCATGGTATCGGGGTAATGTATTAGCATGGATTGAGGATTGGTTAACCACACTGGCTGTTGCTGAGACTTCACTTGGAGTACTGTATACAATGTTAGCTCCCATGTTTAATAAAGGATAAACTAACATCGGACACCATTCAAAAAAGATTCACTTAGCTACTTTGAGGACAAAAGGGTTGACTGATCAAGAATAGATAAGCAGGGGTGATCTTATGGAAACAAGGTTCTGAGGAGCTTGACAGGGCAGATGTTGACTAGATATTCTAGCACCAGTGAAGTCTCAAAGCAGGGGACATTACATAAGGGAACATTCATTTTAGAAAATGTAAAGAATTTTTTCTCTCAATGAATGGTTAGAATTTTCTCGCCCAAACAATTGTGAAAGTTAAATGTGGGAGGGGAATGGTTGGGTTACTCTTCGGAGGGTTGTTCTGGCTTGTTGGGCAGAAAGGCCTGTTCCCACATAGTAGGGAATCTGTGACTCTGTCTCAAATTATTTTAAAAGAGGGCAGATAGATTTTTGAAATATTGAGCAGTTGAGGGCTATGCGGATCAAGCATAAAAGAGGTGTTGAGGTCTGGATTGGCCCAGCCATGATCTGATAGAATAGGGGAAGAAGGTGAAGGCGATGAATGCCCTACTCCTGCTCCGATTCCTTGAGGCTCCGTTTCATGTTTTTTGTTTCTAAAGAAGAGCATGATATAATGTGCTAAAGATCTCAGATGTTGTGAAAAGCAGTGAAAATGGTGTGTTTATGTACAGGTTCAGATGGCATTGATTCATCAATCACAGCTATACAGTCATGAGTGGGAAGGCAATTCCCTCCATGAATAAAGGAAATCTACAGCAGAGCTCACACACAGGGAATTCCTACCCTCAGTAAACTCTCCCATCACATTACCCAACATGTCTGCAAAAGCAGGACACACTGCGCATGCTCTAGCCAACAAAGTGACCCGCGGGTGATTGATATCAGCGCCGGACCAATGAAAGAACGGTGGGCGGATCTGGATGACCGAAAGGGATGTTGGTCCTCCAACCAATCAAAGTGAAAGAAAGGCGGTGCTAAGCCAAACCATGTGATCACCCTCGCGCGCGGCGCAGAGTCTCTGTAATGAATGTTTGGGAAGTTATGGAGAGAAAGGATACGGTAAGAAAATAAATAAACAGGGAAACGGGATAAAAACTGTGTTGCTATGAGCGGAGAAGTTTTACAAACAAATTGTGCACGTCGGAAAATACAAATTTGAACGTCTCAGTCCCGTGTTTGCAGTAAATTAGTAAATGCAGACCTGAGTAAGCACCGCCATCTTTATTCGGGACAACGATTCACTGGACATGTGCGGAGCCGCCATCTTTGTAAGGGGCAAGGTGAAGCCAGGCGCATGTGCAGCCTTTCTCTCGGATAATGTCTTTGGGACCATAACAGCCAATACTGCTCTGATTCACCTCTGGGCTCCCTCATAACCACTTTGTCAATATCTAGCTTCCTCAGTCTCAAACCATGGGTGTATTTTTGGTCTGTTTACTATTGTATTATTACTTTTGTAAATGAGTTTTTTCACTGCGGCCCAGCCCCTGACCATGTACTACTCTATTATCAGATTACTTTTTTCTTGAATATTTTTAACAGTAAAGAATTCTTTTTTCCAATAAGCGAGTGGATTTTCCTTCCATTTCTGACTATCAAATTCTGCACCATTTTCATTCCCTGTAATCTGTTTTGCTCTCCCTGAAACATCAACTGTGTTTCTCCTTCCACAGATACCAGTGATTAATGCCAAAGTCCTGTTGCCTGTGAAGAGGGTGATGTTTGACTTTCATGTACAGCTGCAGTTTGTGTGGTGAAGGTGCTCCTAAAATATGGTTGGGTAAGTGGCATTATAGATTATTATTTCAGCAACAGTGATAATTTGAAAATAATGTCCAAATCAACAACAGTTTGTATTTTTATTATCATGCTTATAATTTCACAAAAGTACGATTGAGAACTTTAGACATAAGGCCATAGATGGAGATATTAGATCAGGTGACCAAAAGCATTGCCGAAAAGCAGGTTTTGAGGGATGTCTTAAAGGTGGAAAGCAGACCTGTGAGGTTTTGGCTGCGAATTTCAGACCATGCTGCTTCAGAAACTGTAGAAACAGCCACACAGGTGAAGTAATGAATTAACAAATGGTTGGGAATCTCGAAGAAAATGGGTTGTCGAGGTCTCAGTGTGTGTAGTACAGGGAGCTCGGGATTATTACAGCCAGAAATTAAATCAAGTGTGAGAATTTTAAATTGAGGGATATTGGCCAGGTGCTGGCAAGTGAGACTAGATTGGGTTGGAGTATCTGGTCGGCATGGACGGGTTGGACCGAAGGGTCTGTTTCCTTGCTGTACATCTCTATGGCTGTATGCTGTTGATTATAATTAGGAGCCTTTTGATGAATCAACAAGCAGAGATTTCGACTTTCTTGAGATGACAGGGAGATTGAATGTGGGAAGCTGGCCCTGAGTGTGTTTGGAAAATGAAGTCTGGAGACAACACAAGGTGGATGATACAAGGGTAGAATCAGCTTGAAATAGTGGTCTTGGAGTCGGACCGGGCTGTCACCCTCACCTCACCTCTGGGATTCAGCTGGTTGCCTGATTGTGAATCAGGGCGGTAGCACAATCGGGAGCTGTGTGGCTCTGGTGGAGCCTAAAATGAGTGTCGCTGAGCTGACTGTTGCTGAGCAGCTGCTGCTTGGTAGCCCTATTGATGACATCTTCCATCACTTTACTGCTGGCCGAGTGTGCACTGATAAATGGAAATTGGCTGGGTTGGATTGCCCTGTGTTTTTGTGTTGAAGATCCCTGGGCAATGTTCCACATTGTCGGTAGATGCCAGTGCTGGCTTGGTGGGTGGCAAGTTCTGGAGCACAAACCATTAGTATTATTGCCAGAATATTGGTCGGGCCCGTAGCCTTTGCACTACTTAAGCATTTCTTGATGTTATTCAAACTCAACTGAACTGGTTTAAAACTCACATCTGTGATGTTGGAAACCACTGGAGAAGGCTGAGATGGATCATCCCACTTTACACTTCTGGCTGAAAATTGCAGCAAATGCTGTCATCTTATCTGGTGCATGGATGTGTGAGGCCCCTCCATCAGTAAGGGTGGGGATATCTGTGATGCTTCCTGCAGTGAGTTGTTTAATTGTCCATCACCGTTCACAACTGGGTGTGGCAGAACTGCAGAGTTCCAATCTGTTCCATTGGATGTAGGATCACTTAGCTTTGTTGCTTGCTGCTGATGCTGTTTGATATGCAGGTAGTTCTGTTTTATGGCATCACCAGGTTGGCACTTCATTTTTAAGTCTGCCTGGTGCTTCTCATGGCATGCCCTCCTTTCCTGTCCATTGTGATGGGTGCGAGCAGGATTTACAAACCCATGAGATTACAGATTGTGCTGGAGTACAGTTCTGCTGCTGTTGATGTCCCACAGTGCCTCATAGATACCCAGTTTTGAGATCCTACATCTCTTCGAAGTCTGTCTCATTTAGAACCTCCACTTAACACAATGGAAGTTTTTCTCAACTTTAAGGCAAGACTTTGTCTCCAAAAGGAATGTGTGATGGTCACTCTTACCGATACTGTCATAGACAGATGTATCTGCAACTGGTCAATTCATAACAATGAGATAAAGTATGTTTTTCCCTCACCACCCACTGTTGAGCAGCTATGTTCTTTAGGACCTGGCCAGCTCAGTCAGTAATTCTGTTGCAGAGTTAATCTCGATTGTGGACATTGAAATCCTGTACCCAGAGTACATTTGACACCATTTTATTGCCTCGGTGCTTCCTCCAAATGTTGTTCAACATGAAGGAGAAGTAATTCATCAGCCAAGCAAGGACGGGATGTGGTAATCAGCAGTAGCCATGAGACTTCCTGGTCTCCGGAGCCAATGCTGTGTACTCCCAGGGCAAATCCTCCCTCTCTATACACCACTGTGCCACCACCTCTGCCTGGTATGTCATGCCAGTGGGACAGGACATATCCAGAGATTTCAGGACAAAGTGAAGATTGCAGATGCTGGAGGTCAGAGTCAAGAGTCTGGTGCTGGAAAAGCACAGCAGGTCAGGCTGATGAAGGGCTTAGGCTCGAAACATCGATTCTCCTGCTCCTCGGATGCTGCCTGACCTGTTGTGCTTTTCCAGCACCACACTCTCGATATCTAGGGATGGTGATGGTGGTGTCTGGTCATTGTTTGTAAGGGATGATTCCGTGAGTTTGACTGTGTCAGGCTGTTCCTTGACTAGTCTGTGAGACAGCTCTCCACATTTTGGCCCCAAAAACCATATGTTAGTGAGGAGGATGTTGCACTATCGAGAGAGCTGATTCTGTGGTTGTACTTTCTGGTGCCTTGTTAGTTGCCAACTGGTCCATCCAGTTTCATTCCTGTGTTGAGACTTTGCAGTGATTAATACAGTGAGTAGCTGGCTGGGCCGCAATCAGGTCGGCAGGATTTTTTTCACCATTGACAATGGTTTCATGGAGATCAGGAGATTCCTAATACGTTGTTTTTTTCTTGAATTCAGATTCCACCATCTGCCAAGATGGGATTCGATCCAGGACTTCAGTCGTTTGTTTTAATATTCTGGATAAAAGCTAAATACATCAGGTTTGATCAGTCATTTTAAATATCACGAACCCTGGTTTTGTTTCTTTGTAAAACACTGTCCATCATCCTGTCTCCTCCATCCTCCCCTCCAACAACGAGTGAGGAGCACATGGAGTTTCTCTGTCACTAAGACTGAGATAATCCGATCTGCTGTTTCTCTCCCTCCCACTAGCCCACTGAGCCAAACTGCCTCACGTGATGTTCCTGGTTTTTGTCCTAAACCTACATCTTTCTCCAGTCTCTTGTCAAGCCTTATCAGAGCTCACCTTGACCCTTTACCCTAATCTCGCTAAACTCACTTTCCAACTCTCTTTCCTCCGCTGCCGCCTCATCACCCCCCCTCGCCAATTCATAGATATTGTTCCTTGTTCTGTCTGTTGGTCTTTTCTGGTTATGTCCTTCTCTCCCATTCTGTGAAAAACTGATATTTGACCTCACCATTGTTGGAAAATCCTGCTCCATCTCCATTCTCCCTTTGCTTTCTGAATTCCTTGCATTTGGTGTCCCTCAACGATCTATCCTTGGTCTCTCCTGTATCTCACGTACATAGTGCCAGGAGGTGATATCATCCAAAAACACTGTGTTAGGCTTGACATGTACACTGACGATACCCAGCTCGCTCTCCCCATTATCCCTCTCCATTACTCCACTGTTACTCAGTTATCAAACTGCTTACCACATTCCCACTACTCAATTAGCTGCAATTTCCTCCAATGAAACATTGTCAAGGTTATACCCGTTGCCTTACTGCTGAGCCCCTGCCTCCCACTGGGAACTCTGAGGCAGAACGACACTCTCAACAATATTGCTGTTATATCTGACCCCAAGGTGACCTTCTGATCAGACATCCACACAATCACAGCACCAGGAAATCCAATCTCTTAAACGTTGCTTTTCTCCACCTCACCCCAGCTCCATTGCTACTGAAATCCCTTACCCACGTCTGTGTTCCCTTATACTTGAATCCAAAACAGAACTCTTGATTCCGTAACTCAGAATATTGTTTCAGACTCCCCTCTCAGTATTTACCCTCGGACACATCCTCTCAGTATTTATCCTGTCAAACCCCTTAAGAATCCCATCTGTCTCAATGAGACCACCTCTCTTTCTCCAAAATCCAGTGAGTAGAGTTCCAAACTTTTCAGCCTTTATTTAAAAGATAATCCCTCCAAACCAGGGATCATCTCATTGAATCTTCCCTGAAATGCCTCCAATAAAGTGACACATTTCCTTATCTAAAGGGACCAAAACTGCTCTCATTACTGCAGATATGGTGGTCTCACCAGCACTTCCACACGTTACTCTCAGGTATATACTCCAAACTCTCATACTGAAAACTTTTGAAACAAACATTCGATTCCCCTTCCTGATTCCCTGTTGTAACTGTGTGGTAGCTTTCTGTGTTTCCTGAACAATTACCCCTGGTCCCTTTGTGGTGCAGCTTTCTACAGTTTCCACCATTTAAATAGTACTTTGTTCTTTTATTATCTCCTCCAAAATGAGCAACTTCCCATTTTCCCAAGTTACACCCCATCTGACAACTTGTTGCCCCCTTCTCCTGTGCATCTCTCTCTTTTCATATTCCTCTTAGACCTTTACAGTTATGCCTTTTCTAGGAGATATTCCCCCCCCCCCCCTTCCCATTCTTCCAAACATTTACTGGGAGCACTGGGCAGTGGGAAGCAGACAGTGTTACTATCTTTTTAGGGATACGCTTTGGAGTGATTGAGAAGATCTTCCTACCCATTGGTCAGGATGGAGACAACGTGTCCATCGTTAGGCATTAGCCTTTCACACCCATGTCTTATTGATGAGGCAGAGCGGCAGCACGGAATGAAAGAATATAAAGTAATTCTTGTTCCCCATATCTCACTGACCCTTGGATCATTTTCTCCAATGTGTCAAAGAACTGCTGTGTTCAGTCACATAAGATCTCAAGTTGGAATCTCCTAGAAACCCACAGATTTCCCTCTGAGTTGACTGCTGATGTCCTCTAGGGTAATATGTACAGTAATCCTGGGCCACAAGGAGGGGATGATGTGAGTTTCTAACTTGAACTGATAGTGACAGATTTTATAAACTTGTATTACGGGATATTACAGGTGGACATTCAGATGGTAATCTCAGTAAATATTCTGCTAAACTCTGATTGAATTACTCAGTACATCAGGATCTGGATATTCGCATTGTGTGTGTGAGTATTGTGTTCCAGATCAATCCAATTTGCTGCTTAAAAATTCTCCTTTGAATCATCGCATTCTCTCAAAAGGTCTCCCCAAACCTTCAATGTGTCATGTAATCCTTTTATGATGACCTGATGAGTGTAAGGTTTATTATTCGAATGTGTAATTTTTGTATAAGGATGTCTCAGAGAGGGAGCAGAATATTCTTAAAGGGGAGAATAACCATTTTGAGGGGAGGCTGTTGTTTATCGCTGTCAATGACATAGGGATAGAAGAGTTCACATTATTGGATCACTGGAATCTCTTGTGGGGTAGAATTGCCCTCCATCAGAAGGATGGATTGTACCTGCACTGGAAGGGAACAGTTTCTCGTGCTATTCAGGAGGCATTAAACCAGTGAAGGAACGTGGGTAAACCCAGAGAGAGAGTGAGCGAAGAGCTAAGTATGACGCTGGTACAGTTCAGACATCAAACAGTCAAGGCAGACAAGGGCAAGGAACAGAATGAGCAGTTACACTGCATATGTTTCAATGCAGGGGGCAGAGGAGCTCAGGGTATGGTTTTGAACATCGCACTGGAATATTATAGCAATTACAGAGGCATAACTTAATGATGGATAGGACCAGCAGCTTAATGTTCCAGTGTATAGATGCTATAGCAAAGATATAAAGGGGGCAACAGAGCAGGGGGATAACATTACAGCTGGGCTTCAAGAGGGTATTCCTGGGAGTACATCCAGGCAGAACTGAGAAATAAGAAAGGGATGATCTCCTTATTGGGATGGTACTATTGACCGCCCTCCCACTTCCCCAATCGTCAGCAGGGAGTTGAGAAGCAAATTTACTAAGAGATCACTTATCTGTAAGAATAGTATGGTTGTGTACAAGACTTGACCTTCTTTGTTGTTCATTCACAGGATGAGGGTATCACTGACTGGGCCCAAAGGGCAGTAAAGAGTTATCTACATTGCTGTGGCTCTGGAGTCACATGTAGGCCAGACCAGGTAAGGATGGCAGATTCCTTCCCTGAAGGATATTAGCGAATCTGATGAGGTTTTTTTTCGGAATAATCAACAATGTATTCGTGGTCTTTAATAGATTCTTAATTCCAAATTTTTATTGAACTCACATTCCACTGACTGCCGTGACGGGATCCAAACCCTGGACCCCAGAACGTTATCTGGGTGTCTGGATTATCCATCTAGTGATAATCTCACTCGGCCATTTGGCAGGGTGAGTGACTGAGGTATCCATGGGGCAGCACATCAGCACCAAAGATCCCATGGTCTCTGCGGAAGATAGAAAGGGCTGAGGAGGGAGATATATCCCTGGTGGTGGGGTCTGACTGTAGGTAGCAGACATAGCAGAGGTTAATGGAGATTAGTGGGTGGCAGGTGAGGACCGGGGGATTACATTCTTATTGTGGTTGGAGGGGTTGGGGGGGGGGGGAAGGCAGAGGTACAGGAAGTGGAGGATATGCGTTGGAGTGCATTGTTGATCAAGTGGGAGGGAAATGCGGTCCTTGAAAGAGGAAACCTTTCTGGGATGTCCTGGAGTGGAATTGCTTCTCCTGGGAGCAGATATGGCAGGGACAGAGGAATTGGGAGTACAGGATCACGTTTTTACAGGAATATCCTCGAGGGTAATCAGGAGAGCAAAAAGGGGACTTGAAATATCTCTAGGAAATAGTTTAAGGAGAATACAAAGAGTTTCTACAAATACTTTAAGCATAAAATAATAACCAGACAGAGAATAGGACCCCTTAAAGATCAACAAGGCCATTTATGGAACAACAGGATGTGGAAGAAATACTATGCTCTTCTATTCTACAGAGTTTGGAGAAATAAGTAGTGATAACTTGAAAAGTGTCTATGTTACAGAGGAGGAAGTACTGGATGTCTTAAACAGTAGCAAGGTGGATAAATCCCTGGGACCTGATCAGGTGTATCCCAGAAATTTGTAGAAAGCTAGGAAGGTGTTGGCAGTGCCCCTCCCTGAGGTATTTATATCATTGTTTGTGACAGATGAGGTGCTGGAAGATGGGTGCCATTATTTAAAAAAGGTGGTAAGGAAAGGCCAGGGAACAAGAGAACAGTCAACCTAACGTCAGTGGTCGGTAAGTTGTTGGAAGGGATTCTGAGAGACAGTATTTACATGTATTTGGAAAGACGAGGATTGATTAGGGATAGTTAACATGGCTTTGTGTGTGGGAAATTCTCTCTCTCTAACTTGATTGAGTTATTTTGGAGATGTGACAAAGGTGATTGATGAAGGCAGACTGTGGACGTTGTCTATATTGACACTGAACCATGTTCCACAAAGCAGACTGGTTAGCAAGGTTAGATAACATGATATGTTCGGTGAACTAGCCATTTGGATGCAAAACTGGCTTGAAGGTAGGAGGCAGAGGGTGGTGATGGAGGGTTGCTTTGTGGACTGGAGGCCTGTGAGCAGCATTGTCCTGCTGGAATGGATATTGGGTCCTTAAATAAATGACTTGGATGTGAATATATGAGATATGGTATGTGGGTTTACAGAAGTTGGAGGTGTAGTGGACAATGAAGAAGGTTAGTTCAGAATGCAACAGTATCTTGACCAGATGGGCCATTGGAGCGAGGAATGGCAGACTGGGTTCAATTTAGACAAATGTAAGCTGTTGGATTTTGGAAAGGCAAATCAGAGCATGACTTGTACACTTAATGGTAAAGTCCTTGGGAATGTTGCTGAACATAGAGACCATGGAGTGCAGGTTCATTATTCCTTGAAAGTAGAGTCGCAGGTAGACAGACGAGTGAAGGTGGTGTTTGACATGCTTATATTTATTGGTCAATGCATTGAGTTCAGAAGCTGGGACATCAAATTGTGGTTGGACAGGACATTGATTAAGCCATTTCAGGAATTATGTTTTAAGTTCGAAATTCCCTGTTTTGGAAAGGATGTAGTGAATCTTGAAAGAGTTCAGACAAGATTTACAAAGACTTTGCAAGGGTTGGAGGATTTGGGCTACAAGGAGAGGCTGAATAGGCCAGGGTTAATTTCCCTGGAGAGTCAAAGACTGAGAGGTGACTTCATGGAGATTTATAAAATCATGAGGGGCATGGATAAGGTGAACAACCAGGGTGTTTTCCTCCCCAATTAGGTGGGTTCAAAACAAGATCACATTGGCTTACGTTGAGAGGGCAAAGATTAAAAACGGATCCAAGGGGCAAAGTTTTCAAGCTGTGTGTGGTGTATGTGTGGAATGAGCTGCCAGATGAAGTAGTGGATGCTGATACAATTACAACATTGAAAGGCATCCGATTGGGTACATGAATAGGAGGAGTTTCCAATGATACAGACCAATAACTGGCAAATGGGGCTCTGTTTGTTGAGGATTCCGAGTTGTCATGGACAAATTGGACCAAAGGTTTGTTTCTGTGCTGTACATCTCTATGACACTAATAAATGAAAATAAGATGTGTTCCTCTTTTGTGGAGAGCTAGTAGAAGCACAGATCATTGTTCTTGGAGCTGAGAAGGTTAAGCAGTGATTTTGACCAGGTGCAAATTTGTTTCTAGGATATCTAATCTGCAGAGAGAGGGGAATTGTTAACAATGTCGCAATCTTAGTAGCTATTTTCAGGTAATTGGCAAATAATGTGAATATGCTGGACACAGACTCAGCAGTTATTCATAAACATATTTAGAATTTTACTTTTTAAGGGAAGATTTGGGGGGCTATGGGCAAATAGGAAGGGAATTGGGACAGATTTGCAGCATCTCCAGAGGGAGAGGGTACATCCCAAATGGGCTGAATAGCCCCAGCCCCTGTGCTCTGTGATACTGCCCCATTGACTGTGAATGTTGAAGCTCATCCCAGGGCAGAGAGAGGGAGGATCCCACCACTCACCTCACAATGGGCCCTGATGATTGATGTCAGCGCAGGCCAATAGGGGGCAGAGGGCAGTACTGGAGGACCAGGTCGTACCAGTTTGTCCTCTAACCAATCGGAGTGAATGAGGGCATCCTCAAGGCTGGAACTAAAGAAAGGCACATATCGCAGAGATCTGAGAAACTGGAGGACATGAGATAGGGAGCATTCTGTGGCTGGTGAGGAATTATATAAATAAGGAAGAGTTGTGAGGCTGGATGAAGTGACAGTGATCGGGAGAGTTGAGGATGGAGGAATTTAGAGTTAGTGAGGATTAGAGTCCTAATGTTATACAGCAAGGAAACAGGCCCTGTGGTCCAACCAGTCCATGCCGACCATAATTCCAAACTGAACTAATTGTACCTGCCTCCGCTTGGTCCACATCCATCCAAATATTTCCTAGTTATGTACTTATCTGAAGGTCTTTTAAATATTGTAATTGTATTCACAGCTACCACTTCCTCTGGAAGTTCATTTCACACGTATAATTTTTTTTAAAACCCTAATGTCTTTTCTCAAATCTTTCTCATTTCTTCTCAAAATGAATGCACCCGAGTTTTGAATCTCACTCTTCCCCCAGCTATTCACCTTATCTACACTCTTTCTGATTTTGTAAACCTCTAATAAGGTCACCCCTCAACCTCGTGCACGCCAGTGAAAAAAATTCCCAGCCTATCCAGCCTCTCCTTGGAACACAATCCCTCCATTCATGGAAACATCCTGGTAAATCTCTTCTGAACCTGCTCCAATTTAATAACATCCTTCCTATAACAGCACAACCAGAACTGGACAGAGTATTCCAGGAGAGGCCTCCCCAACGTCCTGTACATCCTCAACATATAGTCCCAACTCCTGGACTCAAAGGTCTGAACGATGAAGGTAAGTTTGCTAAGCACCTTCTTAACCACCCTGTCCACATGTAACACACACTTCAAAGACCTGAAGCCCTCGGTCTCTTTGTTCCCATATCACTACTCAAGGCTCTACTTTTATTGAGTGTAAGTCCTGCCCTCGTTTGTTTTGTCAGGATGTTATATTTTGCATTTATTCCAATCCAAACCATTTTTGAGTATAAAGGCAGTGGGAGTATAATTAAGAGGGAAATCAGGAGGCGAAAAAGGGGACGTGAGATAGCTTTGGCGAATAGGGTTAAGGATAATCCAAAGGGCTTTTGTAAATACATGAGGAACAAAAGGCTAACTAGGAAGAAAATAGAGACCCTCAAAGATCAGCAAGGCAGCCATTGTGTGGAGCTGCAGGCGATGGGCGAGATAGGAAACAAGTATTTTGCATCAGTGTTTACTGTGAAGAAGTACATGGGAGATATAGAATGTGGGGAAATAAATGGTGACATCTTGAAAAATGTCCATATTACAGAGGAGGAGGTGGTGCTCAATGAGCAGCTAAGGAGCTGGTGCAGGGGAAAAGGATTCACGTTTTTTGGATCATTGTGATCTCCTCTGAAGTAGAGTTGACCTGCATAAGAAGGATGGATGGTACCTGAATTGGAAGGTGTCTAATATCTAGGCAGGGAGACTGGCTGGTGATACTCGGGAGGCATTAAACCAGTGAGGGAGTGGGTGTCAACCCAAGAAGATAGTGAGAATAGAGGTATGTCTGAGGCTGGTACAGTTCAGAAGTCAAATAATCAAGGCAGGCAAGGGCAAGGCACAAAATGAAGTCGGACTGAGCAGTTGCACTGCATTTACTTCAATAGAAGAGGCCTGACAGGGAAGGCAGATGAGCTCAGGGTGTGGTTTTGAACATGGCACTGGGATATTATAGCAATTACAGAGGCATCACTCAGGGATGGATAGGACTGCCAGCTTAATGTTCCAGGGTATAGATGCTATAGGAAGAATAGAAAGGGGGACAAGAGAGGAGGGGAGTGGCATTTTTGATTCGGGATAGCATCATGTTTTTGCTTAGGGAAGATATTCCTGGGAGTACGCCCAGTGAAGTTTTTTAGGTGGAACTAGAAAGTAAGAAAGGGATGATCACCTTATTGGGATTTTCTGCAAGGATTTCGTCCGGGTGCTCTGGTTCCCTCCCACGGTCCAAAGATGTGCAGGTTGGGTGGATTATCCAGGTTGAATTGCCCACAGTGTTCAGGGATGTGTAGGTTGGCTGGCCCTGGGAAATGCAATGTTACAGGGGGAGGTTAGGAGGCTCTCCAGGTCAGTATCAATGTGATGGGCTGAATGACCTACTTCCACACTGTTGGGAGTCTCTAATAATTCTACTAGTTTTAAAATAGTTACAGAAAACAATATACAAGATCTAAACGTTAAGGTTCTGAATTGGACAAAGGCCAATTTTGATGGCACAAGGCAAGAACGTTCATCTGGCCCCTCAAGCCTGCTCTGCCATTCAATAAGATCAGGGCTGATCTTTTCATGGCCTCAGCTCCACATTCCCGATCTCTCACCACTACCCTTAATTATTTTCCTGTTCACAAATCTACATTTTGCCATAAAGGCATTCAAGTTGATAACGTCAAATGCTGCACTCGGCAGGGAATTCCACAGATGCACAACCCTTTAGCTGAAGAAAGCTCCTCCTGAACTCAGAATAAATCTGCTCCCCCTTATTTTGAGGTAATACTCTGTAGTTTGACCCGCCCCCAGTGGAAATAGCCTCCCTGCTTCTGTCTTATCTGCTCCCTTCATAATTTTATTGTTTCCTCTCCAACCTCCCATTCTTCTAAATTACAATGACTATAGAACCAGTTTTCTCAATCTCTCCACATACACCAACCCACAACTCCCAACTCAAACTAGTGAACCTCCTCTTTACTCCCTCCAGTGTCAGTACATACTTTCTGAAGTAAGGAGACCAAACCTGTACACAGTACTCCAGGTGTGGCCTCCCCTGTAGAGTTGCAGCATAACCATCCCTCTAGCAATGAAGGACAATATTCCCTTCACTGCCATAATTACCTGCTGCACCTGCAAACCAACTTCCTGTGATTCATGCACAAGGACACCCAGCTCCCTCTGCACAGCAGCATGCTGCACGTTTTCACCATTTCATCCTCAGTTTGCTGTGAGTCCGACCAAAATGGATGACCTCACATATCCCAACATTGAACTCCATCTGCCAGATCCTTACCCACTCACTTAACCTATCTGTATCCCTGTGCAGACTGACAGTGGCCTCTGCAGACATTGCTCGACCTCATCTTTGTATCAAATATGAACTCTGACACCGTACACTTGGTCCTCAACTCCAAAACATTTGTGTAAATTGCAAACAGTTGTTGTGCCAACATTAATCCAAACACCCGTTTATTCCCATTCTTTATTTTTTGTTGGTTAACCGATCCAGTATCAATGATAATACATTACCCACAATGCCATGCATTTTTACCTTATTCAGCAGCCTTTTGTGTGGCAACTTGTCGAATACCTTCTGGAAATCCATGTACACCACATCCACCGAGTCCACCTTGTCCAACGCACTCGTCGTATCCTCAAATACTTCCAGTAAATGCGTTAAACGTGACCTGCCTTTCATGAACCCATGCTGTGCCTGCTCAATGAGACAATTTCTACCCAGATATCTCACCACTACTTCCTTGAGAGATTCAAGCATTTTCCCCACTACAGAAGTTAAGCTAACGGGTCCTTTTTGATAGATAGTGGCACCACATTTGCAGCTTCCAGTCTGTCAAAACCATCCCAGAATCCAATAAATGTTAGTGAATTATCACGAGGTGTATTTGTTACTCCCCACCCCACCTTCTCCCCCCACCCCCACCCCCACCATCTAGTGAATTATCACGAGGTGTATTTGTTACTCCCCACCCCCCCTTCCCCCCAACCCCCCACCATCTCTTTTAGTCCCTGGGATGCATTCCATCAGAGCCTGGATACCCATCTACCTTTAGGCTGTTGTTATCTTTCCCAACATTACCTCTTTACTGAGAATGATTGCTTCTGTCTCCTCATCTGCCATTGCCTCCATAGGCCTGCGACAATGAGAGTACACAGACAGTATGTTCCTGTTAAAGCCAAGGCTGGTAGGTGTAGAGAATGCTGCCTGACGAAAGATATTGTGGGCCTGGTCAAGAAAATGAAGGAGGTATATGGCAGGTACAGAGAGCTGTGTTTGTGTGAATCCCTAGAGGAGTATAGGGGCAGTAGGAGTATACTCGAGGTAAACCAGGAGGGCAAAAAGGGGACATGAGATAGCTTTAGGAAATAGGCTTAAGGAGAATCCAGAGTGATTGTACAAATACACTAAGGACAAACGAGTAACCAGGCAGAGAATAGGTACCCGCAAAAATCATCAAGGCTGTCTGTGGAACAGCAGGAGGTGAGAGCAATTCTGTTTGAGCGGAGAGGTTTTACAAACAAAATGTGCACGTCGGAAAACACAAATTTGAACGTCCCAGTCTCGTTTTTTCAGTAAACGGGGAATTGCCTCAGTGTGGCTGCAGGCATGAGTGCGCGCCGCCATCTTTATTCGGGGAAAGAATTCTCTGTACACGTGTGGAGCCACCATCTTTGTAGGGGGCAAGGTGCAGCCAGGTGCATGTGCAGCCTCTCTCTGGTACAGAGTCATTGGGCAGGATTTACACAGAGCACATTCAAACTCAGAGAAATGGATGTTTATTTCTGGATTTTTTTCGTTATTCATTTAAATAATTTGGTATCGTAAATGAGTTTACAGGTCATACAAAATTGGTGGGGTGTGGATAATGAAGAAGGTTACCTCAGATTACAATAAGATATTGATCAGATGGGGTTTAATTTAGGTAAATGTGATGTGCTGCATTTTGGAAAAGCAAATCAGGGCAGGACTTGTACACTGAATGGCAAGGCCCTGAAGACGTTTGCGCAACAAAGAGAGCTTGGACTGCAGGTTCATAGTCCTTGCAAGTCAAGTTGCAGGCAGATAGGATGATGAAGAAGGTGTTCAGTGTATTTTCTTTTATTGGTTAGAGCATTGAGTATAGGATGTGGGAGGTCATGTTGCTGTACAGGACATTCGTTAGGCCACTTTTGGAATATTGTGTGCAATTCCGGCCTGCCTCCTATCAGAAGGGTGCTGTGAAACTTGAAAGGTTTCAAAAAAGACTTACAAGGATGTTGTTAGGGTTGGAGGATTTGAGCTACAGGGTGAGGCATAAAGTACAAAGATGCTCCGGTGTTAGAATCATGAAAGTGTTGGCCCCTTAACAGCGCATCAATGAATATTCATGGGCTATGCATATACCTACATGAACACAGGCCACTCACAATATGAACACCTATCTCCCTCTCTCTGCCTACATTCCTTGTCTATGTGCCCTTTCCTGCTTCCCTTGTAACATTGTGGGTCTGATTACCCTCCCTGTACTGCAGCTATTCCCCTGTGTTTCTGTGTTTGCCTCAGCTCTCATGGCCCAATTCAGAGTGTGGTTAGAATTATCTCCCACTGAGAGTCCCATGTTTATAATTACAGTTAAATAGGGTCCCATGTCATCTTTTAAATGCATCAAACCGATTTCATCATCACAGGTTGGGGTTTGGTAATCCCCCGTGGTCCTTACACACCTCAGGCTTCCTCTCTGTATGATCCTCGATATCACCCTTTTGTCTCTGAGTCACCAAAGTTATTTTAGCCCATTCAGCCTGTCCCCTCCCCAGTGTGTCCCTGTAATATCTGTAAATGCCTGGAGCCACTGATCGGCTGTGCATTGGGGGAACCGACTCTCCCCCTCACCCTCTTATTGCAGGGACAGATTCTGCTGTACACGTCAGGGCATCTTGGGCTGAGGGAGGGTCCGTACATCATTTTCGGTGAGACTGTGTACATATACTAATTCATCCATATTGTCCCAATAAGGCCCATTATTACCAATTCTCTGTCAGGCTGGGTGTTCATTCACCAACATCTGTCGTTCAGCTGGATAAACGGTTCAGGTTTCGTTTCTGTCAGTTCCCCTTGTTGCTCCCTACTGTCTGTCCAAGTTTGAGCTTTGATGCACAGTGGAGCCATAGACAGGGCCTTCTGGGTCTTATAGGGCGGTCGGTCATCCCACCCATTGTCGTCCCTCTGTCCATACGTGGCTGCTTCACCATCTAACCCGTTCCAGTCAGTGTCACCATCCTCACTGCCTTCTGAGGAGAGCGGGGCACTAGGTACCTCCCCCACTGTAACTACCACCTGGCCCTTTGGCTTTAAGGCCTCACGTCTGAGAGCCACCACCTTCACTTGTTCCTGTTTCCCATAATAATGTAACACATCCTGTCATTCCTGGAATAAAACAGAGCAAAATGTAAATTTGGTTTGACTTGGAATATTAATAATTTGACATTCACTTTGACATATCTATAGAGGTGAGAATTGTACTGTGATTATTTAAGTGAATTTAACATGATCATACAATGAATATAACTCTGATAATCAACGACAATGAATGAACTGAATAATATGTGATTATTTGTACCAGTTCTTGCATTGAAAATTCAATTTTATTTTAATGCTTGTCACCCATTACACCGTGGGCATTGTTATTAGGGAATAAAGTAATGGAAGGATATCAGAGAAAATAAATAGACTTTAATTTTAGCTTCACTGCAATAATGAACCAAAACAATATTTGGAAATATGGTTAAACTACATAACAAAGTTTCCAGTGTCATTATTGACATGAAAACTATTTTAGTTTGCAAGTTGTTTTGCTCTAAGAATAATTGGAAATGAATTGTGATTATGAATTGACCATTTAAAATATATTTTGAAGAGAATAGTCAGATATATTTTTTGGAGGAAACTTAGGAAAGGAAATAAATATGTATGCATTGGTATTAATAGTTTTAAAATGTTTGGAAGTTGACTAGAATTATTTAATCGAGAGAGGCTGCGTGATTATTAAGACTAATTCACCTTTTTCATTTCATTGTTGGTTTCCCTAGAATCTGTTGTGGTGTAATCTGTTGTGGTGTAAGCTCTTGTGTGCAATGGACTGTCACTAATAGCTTAATTAACCTGCGAGCCTCAGATCAGGTTTCCTTTGTCTGTAAGTCAGTCTGTAAGTGCGCGACACACCTGCTTTTCTGAAGGGAAACAGAGACTCTTTTCAAAGGAAATAAGTGGCAGTTCTCACTGAGAATGATTTCTACCACACACCATAAGCAGGGAAGTGTTTTTCTGAAGAATTTCATTGTCTATCTACAAACTGATGGTGTGTTTGTCATATACCTGTGTTTGTCAGTTTGTGGAGGATTCAGCACCTTTGTTTTGAGCTAGTTTTATACAAGTAGTTGGTTCATTCTGTCTTTGCCAAGAATGTTGTTTACTTTCCCCTTTTACTGTGATTCTGCAGGTTAGAATATTCTGAGAGTCAGTAATATTCAATAACTGAACATTGAATGATTTTGACTCTAACAGAGCAGTCGCCTTGTTTTCAGCTAATTATTCACTTTCCATTTCCTGGTTGTGTTGAATGTTACAGAAACAGGCTCTGAGCAATGTTTCCATTCACTTGTGTTGGAGTCACTGACAGCCACGTGGTCAGTCAGTTTCAGGCTGATGGATCAGTTTCTCTGTCCTATTAGATGGTGGTCACTTGCTCAGTTTCCGATGGCTCACCTCAGTGTCAGTCCATCAGCTGCTGAAACCCTCCATCCAGCATTTGTTCCCTCTCACAGTGACTACTCCAACACAGTCCCAGCTTGTCTCCCACATTCACCTCCACATCCTCATGATCACCTCAGATTCTACTGTCTGTGTCCTTAAAGCAAGTCACGTAAGACATCTCCCTCCATTTTAACCTCATCGACATTATGTTCAGAAATATGATTTCAAAATTTGGTTCACTGCTTTTAAACCTACCCATGCCTTCACCCTGTCCTCCCAGTGTAGTTCCACACCTCCCTGAGGGAGCTGCACTTATCCAATTCCAGCTGCATGAGAGTTTCTTGTTTTCATCTCCTCCCTGTTGGTGGCTTTAGTTTCAGCTGCTTTGAACCTAAACTTGGTAATTCTCTTCCCCCAATCCCTTCAACTCTCCTCCATTCTATCAGCACTCCTTTATTTAATCCAGTTTGATCAAGGTTTTGGTTTCCACCCGTAAAACTGTCCCTTTGTAGCTCGGTAACAGCCTCGTGTTATCATTGCTGAACTGTTAATCCAGAGACCCAGCGAATATTCTGGGGACCCTGATTCAAATCGCATTACAGCAAATGTGGACCTTGAATTTAATAATCATCTAAACTTATGGGTCTGTTGATGACCATGAAACTATTATTGATTGTCAGGAAAAACCCATCTGTGTCACTGATGTCCTTTAGGGAAGGAATCTGCCATCCTTACCTGGTCTGGCCTGCATGTGACTCCTGACCCACAGCAATATTGTTAACTCTTAAATGCTCTCTGGGTAATAAATGTTGCCCTAGCCAGTGGCGCCTACATCCAGTGAATGAATTTTAAACAAAGCTCTCAGTCTGGGATCATGTGAGAAAGAAGCAGAAGGTGACCATTATGCCCCTTGAGCCTGCTCCACCATTCAAGAAGACCAAGCCTGATCTGTTCGTGATTTTTATTCCATCTTGCCCCAATGCCCCTTAACACGAATCTATCAACCGGTGTCTTAAAAATACTCAGTGAATCCACCTTCTGGGGCAGAGTTCCAAAGTTGCACAGCCTTCTGAGAGGAAACAAATTTCATTATCTATGTCCTGAAAGGGTGAAGCCAATTTTAAAGCAGTTCCCTCTAGTTCAGGAATGACCCACAAGAGGAAATATCCTTTCCACATCCACCTTATCAAACCATGCAGGATCTTATATACTTCAGTCATGTCACCCCTCACTCCAACTGAAACAAAACCAGCCTGTCCAACCAACCCACATTTTATTTCTGTCATGCCGGTATGAGTGGGGTTGAAATGTTGTCTAATCTTTATTATGCAGTGAATGTGTTGCTTCACTGTGTGGGTTTCAAGAATCAACATGAGCCATACTAGCTTTCCTGTCTCACTGTATTACATATAGCTTACATCACTGTAGTGTTTCCATGCCTCCCTACGTTGTCTAATGAAAAGGAAGGAGAGATAGATTGAGAGAAGTTGTTTGAAAATTTGTTGTCGTCAAAAAAAATTTGGTCTTTTTGTAGAGATTGCATTATAATTGAAATAACCAGTTCGTTAAATATTACTGACAAAATAGTACCAACAATTTACCAATGACTGAGGCCAGGATTAATACCCAGTTATTTCCCTTCTTTTTCCTTACTCCCTTCTTGTGGTTGGGGGTTATATTAGCAATGTTCCTGTCCTCTGGGACAGTCCTTGACTCCAGTGATACCGGAAAGCTCACAATTAAAGCCTCCACTATCCCTTCAGCTATCACCTTCTGGGGCGTGGTCCATCTGTCCAGGTAATAGATCTATTTTCAAATTTTTCAATTTTTTAGCATTTTCTCCTTGGTGACTCTTAAATGCTCTCTGGGTAATACATTTTGCCCTAGCCAGTGGCACCTACATCTAGTGAATGAATTTTAAACAAAGCTCTCAGTCCTGGGATCATGTGAGAAAGAAGAAGAAGGTGACCATTCGACCCCTCGAGCCTGCTCCACCATTCAATAAGACCAAGCCTGATCTGTTCGTGATTTATATTCCACACTCATCTCTGTTCCACCGCCACCCGCCCCACCCCCACCCCCGCCACCCCCGCCACCCCGACTGTCCCTGAAATTTTGGGATATTATTTGTGTCTTCCACCATGGAGACTGATGCAAAGTACTTATTCAGTTCCTTATCCATTTCTTTGTTCCCCATTACTATTCTTCCAGCCTCAATTTCCAGCAGCACATGTCCATTTTCGCCTCTCTTTTGAACTTTATGTAACTAAAGAAACTCCGGCAATCATGTTTTTAATATTACACACTCGCTTTCTCTCATGCTTAATCTTCTTTCTCCTTATGTTTTTTCTTCATTGTTCTCCATTGTTCTTTTTTGGCTTCCCATTTCACTGACATCCCACTGCCCTTTGCCATGTGATATGTTGCTTGTATGCTTTCCCTGACTTCCCGAGTCAGCCATGGTTGCCTCACCCTCCCTGATCCATGCTGCTTTTTCCTCGGGATGAATTTTTACTGTGTCACCCGGACACTCCCAGAATCCCTAGCCATCACTGTTCCACTCTCTTTCCTGCTTGACTCCTCTCTCAGTCAATTCACTCCAGCTTCTCCCTCATGTCTCTGTAGCTGCCTTTATTCAGCTGGAATACAGTTACATCTGATTCCATCTTCTCCCTCTCAAACTGCCGTGTAAATTCTATCATATTATGGTCCCTGCCTCCTCAGTGTTCATTCACGTTAACCTCCCTTATCAAGTCTGCCTCATTGCACAACACTAAATCCAGAATTGCCTGTTCCCTAGTGGGCTCCACTGCAACCTTCTTCAAAAAGCCATGTTGCAGAGATTCCACAAATTCATTTTCTTGCAATCCACTATCATCCTGATTTTCCCAGTCCCCCTGCATATTGAAATCCCCCCGATCACTGTAACCTTACCTTCCTTACATGCTTTTCCTATCTCCTCATGTAACTTATGCCCAAATCCTGACTATTGTTTGGAGCTCTACAGATAACTCCCATTATGTTTTTTTTAACCTTTGCGGTTCCTCATCTCCACCCACACAGATTCTACATCATCTGAGCCAATGTCATTTATTGCTCTTGACTTAATTCCATTTCTTACTGTTCACTAACCCCAGCCTCTCTGCCCACCTGCCTGCCTTTTCATTTGGATGTGCATTCTTGGATATTTAGCTCCCAGAAAGCTTCAGCCTTATCTTTTGCACTGATGTGTTCAGCTCTTCCATCATTGATGATGGGAATATTTGTAGAACCTCCTTTTCCGGTGAGTTGTTCAATTCTCCACCACCATTCTCGACTGGATGTGGAATGAATGTAGAGTTTAGGTCTGATCTGTTGGTTGCTGCATCGCTCAGCTCTATCTGCAGGTGGGACCTGTCTCCAAAACGACTGTGCTGTGGTAACCGACACTGACATGGACTGTCTCATTTTCTTCTTCAATCCAATCAAGCGAGCTATTGCATTTTATTCCCTCCGTTTTCCGATCTTAATAAATATCCAATCAATTTCAGAGCAAAATGCTTTCAAAATATTGAATCAATTTATTTGTTTAGATACTAGCACTAATTATCAAGTCATTGCCTTGACAATAATTGCATAATAATTTAAATTAGTTTTGCTAACAGGTATATTGTGGTTCATATATCAATTTAATTTATTGACTCTTAGGACAAATAGTATAACATTTTCTTTTTTCAGAATTCTAACAACAATTATTAAGTCATCAGCATTACAATAATTACACAAAGCTTTAACTTATTCTGGCTAACAATTACAGTGAATTTCATATTTGAAAATAATCTAGTGTTCCCTTGTACTAATACAGTAATATAAAAATCCATTTTCTTTCAGATCATCACACATACAAAAGAATCAATGATTTCTGATACAACACTCGTTGTAAAAATCTGACTTTTTTCTCATTAAGAGTCATCGAGTCATAGAGGCATACAACATGGAAACAGACCCTTCACTCCAACCCATCCATGCCGACCACATTTCCCAACACAATCTAATCCCACCATATCCCTCCAAACTCTTCCTATTCATATACCAATCCAAATGCCTCTTAAATGTTGCAATTGTACCAGCCTTCACCACTTCCTCTGGCAGCTCATTCTATACACTTACGACCCTGTGTGTGAAAAAGTTGCCCTGTAGGTCTCTTTTATATCTTCCCATCTCAACCTAAACCTACCATCTTTAGTTCTAGACTCCCCGACCCCAGAGAAAAGACTTTGCCTACTTACCCTATCCATGCCCCTCAAAATTTTGTAAATCTCGATATGGTCACGCCTCAGCCTCCAATGCTCCAGGGAAAACAGCCCCAGACTGTTCAGCCTTTCCCTGTAGTTCAAATCCTCCAACCCTGGCAACATCCTTGTAAGTCTTTTCTGAACCCTTTCAAGTTTCACAACTTCTTACCGGTAGGTAGGAGGCCAGAATTGCACGAAATATTCCAACAGTGGCCTAACCACTGTCCTGTACAGCCCGAAACATGACCTTCTGACTTCTGTACTCAATACTCTGACCAATAAAGGAAAGCATACCAAACGCCGCCTTCACTATCCTATCTACCTGCGACTTCACTTTCAAGGAGCTATGAACCTGCACTCCAAGGTCTCTTTGTTCAGCAATACTCCCAAGGACCTTACCACTAAGTGTATAAGTCCTGCTAAGATTTGTTTTCCCAAAATGCAGCACCTCGCATTTAACTGAATTAAACTCCATCTGCTACTTCTCAGCCCATTGGTCCATCTGGTCCAGATCCTGTTGTAATGTGAGGTAGCCCTCTTGGCTCTCCAGTGCACCTCCAATTTTGGAGTCATCTGCAAACTTACTAACTATACCTCTTATGCTCGCATCCAAGTCATTTATATAAATGTCAAAATGTAGAGGAACCATCACCGATCCTTGTGGCACTCCACTGGTCACAGACATCCAGTCTGAAAAACAACCCTCCACCACCACCCTCTGTCTTCTACCTTTGAGCCAGTTCTGTATCCAAATGGCTAGTTCTCCCCATATTCCGTGAGATCTAACCTTACTAATTAGTTTCCTATGGGAAGAACGCCTTACTGAAGTCCATATAAGTCGCATCTACTGCTCTGCCAAAATCAAACCTCTTTGTTACTTCCTCAAAAAACTCAAGCAAGTTTGTGAGATATGATTTCCTACGCACAAAGCCATGATGACTATCCATAATCAGTGCTTGGCTTTCCAAACACATGTACGTCTGGTCTCTCAGGATTTGCTCCAACAACTTGCCCACCACCGAGGTCAGGCTCACTGGTCTATTGTTCCCTGGCTTGTCCTTACTGCCCTTCTTGCCCTAACGTTGGCACCAGGTTAGCCAAAGTCCAGTCTTCCGGCGCCTCACCTGTGACTATCGATGATACAAATATCTCAGCAAGAGGCCCAACAATCACTTCTCTAGTTTCCCGCAGAGTTCTCGGGTATACCTGATCAGGTCCTGGGGATTTATCCACCTTTACCCATTTCAAGACATCCAGGGTTTCCTTCTCTGTAATCTGGACATTGTGCAAGATATCACCATCTATTTCCCGACAGTCTATATCCCTTCCATATCCTTTTCCACATTAAATACTGATGCAAAATACTCATTTAGTATCTCCCCCATTTTCTGCGGCTCCCCACAAAGGCCGCCATTTGAATGACCTCGGTAACTTCAAATTTATTAATTTTGAAAACCTTAATTACTTTTCCCTGCAATAATTCCTGTTTATGTCCACACATAGCTCAGTCAAATAGCAAGGTGAGATTTATCATTATTCTAATGTTCGCTAATAGAGCTTTGAAAATCTATTTGTTGCTAATATGTAATAACTGTTCAGTTCAGTACATAGAACATCGAACAGTACAACACAGTACAGGACATTTGGTCCATGTGCTAACCTTTTATCCTCTTCTAAGATCAAACTAACCTATATTCCCTTCATTTTGCTATCATTCATGTACGTAGCCATGAGTTACTTAGATACACTTACTGTATCTGACTCTACTACCACTGCTAGGAGTACATTCCGCACACTCATCACTCTGTAATAGGAACCTACCTCTGACATCTCCACTAAGCATGCCTCCATTCACCTTGAAATTATGCCCTCTTATGATAGTCATTTCCACCTGGGAAAAAGAGTCTCTGGTTGTTCACTCGATCTAAGCCTCTCATCACTCTATCTAAGCCTGTCTGTCAAGTTGCCTCTCATCCTTCTTTGCTCCAATGAGAAAAGCCCTAGCTCCTTCAACCTTTCATCAGAAGACGTGCCCTCTACTTCAGGCAGGATCCTGGTAAACCTCCTCTATGAGGGATCTATGGACATGGACTCCAAGATCCCTCTGTTCCTCCACACTGCCAAAAATCCTACATTTCATTCAATAGTCTGCATTCAAATTCAAAATTCTAAAATGAATCTCTTCACACTTTTCCAGGTTGAACTCAATCTCCTACTTCTCAGCTCAGATCAATGTCAATGTCCCGTTAAAATCTTGAAACACAGTTTAAAAGACAAATCAAATGAGTCCTAGATGAGTGTTCGCTACAAATAAACCAATGGAAGGTACATAGAATTCAGGAAGAGCTGACCTATTTGAATGATTAAACAATTCCTCTAGAAAACACAGTAACTAAATCTTTCTTACAATTCAGTAATCCTGCAACTAGATTATACTTCTCAGTTTACATATCTTAATGAATATCTAATTAATGTCTGTGTAAACTGCTGGAAAATGTTTAATCATTTCATTAGTTAAAACGCCACCGTTAATTATCACATCGCTGTCACAATAAGTGAACTCGATTTTAATTATTGACTGAGGTCAAGTGACCTGTGGCCCGAAATTGAATGTTTGAAATTCACCGACAGCCACAGAAATCTGATCGAAAAGAAACCTGCTCAAATGAAATCAAACAGAGCCAGCATCATT
This sequence comes from Chiloscyllium punctatum, assembly GCF_047496795.1. NCBI lineage: Eukaryota > Metazoa > Chordata > Chondrichthyes > Orectolobiformes > Hemiscylliidae > Chiloscyllium > Chiloscyllium punctatum. The sequence continues at coordinate 55,325,220 of NC_092785.1, read as the reverse complement.
CAGCTCCAGAAAAGAGGTCACAAAAGTTCCGGGGATCCAGTGACAACCAGCCTGAGAGTTGTGTATTCGAGAGGTTGAACCAGATTTTCTGGCATCTTGGCTTCCAGCCAGTTCCTGAGCATAGCACGCCTCTCATGGGAAGGAAAACAGTGAAGGATGTTTGTACCAACCCACTGGATGGATCGAATACAGCTCATGATCATCCTCAAAATTTTGTCACAAGATTATTAATCATTTGCCAAATCATGCAAAATAGCCCAATGCTACTGAAATCAAATTACTCTTAATCACTGCACATAAAACCAAACGATGGTCTTCAAGGTCACCTAATCACTGTTCACTGAATATCTCTTTGTAATAATCTTATTTTTCCCAGGATGAATAACCACAACAAACATCACCATAATACCCCATCCAAAGATATGCAATAGGCACCTTCTTATAATTTACACACATCTTTCTCTGACCAATAATCACCCTTCATCATTAATAGATGACCAAGCTAATACTGACATTTATTGAGATGAAGAAATTCCTGAATATTACTAATGTTTGTGATAGGTTTCTCGACTATTCATCACAGCAAAAGTGTAATTATGGCTCACTGTATTTGTAGCTGCAAGCATTTGCGCATAACCGATTACATTTTTTCAGAGAAATTTTGAAAATAATTGTGCGACAAATACTGTTGCCTATTTTTTGCTGTGATACCCACATTCCTTATCTATTTATTCTCTTCCCAACTCTGACTCAAATTTGTAAATATTGATGATATGAAAAATTCCATGAAATTATTCTTTTTGGGAAGAAATGTAAAGCAAGAAATTCTTGAATAACTGAGAATTATGAATGACAAAACAATGATAATTAATAATCACTGAATGTCTAATATGTTTTTTGTCAATCTACCAAAAAAGCAATTTAATCTTCAAGTCTCTGATCTCAATAAAAAGTCTAATCAACATTAGAGCAAAATAATTTTAAAATATCGAATCATTTAATTTGCCAGAGTACTAAAATTAATTGTAAATTCATTGTCACTCCATTAACCAGACGGTAATTCAGTTAAATCTTTGTGACAAGCATCGTGAGATTCCCATTTTAGTTTAATATGTTATTTCTTATAATGAAAAATGTAGTCATTCTATCCAGGTTAAAACATCCACAAACCAACCAATGAAACAACCAAGCATTCATAGTAAATATGTTATCTCTTCTTGATGTGAAAACACAAAGTAATCATGGAATTAATATGAAACCTTAAGTCATGTCAGATTGCTATTCTACCCTAATAATTACTGTTCATGTCTACACTTTACACAGTTGCACAGTAAAATCAGATTTCTCACCAATTTAATGTTTGACATTAACTGTTTTTCAGACTAATTGTTGCTTATATCCAATATTTAATAATAGTTCAATCCAGTACATTCATCCCAAAGTGTAGTATCATGTTTCCATACATTGACTTGTGTAAACACATTGCACTGTACAGTTTTGCAATCATAGCAAATGCTGATTTTTATTGTAATAATGCAATGCTAGTTGATTTTTAGTTCAATAATGGAATTCGTGTTGATGCTTATTTTAATCCTGTTTCATTTGCTTTGATTATATTTCAATTCCATACGAACATGCATTTTAATTTAAATGATTACACTAAAAGCTACATTGTGTTTCTTGCTAAAAAAAATTTTAAAGTTCCCATTCCACTTTCTTTTGTGAGAAATGAAGTTACCTACATCTCTTGTTCAGGTCAACAAACACAATAACTTTTGAATTCTTGAAAGTTGTACCCCTTATTTTTTAAAAAAAAAGGAAAGTATCTTTTAGCTGAAATATCACGTCAAGAGATTTTTTGCTTTTTCAGATCATGTGCCCTGCAGAAGTGTTTTTATGTTCAATTCGTTACAACAAACAGCTGCTTTGGAACTGTTGATTTTGTTTTAATGTTTATTGCAACATTACTTATTAATGTTCAATAATCACAAAATCATGCAAATTGATTTTCTATCAAATGTCATTGACTGTATCTTGTGGTCACTCAGATATTCACTTTCGTTACCAATAATTTTCTTCCAAATTCAGGTACTAATGTTTCAACATTGATCAGGATAAAATCACATAAATTAAAAATACATGTTTCTACAATTAATTGAATTGAATGAAATGCATTACTGTATTTTTTGCGAGAAATGAAGTTACCTACATCACTTGTTTAGTTCAACAAACACAATAACTTTTGAATTGTATTGTCTGCATTTTTCATCAAAAATAAATTATTTTCAATAATAACTGGCTCATGTATTGTTCCCAGTCCATCAATCTCGCGACTATATTTCAGTTTTCAGTTTACTGAGCATAATGAACGTCTAATCAACATCAGAGCAAAGTGTTTTGAAAATATTGAATTGATTTATTTGTTCAGATTACAGCATTTATTTTGAATTCATTAGCCTTATAATAATTGCAGAATAATTTGTTTGTGTTTCTAACGTGATCCACATTTTAATTTAATGTATTGTTTAATTTAATCCACTGTAACAATATTGTTATTTTCAGGTCAACTATCCCACAATGGAACCAGTGATTTTGCATCCAACATATTTTGAAAGTATCTGACTTTTACTGATTTGAATGATCGCATTAATCTCAGCCGTAGAAATTCAGGGAACTGCAATTACATTTCACTGCAATAATTCTTGTTCATGTCTACACATTGCACAGTCACATTGCAAAATTAAATTGCTCCTTCTTCTAAGTGCGTAGATAGATTTTCAAAATTCTAATTTCTAATAATTGTTCAGTTCAGTAAGGGGTATAAATGTGCAATAATGGCTCAGTGCAAGAACTGTTGTGAAGATATTGCAGTGTACAATCTCACAATCATTGTAAAGATCAATTTCTGCTTTAACCATTGAAACATAGTTGAATTGATTTAATTATATTTCACTTCAATGTTCATATTCATTGTGTTTTTAATCACAATAAGAGTGAACTATTTTACATGACAAAATTAAAATTCATTCCACTTTATTTCTGGACACAAAACAGAATTAACACCCGCTCGTTCTCTCCTTTACCAATCACAGTCAACTTTGAATTGTAGAATGGTAGATTGGCACAGCACAGAAACAGCCCATTCAGCCCAACTTGGCACGCTGGGCAGGTTTCCTAAACTAAACTCGTCCCATTTTCCTGTGTTTGTTCCATACCCCTCTGGATGTTTTCTATCCATGTAACTGTCCAAAAGTCGTTTACATGTTGTAATTGTACCAGCCGCTGCCCCTTCCTCTCACAGCTTATCCCATATGTGCCAAACATATTGTACGAATAAAATTGCCCGTCAGATCCCTCTTCGATCTTTCCCCTCTCAATTTAAATATTATTTACACTGTAGAATCTTTAATACTGCAAAGTTGATAGGTATTTAGAAGCAGCATAATCCCCTTTATATTTTAATCAGTGACCTAAAGCCAATAAAGTGCAGATATTGTGGTCATAGCAATGAACAACGGATACAAGTTGAGGAAATGTTGGATTGAAAAGCAATTCAATAGACACCTAGATATGTTCTAACCAACTCACAGAGGTGCTTTGACACATCTCTGTTGAAGGTGGGAATTCAACCCATGCCTCCTGGTGTCTTAGTACAGACATTACCAGAGCGCTCAATAATGTTCCCATGCAGGATGGGCAGGACTATAATCATATACTTACTATGGTTACTCAATGGGAAACTGCTCAGATATTTATTGTGATAATTGGACTAGGATTGTATTAGACAGTTCAGTGTGTAATGGACCAATTAAAATAATTAGTAATTTCTAATACTGATGGACCGAAGCGACATTGATCTCAATGAAATAAAAATGTCACGATAGTCAAATAATTCGATATGTTTGAAACAATTATTCATATACAGAAATTAAAATTAAACTGCTTTGTAATGCATATGAATTGGAAATAAAGAATTAGTCATTCAATGTGACTACTCAGCGAAAGACAACTTCCCTCATTTTCACAAAATTGGGATTTCTAAGAATTCAAGTTTTACTGTAATAGAACAAACATTTCGGGTGTAGGTTTGCTCGCTGATTTTTAGGTTTGATATCCAGACGTTTCAATACCTGGCTAGGTAACATCATCAGTGGCGACCTCCAAGTGAAGCGAAGCTGTTGTCTCCTGCTTTCTATTTATATCTTTCTCCTGGATGGGGTTCCTGGGGTTTGTGGTGATTTCATTTCCTGTTCGTTTTCTGCGTGGTTGATCGATGGCATCTAGATCCATGTGTGTGCTTATGGCGTTGTGGTTGGAGTGCCAGGCCTCTAGGAAATCTCTGGCATGTCTTTGCTTAGCCTATCCCAGGATAGATGTGTTGATCCAGTCGAAATGGTGTTTTTTTTTCATCCGTGTAAAAAAAACACATTTCAACTGGGACAACACATCTATCCTGGGATAGGCTAAGCAAAGACATGCCAGAGAATTCCTAGAGGCCTGACACACCAACCACAACGCCATAAACAAGCACAGAGATCTAGATGCCATCTGTCAACCCCGCAGAAAACGAACACGAAATGACATCACCACAAAACCCAGCAATCCCACCAAGGAGAAAGATATAAATAGAAAGCAGGAGACAACAGCTTCGCTTCACTTGGAGGTTGCCACTGATGATGTTACCTAGGCAGGTAATGAAACGTCTGGATATCAAACCTACAGCTCAGCGAGCAAACCTACACCCTAAACCTCAACCTGAGGTATAAACCGTCACAAATCTTGCGAGAACAAACATTTGTTAATTCTGTTTTGCGTACGGAAGAAATACATGAAATTGAAATGATACTTAGCATGAAAACAGTTCGTTCTTATTGTAATAATCAGAAAACAGAAATGTTGGCATTGAAATGAAAAACAATCAGGACAAGAATGCAAAAAACGGTGGCTACTGGAAATCAGAAACAAAATCAGAAATTGCTGGAAAATAGCTCAGCAGATCTGGCAGCATTTGTGAAGAGAAATCAGAGTTAATGCTTTGGGTCCAGTGACCCATCTTCAGAATGCATTTTTGCTCACAGTCAGTTCAATCCAACTAAGCTTCCACACTTCAAACTATTTTTGGTAAGATTAAGAGATTGTAGAGTGCAATACGTTTTGCATCAGTTGATGTACTGAGCCGTAATTCCTCATCTAAAGTTGGAGATATTAGATTTCAACAATGATTACCGGTTTGTTAATTGCAATAATTAGTTTTAAAATGGCTGATAGCAAATTTAAGAATGATGAGAAAACCCTTATTGCAATGTAATTGTGCAATATGTTGGAAAGAACTGAAATATTTATGTGAAAAATAGTTAGCCACTTCTTAATTGATAAGGCTAATTAATATTCCTTCCATTAATATGAGAATTCAAATGAAAGAAAACGAGATAGTTATTATGAATTTTGGATGAGAAACCATTGGTGGATTGCAGGTCTGTTGACCTGAAAAGAAAGTTAATATTTCATTATGATACTTGCAATCAGAAATAATGGATTAAACTGAAATGTGAATCACCTGATGCTCATTACTAAGATTAAAATACATTATGGTGTGGTAATTGAAATGACAATAAACTAACAATTAATGTTAGAACTCAACACTTAAAATGATTCAATATTTTCAAAGCTTTTTTTTTACTCGGTATTCATTAAGATCAGAAAACTGAGAATTAAAATATTGGGTTAATTTAAAAACAAAAATAGACCTTCAGAGATTATTCATCAGCATTGTTCTGTCATTGAAAAACCGCATTTATTCAAGAATTCTGCATTTCTTTCATTTTCTGTCTTTTTTTCCAAAGGGATCTGTACTGAAACTTTTCTGTTTGTGATAAAAATGGATATAAGTGACATGGATTAAAATCGAATTGAGTGAGTTAATAGGTTTGCAGGCATTACAAAGTTCAGTGGAGTTGTGGATAATGTAGAAGGTTGTCAAGGAATACTGCAGGATAAAAGATAAATTGCAGATATGGGCAGAGAAATTAAAGGTGAAGTTTAATCCATATAAGTGTGAGGTGTTTCACTTTGGTAGATCTAATACTAAGGAAAAGTACATAATGGCAGGACCCTGAACAGCTTTGTTGTTCAAAGTGATCTTGGCGTTCAAGACCATGGCTCCCTGAAAATGACCATGCAAGTAGATAGGGTGGTAAGGAAGGCAAATGGCATGCTTGTCTTTATTGGTCACGGAACTGGTTACAAGAGTCAGGAAGTCATGTTGTAACCAAAGTCATGTTATAAGACTTTGGTTAAGGCATACTTAAACGATTGTATTCATATCTGTTTGCCACATTACAAGACGGCTATGGAGGCTTTGGAGAAGGTACAGAGAGCAGTTACCCGGATGCTGTCTGGATTTGGAGAGGCGAGAAAAACTCATTCTACCTTTTTGTGGAGTGGCAGAGGCTGGGGGAAGACTTTATGTAAGTCTATGCAATCATGAGATACATAGATAGGTTTGACACTCTGAATGTTTTTCCCAGAGTTGAAACGTCAAAACTATGTGACTTGCGTTTAAGGTTAGGGGAGACAGTTCAAGGGGCAATTTGTTTTTTTACACGGGAGTGGGGGTAGGTGTCTGGAATGAACTTCCAGCGATGGTGGGAGAGGCAGATGCGTTAAGGCTCTTTACTGTTCATTTAGATAATTTGGAAGGATATGGACCAAGGGTAGGCCGAAGCGGTGAGTGTCTTTTGCATTATGTTCAGCACAACGTTTTGGGCCAAATGACCTATTCCTGTGCTGCACAGATCATTGAGAGAAAACTAATGTCTCACTCATATGACATTTAATCTAATCAATATTAATCACTGGTGTCAGAAATACAAATAAAGTAAGTAGAGAATGAACTTAACTATAATCAAAAGATATAGTCAATGACATTTACAGAGGTATTTTTTTTATATTTGTTCTGAATTGTCAGATTAATAACTTTGGTGATGTATTGAAATGTTTACAGTTACAGATGTGCTGAGCCAAAATTACCCTTTTTATACTGAAGATTGAACTAGAAACATGTTAGAAAGCTTGGAAATATTCAGTAAGGTGAGATTCGCACATCAGTTTAATCCATTATTTCTTAGTGCCGATACTGCAATTAAAAAAAACCGTTCAGGTCTACACCAAAAAGCATTGCTTTTCCACCCAATGCTCATTGGAAATATTTGAATGCTACTCATTTCTACAAGAAACGTAATCACAACCTGATCAATTATGAGATATCTAATGGCATTTCACCAATAATTACTGTTTATTTCGACACATTGCTCATTCAAATAGCAATGTGAGATTTCTCATTAATATTCAGTTCACTGACAGTATAATAATAATTTTGTTATTGCTAATATCTAACCATTGCCTATCCAAATGGAGTATGAAGTTGGAATTATGGCTCAGTACATCAACTGGTGGAAATAAATTGCAGTGTTCACTCCCCCAATTATTGTGAATATCAATGTGTATTTTAATTTGGTTTGATTATATTGTTCTTCAACGCCAAGATTTATTGTATTTCTGTTCACAGTAAGATTTAAATATTTTAAAGCTAAAATAAATTTCAAATTTGTGACATTTTGTGTAAACAAGAAAAAAGGATTTTACAGCTGTTTGCTCTTTCCTTTATCAATCAGAGTGAATATGGAATTGTTGGAAGTTATACGTTTGTGGAAGGAGGGGAAGTTCTCTGCAGCTGAATAGTCACTGTGAATAACATTTTCTTCAGATTGCGTCCTACTGCTAAATGTTCTAATGATCTTTCTATTATAAGAAAAAAAACACTTTAAACATATACAGCAGTTGTATTTTTTTATGAATTTACAATAAATGCATGATGTGTCTATTTATCTTTCTCTCAATTATCATAATCTTAATTTTTAAGTAAGAGCATATGTGATTAGTTCCATCATTATTGTGAATTGCCATTTCATTCTCAGTCGATTACACAGAAACAGTCTAATTTATTACCAGCCCAGTTATCGGAATGAACACTGGTTCGTTTGCATTTGAGTAATCCCAATCGATTATAATCCCACCCTTCCTTGGTGGGAAGATAACGAAAGGAACTTGTGGAGCTCTACTAGTGTCTCTCTCCTAGGAGAATCAAAGTAATCACAACCTGATAAATTATGAGATATCTAATGCCATTTCACCAATAATTACTGTTGGAGGTGTGAGTTCATCTTGAACAGAGATGCATCAGAGCAGCTTAGAATGGTGATTAGAATATAACTAAGCGGAGTATGCATTGTTTTTAAATCCAGTTTTGGATCTGCTTCTGTCTGTGATTCATTCTAATAATCTCACAATCTGCAATCTTTTATCTGCAGGTTATTAATAAAAGGATGTATCACATTGCATTGTCTCTAAATTTTAAGTTTGAGGACTTAGTAGTTTTCAAAATTTAATATATCTAAGAAATGAAATTCATTTGATTTTAAAATCAAAATACCTTGCTACATCCAATTATTATGCATATGGTGGACAACAGGATTTTAATGCCAATCAGATCATGAATGCCCAAACATTGTTTATTCTGTGAACTTAATTCTGCAGAAGAGATTCAATAAGCATTTAGCACATCAGTATTGTATATTTGAACACCTCACATGTACTTATCCTTATTTTTTAGTCCAAGCAAGATGAAAAAAAAGTTCGATTTTTCTTCAGTAAAATGAAGCAAATGCCACATGCTATTACCCTTCAGTTCTTCAGATTACCTTTATTATACAATACAATGTTGTAATTCATCTCATTATTGCTATGTCTTTTATTAAGTTTAATTTCTACTTAATGTTCAATTGATGAACTGCCTGAGAGTTCGGTTTATTTTTCCTCCGAGCAGAGCGCTTTAGGGAACATCTCCGAGACACCCGCACCAATCAACCAAACCGCCCCGTGGCCCAACATTTCAACTCCCCCACCCACTCTGCCGAGGACATGGAGGTCCTGGGCCTCCTTCACCGCCGCTCCCTCACCACCAGACGCCTGGAGGAGGAACGCCTCATCTTCCGCCTCGGAACACTTCAGCCCCAGGGCATCAATGTGGACTTCAACAGCTTCCTCATTTCCCCTTCCCCCACCTCATTCTAGTTTCAAACTTCCAGCTCACTTACTGTCTCCTTGACTTGTCCGACCTGCCTATCTTCTTTTCCACCTATCCACTCCACCCTCTTCTCTTTGACCTATCACCTTCATCTCCTCCCCCACTCACCCATTGTACTCTATGCTACTTTCTCCCCACCCCCACCCTCCTCTAGCTTATCTCTCCATGCTTCAGGCTCACTGCCTTTATTCCCGAAACGTCGATTTCGCTGCTCGTTGGATGCTGCCTGAACTGCTGTGCTCTTCCAGCACCACTAATCCAGTATTTGATTTTCAGCATCTGCAGTCATTGTTTTTACCTTATTTTTCCAATGGCCGAGTCAAATTGATTGTAAAGATGAAATGCTTTGAAAATCGATTTTGCATATATCTCACTTATCACATGTGGTTTTTCAGTTTGTTTCACGAAGTTAAAAAAATCACACAACACCTGGTTATAGTCCAGCAGGTTTATTTGGAAGCATTGGTTTACCTGGCGCTGTCTGTGCATCAGATCACCCGATACAGAGGCAGAACCTTGAAAACTAGTGATTCCAAACAAACCTGTTGGACTATAACCTGGTGTCGTGTGATTTTGAACTTTGTCCACCCCGGTCCAACTCCGGCATCTCCAAATCATTGTTGCACAAAGGAATCCTCGTAATTTTATAAAGAAAATATGACATTAGTTAAGACTTTTAACACACGATTATTAATCCCTTCCGTTATTAGTAAAATATCTCAATGTAATTTTTAAAAAATGCTCACGGACACGGCGCATACAGTCACACAAAGTCTTCCTGGTCATCTAATTACTGCTCAGGAGAAAAACCTGAGGAAGTATCTTATTGTTCCTGAGAACAAGAACCACAGTAAATATTTGGTGAACAATTCCACCCAATACATGCACTTGATTTCTTACATCTGACTTCAGTAATTGCACAGGAAATATTTCACTAAAACCAATAACCATGCTTTATTACAAATGACCGAGGATTCGAACATCAACATACGGAGCCGCTTTCCAATCAGGGTTCCAGTTGGAGTGTCGCACAATAAAGTAACTTAATTTTGACTTAGTACAACTGTAGGTGAAAACATTTTGAGCTCGCACTTTAAACATCTTTATCTGCTTAGTCAGAGAAAATACTGAATGGTGACACTGTAAAATTAATTTATTTTGACTTTCACTCCTGCAAATACTCGTGAATTGCTTCTCGTTTTCTTCCTAGTTCTGATACAAATGTCGAAATAAATTAGGATAATAAAAGTTTAGGAATAATAAGAGTGTTCTTTGCAAGGACGATATGAAGATGTTCACAGTCGTCGAATTACTGTTGAGTAGAACATTTTTCATAAGGGTCTTATTGTAACGAGCCAATGCTTTTTGTGACTGTTTTTAGTTGTGACTGGTATTTTTGTGACTCGTGTTTTTTGTGTTCAAGTGAGTAAATATTTAAATGTCAAACCTTCAAAACCTTTGAGGGACAAAGAAATGATGAGAGCAGAATCGCTGACACTCCAAGAATCTGTTATTCAAAATATTTGGAAAGGCACATTTGGTGACATACAAGGAATAAATTTCACAAGTATAGAAATAGCCTGTGGCGAGGTAAAGTTGTAGGGGTGGGGTGTAGTCGGTTGGAAGCCGCGGGGAAACAATGTCTCAGTTGTTTGACTTTAAAAGTCTAGAAATTACGTGAACATGCACAGCTGAATAAGATTTTGTTCCAAATACCCTGGATTTGGAAAGATTTGGCATACTATGCCATCTGAAGCATTGCAAATGGAACTCAGTGGATTTTTTTATTGTAAAGGAAAGATATTACATAATGAGCGGTAAGTGAACCGTTACTTGGAGATCGACTTCCTGCTTTAATCACGTGGCTAAAAGATGTGATCACCATGATGTTTGGTCCATTTAGGGATCATTGAACTCTGCCAAAGCACGAGCAACAAAACTGTTGGTTTTTCTTTTGGACTTTAATCGTCTCTTTTTCTAAGCAGTATTTTCTTTCAGCTGAAATAAATCAGAACAAATTTGCATATATCATTAATCGTTCCAATGAGATAAATCTTATTCACTTCCAATTATTACAATGAACAGTGTGACTTTCAGTTTAATTAATAAAATGAAACGATCAAAACAGCGTTTCTTGCGATTTAACCCAATTCAGTTAATCCATATGAGAATGGCTATTGAACCGCAACCTCGTCTTTATATCCCTCTCCATGGCTACTTCTTCACATGAGAGAGAACGTCACTGAAGAAATTATGAGTCAAGGCAAAATGTGGGTGTGAATATGACGGGAAATTCTTGTTTTCTGTTTCATTCTGACACAGTTCTGATTCAGAATGAATCAATGACAGATGTTCATTCCGACGAGCATGGCTATTTCTTGAATTTTGCTGTTATTGTAATTCTGGTGAAAGCGGAAACAGTATGATGTGGAATCAATTTAGCTCTAGACATTTCTCATCCACGGATTTCACCACATGTAACCTTGATGAGGTCACATGTCACCCCTTTCCAAAACGTGCTGAGGAGACCGGGAGATTATGGGTTATTATACTACGGTGCTCCACATTCACGGGTTGAGTCACATTTTGGTTGCTCTTTCCACATAACACTACTGCATTTTTATTTTGCATCTCACACCTCTGGTTTACACTGGATCGAGAATTTTGTTCTTGCCCTTCACTGCACGGGAAATTCACGAATGATAATCACCACATTAAAATTGAAATAAAGAATGAGAGCAGATGTTCTAATCAGTTGTAAATTAAATTGGTGTAATGAGAAGGTACACATTTTTTTCTTTATGTCCCTCATTCCATCTTGTCCTTCCATTAATTTAAATGACTGATAGAGAAATAACTAACAAGTGATCGGGAGCACAAGTTTATCCAATGGGATTATTCATGATTATTTTAAACTAACAGTCCACACAATGATTTGATCAGTATTTGAAACAGACACTCGGAATTGGAACCGCAGCAAACTGCTCCAATGAAACGAACCTTTCATTCTTTCACATGCAGCGTGATGACTGACTCGCTAACTGTACAAGGCCGACCAATTTTCTTCAGCAATCATAGCGTCTGTAAACCGCCACCTGTGCTGTGCAGAGTGTCATTTGTTGTTCCCAGGTCACTGCACATTTCTTCTTCATGACCTTATGAGCTTCGTTCCTGTTTGATAAACCTTTTCTATCATTTCATCGCATCCACTCACAATTCTCAATTTATGAATAAAATTTGGCGTTAGACCAAATGTTAAACAAAGTGGACGTACGCCATTCATCCCATCGAGTCTGTCCCACCATACAACGAACTCATGGTTGATCTGATAATCTTCAACTCCATTCTGCTCACTTACCTCGACAAACTTCATCATCTTTCTGATTAAGTACCTGACACAATTTGAAAATAACCAACAACTTAGCCTCTACTTCGGTTGCCAAAAAAAAAGCCACATATTCTCTGAGCATGGAAATTACTCTTCATTTCTCAATTAACTGAGCGTTATCTCATTCTGAGATTATGTCCTCTGGTGCACGGCACCTGCCTGTATCTACCCAAAATCCCACGACTTTGTTTCAAGGAGAATAATCCCAGCCTGACCAATCATTCCCCGAAGCTCCATTTTATCCAAAGTTGACAACATTCTCGTAAATCTCTGCTGTCCCTTACAGCACCGGAACTGGAATTTGAAATGAAATTGCGATTGGAATCGGATTAGTCCACACAAATACAATAATAATAACTTTGACAAATGAGAATCTAATTATATTCTAATGACATTCAATGGTTTCGTTGTAACTGACGTCCTCCGTGCAATCGCCCTCAGAGCTAATATTTAGGAGAAATGGAACCTGACCGCCCATATAAAGAAGTTGACGACAAAAAAATGTCCGTCAGTCGACTTCGTTTGATTATTAACACAACTCATGTCTCCGTGAAGCCTGCATCATCTTTAAGGCACACATTAGATGTGTAACAGAACTCACTCCATTTGCCTGGATGTGTGCAGCTTCAATACTACTGAAGGAACTGGACATCCTCCACGACAACGCAGTCACTTAACTGTACCACGTTCAATACCTGAATGTTTATTACCCTCACCGCTAAGGCAAAATTGCAGTAGAGTGCACCACCTACAAGATGCGGTAGAGTAAGTCATCTAGGCTGTGTTTCCAGAACATTCAAAGCTCAAAAACTGTACCGACGAGAAGGACAAGGCTGAAGATGCACTGAAGCGCTACTATTTGCAAGTTACCCTCCAAGGCACATAAAGGCATGACTTGGAGATGTATCAGTGGTAAATTCACTGAGTGATGAAGCGGTCTTGATGGCCAAAGTTGTATACTTCAGCCCTCCATCATTTATCTTACATCTTTTAAAATGTTGATGATTGCATTGACCAAACTTGTGCTCATTCTTTTAGTTGTTTCCTAAACTGGTGGTTGCTAAAGATCGAATATCATCCACCGTCTGAGATCAACAACAGAAAATATCCAAAGATACTCTCGACCAACTGAGCTCCCTGTCCAAAAATCTTCAGTGATCTGTAAATATCCACTCCAAGATCTCTTTGTTCCTGTTTGTTCCGTTCACCATTCAGAATCCTCACTGTTATTGTTACAACTCCCCAAATTCATTACACTTACTGGTCTGGATTCAATTCCATTCGCCGCTTTTATTTTCCACCTGATTGATACATCTCTGCAGGCCCTGACATTATTCATCATAGTCAAATACACGACCAATTGTTGCATCCTTTGCAAACTTCTAAATCATGACTCCTACAACTAAGTCTGAATCGTTGATCTACATCAGGAAACAATGGAACTCCCCTGGAAACAGGCGTCCAAACATGGTTCATTGCTGGATGGGATGAACACCTGCAATAACAGCACAATCGGACCCCTGATGTCATTTGTAAACCTGATGGTGACTCTGCCAGTTGGCCTCCTGAGTGATCCCTTCTCACATATGGGAGTGGTGAATGACCTATCCACATTGTGCCTGGGCACGTAGGTTTACACTTCAGCGGGTAATTGAATCCTTTCCGGATGTCGCCCTATGGAGCTGACTTCTTGGCGGTGTGGGTATCCATGTGTCTATTTAGCTTGGATAATCAGTTGAATTTGTGTCCAAACAGAGATGACTCCCAATTTTCCACGTCATCCATTTTTCTATTCTTCTTTATTCTCCCACGGAGTGTGGCCATCATGATCTGAACATTATTTGTTGTTCATTCTTAATTCACCTTGAACTGAGTCAGAGTGATTCTATGGGTGAACCGCACTTTTGTCAGTCTGGAGTCATATGTTGGCACGTCTCGTTAAGGACGGCAAATTCCCCTTTCAAAGGGACAAGAATGAATGAGTATTCGGAAATCAAAATTTTTTGCCTCTGTTCCTCTGATCGGGGTTAATACTCCAGATTTTATTCATCGATGTAAATACCAGCAGCTGCCATGTTCCAGTCTCCAAGGGTTGCTCGCCCACGATATCGCCACTACATTTGCATTTGACTCGAGGATTGGTGAGTAGCAGAAAGCATAGGGATCAGTCAAAGAATGAAGAATATAGATAGACAGGAGAGTTGAGCGGAGAAGTGGCAGATGGAGTTCAATCGAGGCAAATGTGAAGTGATGCATTTTGGGAAGCCTAATTCTAGAACCAACTACACTGTAAACGGGACAGCCTTGGAGAAATTTGATGATCTGGGAGTTCAGGTCCTTTGTACCATGACGATGGTGGCACAGGTGGATAGAGCGGTCAAGAAAGCATATGGCATGCTTGTCGTCATAGGACCGGGCTTTGAGTCTAAGAGCTGGCAGGTAATGCTAAAATTGTACAAGATTTTGGTTCGGCCACGTTTAGAATACTGCGCACAGTTCTGGTAAAGTTACCAAAAGGAAGTGGACGTTTCAGAGAGGGTGCAGAGAAGGTTAACGAGGATGTTGCTGGTATGGAAGATGCTTGCTGTGAAGAGAAATTAAGAAGTTTATGATTGTTTTCAGTAGAAAAAAACGAGATTGAGGGGTCCTGATTGAGGTCTACAAAATCTTGCAGGGTACAGACCGGATGAATAGAGATATGCTTTTTTCCCCAGGTGAGTTATTCAATAATGAGAGGTCACGCCTTCAAGTTGAGAGGTGAAACGTTTAAGGAGGATAGGTGTAGAAAATATTTTGCACAGAGGGTGGTAGGTGCCTGCCAGCAGAGGTAGTAGAGGCAGGCACGGTCGTTTCATTCATGGTGCGCCTTGAGAGATGCGTGAGTAAGTGGGGAGCAGACGGAAACAGATGCTGAGGAATTGGGTGATAGGTTTAGACAGTTGATTTGGTTCAGCTCAGGCTTGGAGGTCCAAAGGGCCTGTTCCTGGGCTACAAATGTTATGTGTTCTTTATTCTTCTTTGTTCACTACACTACCATCTCAATGCTACGTTGCTCCATCTCAGAGAATGACATTGGAAATTCCAATCATCTCAGAGGGAGTGAGAATATGACATGTGGCTGTGTCGGAATGAAACTGATGTACGCTGTACTGGAGTGTTTGCTGGGAGTAAGAGGATGATGTGATCAAAAAAACTGTTCTTACTGTCAAAATAACACAACATTGTTAAGGAAAATTGCACTGAATGCTTGCAATACATCGACCTCTCGCTTAAGGCTGCAGCACGCTTCCGCTGAGCCAATCTGCAATGCGGGTTAATGCTGTTGTTGTATCTTAATAATCTAATAACCGGAGACAAATATGCCCTTCCTCCCCGACTTTGACCAGGAGAACTCCCAGTCTCGGAATTTCATGCCATTCTGTACCATCATAGAAGGACAATGTGCTCACCGATCGCATTACTGGTGTGACAGAGTAGCTTCACGTGTTCATTTCCATGCCAATTTCCAGTTTGATCTTTGCAGCCCATTGATTCTGGGTGGAGGAACTGCGATTATGTGATCCACTGCAGAAATGGGTACTTCCTTCTGTGGGGACGCTCGTGAGGCAACAAATGTGAAACCACATTGCTGATGAAACATACATTTCAACAATATCCTGCAGTATCCCTTGAGAATTTGATGTTTTGTAAAAATCTATCAACCTCAGTCTTCAATATGCAGTACTCGATGGATCTTCCTCAGCCTCTTGAAACATCCAATTTGAATATACAGCCAATTCTGAGTTCCCACATGTCTATTATTGCTCGCCATATAGTCCTGTTGTGTCTCTCCATTCTTCCTAACATGTCCTATGTTTCTGTCGTTACTGCTCTTTTCAAACACGCATCTCTGCATGGCCCAGTGATCGTATAATGTTCAGTGTTGTGCGTTGTGGCCGCAGTAACCTCGTTAGAATCCGAGTTACGGCATGTAACCTTCTCCCCTTTTTAACTCCTTGTGGTACATGCCAACGAAACACAGAAATGAATTAATTGATTTTACATGAAAACTTTCTCTAACATTAATGATTTTTCATCAATCCCTTCTCTCATACATCTCTGTGAGGTAAATATCAGAATTCAGACTCACCCATTCTTGGAGACTTCTCTCCCTCCCACAATCACTGACCTCCTTTACGCTCCCCCTCCTATTTCCCTTACAATCATTTTCACATTGAACCCTGTTCAGTCTGTGCTGCTGCGCTCGCTGTTGCTGGATGAACGTGCCACAATCATACCATTGCGACCTTCAGACCAGTCAATCCATTTCGATACTGTGGTTGAGATCAATGGTCAAGTAACAGTTTTTAATGACATGGATCAGATATTATTGGAACTTCAGGCTCAGGAAAAGAACACAGGGCAGCTCTGAGGAAAAGAAACTTTTTTCCAAAAAGACCTTTTTCTGCAGACTTCCACATCATTTATTTCACTTGCTCAATCGGCTCTATGTAGACTATTCCGTGCAGTTCTGCAATCACATTAGCACTGGAAATGATGCAGGGATGATTTGCCAGAACGTTGTCTGGGTAGAAGAGCTCCTGTTATGAAGAGAGATTGGATAGACTGAGAGCAGAAGAGATCGAGAGAAGACATGATTGAGATATAAAAAATAATCAGGGATACGGATGGCGTGGACTGAAATAAAAGTTTCCTTATAATGGAGAGATCACTCACGGGGTAATAGATTTAAGAACAGAGGAGGGAAGATTTGAGTGAATGCGCAGACAAACGTTTTGAAACGGCGAGTGGTTGAAAGGAACTCAGTGCATGCAAAGGTTGGAGAGGCAGAAATCCTCATAACTTTCAGAAGTATTTAGATGTGAATTTTTGATGACAAGACCTACAAGGCTGTCGGTCAAGTGATTTAAAAACAGAGTTCGGATAGTTAATCGATTATTGATTTCCAGTACTGATACATAGGCTTCTTTTTGCATAGAACTCAAGGGTAATACCACTTCCTGTCACTGCGAGAGATTGGGTTCAATTCGCATCCGGGACGGGCGCTTACAGATTGGGAGGGCTAAGAGGCCAGAAACCCGCATTCGATTCCAGACTGATGTGACTGACTGTGTGGAATTTACACGCTCCTTTTCTCTCTCTTCCGTGTGGGTTTCCTCTGATTGGTCCGATTCCTTCTCACTGTCCAAATGAGTGCACTTCAGGTAGATGGCAAACAAAACCTGAATGGACTGTATAATCAAAGACAAAGGCAAAGTCAAAAGTAGGAATTGCAGCTCAGGGAAAACAAAATGACCATTTGGGGTCAACATTCCTTGGAACAGTTTTTGATTTGCAATGTTAACTCTGATTTATCTCCATCGACGCTGCCTGACCCGCTGAGCTTTTGAAAATATTTCTATCTTTGTAGCTGGATCAATGATGCGGGTTTAGAAAGATCGGCAGGGGAGTGTGAATCTCTTCGGCGGCACAGAGCAGACTCAATTGGCCAAATGGTTTCTGTCTGCGTTGTGTCTAATTCCATCAACTCTGATTCTATAAGTTTTGTCCTTTTTTTAGGCTTTGGTATTTCACATCTCCCCTGAAATGTGGTTTGCAGAACAGGACAATCGCCAAACCGTTACCACCCGCTGCCTGGAAGAGGAACGCCTCATAATCTGCCTTGGGACCCTGTAACAATACGGGATAAATCATCTTCAATTCCCCTTCCCCCACATTATCACAGTCCGAAGCATCCAACTCGGCACCACCCTCCGAAACTATTCATCTTTTCCCGCTCTGACTTATCACTTTCTCCCCCGCCTCCATCCAATTATCACTTTCCCAGCTACCTTCCACCCAACCCCAACTGCTGCCCATTTATCTCTCCGCCCCCACCAACACGTCTCATTCCTGATGAAAGGCTTATGCCAGAAGCGTCGGTTCTCCTGCTCCTCGGATGCTGCCTGACCTGCTGTACTTTTGTAGCACGACAATCTCGTCATGGCGAAGATAAATTAGCTTAGCTCAGGCTGTTTATCTGAGAGCGGAGAAGAGTGAGTGAGGGAGGGTGTACAGTAAGGGGATAGATACGTGTTATAGGAATAAATTTGTTATGGGAAGTGTTTACAAACATAGATCTATGTTAAACGCAAGGGGGAGGATAATCAGAGGAGATATAAGACGAACATTTTCATTCTGAGAGTGTTGTATCATTGGAACTCACTATTTGAACGAATGGTAAAGCTATGAGTCATCAAAACACTTCAGGAGTACTTAGCCGAATACTTGAGAAGCTAGAGCACACATGGATAAGGACCAGATACTGGAAAGTTGGACGAAGACGAACAGCTATCTGATCAAATGTCCGAACACCGTAAGGAAAGTACGGAGCATGAAAGCATGGGAAGGGTAAAAGCATGGATACTACTGTCGATCTGTTACAAGGGGTCTGTGGAATGCTTCACGAGTAAAAAGGTCACTGTGGTAGGATGGGGCCACTGTGGCTGGATGGGATAAGCAGAGTGGAATGCTCCTCCACGAATTAGCAGAGTCAGACTGGGGCTGAACGGTTACTGTGACAGGCTGTGATCATAGCAATTATTAACGTCAACCTTGCCAGCTAAATATCATCATTGCAGTTTGGGACAAGTCGTGACAATAAATATTTAGGACTTGACTTTAAATATTTAATTGATAGTTGCGTCAGCCTGCTTGAAACCTTTGTAGCAGAAAAAAAGACATTAAATATCTAATCAGCTTGGGACAGGAAAACATTGTGGCAGATGGGGTAGCTAAAAATCTAATCATGACAGGTTAGTCTGGGCTGGAAGATCACTGCAGCAGATGTGGCAGTAAAATACATAATCGTGACAATAGAAAAACCCTATTGGCAGAAGTAGAGCGATAATGGTTTATTGTATACCTGGAGTGAAATAATTCTGACTAACACAGTTGGGCATCCTGGTAAGCTAATAGAAATATAATTAAAGAAAGGGTATAAAGAGCCACGGATCCTGAGTTTCGGGGTCGTTCAAGAATTTGCTTTCTGTGTGGCACGGCTTTTTGTCTGCTAATAAAAGATCTACTCCTTGAAGAACTCTCCGCATCTCCTGGAGATTTATTACATTTTCTCCACGACAACCACAACTTTGTGTACAGTAAAATTATGGCTAGCGCGGCTCGGTGGTGCAATGAAAAGCGCGTTAGATTTCTACAGCATTGTTAACATTGCTATACAAAGTTTGTTGTTTTGGGTTTCACCAGTATCGGCGTTCAGATATCAGCTGAATCAATTATTATTCTGCTGATTCATCGTTAATTCCCGTCGTCTGGGGTTCTTGAAATTGCTGTTTACCACAGAAATTTCCTGACCTCCTTGTTGGTGAGTTTCGACGGAATCATATCAATTGAAGCATGATCAGACCAGAATCAACTGCTAACCCACGAAACCTACAAAATTCGTGCAGAAACCCACTGTCTCTAAACGCATATTCCAGTCCAATAGTTTCACAGGCATTATCGATTGCTTAAATGTCTTTCTCCCTTTGGGCGACAGGCTGTTCTGGATGGACCGGGGAAAGATATTGATGTATTTGGTTAGTCATGACAATGTCAAATGGTGGGGTAGGACCGGTGTTTGGAATAGCGTCCTCCTGTTCCTCTCTGTCAGTGCTGTTTCTGACAGAGGGTTTTCAACAATAACATATTGAAATGTGAATCTACACCACGGAGTATCAAGGTCCTCCCATTTACCCCACCGCTCTCACAGCCAGAATGGAGAGCTCCTATTGCCGCTTTAGATCAGACAATCGAGGATTCTCCCAGGCGCTCTGTCAGACTGCATGCTCCTTCACACAGGTTTTTCACTGAACACATAGAGCAAGCAAACGTGGGAATTCAGGGACAGATTACCCCTCTGATTTGCTGCACTTCTGGACACGGAGACGTACATGAATTTCTGACATTCTGAGTCTTACTGTGCATTCTTCCGACTTTACAATTTAAACTGGAATTGAATGTATTCTTGCGTCACACTCCTACATCCTCGGTATTCATGGAAACCGTGAAACGTGTTCATGGATGTAGGAATGGTGGAGATTATTGCTAAATGCAGTGTGTTTCATGTGACCAGTATGAACTTTCAGAAGGAAGTTGCGAAGTTTTATCGATTCGAATTGAAGCCGATCGAAGGAAAGGTCTGGCGACAGCGGCAATGTAACATTGTCTGTAAACAACGCAGGAACCAACGGAAACCCATTTTTCAATGAAGTCTATTTTGCATATTTTTATGTGTCCACTTCCTGAGCCTGATGCTTCAATAATCACAGGTCCATGTCAGTTTCACCTTGTCTGCGTTAGCTTTAATTTCAGAACCACAGCAAAAGTAGGGCAGTTGAGTTAAAGTTCCTAAGGTTATGAGTAGGACATGTGACCAGCTGGCTTGTCTGCGGCTACAGTCACGCAATTGTTTAGCGCCTGCTACTTAAAGGTGCGTAAAATGCAACGGTTGTGAGTTGAATGCTTATCTAAAGATGCTGTTACTGACATTGACAAGGGATTATTAGGGCATCATACGCAGTTGAAATCAATATTGAGTAAAGTAGCATTTATTTGAAAACTCCAGTTTCACATTTCTGTCAATTATTATCTGCAAAGCTACAAATATCCCCCAGTTGAATATCCATCTGTGGATAGGGAAACAGAGGTGAAATTTTAGCTTAATGACTTTTCTCAAATCGCTCACCCTGCACTGGATTACATTCTGGGAAAGTCTATTTAACTCATTTCATATCATTCCATTTCCTGCAAACACGCACAGTTCATTATCCAATCGAAAGTATTAGATTTATCTCTTTGGGGAGTTTGAATGTTGTCAGTAAGTCTTACAAAGGCATAACAAGTAGTTTTGCTGTTGGGAGGAGCAGAGGGTGCAAGCTTGAATAAGGTCGAGTCTTGTCACCGGGGTCTTTAAGCGGAATCGGTGAGTATTAAATGGACTCACTCTCCTTTCGAGTGATTGTGACCAAATGTTCAAGGCAACAAATGGCAATGATAATGATGTTTTCCATCTACAGGCCAAATCTTACTCACGAGAGGCACCATAGTGTTACAGATCAGGAGAGCAGAGTAGATGATCATCCTTATGCAAACCTGAGACTGTGAGAGAATTCCTCCAATGCTGTTGGTCTCACTTTTCACATAACTAGTTAGTCAGTGGACTGAGCTAACAGACTTCCATTCAATGCAGAGATAAACCAAACAGCTCAGTGTATTTACAATATATAATATTTCATGTAGAATAAACTGCAACACCTATCAACGCCAGCAGCTCTTCTTATACGTAGCATTTTCAGATGCAGGTATTATGCAATTTCTTTCCGATGAATGTTATCCACTTCGAGAGTATGTCCCTTTTGCCTCGCCATCCAGGCAGCCCAGAATCCCTATCGTTGTTAAATTCACTCCTTGTGTGTCTGCACACGACCTTTGAACTATAATGAAATCAGCTCCTAAAATGTTTTTATTTCTGAAAATTCATCTCCGATTTCAATAATTCTCAGAATAAAAAAGAAAAATCTGCTCCAACCATCTTCATCATTCCCCGTTGGTTTTGAAACTCCACCCTTTAGTTTCCACTCACTTAAACGAAGGAAGTTCCCTCAGATTTACTCTTACCAACGTCACATTAGCTGGATCACCTCCCTTCAGACACAACGAAGTCTTTCCTGATTTCTCCCGCATGGTTCTTTATCTGTCCCACCTTCCCATTAAATCTGCTCTTTCCTTTTCTAGTGGTGTTATCTCAAAGAAACCGTCATGTCTGTCTTTTTTATCGACTTTGTATCAAGTGAACACTGACCGTGTCCTTCCTAACGTCTTTATATTCCAGTAAACTCTACCGTGTCTTTCACCATGCCTTTATATCCCAGTAAATTTCATCCTGAGAAAGGATGCTGGGTCCAATTCAAAGCATGAAAACTCACCACTAAGCTGTGCAATCTTATTACCGACACAGGAAAGGTGGAAGTAATTTCAGTTACAGCTGAATCGATTGGCTGCAGCAGCATCGGGTCAAATCCCAGTCAGATACATGACTGTTGTTCTTATATTTATTTCTTCTCTACGTGTGCTGAGTAACACAGTGAGGGATCAATTACTGTTGTCAGACATACATGTAGGGGCCTATTAAATACTGAAGCTGTGAGATGCGAACAGTTTTTATTAACATAGACCATTCGAATCTCAGGCTCAGGAATTTGACAGAGAGCGAATTTGAGCAAAAGTTGAGCCGGGTGTTTACCCCATGACGTAACACGAGTTTCTGCGGTTGCTTTGTTGTTCACCTCATTTGTGTGTTTTGCATCATTGAGGATTTTGAAGTTGTCCCCTCTATACAAAAGGCCCGTACTTTTGCAACATTGTACAAAAGATGCAGTACAAGAATAGCCGATGCTGATTCAACGAGGTAAAAACAATGACTGCAGATGCTGGAAACCAGATTCTGGATTAGTGGTGCTGGAAGAACACAGCAGTTCAGGCAACATCCAAGTAGCTTCGAAATCGACATTTTGGGCAAAAGTCCTTCATCAGGAATAAAGGAATGAAGGGCTTTTGCCCGAAACGTCGATTTCGAAGCTACTTGGATGCTGCCTGAACTGCTGTGCTCTTCCAGCACCACTAATTCCGATGCTGATTCAGTCTACTTATCCAAATATTGACCCCTGGAAACAGGACTGTGCACTCTCCTCGACTCTGGAAAACAACTTCCTCACAGATAATGTTACATTCCCGCTCTCATGGCTCTTTTCATTCCATCGGCTTCTGTTTTGCTTGGAATCGGATTCAATACATCTTGTCACTGTGTCATTTCTTTCCATGTGGTCAGATCTTGTGAACAGTGGGATTGTATATGCTGGAATCAGTCGAGGCTGTCCGCTCTCCCACATCCAATTTATCCCCAGGTTGTGTTAAGATGATGATCTAAATCGCGTCCTTCTCTTTCCTGTCACTCTGGGATGATGTGAGCTGTGAAATCTATGATCTGAACTGAAGGCAACGTGGAAATCACATCAGCTGCGTGAGCGACAGGATTTGGTGCATTAATATCCCATGCTAATTCAGACAGCAGAAGCCTCCCCGTGACTTCGAGAAGCACAGACACTGTTCCTGAATAATGGGGAGAGATTCACTCTTTGCTCACAGTTCTGCATTTTCTATCTGTCTCAGATCGCATTATTTGGACAAGGGTTCCCAAAAGAAGATGATTTCTTGTGCATGCACGATCTCACTTTTCTACACCTTTCCAGAATTTCTATACTTCCCACTCCCAGCTGACCCCTACTCCGCTGTACAAACCCGTGTTTAATGAGGGAGCTGAAGACCGCGTTCAAGCTGTTCTCCACCAACACTACGTGACAATGGCAGCTGAGTTCGTCCAGTTCTCAATGAAGACCGCCCTGTTCCGGGAAAGCAGCTAGCACAGCCTCCTGGGAGAAGCGAGTCAGAATGGAAAGGAGCTGTTATGAAAACTCGGTGCTTCTTTCACTCTGAAACAGCAGAAATAGCAAAAAAAAATCACCTGGTTTATGATTACCACGTCTGGCGCCGTTCTCGCTTGTTTGTCTCGGGTGTGATATTGCCTCAGTCAGGTGACATACGTGTGAGAGGTCTCGGGTTCACCTTGCAGATGAGCCTTGGAATTTTGCACACTACTTCATTTTTGACTGAGAAGATATGATTTCGATGAGATCGAGTTCAGATTAAGATTCCAAAGCTTGAAACCATACACAAGCAAGTTCAAAAACCGTTTCTTCTCGGCCGGTGCTGCTCTGAGAAATGAATTGTCTAACTTGAAATAATGCTGATCTTGCCAATTTGGATTTTGCTGAGCGCACGTATTATACTAAGTAACCTGAATTCCCGAGTCTGGTCAAATTTTGCTTTTCTCACGCTGTGATCTGCATGTCCTTGATTACTCTGATCCGCCTTTACCTTTCGCAAACAACGCTTTCCACTGTACTTAGGTCCATGTGACAATCAATCAATCAAAACACAGTCATTTCCTCATTGCGTGGAGCCAGCAGAGCGAAGGTGGGCTGCATGGACTCTGTCTGCAGTGTGGCACATTTTGTGATCCTGATTAAAATTACAATTAAAACAGCAGCATTGGGGAAGTTACACAGTAGTTATATTGACGCAGCTGGGACACATCTGTGAAACAGCGTATCACACAATAACAGTGAAGATCTTTTGACGTCATCCTCGTAGGGACATGCTACAAAAACCTGAAGACTGCGTGAAACTGCTGTGGTCAGCGATAACAGAGCGGCCCAGAGGGATCGAGGTGGGCGCATAATCCAGAAATTAATGAATGAAAAGCATCCTCTGCTCGATTACAATTCCAGCTTTCAGTGTATGTACTGCCACTGCCAGTATTTTGCTATAACAGTGCTCCGTTCTTCGTATTACATATTGATGTGCCTTTTGCGTCCTTATACTGAATGGTATCTGAAATAGATAGACCCGCCACATTTATACATTTGAGGAAACACACGTTTGAAGTTATGAAAGATTTTTTTGCTGTTCTCCATCGGTCTGTTATGACCTGATTTGCAAAGTCACTTGCCTGAGCTGGGAATACACTGGCGAAGTTGAGAGAAATCAGTTGTGGCGTGGACCGTGCACATGACGCCTTGCAGTTATTCCCCACACTGTGTCACACAGCAGGGTTCTCCGGTGAAATGAACAGCCGTGAATGACATGTGGTTCAGTCTGTTGGAGACAGCATTTCCAGACAGACACAGTTCCCTATTATTAGGACAAGCAGCACTGATGATGAATAACCTCAGAGAGAAGCAAGCGATAGAGATTTGCCGTGGACTCGATGGGCTGAACGGCTTCTGTCGGCACGTGAATGGCGTCACACGTCTCTGCCGTCCCTCTGTCTGGCTCTGACAGAGTGGCTGAGGGTGAAATAATGGCTCGCTTTTAATCCTCCCTTCTGCTTTGGACTGTCTGCAGCCCCGCAGCTCCTGGTTGTGGGGATGGTTCTCAGTGAGTGAGGGTTTCATTCGGAGTCACTTCATCTGGGACAGTTGGGACTCAGATCTTAACTGATGCCTGATTGCAGCAAAGAAACCGACTCCTGTGAAACAAAAGCCTTTCTGCTGGATTGTTCTGTGAAGATTGATTCTGAACATCAAATGGGCAGCACAAAAATGCACTGATTTGAATTTTACTGAGGGAAGAGAGTCCACAGCCCATTTCTCTCTTTCCCTCCAGCTCAGCACCTTTCTCTCTCTCTCAAATAAATGATATTTGGAAAAAGATCGCAATCAAAGTTGCTAGGTTCCAGCGGCCCTCTTGCACCTGGCTGTGCCCGTAAGAGGAAGCTTCAGAGCATATCCGTTTTACATCCCCTCATAATGCCTGAAAGTGGAGGGGAATGGCTGAATACTCTGCCAATAGAGACAGCTCAGTCCCCGAGGATGGGATAAACAGCACCGTCCCGGTGGGGACATTCTGCAGATCAGACACAGTCCACTTTATCATTCAGATCATACCAGAGTGAGAGCGCTCGAGAAGGCCAATCGGTCACTCGTACCTGTGCCATCTCGGGAGTTGCAAAAGATTGGTGAAAGTGGAAAGTGGATTTGTTCACGTTTCAAGTGTTTCCGTGAAGCTGGAAGCAGAAGAAGATACACAGTGAAGCGATTGAGATCTGACTAAAGGAGCAGCAAATAAGTTGGATAGCGCAGTGGAGAGCTTTGAAGTATTGAGTTCTGGTTAATGGGACGATCATGCTTTTACTCGGCCATGCTGCTACAGAAGAAACTATGTCAGTGTCTCTCAACATTGTGATGTCACAGGCAAAAGACGCCGTTACACTGCAGGAAATTCCTTTTTCCAATGTGAGGGCTGTCCATATGTAAAGGTGGAGCTTATATATCGAATCCTTTCACATAAATAATTCCACTGCACCTCAGTGTGTTGTATTGTCTCCTTTCCACTTTACCTGTCATTGTGCCTACACTGAAGTTGATTTTCTCCTTGTGCGAGTCTTTTACAATCTGGGTGATGTGATGCAGTTGTACTGACCCATTTTCTGGCAGAATTTTCCACTTCATTTCAGCCCGCCCTAACTTCGCTATCTGATACTATTCCAGTTGTTTAGGTGTTAAGTGCTCATCTCAGATCCAGCCTGCCCTCACCCAAAATAAATGGAAAAATCAGTTACAGTGTGATCACTGATATCGAAGGATATCCTCATTCCAAGGTCATTGATAATTCCAAGGATAAAGTTAGGGCTGCAGATGCTGGAGATCAGAGTTGATGCTGGAGATCAGTGTGATGCTGGAAAAGCACAGCAGATCAGGTAGCATCCGAGGAGCAGGAGAATTCAAGTTTCAGGCTTAAGCCCTTCATCAGGAATAAGGCTTGTGAGTCGGTGCTGAGAGATAAATGGAAGTGGTGTGTGGTTGAGTGGAAATAGCTGGAAAGCAATAGATGGATGAATAGGAGGGAGAATATAAGAGGTCAGAAGTGGCAGTGATGGAATGGGTCGAGTGTGCGGTGGCGAGTTGAAGGCTTATGCTTGGGGGAAATGAGGAAACTGTTCGAATTCACATTTATCCCGCGTGGTGTAAGGGTCCCAAGCCGGAATGTGTGGCATTCCTCCTCCAGGCGTTGGGTGGGTAACGGTTTATCCGTGGCGGAGGTCCAGTACCTGCGAGCCTTTGATTGGGGAGGAGGGGGAGTTGAAGTGTTCAGCCACGGGACGCTGAAGTTGGTGGGTGCGGGTGTCCCAGAGATGTTCTCTGAAATGATCTGCAAGAAGGTATCCTGTCTCCCTGATGTAGAGGAGAACACACTGGGTGCAACGGATGCAGTAGATGACATTGGTATTTGTACAGGTGAATTTCCAACGGATGTGGAACGGTCCCTTCGGGAGTTGGTTGGAGATGAGAGTTGTGTGGGTGCTAGTTTCACCCTCACTTTGGTGGCAGTCAAAGGTGCCAGGAGAAGGTTATGTGCTGGTGGGGGGAAGTGTCTTCCTCAAGAGGGGGTCGTGGAGGGAGTGGTCTTTCTGGAGTGCTGGCAGAGCTGGGTAGCGAAATATATCTCGGGTGGTGGCGTCTGTTTGGAGGTGGCATCAGTGGCAGAATATGATGCGTTTTATGCGGAGGTTGGTGGAGTGGAAGATGAGCACCAGGAAGTTCTTTTCTTGTTGCGTTGACAGGCATGGGGCTCAAGGGTGGTGGTGCGTGAAGTGGAGGTGATGCACTGGAGGGCATTGTCAACTAACGTGGAAAGGCAATTTGTGACCGTGGAGGAAGGAGACCAACTGGGTCTTTCTGAGGTGCAATTGGTCATCCGGCGGAACAGATGTGGTGTAAGCGGAAGAATTGGGAATAAGGAATGTCGTTTTTACACGAGATAGAGTTGGAGGAGATGTAGTCTAGATACCTTTGGGAGTCGGTGGGCTTGCAGTATATGTCTTTAATTAGTCAGTCGCCAGAGACGGTGATGGAGAGGTCGAGGAAGGCGAAGGAAGTTGCCAAGATGATCCGGATAAATTTGAGGTTGGTGTGGAAGGTTTTGGTAAAGCTGGTGAGCTATTGAACCTCTTCGTTGCACCACCAAGTGGCGCCAATACATTCATCAATGTAACGTAGGAATAGGTGTAGGATGGTGCCTGTGTAACTGTGAAAGATGGACAGTTCCGCTTATCTGACAAACACGCAGACATAGCTAGGTCCTATGTGGGTGCCCATGACTACCAGTGTCGATGGAGGAAGTGGGAGATTTGGAAAGTGAAGTTGTTGATTGTGAGGACCAGTTCAGTCAAGTGGGTGAGGATGTTGGTGGAAGGGGACCTGTTGGGATGGTGTGAGATTAAGAAATGGAAGGCTTGCAGACTTCTGTCATTGCAGATGGATTTGTACAGGGACTGGATGACCATGGTGAATATCGCGTGTTGAGGGCCAGGGAAATGAAATTCCTGAAGGAGGTGAAGTGCATAGGGGTGTCACGAATGTAAGTGGGCATTTCCTGAACTGGGGAGAGAGGATTGTGTCGAGGTAGAAAGAGATGATTCGGATGGTACAGGTGCAGGATAAGACAATAGGTCGACTGGGGCAGTCAGGTTTTTGAATCTTAGGAAGGAGGTAGAATTGTGGAGTGCGCAGTTCCCGGACAATGAGGTTGAAGGTTGTGGATGGGAGATGCCCAGAGGTGATGAGATTGTGGATGGTCTGGGAGATGATGGTTTGGTGAGGGGAGGAGAGTTTGTGATCGTGGTCTGTAGGAGGAGGTGCCTGCGAGTTGGCACCTGGCTTCAGCTTTGTTCCTCTGTCCGACTCACAAGCCTAATTCCTGATGAATGGCTTATGCCTAAATCGTCCATTCTCCTGCTCCTCAGATGTTGCCTGACCTGCTGTCCTTTTCCAGTACAATACTCTCCACTCATTCATTATTACTGTCTCATTTCACACTACCAGGTCCATGCTGTCTGTTTGATTCTAATGAGCACTGTTCTCATGGACTGCGACAAAATCTGCCAATCTGAAACAAAAACAGAAATTGCTGTAAAATCACAGGTGGGCTGGCAGCATCTGTGCAGATGAATCACAGTTAACGTTTCACATCCATTGGGTCCGTCTCTCCACAGATGCTGCCAGACATCCTGAAATATTCCAGCAACGTCTGTTTTTGTTTGATTTTCAACGTCAGCCATTTTTTCGTTTTTGTTTTCTTGTTTTCTGCCAATATGATTTGGCTAAAGATTATATTAAATGTTTTAAATATGACTACGATGGAATGGCCAGGTCCACCAGCCGGCTCCTTTTATTTGTTTCACGTGACCAATGCCTTTCCGCTTGGTCACCGCGCCCGACAGCTGCACTGCATTTAAATTGACAAAATTGTGGCATTCTCTCGGATTGGTAATCAGGAGCGAGATTGATTGAAATTTTTGAAAACTTAAGATAATCAGATAAAATACGGGATATAAAACGGGAAAATGAAAGGGAAAGAGAGAACGGCGAATGATAATTTTTGACAAAACTGAAATATAATTGCTCAAGAATCAGAAAGTGCTTTCATTCACAAACATACCATAATATGGAATGTAATTTTTGGGACAACCAATGCAAGTAGATCTTAGCAAAATCTTAGTTTTAAAGTCTTGCTGCAGCTGTTTCGGTTATAATGAACGCACACATGGAATTCAGTGCTGTAATGATCTCCTAAAATGGAAAAGGAAATCCTTGCCTTCCAGGATACATGGGGAATGTTCACTGATTCATCCCAATAATGGCAGGACCGTCGTCTGGATGCGTATGAGTAAAATCTTTTAATGTTCCATGGAGCTTCGAATGAGTGGTGAAGGGAATGTCTCCATTCACAAATTAATCATTCAGTAGAATTCAGTATAGGGACCGAAGAAATGATGAACAAATTGAACAAGAACATGGACATACGATACCCAATAGGTACGACTATTACTATATGAAAACTGTTGATTTCAGATCCATGGTGGCCTTTGGTGATGGCATTTACTGTCCAGAACCAGTCTGCACTGGAATGACTGGAGACACACTATGAAGTATTTGAACTTCAGTCACCTTTAGAAATAGCTGAGACTGACTCCGGACACGGGGATATGGAGATGTTGGCCTTACAAACCTTTCAGACATTCCGTGGAAGAATAAAGGAAGTGATAGATAATTTTCGTCTCCATGGAGACGATGTTCATGAACTGGATAGAGAGTAATTAACCTTATTGGAGTTTATAAATAGAGACGTCGTATTGAAAAAGCAAAGAGTTCATAGTGTAACTGTAAAATCTTTAGGTCACACTCAGTGGAAGCATTGTGTGTAATCCTTATCCTCATTCTCCACCAAAAGCATGTAAAGAAGTGAGAAAGGTCACAGACGCGGTTTCCTGGATAGCAAGATATTAGAAAGCCAAGTGACGTTGTTTACTAAGACATAAGAATATCAGAAAAGACACAAACGGTTTCATCGGGATGATAGAAAGAATGACGGAGTTTATACACGAGATTTGGAAATGCTGGAGCAAAAACACGCAAGTTTGATGTCAACAAATGAGATTTTCACAGAACACGAGGTTTGAATGAGTAAATCGGGGAAAGTCCCTCTTTCGAGTGAAGCAATAACTGTCCTTTGAGCTTGAAAACCATTAGGGAATGATTAAGAAAAGTTTGGATGAGTTTCTTCCACTCAATAGAGTTATTTAAATCGTGAACGACTTTACAGAAGTAAAACGTAGAAGCTGACTTCAGAGTGTTTTAAAAGGTACATGAACAAACGAACAAGGAGAGAATTTACCATTGAGTGAAAGTCAGTATGGTTGCGTAACAATTTCGAATTTGTTGACTTGAGACACAAAGATATTTCATGAACACGTACAACTGAATAAGACTGAGTATAACAAGTTCATGGATTGGTAAGGTGTGGCGTATTATTCAAGGTGAAACTCGGTAAATGGAGCTGATGTCCTAAAATAACTGCATACAGAAGTTATATCCTAATGACTAGGAATTGAATCGTCACTTGGAGATGCAACACCTACTTTAAAGATTTGACCACATTCACATGATGTTATGTACATTTCGTACATTCTTAACTCCACCCAAGAAATCCACCAAGGAGAATGGGTCCTTTTGTATTGTTATCCCTCTGTACTTCTCTGCAGCACGCCAGTTAAGATAAAATATGCTCACACCAAAATTCAGTTCAATACAATATTCAAACGGTCCTATGTGATTTCTTTTTTTATTATTGCAACAACCTTTGTGAGTTTGTAACAAACTGTGTAACATGAAATCAGTTCAACATCTATTTTCCCAGAATTTAAAGCAGTGCACATTGGAAACGTTATCCATCTGGTGAAAAATCACCTTCGGCTCTCTCTCCACATATGTTTCTTCACGTTTTAGATACTTGCAGTATCTTTGTCGATCAAGGAGTCATTATCCAGAAGAGGTAGTTTCTCAATCCACAAACACGGGTATTTTCCCATAAACTTGGCTTTGCTCAATATCACCTTCTGTCCGTACCCCTCAACACGAGGACAAATTAAAGCTGCTCCATGTGAGGCTCAAAATTAAAACTTCGGCACAGCACAGCCCACTATACTGGAACAGAGATACCGTGCACTGGTCACCTTCAGCACAGGAGCAACACATTATGCTTACCTCCACATTCCTGGTTTTACTTTAACGTTTGGGAAACCGAGTTTCTCTGATTCCATGGCTAGTAAACGGGGATTATATGATCATCTTCACCAGTGGTTCTGTCCCCGAGTGAGGAAAGTGGTGAGTTACTCATTGTAAAGATGGGTAGATTGATGAAATGTACAATTTCATCTTTTGCCTTCATTAACTCATGAGCTTTTTATTTTGTTTTGCATCTGTAGAAATCTTAAAATCTTCATCTTGAACAGACTCAATGACAGTTCTTCATTGTGTCTCTGGCAGCAAATTTCATAGTGCAAACTCCCTCTGAATTATTCCACCGCAGTCCGCTGTTTGGGAAGTGTTCCTGTGGTGGGAAATGCACTTCCGCGTGTGTCACCTGCTGCTCCCAGTATGCGCTCTGGCGCTGCACTCATTTTCCTTCTGCCACTTGCTCACTGTGTTCCTGTGATCATACAGTGACTTGGTGTCACACGGCCCAGGAAAATGATACAGATCAAGGTTTTTGCATTGTTGAGTTCAATTGTCAGTTTAGCCATATTTTGGATTTTGAAATTGTCTGTTCTGTACACAAGTGCGTGTCAAAAACATCTGAGCGGAAGTTAGGTCTTCGGAATAATGACATTGAGCACTATGCACTCTCCTCCAGTCTGGAAAATAATTCCTCACAGGCAGTTGAATAGACAATAGACAGCAGGTGCAGGAGTAGGCCATTCTGCCCTTCGAGCCAGCACCACCATTCATTATGATCATGGCTGAGCATCCTCAATCTGTATCCTGTTCCTGCCTTATCCCCATGACCCTTGATTCCACTATCGTTAAGAGCTCTATCCAACTCTTTATTGTAAGAACACCTCCTGCTGTCTCGGGTTCTTCATTCCGTTGACTTCAAATTTCACAGAATTCAACTGACCTTGTTACATAGTCATTTCCTCATTTTTGTTCAGAAAAATGTGTGCACAGTGTGACAGTGGGAGTGCACTTGCCCCACAACCCAGGGGTCAGACCATCGTCTTGGACTGTGTTGTTTCTCATTTCACCAACACCAGGGAGAAACATCTGCTGCTCTGCATAATTTACGAAATTCAATTATTCATAAGGTCATAGCTTTTCCAGCGTCTGTGACGAGGTGGCCGAGAGGTTAAGGCGATGGACTGCTAATCCATTGTGCTCTGCACGCGTGGGTTCGAATCCCACTCTCGTCGCTGTCATTAACGGCTTTCAATGGTGCTGTTTTCAACTGTTGCATTAAAACTGGAGCTCCAACGGTCAGTTTATATGCTTTGTCGCTGTTACAAAATCGCAAGGAATAGTTTGTGCCGTTTGACGAAACTGCATTGAAATGGAGGTTGCTTTGGGATAATGAAACCAAACGCGATTTTCTTTTTCATTACAAGCTGCTGTGAACGTTTTTTCGTATGAAAGACATCCAGGAAAATCAAATACCGAGAGCTGCGAAGTGCATGTTTATGCAAAGGGATTCTTAATGAATGTTTTGTCAGATGAAATCTGGAGGAGGTTGAGTAGAAGTAATTCATCCTGGTTAGAGGAGCACAGCGAGACAGCACAAAATGATGGCGATATTTCAAAGGGGCAGGGTGTGGGTGTAGGGGCACAGAGAACTGGGTGTAAATGCACAGTGGAGAATTGCCAATGTGGGTGCCGTGCATGCGCACGGAGAGACTTACACATTGGTCTCGCCCTCGCCCCTTGCTCTCGCCATTGATGAATGCTGGACATAAGGCACAGATAAACAGAAGATGTGGGAAGCAAGCTCCTTCTCGTTATGCACACACTGGATGCTTCACATTGAACTATGAACAACTGGAGAAATCAGCATGTTACCTATAGGGAGTGAAACTAAAGTGTGGATCAATAACCGCAGATTCATGCAACATAAACATGAAAAATGATTTAAAATGTAGGGTGGAGGTTTGCTCACTGAGCTGTAACTTTGATATCCAGACGTTTCATTACTTGGCTAGGTAACATCATCATCAGTGGCGACCTCCAATTGAAGCAAAGCTGTTGTCTCCTGCTTTCTATTTATATTTTTCTCCTCGATGGGGTTCCTGGGGTTTGTGGTGATGTCATTTCCTGTTCGTTTTCTGAGGGGTTGATAGATGGCATCTAGATCTAAGTGTTTGTTTATGGCATTGTGGTTGACGTGCCAGGCCTCTAGGAATTCTCTGGCATATCTTTGCTTAGCCTGTTCCAGGATAGATGTGTTGTCCCAGTCGAAATAGTGATATTTTTAATCCGTATGTAGGACAACGAAGGAGAGAAGGTCGTGGCTTTTTGTGGCTAGCTGGTGTTCGTATATCCTGGTGGCTAACTTTCTTCCTGTTTGTCTTACATAGTGTTGGTGGCAGTCCTTGCATGGAACTTTGTAGATGACGTTGGTTTTGTCCTTGGGTTGTACTGGGTCTTTTAAGTTGGTTTTTGTTTGAGAGTGTTGGTGGGTTTGTGTACTACTAGGATTCCGAGGGGTCTGAATAGTCTGGCTGTAATTTCTGAAACTTCTTCGATGTATGGTAAGGTGGTTAGGGATTCTGGCTGTGTTTGGTCTGCTTGTCGTGGTTTGTTCTTGAGGAATCTGCGAACTGCATTTTTGAGTATCTGTTCTTCTCGAATACGTTGAATTGGTGGTTCTCCTCTGTTTTCCGAAGTTCGTCTGTGCTGCAGTGTGTGGTGGCTCGTTGGAATAGTGTTCTGATACAGCTTCGTTTGTGTGTGTTGGGATGGTTGCTGGTGTAGTTAAGTATTTGGTCAGTGTTTGTTGGTTTTCTGTATACATAGGTTTGTAGTTCTCCGTTGTCCTTTCTTTCTACTGTGACGTTCAGGAATGCGAGTTTGTTGTCGGTTTCTTCCTCCTTGGTGAACTTTATGCCTGTGAAGGTGTTGTTGATGATGTCAAATGTCTCTTCTATCTTGTTTTGTTTTGTGATGACAAAGGTGTCATCTACGTAGCGGACCCAGATTTTTGGTTTGATTGTTGGTAGGGCTGTTTGTTCTAGACTTTGCATAACCGCCTCTGCTATGAATCCTGATAGCGGAGATCTCATGGGTGTGCTGTTGGTTTGTTTGTAGATATGTTGTTGAAAGTGAAGTGGGTGGTGAGGCACAGGTCCACTAGCTTCATGATGTTTTCATTGGTAATGTGATTGATGGTTGTTGGTGCGTCTGTGATGGTCTCTTCTAAAAGTGTGGTAAATGTTTCCTTTGCCAGGTCGATGTTGATGAAGGTGAACAGTGCTGTTATGTCGAATGAGATCGTTGCTTCTTCTTCCTCTATTTTGGTGTTTTTGATGATTTTTCGGAACTCCTGGGTGGAGTGGATGGAGTGCTGTGACTCTTCTATGAGGCATTCAGTCTTGCGTGTAGTCCTTTGGCCCGTATGTAAGTTGGTGTTCCGGGTAATGAGACTATGGGTCTGAGGGGGGCCTCCTGGTTTATGGATTCTTGGTAGTCCGATTCGACTTGGGAAACACCTTGATCCTGGGACAGTCTAAGCAAAGACATGCCAGAAAATTCCCAAAGGCCTGGCACTCCAACCACAACGCCATAAACAAGCACATAGATCTACATGCCATCTATCAACCCCGCAGAAAACAAACCGGAAATGACATCACCACAAACCGCAGGAACCCCATCCAGGAGAAAGATATAAATAGAAAGCAAGAGACAACAGCTTCCCTTCACATGGAGGTCGCCACTGATGGTGTTACCTAGCCAGGTAATGAAACGTCTGGATATCATACCTACAGCTCAGCGAGCAAACCTACACCTTAAACCTCAACCTGAGTTACAAACCTTCACAATCCTTGCGATTTAAAGTGTCTATACGCATATCAGTAATAGACTTTTTGATATAATACCCGTCTGGTTGAAAGAAGAAGACACCACATTTCAAGATGGATGACAACGTTACCAATGTTGTTTTGAAATTGAAATCTTTTTGATCATTTTACGCAGTGAACAAGTTCATTTTAAATAATGCAAACTACATTCTCTCACCTGGAATAAAAGTGTGTTTTGAATACAAACATTGTTCTTGTTAACTCGCAGTTAATCAACATGAAAAATAGGATGTAATTTTTATTAAGCATACATCAATTAGCACCATTATCTTACTTCGGATGGACTGCAGTATGCACATGCGAAATAAGGTTTAAGAAAGAATGACTTTTGGAAATAATGATTTGGTGGTGACTAAAAATAATATTCGGTTCTCATGATGTGGTTATTCCACCATTGGTCCAGTGGTGGAAATGTTCAGTGGGCAGTATTTCTATGATGGTATAGAAGTATGTGAGCTGCCAGGGATGGGATCTCCCACTTCATTTGGAGCAGCGTCTTTTGACGTGGACCAGAGAGCGTTGTGACATCAGTCTGGGAGTTCCAACCACTCCTGGAGCAGCTTCAGTTGACATGGAGCAGCAGGGAGCATTGGAACATCCGAATGCAAGATCTAACCATATTTGGAGCAGCTTCAGTTGACATGGAGCAAGGAGCTTTGCGAGATCCATCTGGGAGTTCCACTCTCACCTGGAGCAGCTTTTAATGACATGTAGCAGCAGGGAGCATTGGGACATCAGAGTGATACATCCAACCTCAACTAGACTGCTTCTATTGATATGGAGGAGGGAACATTTGGGACATCAGACTGGGAGCTCCAACCTCACAAGGATCAGCGTTTAATGACATATAGCAGCTGGGAGCATTGGGACATCAGAGTGGTAGGTCTAGCCTGAGCTGCACCACTTCTACTAACATGGAGCAAGGAGCATTGGGACATCAGACTGGGAGCTCCAACCACACAAGGACCAGCTTTTAGTGACATGTAACAGCTGGGAGCATTGGGACATCAGAGTGGTAGGTCTAAACTCAACTGCACCACTGGTAATGACATGGAACAGGGAGCATTGGGACATCAAACTGGGAGGTCCAACGTCAAGTAAAGCAGCTTCTATTGACATGGAGCAGCAAGGAGCATTGTAACGTCATGTTGGGAGCTCCAACATCACCTGGAGAAGCTTGTATTTACATGGAAGAGGAGGGAGGATTGGGATATTAGGCTGGGGGAAAGGATATTCAACTATTTTAATCTTAAAGTAAAATATGTTTCGACACCTCATATGTTAATTGATTTATGAAGAATCTTTCCCGGGAAAATAATTAATTCTTTAGATAGTAAAGACAAGTCCTGCAAATATTCAACTCAGGAAAACGCATTGGTACAGAGAGAAATGGGAGTGATGCTTCATGTCTTTGTCTTTTCATTTCTGGCCGACTCTGCGCTGGATTACATCATCGGAAGGACGTTTTCACTCATTTCCTGCAAATTCGGACAGGTCATTAACGATATCTAAATATAAAAATTAATGGGAATATGCGATGTTATGATTAGGCTGGAGTTTACCTCAAATTATGGTGAAAACGCATCAAAGTCAGTTGCAATTTCTAAGATCGGCAGTGACCTCATTGATTGGCTGATCAGATTGTGAATGCTCGTTGTTTTGAGGCCAAATTGAAGTGAATCATGATGGTGATTATCTTTGCTCTTTGTTCACCTTGTGACTGTTACTGTTATTGCTCATGTCCTTGTTAACACCAGAGCTCTGCAGCGTGTAAAATCTCGGCTGTGCATCTGGCCATTGGTGCAACCATTCGAAGAGCTGGCTCCGGATCAGGCAGTTGTAAGTTCGACTTTTACTTTGCACAAGCGCATTGTGGAGATTCATCACAAATCCAACCTAATCACTTTTGTTATGCTGTTGTGGATAATATTTGAAATTTTCATCTCCACGAATGAAAGTTCTTTCACTGTCTTCGATCAGTTAAACATTACCAAGAGCTATCAGAGTAAAAATCACACAGCACCAGATTGTATCGAACAGAGTTATATGGAAGCACCAGTGTTCCATGCACTGCTTCGTCATCAGGTGTTTGTCAACTGTTGGAATCTAAAATGGCTTTGTGTGATTATTAAATGTATCCACCCCAGTCCAACACCAACACCTCCAAGTCATGGGTACCGTCGACACCACGAACGGATCGGTTAAAGTCCAAATGATCTTCCAAAACTTCGCGCATATTGACACACACACCAAGTTTCTGCAGAAAAACACCCACTTGATGAAGGAGCGGCTCTCCTAAAGCTAGTGCTTCCAAATAAACCTGCTGGACTCTGCCCTGATATTGTGTAATTTTTAACTTTGTCTACTCAACTCAAACACTGGCACTTCCATATCATAGACAACACCAGTCATGTCCCACTGTTGTCAGAGAAGGCAATCCTGGAATATCCCAATACATTGCTCATGGGTACGTTTCGTTTTCAGAAACCAAAGCACTTAGTCGCTGCAGCTCCGATGGATGAAAAGCACAGAAAAGAAATAGCTGAGACTCAGTTTTGACATTATTTTGAAATTCTTTGGAAAGTGGAATCAGAGGAGAATGAAGGATTAACTGTCTGACTATGCAGAGAGAGGGAAGGCACTTTTCCCTTCTTTGATGAGCTGGGGTATTGACTGATCTAAGGCATGGAACAGATTCCTGGTAGAGCTGCGCTCTCTGCATCAGGAACAAGAAGTCCTGATTTCCTGAACGGTCATGAAACCCAGGGCACTCAGTTAAAGCGCTGAATACTAACCACTAGACCACCAGGGATGAGGGCAGAAGCAGTTGCACCGTTTCTTCATAACTCAGTTTTTGGAATTATGTCACTGCAGATATGTTTCCCCTCAAAAACGATTGAATTATCGAGTGTTTACAGCACAGAAATGGGTCCCTTCATCTCATTTCCCAGCACTTGGTCTGTAACCTTATAAACTCTGACGTTTCACCTGAATACTAATGTCTCTGGTACGTTTTAATCTCGTAAAACGCAATAAGTGGGATTAAAGATTGAGATGGGAACTGGACCCCATTTTTACCCATAGACTGAAGCACGCAGACACATTTCCCCAAGTGTGACACAGGCCTCGGGAGAAAACAAGGAGAAAGTAAGATTTCATCGACTGGTCTGATGTTGTCCCGTTTCAGAGATCAACACCAATGTCTGGTTACAGCAAAGAAAGGAAGCATTCAGCCCCGCCAATCCCAGTGTTCCTTGCCCATTGTTTCCCCATTACTCTGTAGTTTATACTGCCTCACCACGTTCTTGCTGCCAAACTTGATCACTGCTCACGCCCGCTATTTCCTGTCCTGCCAAACGGTTTGCCTCAAGTTCTTGGAATGAAAAACAGGAATCGCCTATTTCAAGCACTTTTCTAGTTTACAAGGACAGTTTTATCACCACTGAGCAAGCACATTGCCAGCTCAGAGAGAAGGTCTCATCCTTTAGAAACTGAAAGGCAAAGATGATTGGATAGCCTCAGTATTGTAAACCAACCAACAAGACTGGAATTGGGCCGAGGGGATCACGCACAGAAGGATGGGAGAATAGAATGGCGAATCTCATGGTGTCCAGGGTGATTTTAACAGAAATCTTCCCTGGTAGTATAGTGATGAGGATTCAGTGATTTCACTGTCATGGCTTGTTAAAGGTTAACGTTTACAGTAATCAACATGAAATACTGCCTGATATTTTGAAGCAGAATGATGTTGTGCATCAGAAGGAATCGTTTCCCTGCATGACCTAATAAGAGAGCTCAGAAGAGCCAGGAGGAGACATGAGAGCCAGGAGGATACATTAGAAGTTGTTGGCGGATAGGATCAGGGTTAACCCGAAGGCTTTCCATTGGTATGTCAGGAAGAAAAGAATGACGAGAGTTATATTAGGGCCAATCAAGAATAATAGTGGAAAGTTGTGTGTGGAGTCAGAGGAGACATGGGAAACACTAAATAAATATTTTTCCACAGTGTTCACTATATAAAATGAAAATGTTGGCGAGGAAGATACAGAGATACTTGCATCTCGACTCGAAGAGATTGAGGTTCACAGGGAAGAGGTATTAGAAATACTGTAGAGTGTAAAAATTGACAAGTCCTCTGGGCCAGATGGGATCTATCCTAGAATCCTCTGGGAAGCAAAGGAAGAGATTGCCGAGGCAGTGCCATTGATCCAGAAATCATCATTATCTACAGGAATAGGACTGGTGGATTGCAAATGTGGTTCCCTTGTTCAAGAAGGGTTTTAGAGACAACCCTGGTAATTACATACCAGTGAGTCTCACTTCAGTTGTTGGTAAAGCGTTGGAAAAGATTATAAGAGATAGGATTTATAATCATCTAGAAAAGAATAATCTGGTCAGGGACAGTCAGCATGGTTTTGTAAAGGTCGTGCCTAACGAATCTTATGAGTTATTTGACAAAGTGACCAAACAGGTAGATGAGAGTAAGCAGGTTGATGTTCTGTATATGGATTTCAGCAAGGTGTTCGATAAGATTCCCACAGTAGGCTATTATACAAAATGTGGAGGAATGGGATTGTGGGAGACATAGCAGTTTGAATCAGTAATTGGCTCACTCAAAGAAAACAGAGTGTTGTAGTTGATGCAACATGTTCATCTTGGTGTCCAGTTACTAGCGGCATTCCGCAAGGGTCGATGTTGGGTCCAGGGCTATTCGTCATTTTTATAAATGACCTGGATGAGGGCTTAGAAGGTTGGGTTAGTAAATTTGCGGGCAACACTATGGTTGGTGGAGTTGTGGATCGTGACGAAGGATGTAGTAGGTTGCAGAGAGACATAGATAGGATGCAGAGCTGGGCTGAGAGGTGGCAAATTGAGTTTAATGTGGACAAGTGTGAGGTGATACACTTTGGACGGAGTAATCGGAATGCAAAGTACTGGGCTAATGGTAAGATTGTTGGGAGTGCAGATGAGCAGAGAGATCTCGGTGTCCATGTACACACATCCCTGAAAGTTGCCACTCAGATTGACAGGGTTGTTAAGAAGGAAAACAGTGTTTTGGCCTTTACTAATAGAGGGATTGAGTTCTGGAATCAGAAGGTTATGCTGCAGCTGTACAAAGATCTGGTACGGCCACATTTGAAGTATTGTCAACAGTTCTGGTTCCGCATTATAAGAAGGATGTTGTCGCTTTGGAAAGAGTGCAGAGGGGATTTTCTAGCCTGTTGCCTGGTATGGAAGGAATGTATTATGAGGGAAGACTGAGGGCCTTGAGGCTGTCCTCGTTGGAGAGATGACTGAGAGGTGACTTAATAGAGACATACAAGATAATCAGAGGTTTAGATAGGGTGGACAGGGAGAGTTTTTTTCCAAGTTTGGGGACGGCAAACACGAGGGTCACAACTTTAAAGTGAGGGGAGAAAGGTATAAGACAGATGTCAGAGGTAGTTTCTTTACTCAGAGAGTAGTTAGGACATGAAATGCTTTGCCTGTAACGGTGGTCGATTCGCCAAGATTAAGTGCATTTAAGTCGTCATTGGAGAGGCATATGGACGTACATGGAATTTTGTAATGGGATGGGCTTCAGATTAGTATGACATGGCTGCGCAACATCGATGGCCGAAGGGCCTGTACTGCACTCTCATGTTCTATGTTCTATATGCTACAGTTCCAAATCAGCAATGTCATTGGCAATTGCCTGACGTTCAATCAGTTTAAAACAAGAACGGAGGGGGCGTCAGGAAAACGGAAGGGGAATAGTGGTTTGTGAAAGTTAACTACATGCCTCGTGGAGCCAGGTTCAATGTAGATACTGAATATCGGTTTTCCTGTTTAACTTGGTATACTGATCACTCCGGATCAATTACCCAATATTGTCTGCCCTTTGTGTGCTGTTCTTTGTACATTTCACCTCGGTTCAGTGCTCTGGGGGACCACGCTTTTTTAAAATTTGGCACGTTTTACTCAGGTCTGTTTTGCAGCTTCATATTAAGGCCAACAATTTTAGGAACAAATACTCACCATTCAGACCACCAAGTCTGTTCCACTATTGAATGGTTTCATATCTGATCTGTTAACCTTGAACTGCACTTTCTTGCCTTTTGCCATAATGCTTGATGTCTTTGCTGTTTGAAGATCTACCGATCTCAGCCTCATTACACCTAATGACACTTCCTCAACAGCCTTCTGCTCCAAGAAAGTCCACTGATACGGAACTGTCTGAGAGAATAAATGCTTCTTCGTCTCTATTTTAATTGTGAGATCCGCATTCTAATACAAACTTAAAAATCGCACAACACCAGGTCATAGTCCAACAAGTTTAATGGAAGCAATAGCGTTTGGAGAGCTGCTCCTTCATCAGGTGGTTGTGGAGTACACAGTGGTAAGGTACAGAATGTATAGCGAACGGTTACAGTGTAATGTCACTGAAATTATACATTGGAAAAATACCTTGATTGCTTGTTAAGTCTTCCATTTGTTAGAATGACTATGTTAGGTTCATTTCTTTCTTATGTAAATCGAAAAACTTTCTTTTCACAGTTACATTCTCAGGTGGGCTTTACCAATTAGTGTCAGCACATAATATATTGAAGGTGCTAGTCCCTGTGTGCTGCGTCCATGCCATAATGTTTAGACTGACGCTCATCTAAACAAAAACCAACACTCTACAGGCAAGAATGCCTTAAGACATGGTACATTGGTGAAGCTGAGCAGAGGCTACAACAACGGAATCGGCGCTGCACATCAATCAACAGACAGGTGTCACCTTCCCAGTTGGAGAGCACTTCAGTGATCCAGGACATTCGAACCCGGATCTTCGGGTGACAACCTTACAAAGCGGTCTTTGGAACAGGCAGCAGCTAAAAGTGCCCCCGCAGACTGGTACCCATGGTCATTGGGTTCATGTCACAGTACAGGTGATCCTATTGCCCTATCTACAAACAAAGACCCTCCTACACGAGTGCGCACGCGTGCGTGCGCGCACACACACACACACACACACACACACACGTCTGTGGGGTGAATTTGTACGTACAGAGTTACATTGCACGTTGCTCAAAAACTGCATGACTCCATGTAAGTCTCTGGTAACTCATTTTTATAAATTAGAATCAGTCTAAATATTATGGAACAGACAGCAGCAC
Source organism: Chiloscyllium punctatum (assembly GCF_047496795.1). NCBI lineage: Eukaryota > Metazoa > Chordata > Chondrichthyes > Orectolobiformes > Hemiscylliidae > Chiloscyllium > Chiloscyllium punctatum. The sequence continues at coordinate 55,282,483 of NC_092785.1, read as the reverse complement.
AGGGGGGCAGACACCAGTTGTTAAACATCATCTGAGAATGAAACTTTAAAATAAAAAAGGTTTGCACTTTACATATGAAAGAAGTGAAGCTCACATGGTCATTCTAACAGATCGGAGACTTAGCAAACAATCAAGGTATTTTTCAATGCACAATTTCAGTTACGACACTATCCGAGTGAATCTCTCCTGCAACTCTCCCAGTGCGACTCATCCCTGGACAATTCTAGCAATGAGCCGAATGAACATATTTCTCTTCTGTAACAGCATCGGGGGTGGCGCTGCAGCATTTATTGCCTTCCAGTTTGGAGTCACGTGGACGCCAGACCAGATAAGGACGGTAGTTTCCTTCCCTCAAGGACGTCAGTGAAACACATGGGTTTTTCATACAACGTATTCTTAATTCTAGGCATTTATTGCATTCACAAACTATCATTTTCGTGGCGTGGTGAGAATCCAACCCTTCTCCCCAGAATATTACCTGGCTTTGATGTGTTAACAATCCAGCGATAATACCACTAGGCTATCGCAGAAATCCCTCACGGGGGATCTTTTCCAATAGAGTCTCTTTTCCCCAATTATTCCTTATGCCCTTTTATTGAGCCTCACACTCCAATAATCTCTTGTCCATGTCAGTAAAAGCTGCTAAAAGTGAATTGATGTCACAGCCAAGCTATCCCAACGGATCGAATGATTTGAAGGTGCCAATGAAGAGATTGGGGCAACAGTGAATGCAACGGCACAGACTGGATGGGATCAACGTGAAAGTGTATGTTAGATTGTGCAATGCCTCGGTCAAATGGGACGCGAGACGGAAAAGAGAGTTAGGGAGAGTGCGAGGGAGAGACATCTTCGAGAACTTTTGGGTTAAAATCCTGATACATGAAACGTAGAAATATCAGAGAACAAAATTCGATGGAAAACCGATCATCACCTCGGAGAATATTATCTTGTAAAAACGATTAATTTCTGACCGTGTTTCACCAAAAGTAAAACTTTGAGAGAACTGACTGCCATGATGTGGATTCTAGCCGAGGTCGCTGCAATCGCAACATAAAATTCGAACAACTAAACGGTTACAGCATTCCACATAGCACGCTTGCAAACTGCAACCTGTATGGTAGCAGAGGAAATGTCAGGAAGAATGTACAATATCAGGACATAGCGACAGGCATGTGGGAAAGCAGAATGAACCGAATCTTTAACTTTAGCGTCCCCAGAGACCGTGGAGATTCCATGAATGAGCGTACAGGAGAATGGGATTAATGAAACTCTCCAAACTCTTGGGAGATTGCAGAATATTGTTGAAACGTATGCTTCAATATCATTATATATGAACTTCGGCTACTTCATCACTTTGCCCACAGAAGGCAGGACCAATTGCTGCATGAAATCACACATAATCCTAGTTCCAGAACCGGAATCAGAGAAACTGTATGAAGCATGCACGAAGATCCGATTGGAAACTGGGATGGAATGACAGGAGAGAGGCGCATGTATTTCCGAGGTTGGGACAGCTCCTGGTCAAAAGCGGGGCGGAAGGGAATACTTGCCCCCATTTATAATATTATGACCATAAACAGTACATGTTGCTGAGACAGCAGATTGGCGCATCCAAAGAGTGTGGAGACTTTAACTTTGGGGTGGCAAGGTTCGAAATTTCATTTTCCTATTTGGATCAGTTGTTTTGACATTGGCATCTGCTTTTGTTCGCATCAGCTCAGAATCAGCTTCTTGTTCCCAATAAATACTGCAACCAGGAGAAGGTGGTGTTGTGGTTATATAATAAACTACTCATCCTTGGGGACTCACACACGGAACTGGTAATGTTAAAGTTTGATGAATAAAACCTGGAATGGAAGCCTGACCTCAGGAACAGAGAACATGACTTGAATTTCTTGCAATCCCATTCATGCATGTCACTTATATAGGGGATGCTACCATCTTTACCCAATCCTGCCTACTTGTGTCTCCAGGACCTGAAGCAAATAGCTGACCCTTAATCCGAGAATGACGACCGTGTGGGACACTATCCCTCTGAAGCACATCCTTTTCAGACCCACACTCCATACCTGTTCAGTCCCTTCATTTCCCATGGCTGATCCCAGTAACCTACACACCTTCAGACTGTGGGAGGAAACTCACACAAGCAAGAAGAGAATGTGCAAACTGAACACAGTCACACGACACTGGGATCGAATCCATATCTTTTGTGCAGAGAGGCAGCAGCGAATCAGGAAGAACAACAAATGCTATCCTGACCAGCGACATCCACACCCTGTGAATATATCAGGAAGAATAAAAACACATTCACAACATGGACAACGGTACTTGCGTCTGCATGGACATGATTTGAACCAATCGTTCATCCTGGGTAGATACAAAGACAACGATATCACAGAGAAACCAGCGCAATGCCGGATTCAATTACCTGCTGAAGTGGAATCTCAACTACTCAGTCAAACTGGGGACAGGCTATTCAACAGTCCCGTGTGTGGGAAGGGCTCAATGAGCAGAAGAACCTCCACAGTAACCAACAAGATTACATATCCCAGAAGGAGATCAATTAAACTGTCAATGCTGCTGTTAATCCCAACCAGCTGCCAGTTTCATAGCGTCAAAGTCATAGACTTACACAACATGAAAACAGGCCTTTCTGTCCTACCAGCTCATACTGAACATAATGCCAAACTAGACGAGTCGCATCTGATGGCTCTTGCAACTGCTGAGGGTTAACAATGCCTTTGTGATATTATTACTGCATTGTTAATATGAATGTACAGATATAATTCTGTGGACACGGGTTCAAACCCTGGCAAGGCAGATGCTGGAATTTTATTTCAATAAATTCCTGGAGTCTAATGATGATGTTGAATCAGTTGTTGTAGATCTGATTCACTAATGCCTCATAGGGAAGGAAACTCAAAGTTTGGTAGAAGATTTGTAGCTCGGGTGCTCGTTGTTGTGGTTTTGTTCGCCGACCTGGGAATTTGTCTTGCAAACGTTTCGTCCTCTGTCTCGGTGACATCCTCAGTGCTTGGGAGCCTCCTGTGAAGCGCTTCTGTGCTGTTTCCTCCGGCATTTGTAGTGGCCTGTCTCTGCTGCTTCTGGTTGTCAGTTCGAGCTGTCCGCTGTAGTGGCCGGTATACTGGGTCCAGGTCGATGTGTTTGTTGATAGAGTCTGTGGATGAGTGCCATGCCTCTAGGAATTCCCTGGCTGTTCTCTGTTTGGCTTGCCCTATAATGGTAGTGTTGTCCCAGTCGAATTCATGTTGCTTGTCGTCTGTGTCTGGCTGGTATGTGACTCCAGATCCATAATATCGTGGTTGATTCTGATCTTCCCTCTGGGCAATAAATTATGTACTAGGCATGAATGAATAGCTTTTGTTAATCCCACTGATACTTTCCAATTCATTTATCGATCCAAATAGCCTGTAAATATTGCAAATGTACTTTCATTCATCACTGCCTCAGGAAGTGAATTGCACACATAAACCATCCTCTGTTAAAAAGCCTCTCATGTCTAATTTTAAATCCCTCATTTCAATTTAAACATTTTCCCTCTCGTATTGAAGTCCCCCCTCCTTGGAGAAAAGACAGTAACAGTTAACATGAGCCGAACTCTCAATAATTTTTACATTTCTATCACGTCGCCTTTCAACCTCCAGTGCTAGAGAGAAAATATTCTCAGCCTATCCAACCTTTCGTTATAACACAAACCTTCCCCACTAGCCATACGCAGGTATACCTGTTCTAAACCTACTCCAACTGAATAATTTCCTTGCTTTTACTGGGCGGCAAGAACTGGACACAGTATTCCAGAAGACGCATCACCCAATGTCCTATTCAACTTCAACATAACGTACCAACTCCTCCGCTCAAAGGACTGCGCAACGAAGGCGAGATGACATTTTTTAACCATTCTGTCTATATATGAAGCAAACTAAAATTAATTATGTACTTGCATTCCTGGCCTGTGTGTTCCAAAGCACGATGCGACGCCCGATCATTAATGTAGCAAAATGCAATACCTTCCATGTATCCAGATTGAACTTCATGTGACATTTGTCAAACCAAAGACGCAATGGATTAAGATCCTTCTGGAATCTTAGATCACCTTCTTTACAGTCTCCAATTCTGCTGTCCTCTGCAAGCTTATGAACCATGGCTTCTATGAGTTCTATTGTTTACTCATATAGGTCAACGATTTTTAATTATTTGTCGTGGCCGTCATTTAGCTGTTTGCAAATCAGGTAACAATTAGTCATGTCGTTAACCATGAGGAAGAAAGCCATAGACTGCAGGGAGATTGGAAACAATTGGCAAGAAAATGTGCTGAAAGGAATTCAATCCAGTGAAGTGGGTGATAATGAATTTGAGGACGCACAATGAGTAAAGTGTGAATACTGAGTGGTTTAAAGTAATAAAAGAGAAATTGGAGTAGACATTCACGAATGTTTGAAGGTGATTGGACAAGGTATCATGTGATCTCGATGGGTTGGAGATACCTTCTGTTCTTGACCGCAGGTGGGAATATAAGAGCAGGGAAATGATGCTGGAACTTCAGCAACGGCCTATTCAAGATCAATGGACAAGGGAATCAAATGGACGGAAGTGCGTACTGCAGGTGCTGGAAATCAGAATCAAGATTAGAGTGGTGCTGAAGAAGCACAGCAGGTCAGGCAGCATCCGAGTTGCAGAAAAAACTAACGTTTCGGCAAACGCCCTTCATCAGGAAAAAAGGTGGGAGCCTCGTGGGTGGAGAGATAAATGGGAGGACTAGGTCTGGGAAGAATTTAGCTGAGAGTGCAAGAGGTGGATAGAGATGGGTTAAAGGTGATAGGTCGGAGAAGAGGGTGGAGCGGATAGGTGGAAAGGAAGATAGACAAGTGGGACAGGTCAGTAGGATGGTGGCAAGTTAGAAAGTTGCAACTTGGATAAGGTGACCGTGGAGAGATGAGGAAACTGGTGAAGACCACGTTGATGCCCTGGGGTTGAGGGTCCCGAGGTGGAAGATCTGGCGTCTGGTGGTGAGGGAATGGCGGTGGAGGAGACCCAGGAACTGCATGTCCTTGGGAGAGTCGGGTGACGTGGTAATTGATGTTTTTGGTCATGGAGCGTTGGAGTTGAATGTTGCGGGTTCCCTGGAAATGTTCTCTGAAGCGCTCTCCGAGAATGTGTCTGTTGGCCCCAATGTAGAGGAGACCGCATCGCGAGCAACAGATGCAATAAACGACATGTGTGGAAGTGCACACGGACATTTGATGGATGTGGAAGGCTCATTGGAGCCTTGGAAGGATATGAGAGGGAAGATGTGGGTGCAGGTTTTGCAATTCCTGTGGTGGCAGGGTAAGGTGCCGTGAGGGGAGGGTGGGTTTTTGGAGGGCGTCGAGTTGACTAGGTAGTCGTGGAGGAAAGAGTCTTTTTGAAAAGTGGATAGGGGTGGGGAGGGAAATATAAATTTCCCTGTCACTGCAGGAATTCAAAAACCTGCACCCACATCTACCTCCTCACCTCTATCCAAGGCTCCAATGGAGGCTTCCACGTCCATCAAAGTTTCTCCTGCACTTCCACACATGCCATTTCTTGTATACGTTCCGCCCGATGCGGTCTCCTCTAACTTGGAGAGAAGAGATGTGTTCTCACACAACACTTCAGAGAATATCTCCAGGATACCCGCAAGAATCAACCCCAGTGCCACATTGCTAAACATTTCAACTCCTCCTCCCACTCTCCCGAGGACATGCAGGTCCTGGGCCTCCTGTATTGCCACTGCCTCACAACCCGATGCCTGGAGGAAGAAAACCTCATCATCTGCCTCGGGACCCTTCAATCCCATGGCATCAATTTGGACTTCACCCGTTGCCTCATTTCCCCTCCCCCTACCTTACCCCAGTTCTCACCTTCCAGCTCAACACCGTCCGCCTGACCTGTCCCACCTGTGCATCTTCATTCCCACCTATCCACTCCACCTACTTCTCTGACATATCATGTTCACCCCACACCCGCATCCACTTACAGCACTCTCAGCTACCTTCTCCCCAGCCCCACACACTTCCCATTTCTCTCTCCCTCCCATGTGCTCCCAGTCTCATTCCTGAAACCTTTGCCTGAAACGTCCATTTTTCCTGCTCCTCAGATGCTGCCGGACCTGCTGTGCTTCTCCAACACCACTCTAATCTTGACGGGAGTCAGTTGATTGAGAGGATTTTCAGATATTTTCTATTGTTCTCCACAGGCTGTGGATGATATCAGAACTTTCGCAACCACCAGTTTAGGGAACAGCTAAAGGACTGAACACAAGTCTGGTCATGGCATAAATCAACATTTTTCTTAAAATTGTAAGACAAAAGATGAAAGGCTGAAGTATGCAACTTTGCCCATCAAGACCGTTTCAGCAATGATTTTCTCACTGATTCCTTTCCACCTCAGGGTGCTATGGGCCTTGGAGGGTAAGTTGAAAATGGTGGCGTTTCGTTGCATCTTCCAATCTTGTCCTTATCGTTAGTACAGCTGTTGAGCTTTGAAGGTTGTCAAAAATGCCCGAATGACTTATTCCAGTGCATCTTATAGTTGGTGCACTCTGCTGCAATTTCGCCTTAGTGGTGAAGGGAATGAATATTGCAGGTGTTAAATAGGGTACACTCAAGTGACTGCATTGTCGTGGACGGTGTCCAGTTCCTCAAGTGTTATTGAAGTTACACCCATCTAGGCAAATGGAGAGAGTTATATTAACGTCTCATTTGTGCCTTGCAAAAGATGTAGGATTCACAGAACAATGAGTTGAGTTTATAATCAAAAAATGTCAAAAGAACATGTTGTTGTTGTCAAAGTGTTTATGTCGCCAGTTTCTATAAGTTTTTTCGCCCCGAAATAATAGCTCTGTGGACGACTGCACGGGGTAATTTGTTTACAGTAAAGTTATTGAATGTCAATGAAATATGATTAGATTCTCATTTGTCGGAGTGTTCATTACTCTATTTCGTCCTTGTGTGGAAAATCTGATTCCAGTCATGTTTGATTTCAAGTTCCAATTCCCGTCTGTGCTTGAAATTCCAACCGTTTCTTCACATAAATGTCTCCGCCTGCCGTAAAAATATGTAAGGACGCTGCAGGGACAGCAGAGATTAATGAGCATGTTGTCAACACTGGAGAAAATGGAGCTTCGTGGAATGAAAGGCTGGGATTATTCTCCTTGAAACAAAGAAGACGGAGGGGAGCTCTATAATCACATAATAACATTTTTAAACGTTCAATATTCAGGGTAGTTACGGGCTGGTGGTTCACCCTCTGGTAAGAGGAAAGCAGAATTAGATATTGCGTGTTTAGTTCAGAAATTAGATTAGTGTGGAAACAGGCCCTTCAGCCCAACAAGTCTACACCGACCCACCTGCACCAAGCACTGCAGGCAATTTAGTATGGCCAATTCATCTAAACTGCACATTTGTGGGCGGAAATCGGAGCAAACCCACGCAAGCTCGTCGCCTGAGGCAGGAATAGAACGCGGGTCTCTGGCACTGTAAGGCAGCAGCGCTAACCACTTTGCCATAGGGCCGCACATGACTATGGGATATTTTCTTTGCTCAGGGGCCAGTAAATCGATGGAACTCCTTGCCGAAATTGTTGTTGAAGCTGAATTGTTGTGTATTTTCAAACTGTGCCACACAGATATTTAACCAGAAAGATGATAAAGCTTTGTCGAGGCAATGCTGGAGAATGGAGTTGAGGATTATCAGATCAGCCATGAGTTCGTTGAATGGTGGAGCAGACTCGATGCGCTGAATGGCCGACTTCCAATCCTACATCATTTGGTCTAACGCCTTATTTTATTGATACCTTTAGAATTCTGAGGGGAGGGGATGAAATGATAGAAAAGGTTTCTCAATCTGATCAGACAGATCAGGAACTATGCTCATAAGCTCATGAACAGGAAATGTGTTGGGGCCTGGATACAACAAATGGCACTGGGCACACCGCAGATGGGTATGTGCAGATGTTGTGATGGCTAAAGAAAATTGGTGGATCTAATATTGTTGCCAACTTGGTGATCACGCTGTATGATGGATCGCGGTATGATTCACACAGCAAAAGGTTGTGAAAGACTGAAAGATTCATTTCATTGGAAAAGTTTTCTGCGCTTCCAATTCAATTGACTGTTTAAAATACTGATCAGAACTTTGTGTGGAGTATTACATTAAAATTCACAATCCCACTGGATAAACTATTGCACTCGATCTTTCCTTATTTGTTCCCCTTTCATTCGACGTAAATTCATAGAGTGTCAAGATGGAATGAAAGGAGAAAAGAAACGTTTGCACTCCATTTCATTATCCCAATGTAACTTACAACAGTATCAAATTGCTTTACTTCGACTTTGATGAGGTACCGATTTCTCACAAATCTCCGGTGCAATGAAGGGCAAGAGCAAGATCGTCCACGTTCAATGTTGAATTCAATTTTGCTCCGAATTTATTTCAGCTGAACGAAAATACTGATGAGAAAAACAGAAGGTTGAACTACAAAACAAGATGGCAGTTTTGATGCTCAGTTACATTGGCAGATTTCAATGAGTATCAAATGAACCCAAAATCATGGCGTTCCTCCTCCCATCTTTAAGGCATGGGATTAAAGCAGGAAATCGATCTCCAAGAGACGGGTCACTTCCTATTCATTATGGAATAGCTTTCCTTGACAATATACCAAATCTGCTCAGTTCCATTTATTATGCTTCATGTGGAATATTAATAGAAATCTTTTAAAAAACACTGAGTTTTTTTGCTGAATCGTACTCAGCTGCAGACATTTCCGATTTTTTTGCATCTGAAGTCATCCAAATTAGATATTGTTTCCTCGCACCTTCTACGCCCTCCATCCTCCTTTACACTTTTACCTGGCCACAGGCTGTCTCTCTCCTGTTGAAACTCACTGCTTGTGTGTCTCTCAATGTGCCTTTCCAAATATTTTGGAAACAGATTGTCTGAGTGACAGAAATTCTGCCCCCATTATTTCTTTGTCCTACATCGATGGTTTTGAAATCTTGACTTTCAGAAATTTATGAACTTGAAAAAGTGAATTTGCCACATATTTACTCTCTCCAAACCTCAAATACTCTGGAAAACTTCCATTCGGTTTTCCTTGGTTTAGTTTCAAATTTTCCAAAACACAAATAAATAAAACTCTATCCCCACTAAATGCTGTCAGCATCGTCTCCAATGTCTTAGCAGCACAGTAAACGCTGGAAGTGTCCTCTCTAATTGAATCACCGATTCCCTACATTGCAGAAAGTACAGTTGAGTCAATCGGGTCTGTCGGGAGACTATGAACAGCATCTCAACCAGACCTAGCTCCCGTCTCTATCCCCGCAGACCTCTGGCTTGTGATTTCAAATAAACCTGGTGGAATAAAACCTGGCAAGATGTGACTGCTGACCTTATCACTGCGTTACCCCTGGCTAATTCACTGAACTTACTGAGTTCACTCCCTGGACAGATGAGCGCCATTTACATGACCAATCCACCTAACCTACAGACTTCAGAGCAGTGCGAACCACTGATCAAATGTAACATCACATTGAACACTATCTGGATCATGTGTAATGGCTTTACACACTGGCAACTCCGCCTAGTGAAAGCAAGCTGCGCCCATCAACCCGAATTCAATACATCCAAAGGCGGTTCTACGCTGTACAACCTCAGTAGTTCTGCTGGAAATGTTTCTGCACTCAGATCTGAATGGGTTCATTCTGTTTTCTTCCTCAGATTCCTGCTTTAAATGAAACACATCAGTCAGGAACAACTCTATATAATGGTTTTGATTGCAACACAAACACAATGTGCAGTTTGCTGAAGTTACGTGTTTGCACTTTCACTGACACTCTGTCTCCCCAGGAGCTGCAGTACTTCCCCAAATGATTCAGACAGCACTGTCCTTCCTGAAACATGTCCCATCGAGAATGCAAGGCCAGCCATGAATAACCTTCACTGGGGAACAGAGCGACAGGTTTAAAACCTTTACGATGCCCCCAGCGGATTATTGAGCCCTGTGACAGGTGGGGACACTAACCACGATACTGTGGAGGACAACAACGTCGAAGGATGCCCTTCAACCTGTTGTGGCCGCACTTGTCAAACACAACTGCTGAACGACCTGAATCAAGTTTTCCATCGTTTAGCCCATGATCTTACATGTTTTGGCATCGCAAATCAACATCTCAAGTTTTTTATTAAGGTTAGAATGATTTCCGCCTCCCTGACCCTTTCCGCAAATCTACTCAAACCTTTCTGCCTTTTCCCGAAACTCTTGGCCCCAGTGTTCGATCTCTCCATCAATAAGAAATGCTTCTTTCAGTCTATCCTATCCATATCCCTCAGTATTTAGTACATCTCAGTCATGTCTTCTCTAATCTCCTCTGCTCGGAGACAAACAACCCCAGTCTGTCCAATCTCTCCTTACAACTGAAACTCTTCAGCCCAGACAATATCCCAGTGAATCTCTACTGCAACGTTCCCAGTGCGATCACATCCATGCAGTACTCTGAATTGCAGAACTGCACACAGTAATCTAGCTGGGGCCTAATGAACTGTTTTTTCTATTCTGTTACAGTATGAGGGCGTCGCTGGCTCGGCAGTATTGATTGCTATACCAAATTGCACAGCGGGTAGTTGAGACTCAACCGTATTGTCGTGATTCTGGAGTCACATGGAGGCCCCAGCAGGTAAGAATGGCTGTTACATTCCTTAAATGACGTCAGATAGTTTTGTTTTTTTTCATCAATTGAACATGGATATATAGGAGTTATTAGATTCTTAATTCCAGATATTTATTGAATCCCAATTCTACCACCTAGCATGGTCGGAGTGAAACCCAGGTACCTGGTGTCTGAATTAACAGTTCAGTTTCAGTGGTAATAGCGCTCAGCCATTGCAGAAAAGCAGTGAAACTGATCTTATCCAATGAAGTCGCTTTTCCCCGATACTGTTCTGTGCCATTTTCCTGAGCTTGCCCCCCACCCCCCCAACCCCAATAATATCTGGTCCGTATCAGTAAAAGCTGCTACATGAGTATTGATCTCACAGCAGTGGTAACTAAATGGATCAAATGGTCTGCAGGTCCCGATGGTGGGTTTGGGGCATGTTCACCCAGCAACAGTGACCCCAGCCACACAGACTGATCGGTATCAATGGGAGAGTCTGTATTAGATTCTGCAATGCCTCAATGAAATAGGAAATGACTCCGCAAACACATGAGGAAAGAGCAGCGCTCTGAAAGCTAGTGCTTCAATTAAACCTGTAAGACCATAAACTGGTGTTGGGTCATTTTTAACTTTGTACTCCATAGTCCAACACCGGCATCTCCAAATTAATGAAATGGCGGTATGGGATGGAAAGTTCGGTTAGTGATCGTAGGAGGGAAGAAATCTCTGAGAACGGGTGGATTTGAATTCTGACATATGAAACACAGAGATGTGAGCGAGCAGAACTTGGAGGAAAAAAATCACCTTGGAGAAAATCAAAACTTTGAAACAACTGATTCCTTTGTATTTCACAAAAGACAGGGACACACAGAGCTATTAGTGCCGCGACTCGGATTCGAACCGAGGTTGCTGCGGCCACAACGCAGAGTACTAACCACTATACGATCACAGACGAACACAACGAGCGCATGCTCTAAGTACAGTATTATAAGGAATGTTAGGCAGAGCACCAAATGCATACTATCAGTGCTTAGCGAACAGTAGCAGATATGTGGGAACTCAGAATGGTCTGACTGTTTAACATCGGTTCCCCAGTGGCTGTGTTAATTCCATCATTAATGTGTTGAGGGCTGAGATAAATATATTTCTCCAAAACAACAAGGACTCCGGGGACAGTGCAGCTTTTGTTACCTGCACATCCACCAATATCATTTATTGTATCTGTTGCTCCCGGTGCAGTCTCCTCTACATTTGGGGACTGGGCGCCTCCTAGCAGAGCGCTTTAGGGAACTTCTCTGGGACACCCGCACCAATGAACCACACAGCCCTGTGGCCCAACATTTCACATCTCCCTCCCACTCTGCCGAAGACATGGAGGTCCTGGGCCTACTTCACCGCCGCTCCCTCACCAACAGAAACCTGGAGGAAGAATGCCTCATCTTCCACCTCGGAACACTTCAACCCAGGTTATCAATGTGGACTTCAACAGTTTCCTCATTTCCCCTTCCCCTACCTCACCATAGTTCCAAACTTCCAGCTCAGCACTGTCCCCATGACTTCTCCTGTGTTGTCCTACCTGCCTATCATCTATTCCACCAACCCATTCCACCCTCCCACCAGACCTATCACCTTCATCCCCTCCCACATTTACCGATTGTACTCTATGCTACTTTCTCCCCACCCCCAACCTCCTCTCACTTATCTCTCCACCCTTCAGGCTCTCTGCCTGTATTCCTGATGAAGAGCTTTTGCCCGAAACGTCAATTTTACTGTTCCTCGGATGCTGCCTGAACTGCTGTGCTCTTCCAGCACCACTAATCCAGAATCTGGTTTCCAGCATCTGCAGTCATTGTTTATACCAAGCTTTTGTTGAAAGGCATATTTCAATAGCAATGCAGTTTAACATCGGTTACTTCTCGAGTTTCCCCACACAAGGCAGTAACCACTGCTGCCACATAGTCCCAGATCCCAGCCCCAGAATCAGAGGAACTGAGTGGCGCAGTCGCGAAGATGCAACTTGAAATTGAGATGGGAATGAGGTCGCACAGATACTCGATGGTTCAAGTGAATCAACGGAGAATGCACGGTTTCTATGATGGTTTATAGGCGCAAGCAATTCCGAGGTTGGGAGTGCTTCTGGTCAAAGGCGGGGCAGAAGGAAAAATCTGTTCCCGTTTATAATAACAGCAATCTACAGTGCATCTTGCTGAGACAGCTGAGTGCTGCAACTGGAGCGGGGGCAGCTAGTTTGAAGTTTAATTTTGCTTCACTATCACCCACTTCCCTGGAATGAATTGCTTTCACCAATTTTATTTCCAATTGTTTGGTATCTCCCTGTAGTCTGCAGCTTTCTTCCTCATGGTTAATTGCATGACGAACTGTTGTATTATCTGCACACTGCTAAATCACGGCCACTACAAGTAAATAGGAATCATTGATCTATATGAGAAAACACTGGAACTCACAGCTGGCATGCTTCATAGGTTTGCAGGCGACACCAGAATTGTAGACAGTGAGGAAGATTATCTAAGTTTCAAAAGGATCTTAATCCAATGAGTCGTTGTACTGAAAAATGTAACATGGAGTTCAATCTGGATAAATGGAAGGTATTGCATTTTGGTACAACATAAAGAGTATGGCTTAAAGTCATGATCTCTGTTCCTGAGGTCAGGCTTGTATTTCAAGTTTTATTAGTCGAACGTAAACATCACCGTTTCCGTGTCCCAACCCCCAAGGATGACTAGTTTAAAATATCATCCAACACCAACTTCTCCTGGTTGAAGGCTTGACTGTGTGGAAGAAACTGATACTGAGCTGATGCGAGCAAATGTTGCTGCCACCGCCAGTGTCGGAAACACAGATCCAAACAGCAAAATCATCTTTTAAACCCACCATTGCAAAGTTAAGGGCTCAACACGCACCACTTGTGCCACTCAGCTGTCTTAGAAAGATGCACCGGAAATCGCTATGATCGTATAAACGGGGACAACCATTCCTTTGAGCAGGAGCACATTCAACCGAGGAATTTCTTGAGCCTCTGTACCATTACACGCTCACCTATTGCATCACTGGTAACTCTGCGCACTTATTCCCATCCCTATTTCCGGTTGGATCTGGGCGGCTGTGCCGATGTTAAGCTAAAATGCTATTGAAGCATGCATTTCAACAATATACTGTCCTGTCCCCCGAGTCTTTGATGTTTTGTCGAAATCGATCAATCCCATCTTTCAACGTTCTTATTCAAGTGATCTCTACAGCCTCTGAGGACATCGAACTGAAAGATTCAGCTCATTCTCAGGTCCCACATGTCTGTCACTGTTTGCTGAGTACGGATATTGTACATTTGCTGTTCTTCCGAACATTTCCTCTGCTAGTATACTTATTGCTGCTTGCAAGCATCCTGTTCTGTGGTTACTGTGATCGTGGTTGTCGGTATTTTGCATTGTGACCACAGCAACCACGATTTGAAACCAAATCACGGCACTAAGTGTTCTCTCCGTTGTCCTTTTTGTGACACAAGCTAAGAAATTAATTATTTTACCTTCAAATTCCGCTCTCTTACATCTCTGCGTGTCATATATCAGGATTGAAACACACCCGTTGTCGGAGGTTTCTCTCCTTCCCACGATCATTAAGCTTCCTTTCCGTCCCTCCCCCCATTTCTCTGAGGCAATGCCCAATCTATCAATCTCTTTCACATTCATACTGTTCTGTCTGTGCTGCTGCTGCGGTTACTGTTGTTGGGTGAACGTGCCCCAATCCCACCAACGGGGCCTTCAAACAAATCGATCCATTTGGATACCGCGGTTGTGAAATCAATCCACATGCAGCAGCTTTTACTGACATAGGCCAGAGACAATTGGAGCGTCAGGCTCATGGAAAATACCCAGGGCAGTTTTGGTGAAAAGACATTTTATTGGAAAAGATCAGCTTTTGTGGTTTTCTGTGTTGGTCTTGTGGTAATTTCATAGGACTGATAATCCAGAGGTTATAGTCTGGGTACTCGGGCTTGAATCCCACCATGCCAGATTGTAAAATTTGGATTCAGCAAATATCTGCAATGAAGAATCGAATGATTACGATAGATACATTGACAATTGTTGAATAAAAAACCATTTGGTCCACTGATGTCATTTCAGGAAGGAATCTGCTGTCCTTACTTGGTCTGGCCTGCATGTGACTTCAGACTCAGAACAATATGGTTGAGTCTCAATTTCCCTCTGAGTTATTCAGAATGGGTAATAAATTCGGCTTCGCCAGAATCGCCCTCATACTAATCCAGAAATTTTAAAACAAATGCTCATTAGGCTCAAGCAAGAGTGTTGATTGCAGTTTTGCAAGTCACAGGGATGTGATCACACTGAGAAAATCGTAGGAGATATTCACCGGGACATTGTTTGGGATGAAGAGTTTCAGTTGTGAAGAAAGACAGGACAGAGTGGAGTGTTTGTCGCAGTGTAAAGGAGATGTAGAGGAGACATGATTGGGTTAGGGTATGGACAGGGTTGACTGAACGAGTTTGCCATTAATGGAGGATTAGCAGGGGGCAGAGATTTAAGAAGAAAGTCAGAATGGTTTGAGAAGATGTGCAAAAGTGCTTTATAAGCCAGTGGGTGGTTGGAATTTGGAATACAATGTCTGCATTGTTCAGAATGGCAGAAACCCTTAGAACCTGAATAAACATTCAGATGTGAACTTGTGATGCCATGACATATAAGACTGTGGGATAAACATTGTGAAATGGGATTCAGTTCATTAGGCAGTTGTTTTTGACAAGTGTCGACACAATTGGTTGAAGGGCCTCCTTTGAGACTCTTGGTCGCGGTAGTATAGTGGTTCGTGTCCACGTCTGTCACAGGACTCAATTCTCCACTGGGGACAGTGTAAATATTTTAAAACTGTCGCTCCATTCCCAAGTGCGGGTATTGATACCTGTCCTTCCATTCTCGATGGGGCATGTCACAGGAAGGACAGTGCTGCCTGAATCAAGGTGGGAAAGGGCTGCAGCTTTCAGGGAGGCAGAGTGTCAGTGAAAGTGCAAACATGTGACTTCTGCAAACTGCACCTTGTTACAGTGTTGGAAAGAAAAGAAAAACATTTGGCAGACTTGTTCCGGATTGAAGTGTTGAATTTGGGTTGATTTGCTTTGATGTGGCTGAGTTACCAGTGTATTCAACCATTAAAAATGATTCAGGTTTTCCTCACTATAATGGAACATTGGCTCAGTAATTCGCACTGCTGTTCGGTCTGAGGGTTATGTTGATTGGTCAAGTTAAATTGCCCTGTCGTATCCAGGGAATGATTTCAGTAAATTAAGTGAATTAAGTAAAGCGGGGACAAGGTCATAAGTCACAGGACGCCAGGTTATAGTCCCACAGGTTTATTTGACATCATAATGGGGAGGGTTGCCCCTTCTTCTGGTGAAATATACGGGAATAGGGAGGAGAACTAGGTCTTGGTGAGATGCTTTTCAGAGAGTCGACACTGGCTCGATTGACTGAAATGCCCTTTCTGCACTGTAGGATTCTGTGATTCTATCAGAGAGGGTAATGACGGTCTTTACTGAGGGTAAAGCCACAAAAGTCGATGCTGACGGGGTGTACTGAGGATGAGATTTTATTCACTTGTTGTCTTCGAAAATTTAGAACAGTTATCCCTGAACCAAGAAAGACCTAATCGGGGGTTTCCATGTTATGAAAAGTTTGGACAGATTAAATAGGTGGAAAATTCACTATTTCAAGTGAGTAAACATCTCGACGTCAGACATTCAAACCCTTTGATAAAACCTTTGAAGGACAAAGAAAAGATGAGAGCAGAATCGCTGTCATTCCGAGAATCTGTTTTCCAAAATATTTGGAAAGGCACATTTGTTGACATACAAGGAATACATTTCACAAGAGGGCGACAACGTGTGCCTCGGTGAAGGTGTAGGGGTGGGGCGTAGTCGGTCAGAAATTTCGGGGAAACAATGTCAAAGTGGGTTGACTTTAAGTGTAAAGAAATTTTGTGAACGTGTGCAGCTGAATAAGATTCGGTTCCAAAAACTCTGGATCTTCAAAGATTTGGCATAATATTCTACCTGAAGCATTGTAAATGGAACTGAGTGGATTTTTCTTATTGTGAAGGGAAGATATTACATAATGAATAAGAAGTGACCAGTTGAGATCGACGTCCTGCTTTAATCACATGCGTTAAAGCTGTGAGGACAAACACCATGATGTTTGGTCCATTTTATACTCGGTGAAATCTGCCAAAGCAACGACCAACAAAACTGGTGGGTTTTCTTTTGCATTTAAACACTCTGATTTTCTAAGCAGTATTTTCCTTCAGCTGACATAAAGTCGGAGCAAGTTTGAATACAACATCAATCGTTCCAATGAGATAAATCTAATCCCCTTCCGATTATTACAATGAACATTGTGAGGTTGCAGCAAAGTTAAAATGAAACGAACAAAATAGCGTTTCTAGCGATTGAATCCAATTCAGGTTCAGACATATGAGAAAGGCCATTGAGCCACAACATCGCCTTTATTTCCCTCTCCATGGCTCCTTCTTCACGTGAGAGAGAAAGTGACTGAAGAAATTATGCGTCAAATGTAGGTGTGAATATGACGGAAAATTCTTGTTCTCTGATTCATCCTGACACAGTTCTGATCAGAATGTATCAATGACAGGAATTCATTGTGACGAACATGGCTATTTATTGGAATTTGCTGTTATTATAATTCTGATGCAAGCAGAAACACAATGGTGTGGATTTGATTCCGCTCTGCAAATTTCTCATCCTTTACTTTCACCACATGTACCCTGATGAGGTCACATGTCACCCCTCCACAAAATGTGCAGAGGAGACTGAACGATTATGGTGTTGAGTTATTATACCATTGTGCTCCATATTCACGATTTCGAGTCATACTCTGGTTGCTAACTTCACAAACCGCTCCAGCAGATTTTCTTTGCACCTCACACCTCTGGTATACACTGGATCGAGAATCTTGTTCTTGCCCTTCACTGCACGGGAGATTCAGGAATAATCGACACCACATTAAAGTCGAAATGAAGAGTGAGAGCAGTCATTCTATTCAATTGTACATTAAATTCGTGTAATGAGAAGGAACGCATTTTTCTTTCTGCCCCACATTCCATCTTGTCTTTCTATGAATTTGCATCGAAAGAAAGAGAAACAAATAACAAGAGAACGGGAGCACAAGTTTATCGAGTGGGTTTGTTCATGAGTATTTTAACCTGACACTTCACACAAATATCTGATCAGTATTTCAAACAGTCACTCGGAATTGGAATCGCAGAAAACCTCTCCACTGAAACGAACCTTTCATTCTTTCACAAATTTCTGCTGTGTGTGAATCATTCAACGATCCATCATCCAGCGTTATCACTGACTTGCCAACTGTCTTAGGTCTACCAACTTTCTTCAGCATTCACAGCTTCTGTAAACAGCCACCTGTGCTGTGCCCAGTGTCATTTGTTGTCCCCACGTCACAGCACATTTCGTCTTCCTGAGTTTATGAATCTTGTTCCTGATATGTCACATCTGTGTAATAAACCTTTTCTATCACTTCATCCCATCCCCCCACAATTCTGAACTTATGAATAAAATAAGGCGTTCGACCAAATGTTAAACAAATGGAAGTTTGCCATTCAGCCCATGGAGTCTGCCTCACCATTCAACAAACTCATGATTGATCTAGATTAGATTCTCCACAGCATGGAAACAGGCCCTTCGGCCCAACAAGTCCACACCAACCCTGCGAAGAGTAACCCACCCAGACCCATTCCCATCTGACTACGGGCAATTTAACACGGCCAATTCACATGAACGCGCATCTTTGGACTGTGGGAAGAAACCCACGGAAACGCGGGAATGATGTGCGAAATCCACAGTGACAGCTGCCCGAGGCAAGAGTTAAACCTGGGACCCTGGTGCTGTGAGGCAGCAGTGCTAACCATTGAACCACCGTGCCGCCCCAATATTCTGTAACTCCTTTCTGCTCACTTAACTCGACAAATTTTCATCATCTTTCTGATTAACTATCTCGCACAGTTTGGAAATACCCAACAGCACAGATGGAACAGATTGTTTGGCCCCTGAGCAAAGAAATTGCTCCTCAATTCTGAATTAAATGGGCAATATGTAATTCTGAGATTTTGTCCTCTGGTGCTCTCCTCACAGCCTAAGGCAAACCACCCGCCCGTATCTACCCTGTTAAGATTCCACGAATATTGAACGTTTATAAATGTTATTATGTAATTATAGAGCTCCCCTCCTCCTCCTTTGTTTCGAGGAGAATAATCCCAGCCTAACCAATCATTTCACGAAGCTCCATTTTATACAGAGTTGGCAACATCCTCGTAAATCTCTGCTGTCCTCTGCAGCGTCCTTACATATAATGAAAACATGTGGAGACATTTATGTGAGGAAACGGGTTGAAATATCAGGTGCAGATGGGAATTGGAACTTGAAATCAGAAAGCGATTGTAATCGGATTGATCCACAGAAGGACCAAATACAGCAATGATAACTCTGACAAATGATAATCTAATCATATTCGATTGACATTCAATGGCTTCATTGTAACTGAATTCCTACGTGTAATCGTCCTGAGAGCTAGTATTTAGGAGAATTGGAACCTGACCACCCATATAAAAAAATTGATGACAAAAACATGTCTGTCGGTCGTTTTTGTTTGATTATTAACTCAACTCTTGTTTCCGTGAAGCCTACATCGTCCGCAACGCACACGTTAGATGTTTAACAGGACTCTCTGCATTTGCCTCGGTGGGTGCTGCTGCAATATCACTGAAGGACCAGGACAACCTTCACGACAATACAGTCACTTAACTGTACATTGTAAAACGCCTGAATATTAATTCCCTTATCTGCTGAGGCACAATTGCAGCAGAGTACGCCACCGAGAAGATTCACTGAAGTAAGTCAACCAGACTTTGTTGACAGAACCATCAAAGATCAAAGACTGTACCAACTATAAGAACAAGGTTGAAGATGCACTGAAACGTCGCCATTTATGAATTACCCTCCAAGGCACGTACCAGCATGACTTGGAGATGAAGCACTGGTAAATTCATTGAGTGGTGAAGCGGTCTTGATGGGCAAAGAGTTATGCTTGAGCCCTCCGCCTTTTATATTACAATTTTAAGATATGTTGATTATTGCAATGACCAGACTTGTGCTCATTCCTTTTGGTGTTTCCTAAACTGGCGGTTGCTGAAGATCGAATATCATTCTCAGACTGTGGACAACAATAGAAAATATCCAAAAAGCCTCTCGAACAACTGATCTCCTTGTCCAACAATCTTCAGAGATCAGTGATTATCTACTCCAAGATCTCTTTGTTCCTGTTCACCACTCAGAATCCTCACTGTTATTGTTTCAACTCCACAAATTCATTACCACTTACTGGTCTGGATTCAATTCCATTCTCCGTTTATTTCCTTTCCACCTGATTGATACATCCCTGGTATTATTGATCATCGTCACCTTAACGACCAATTGTTGCATCATGAGTAAACATCTAAACATTACTCCTACAATTAAGTTTGAATTATTGATCTACGTCAGGAAACAGTGGTACTCCATTGGAATCAGGCATCCAGTTCATTGCTGGATGGGATGAACACCTGCAATAACAGCAG
This sequence comes from Chiloscyllium punctatum, assembly GCF_047496795.1. Taxonomy (NCBI): domain Eukaryota; kingdom Metazoa; phylum Chordata; class Chondrichthyes; order Orectolobiformes; family Hemiscylliidae; genus Chiloscyllium; species Chiloscyllium punctatum. The sequence goes on along the minus strand of NC_092785.1, from coordinate 55,262,121 downwards.
AATCGTACTCTTGCTACCATTTGTAATCCTGATGGCAATTCTGCACGTTGGTCTCCTGAATGATTCTTTCTCACATGTGGGAATGGTGAATAAACTGCCCACATTGTGACTGAGGAAGTGAGTTTACATTTCAGCGGGTAATTGAATCCCTTCCTACAGACCCCGCCCCCCCATGGACCTGACTTCATGGAGGCGTGGGTATCCTTGTGTCTATTTAGTTTGGATAATCAGCTCAATTTGAGACCATGCTGAGACGACTCCCAATTTTCTCCGTCATCCATGTATCTTTTTTATCCTTCCTTATTCTCCCCAGGAGTGTGGCCATCATAGTCCGAACAGTATTTGTTGTTCATCCTTAACTCTCCTTGAACTGAGTCAGAGGGAATTTAGGAGTGAACCGTACTATTGTGGGTCTGGAGTTATATGTTGGCAGGTGTCTTTAAGGAAGGCAGATTTCCCTTTTGAAGGAACACAAATGAATGGGTTTTCAGCAAATTAAAACTTTTTGTTACTCTTCTTCTGAGCGGGTTTATATTCCAGATTTTATTCATTGAATTTAATTACCAGCAGTTGCAATGCTCCAGTCTCCAAGGGTTGCTAGTCCAAATATCGCCATTACATTTGCAGATGATACATGGATTGATGGAGTAGCAGAAAGCATAGCGACTGTCAAAGACTGAAGGAGAATATAGATAGACAGGAGAGTTGAGCGGAGAAGTGACAGATGGAGTTGAATCCAGGCAAATGTGAGGTGATGCATTTTGGGAAGTCTAACTCTAGAGACAACCATACTGTAAACGGAAGTGCCTTGGATAAAGTTGATGAGCAGAGAGATCTGGGAGTTCAGGTTCTTTGTACCCTGAAGGTGGCTGCACAGCTGGATCGAGTGGACAAGAAGGCAAATGGCATGCTTGCTTTCACCGGATGGGGCATTGATTGTAAGAGCTGATAGGTCATGCTAAAAAATACAAGATTTTGGTTCAACCACATTTAGAATGCTGTGTACAGTTCTTGTCACCAAATTACCAAAACGATATGGACGTTCAGGAGAGGGTGCAGATGTTTATGAGGATGTTGCCCTGGTATGGAAGATGCTAGCTCAGAAGAGAGGTTGAGTTGGTTACGTTTGTTTTCATTAAAAAAAAATAGATTGAGGGGGACCTGATCGACGTCTACAGAATCATGAAGGGTATAGTTAGGGTGGATGGAGGTAAGCTTTTTCCCAAGGTGAGGGATTCAATACTGAGAGGTCACGCGTTCCAGGTGAAAGGTGAAATGTTTAAGAGAGATAGACGTTGGACGCATTTTATACCGAGGGTGGTAGGTGCCTGAAACGTGTTGCCAGAAGAGGTAGTAGAGGCAATCACAGTAGATTAATTTCAGGTGCGTCTGCACAGATGCATGAGTAAGTGGGATGCAGAAGGATATAGATGCTTAGCAATTGGGTGATAGGTTTAGACATTTGATTTGAATCAGCTCAGCCTTCGACGTCCGAAGGGCCTGTTCCTGGGCTGTAAATTTTCTGTGTTCTTTGTTCTTCTTTTTTCACTAGTCTGCCAACTTCATCTCTCCCCCTCTGACTTATCACCTTCTCCCCGGCTCCATCCACCATTCGCTTTCCCAGCTACCTTGCATCCAACCCCAACCCCCTCCCATTTATCTCTCAGTCCCCACCAACAGGACTCATTCCTGATTAAAGACTTATGCCAGAAACGTCGATTCTCCTGCTCCTCGGATGCTGCCTGACCTGCTATACTTTTCCAGCACAACATTTTCACCATGGCGAAGATAGACGAGCTCTGCTCAGGCTCTTTATCTGGGAGCGGAGAAGGCTGAGTGAGGAAGTGATTAAGGTGCACATTAAGGGGATCGGTATTTGTGATAGGAACAAACTTCTTATGGGAAGAGTTAACAACCAGGGATCTCCGTTAAACGCAAGGGAGAGGGTGCTCAGACGAGATTTCGGAAGAGCGTTTTCACTCTAGAGTGTTGTCTATTTGGAATTCACTGTTTGAACGTGTGGTAAAGGTATGAGTCAGCAAAACATTTCAGGAGTATTTAGCCGAATACTTGAGAAGCTAGAGCACACATGGATAAGGACCCGTACTGGAAAATGGGGTGAAGATAAACAGATGTCTGATGAAAGATCCGAACACCGTACAGAAAATACAGAGCATGAAAGCATGGGAAGGGTAAAGGCACGAAAACTACTGGCGATCTGTTACAAGGGGTCTGTGGAATGCAACACGCGTCAAATGGTCACTGGGGCAGTTGGGGCCGCTGTGGTAGGATGGGATAAGAATAGTGAAATGCTCCTACACGAATGAGCAGAGTCAGACTGAGGCTGAAAGGTTACAATGGCAGGCTGAGATAATAACAATTAGTCAAGTCAGACTCCCTTCTAAATATCATCATGGTAGGTTGGGACAAGTCGTGACAATAAATAGGAAGGGCATGACTTTAAATAATTAATTGATAGTAGAGTCAGCCTGCTTGAGACGCTTGTAGCAGGATATGACATTATACACATAAGCAGCGGTTAGTTGAGTCAGCTTTGGATAGGAAAACATTGTGACAGATGGGGTAGCTGAATATCTTATCATGACAGGTTAGTCTGGGATGGAACATCATTGTAGCAGAGGTGACAGTAGAATACCTAATAGTGACAGTCGAATAATATTAAGTAGAATTCGGTAAAATACATTGTGACAGAAGTAGAACAACAACGGAAACTAACACAATTGGTTTATTGTATAGCTGGAGTGAGGTAATTCTGACTAACACAGTTGGGCATTCTGATAAGCTAACTAAACATGATTAAAGAAAAGTAATGGAGTTTAATTCAGATTAATGCGAGGTGCTGCAGTTTGAGATAGCAAACCTTAGCAGGACTTATACACTTAATGGTAAGGTCCAGGTTCTTAGCTCCTTGAAAGTGGAGTCACAAGTGTTAAATCCCAGTCACATACATGGCTGTTGTTCTTAAAGTAATTTCTTCTCTACGTGTGTAGAAGGAACACACTGAGTGATCAATTAAAATTGGCAGACGAATATAAGGGGGCGTTTGAAATGCTGAAGTTGTGAGATCAGAGCAGTTTGTATTGACATACACCATTCACTGTTCGAATCTGATACTCAGTAATGCGATTTTGAGCGAAATTTGAGCAGGAAAGCTTACCACATGATGTAACACCAGTTTGTGTGGTTACTCTGTTGTTTACCACATTTGTGTGTTTTGCCTCATTGGGGATTTTGAAGTTGTCCCCCTCTACAAAAGTTTCGTGCTTTTGCACCATTATACAAAAGATGCAGTACAATAACACCCAACGCTGATTCAGTCTACTTGTACAGATATTGACCCCTGGAAACAGCACTGTGCACTCTCCTCGAGTCTGGAAAATAATTGGGTCCATTCCCGCTCTTATGACTCTTTTCATTCCATCAGCTTCTGTTCTTCACCGAATCCGATTCAGCAGATCGTCACTGAGTCATTTCTTTGTATGTGTTCAGATCATGTGAGCAGAATATCACAGTGGAGGGCCCTGGGCCCATAACCCAAAACCAGACCATACTCAGGGACCCCTCCTCTGCTCTTGCTCATTTCATGAGCACCAGGAAGAAATATCTAAGCTCTTCAAAATTTACTAACCGGTTAAATGCTGGAACCAGTTGAGACTCTCCGCTCACCCACGTCCATGTTCTCCCCAGGAGGTGTTAAGATGATGGTCTCAATCGGATTCTTCGAAAAAGAATAATCTTTTAATCCATTAATTTCTGGTTTATGGGTCCACCAGTTTCCCCTAGGCCTCTGTGTTAGCGCTGACCACATCACTTTCCCGCAGTCTTCAGCTTTTTGTGGCATGTACCTTCGAGGATGACATCAAAAGTTCTTCACTGTTGATGTGTGATAATCTACCAATGGAGACAGCTCAGTCCGCGGGGATGGGATAAACACCATCACCCCGCTACTGCTACTTAGTTCATGTGACCAATGCCTTTCCACTTGGTCACCGCGCCCGACAGCTGCATTGCATATAAATTGACAAATTTATGGTACTCTCTCGGATTGGTAATCAGGAGCGAGACTGTTTGATTTGTTGAAAAAGTAAGATAAACTGAGAAAATACAGGATATTAAATGGGGAACCAGAAGGGAAAGAGAGAACAGTGAATGATAGTGTTCTGACAAAATTTAAATATCATTGCTGAAGATTCAGAAAATGCTATCATTCACAAACATAGCACAATGTGGAATGTAACTTTTGGTACAAGCAATGCAAGCAGATTGCAAAATCTTAGTCTGAAAATCTTAGTCTTTCAGCAACTGTTTTAGTTTTAATGGGATTCAGTGCTGTAATGATCTCCTAAACTGAAGAAGGAAATCCTTGCCTTCGAGGATAAGGGGGAAAATTCACTGATTCATCCCTGCAATGGCAGGACTGTCCTCTGCAAGCATATGAGTAAAATTATTCAATGATCCGTGGAGTTTCGAATAAGAGGTGAAGGGAAAGTCTCCATTCACAAATTAATCATTCAGTAGAACTCAATACAAGGACACATGTAGTGATGGACAAAGTGGGCAAGAACACAGAAATACGATACACAATAGCTACGATAATTACTGTGTGAAAAGTATTGAATTCAGATCTATGGTGGCCTTTGGTAATGATATTTACTGTCCAGAACTAGTCTGCACTGCAATATCTATCGTCCTACTATGATGTATTTGAACTTCAGTTATTTTTAGAAATAGCTGAGACTCACTCAGGTCATGGAGATTTAGTGTAATCATATTTAAAAAGCAAAGAGTTCATCGAGTAACTGTGAAATCGGTCACCCTCAGTATAATCCTTGACCTCGTTCTCCACCAAAGACATGTGAAGAGTTTATAAAGGGCACAAACGCTGCTTCCTGGATAGCAAGATATAAGGAATCCCAGGGACGGTGTTTACTGAGACATAAAATCATCAGCAAGGATATAAATAGTTTCATCGGTATGATAGAGAATGAAGGAGTTTATTCACGAGATGTGGAATTGCTGCACCAGAAACACGCAAGCTTAAACGGGAACAAAAGAGATTTTCACATAATGTGAGGTTTGAAGTGACTAAATCGGGGAAGCTCCCTCTTTCGAGTGAATCTACGAATTCAGTTAGGGCTTCAAATCCACTAGTGAATGATTAAGGAAAGAATGGATGAGAGTTTCTTCCATTCAATAAAGTTATTGAAATCCTGGATGACTTTCCAGAAATAAAACGTAGATTTCTGATTTCAGAGTGTTTTAAAAGACGCACGAACTGACAGACAAGGAGGGAATTTATCATTGAAAGAAAGGAAAAGTGTGGGTGTGGATTAATTTCGAATTTGTTTTGTTTTCAGACACAAAGGTATTTCATGAACACGCACAGCTGAATAAGATTGAGTTCATGGACTTGAAAGGTGCCGCGCATTATTCAAGGTGAAGCATTGAAAATGGGGCTGATGTCCTAAAATAACTGCAGACAGATGTTACATCAAAATGAGTAGCAATTAAATCGTCACTTGGAGACGCAACACCTACTTTAAAGACTTGACCACATTCACATTATGTCAGGTGTATTTCATGCTTTCTTATCTCCACCAAAACTTTACTCTGTCTTTTTTTTGTTTTTCAACAGCACACCATTTCATCTGAAAGATGCTCAGACTAAAATTGAATACAATATTCAGACGGTCCTATGCGACCAATTTTTTTTTGATTATTACAATGACCTTTGCGAGTTTGCAACAAACTGCATAACATGAAACCAGCTCAACATTTATTTTCCCGATATTTAACGCAGAGCACATGGGAAACGTCACCATCTGCTGAAAAATCACGTTTGGCTCTTTCTCCACACATGTCTCTTCACGTTTTAAATTTTTGCAGTATGTTTGTTGATCAAGGAGTCATTATCCAGAAAAGGTCGTTATTCAATCCGCAAAAACTGGTAGTTTCCCATAAACTTGGCTTTGCTCAATATCACCTTCCATCCGTACCCCTCGACCCGATGACAAATTGAAGCTGCTCCATGTGAGGCTCAGACCTAAATCTTCGGCACAGCACAGCCCACTATACTGGCACAGAGATACCATGCATTGGTCATCTGCAGCACTTTGAGCAACACATTAATGCTTACCTCCACATTCCTGGTTGTACCTTAACGGTTGGGAAACCGAGTTTCTCTGATTCCATGGCTGGTAACTGCGATTACGCAATCATCTTCACCAATGGTTTTGACCCCGAGTGAGGCAAGTGGTGTGCTTCTTATTGCAAAGATGGGTAGATTGTTAAAATATACAACTTAAACATTTGCCTTCACTAACCCATGAGCTTTTTATTTTGTTTTTCAAATGTAGAAATCTTAAAATCTTCATCTTAAACACACTCAATGACAGGTCTCCATTGTGTCTCTGGCATCAAATTCCAAAGTGTAAACCCCTCTGAATTCTTCCACTGCAGTCCGCTGTTTGGGAAGTGTTCCTGTTGTGGGAAATGCACTTCCCCGTGTGTCAACTGTTGCTCCCAGTATGTGCTCTGGCACTGCACTCATTTTCCTTCTGACACTTGCTCACTGTGTTGCTGAGATCATACAGTGACTTGGTGTCGCACGGCCCAGAAAAATGATACAGATCAAGGTTTTTGCATTGTTGAATTCAATTGTCAGTTTAGCCTTATTTCGGAAATTTGAAATTGTCAGTTCTGTACACAAGATCGTGTCAAAAATATCTGAACGGAAGTAAGGTGTTCCGAATAATGACATTGAGCACTATGCACTCACCTTCAGTCTGGAAAACAATTCCTCACTGACAATTCTACACCTTCTGGTGTCACGGGCTCTTCATCCTGTTGACTTCAAATCGCCACAGAATTCAACAGACCTTGTTACATAGTAATTTCTTCAATTTTGTTCAAATCATTGCGAGCAGAGTATCACAGTGGGAGTGCGCTTCCCCATAACCCAGAGGTCAGTCCATACACTTGGAACTGTACTGCACTAATTATCATTTCGCCAACACCACGGAGAAATATCTGCTGCTCTGCATAATTTAAGCAACTCAATTACTCATACGGTCACATACCTCTAAGCATGTATGACGGTGTGGCAGCGAGGTTAAGCTGGTGGACTACTAACCAATTATGTTCTACACTAGGGGGTTCACATCCCACTAACTTTGGTGATTTTGTTGTTGCCATTTTTGGATGACCACAGCTGACTTTTTGAAATTGGAACTCCAATGGTCAGTTTCTAACCATTACGCCATTATAAATTCTCAAAGAATAATTTGAGCCTTTTGGCTAAACTGCATTGAAATGTGGATTTAATTGGGATAATGAAATGGTACGCGTTTCTCTTTTCCAAGTCAAGTTGCTGTGAACTTTTATCGTATGAAAGAAATTCAGGAAAATGTAATAACGAGAGATGTGAAGTGCATGTTTATGCAATGCAATTCTTAATGATTGTTTTGTCAGATGAAATCTGGAGCAGGTTGGGTGGAAGTGAATCATCTTGGTGAGAAGAGCACAGTGAGACAGCACAAATTAATGGAGATATTTGAAAAAGGGCAGGGGATGTGTGTAGGGGCACAGAGAACTGGCTGCAAATGCACAGTCGAGAATTGCCGTTGTGGGTGCCGTGCATGGGCATAGACAGACTTAAACATTGGTCTCGCCCTTTCCCCTTGGACGTGCCATTGATGAATGATGGACATAAGATACAGATAAAGGCAAGATGTGGTAAGCAAGGTCCCTCTCGTTATGCACACACTGGATGCATCACATTGAACTATGAACAACTGGGGAAGTCAGCATGTTAACTGCAGGGAATGAACCTAACCTGTGTATCAATAACCGCAGATTAATGCAGCATAAACTTAAAAATGATTTCAAGTGTCTGTATACGCATGTCATTAACAGAAGTTTCGTTCTAATACCAGTGTGGTGGAAAGAAGAAGACACCACATTTCAAGGTGGATGACAACATTAGCAATTTTGTCTTGAAATTGAGATCTATTTGATAATTTCACACAGTGAACAACTTCAATTTAAATTATACAAGTCACATTCCCTCACCTGGAATAAAAGTGTGATTTCATTACAAACATTGTCCTTGCTAAGTAGAATTTAATCAACATGAAAAATAGGATGTAATTTTTATTGAACATACGTCAATTAGCACCATGATCTTACTTCGGATTGACCGCAGTATGCACATGCTAACTAACGTTTAAGAAAGAAAGTCTTTTGGAAATAACGATTCGGTGGTGATGAAGAATAAGATTAGGTTCTCATAAGATTAGATGTGGAATAAGATTAGGTTCTCATGATTTGGATATTCCACCAATGGTTCCACCAATGTTTCTACGATGGTGTAGAGGTGAGTGAGCTTCCAGGGATAAGAGCTCCCACCTCATCTGGAGCAGCGTCCGCTGACATAGACCAGGGAGCTTTGTGACATCAGTCTGGGAGTTCCAAACACACCTGGACTAGTTTTTATTGACATGAAGCAGCAGGGAGCATTGGGACATCAGACTGGTAGATCCAACCTCAACTGGACCGCTTCTATTGACATGGGGGTAGGGAGCATTGGGACATCAGACTGGGAGCTACAACGTCACCTAGAGCAGCTTCTATTGACATGGAGCAGCTAGGAGCAATGGAATGTCAGGTCGGGATCTCCAACCTAACCTGGAGCAGCTTGCATTTACATGGAAGAGGAGGGAATATTGGGACATTAGGCTGGGGAAAGGATATTCAACTATTTTAATCTGAAATAAAATAGGTTTCAACACCGCAGATGTTAACTGATTTATGAAGAATCTGTCCCGGGAAAATAATTGATTTTGTAGATATTAAAGACAAGTCCTGCAAATGTTCAACTCAGGAAAATACATTGCTACAGAGAGAAATGGGAATGATTTTTCAAGTCTTTGACTTCTTTTCTAGTCGACTTTGCATTGGATAACATCACCGGAATTACTTTTTCACTCATTTCATGTTATTCAGTTTTCTGCAAATACGGAAAGGTCATTAACGTAATATAAAGCTGAAAATTAATGGGAATATAAAATATTGTGATTATTCTGGCGTTTACCTCTAATTATGGTGGAAACGCAGCAAAGTCAGTTGTAATTTCCTCGATCAGCAGTGACCTCACTAATTGGCTGATCAGATTGTGAATGGTAGTTTTTTAAAAGACAATTTGAAGTGAATCAACGATGTTGATTTTCTTTGTTCTTTGTTCACCTTGTGACTATTACTGCTATTGCTCATGTCCTTGTTTAAACCACAGCTCTGCAGCGTGTAAAATCTCAGCTGTGCAGCTGGCCAGTGGTACAACCATTCGTATAGCTGGCTACTTATCAGTTGGTGTTGGTTCGACTTTTACTTGGCGCAGTCGCATTGTGGAGATTCATCACACATCCAAACTAATCTTTCTTGCTCCACTGAGATGGAGTATATTTTAAATTTTCACCTCTATGAACGAAAATGATTTCACTGTCCTCGATCAGTTAAACTTTACCAAGAACAATCAAAGTTAAAGATTACACAGCACCAGATTGTATCGAATAGGTGTATTTGGAAACACCAGTGTTCCATGCGCTGCTTCTTCATCAGGTGGTAGTCAACTGTGGGACTCTAACCTTGCTTTGTGTGATTAATAAATTTGTCCACCCCAGTCCAATACCAACACCTCCAAGTCATGGGTAACATAGACACCACGAACGGTCGGTTAAAGTCTAGATGATCTTCCAAAAGATCGCGCATGTTGACACACACATCAATTTTGTGCAGAAAGACACCCAGTTGATGAAGGAGCGGCTCTCCAAAAGCTAGTGTTTCCACACAAACCTGCTGGACTATGTCCTGATGTTGTTTTTTTTTTTTACTTTGTCGACCCAACTCAAACACTGGCAATTCCATGTCGCAGAGAACATCAGTCATGTCCCAGCGCTGTCAGAGAAGACAATCCTGGAAAAGCCCCACACATTGCTCATAGGTACGTTTCGTTTTCAGAAACCAACCCACTCAATAGGTGAGACTCAGTTTTGACAGTTTTTTGAAACTCTTGCGAAGTGGAATCAGATGAGAATGATGAACTGTCCGACTGTGCAGGGAGAGGGAAGACACTTTTCCATTCTTTCAAGGGCTGGGGTATTGACTAATCTAAGACATTAAACAGATTCCTGGTAGAGCTGCTTTCTCTGCCTCAGGAACAAGAAGTCCTGATTTAAGAAGTCAAGAAGTTAAAAATTGCACAACACCAGGTCATAGTCCAACAGGTTTAATCGGAAGCATTAGTATTTGGAGTGCTGCTCCTTCATCAGGTGGTTATGGACTACACAGTTGTAAGATACAGAATTTATTGCAAAAGGATACAGTGTGACGTAACTGAAATTCTACATTGAAAAATAACTTGATTGTTTGTTAAATCTTCCATCTGTTAGAATGACTCCGTTCGGTTCACTTCTTTCTTATGTAAATTGCAAAACTTTCCTTTAATAGTTACATTCTCAGGTGAACTTGAACAATTAATGTCAACCCAGATAATATGTTGAAGGTGTTAGTCCCTGTGTGCTGTGTCCGTGCCATAATGTTTAGACTGACGCTAATCTAAGAAAAAACAACACGCTGCAGGCAAGGATGCATTGGTGAAACCGAGCTGAGGCTACAGAACGGATGAATGGCGACTGCACATCAATCAACAGGCAGGTATGCCCCTTTGCAGTTGGGGAGCACTTCAGTGGTCCAGGACATTCGACCTCGGACCTTCGGGTGACCATCCTCCAAGGCCAGGTATTAGAACTAGAGGTAGGTGAGCACTTTGGGGACAGTGACCACAATTCGGTGATTTTTACTCTAGTGATGGAGAGGGATAAGTGTGTACTACAGTGCAAGAGTTATAGCTGGGGGCAGGGAAATTATGATGCGTTGAGGCATGACTTAGGATATGTGGATTGGAAAAGTAGATTCCAAGGCAAGAGCGTAATTGATATGTGGAATTTGTTCAAGGAGCAACTATTGAGTGTCCTTGATAAGTACGTACCTATCAGGCAGGGAGGAAAGGGTCGTGTGAGGGAGCGGTGGTTTAATAAGGAGTTGGAATCCCTTGTTAAATGGAAGACGGCGGCCTTTGTAAAGATGAGGCGTGAAGGTTCAATAGGGGCGATTGAGAGTTATAAGGTAGCCCGGAAGGACCTGAAGAGAGAGCGAAGAGCAGCAAGGAGGGGACATGAAAGGTCCTTAGTTGGTAGGATTAGGGAAAACACGAAGGCTTTCTATAGGTATGTTAGGAATAAAAGAATGACTAGGGAAGGAATAGGTCCAATCAAGGATAGTAATGGGAAGTTGCGTGTGAAGGCTGAAGAGATTGGGGAGGCACTGAATGAATACTTTTCGTCAGTATTCACTCAGGAACAGGACATTGTTGTCGATATGAATACTGAGGCACGAATAAGTAGAATGGATGGCTTTGAGATATGTAGAGAAGAGGTGTTGGAAATTCTGGCAAGGGTGAAAATAGATAAGTCCCCTGGGCCTGATGACATTTATCCTAGTATTCTCTGGGAAGCAAGGGAGGAGATTGCAGAGCCATTGGCCTTGATTTTTGTGTCCTCTTTGTCTACAGGAGTAGTGTCAGAGGACTGGAGGCTAGCAACCGTGGTTCCCTTGTTCAAGAAGGGGAGTAGGGATAATCCTAGTAACTATAGGCCAGTGAGTCTCACTTCTGTTGTGGGCAAAGTCTTAGAGAGAATTGTAAGGGATAGGATTTATGCACATCTGGATAAGAATGATGTGATCAAGGATAGTCAGCATGGTTTTGTGAAGGGCAGGTCGTGCCTCACAAACCTTATTGAATTCTTTGAGAAGGTGACTAAGGAGGTAGATGAGGGGAAAGCGGTAGATGTGGTATATATGGATTTTAGTAAGGCGTTTGATAAGGTCCCCCATGGTAGGCTACTGCAGAAAATACATAGATATGGCATTTAGGGTTAGTTGGAGGTTTGGATTAGGAATTGGCTGGCTGGTAGAAGGCAGAGGGTAGTAGTTGATGGCAAAGGTTCATCTTGGAGTGCCGTCACTAGCGGTGTTCCGCAAGGATCTGTTTTGGGACCATTGCTGTTTGTCATTTTTATAAATGACCTGGAGGAAGGGTTAGAAGGTTGGATGAGCAAGTTTGCGGATGATACGAAAGTCGGAGGAGTTGTAGACAGTGAGGAAGGATATGGCAGGTTACAGCGGGATATAGAGAAGCTGCAGAGCTGGGCAGAAAGGTGGCAAATGGAGTTCAATGTAGCTAAGTGTGAGGTGATTTACTTTGGTAAGAGTAATAAAAAGATGGATTACTGGGTTAATGGTAGACTACTTGGTAGTGTGGAAGAACAGAGGGATCTTGGTGTCCATGTACACAGATCTCTGAAACTTGCCACCCAGGTAAATAGTGCAGTGAAGAAGGCATATGGCGTACTGGCTTTTATTGGTAGAGGAATTGAGTTCCGGAGTCTTGAGGTCATGCTGCAGTTGTATAAGACTGGTGCGGCCACATCTGGAATATTGTGTGCAGTTTTGGTCGCCATGCTATAGGAAGGATGTGGAGGCACTGGAACGGGTGCAGAGGAAGTTTACCAGGATGTTGCCTGGTATGGTAGGAAGATCCTATGAGGAAAGTCTGAGGCACTTGGGGTTGTTTTCATTGGAGAAAAGAAGGTTTAGGGGTGACTGGATAGAGGTGTACAAGATGATTAGGGGGTTAGATAGGGTTGACAGTGAGAACCTTTTTCCACGTATGGAGTCATCTATTACAATGGGGCATAGCTTTAAATTAAGGGGTGGTAGATATAGGACTGGTGTTAGGGGTAGGTTCTTCACTCAGCGAGTCGTAAGTTCATGGAATGCCCTGCCAGTAGCATTCGTGGACTCTCCCTCTTTATGGGTATTTAAGCGGGCATTGGATAGGTATATGGAGGATGGTGGGTTAGTGTAGGTTAGGTGGGCTTTGATCGGCGCAACATCGAGGGCCGAAGGGCCTGTCCTGCGCTGTATTCTTCTATGTTCTATGTTCTATGTTCGAAGGCGGACTTCGGAACAAGCAGCAGCTGAAAGTGCCTGAGCAGAGGCTGATAGCTAAGTTCGGTATCCATGGTGATGGCCTCAACCGGGAACTTGGGCTCATGTCAATGTACAGGTGATCCCATTACCTATCTACACAAACAGACCCTCCGACACACACATACACACACACACACACACACACACACACACACACACACACACACACACACGCATATACGTTTGTGGAGTGAATTTGCACTTGCAGAGTTACATCGTAATTTGCTCAAAAACTGCATGAATCCATGTAAGTCTGTGTTAGCTCATTTTATAAAAGTAGAATCATTCTAAACATTATGGAACAGACAGCAGCACACGGGGGCTGACACCAATTGTTAAAGTTCACCTGAGAATGTAACTTTAAAATAAAAAGTTTTGCGCTTTACATATGAAAGAAGTGAAGCTAACATGGTCATTCTAACAGATCGGAGACTTAGCAAATAATCAAGGTATTTTTCAATGTATAATTTCAGTTACATCACACTGTAAACATATGCTATAAATTCCGTGTCTTACAACTGTGTACTCCACAACCACCTGATGAATGAGCAGCGGTCCGAAAGCTAGTATTTCCAATTTAGCCTGTTGGAATATAACCTGGTGTTGTGTGATTTTCAAATTTGCACACCCCAGTGCAAAACCTGCATCTCCAAGTCTTCCAAGTGGCACTCTGGTCACAGATCCAACCTTTGTGCATTCAACTTATTAGATCCTTGAAAAATACTGAATGTTTCAGTAATAATCATTTTTGTCATACTGAGTCTGAGCAGGCAAAGGCAACTGCTTTCAACGTTTATTCCCATTTGAATTCATCTCCGATATGAAATTCTCACTGACTCTGACAGCACTGATACCTTTGATGTTTTGTAATGTCAGGAATTCATGTTCAATTTCCGACTTTCATAAGGAACAAAAAATATTTTTTCCCTGACTGGAAATCAACATTTGGAAATAGCAGTGAGACAGCTGAATTTCAACACTTTCACAACAAGGAAGACAGATACAATGCTTGCAAATTTTCTTGGTAGCTTTGTTTTTACCTTATTGGTTCAGTTGAAAAATGACACTCATTGAGTTTTTTAAAACATGGCGAATGGCTTTTGAGCCATTCAGCATCATCATCAGTCATCAAGCATCTGGCTTGTAAAGACAGTTTCCAGCACGTGACTCATCGCCTGGTGTGTTCTAAAATTTCAAGTCTTCAGTTAAATTGTTATTCAATTTCTTAAGGGCTTAAGTGGAACAAAAACATCTCTGTGAACTAACAGTCCTGAAAGACAAACTCTTTCTCGGAGCCATTTGTCAGTTTTCCTCATGATGCTGCGGAAAATGTTTCTGCGCTCACATCTGAATTGGTTTACCCTGTTTCTTTTTCCTGTCCAGATACAAGGTGCAGGTTGCGGAAGTCACGTGTTTGTACTTTCACTGACACTCTGTCTCAGCGGGAGCTGCAGACCTTCCCCACGCTGATTCAGACAGCACTGTCCTTCCTGTGACATGTCCCATGGCGAATGGAAGGACAGGCATGAATAACCCGCACTTCGGAATTTTAGCGACAGTTTTAAAACATTTGCGCTGCCCCAGCGAGGAATTGAGCTCTTATCTCCCGCATAACATGCGGCGACACTAACAACTATACTACCGAGGACAACAGTTTCAAAGGAGACCCTTCAGCCAGTTGTATCTCCATTTGTCAAAATCAACTGCTTAACGACTCAAATCGTTTAGCCGATAGCCTTATTGTTATTGGCATAACATATTCATATCTGAATATTACTTCAGGTTAAAAGGGTCCCTGCCTCTCTGACCCTTACAGACACAGTGTTGCAAATTCCAAAACCTGCCGGCCTATAACGCTTTTCCACACATCTACTTAAAACTTTCTGTCTTTCTCATTAAATTTGTGCCCCCCCGTGATCGAACTCTCCGTCGATGGGAAACGTTACGTTCAGTCTACCTGATCCACACCCCTCATTATTTTGTATATCTGAACTATGCCTTTTCACAAATGCCCCTGCACCGTGACAAACAACCCCAGTCTTACCTGTCTCTCTTCCTGACTGAATCTCTTCAGCCTCGACACTATCCGTGTGAATCTCTCCTGCACCTTTCCCAGTGTGATCACATCCCTGGACTTATAAGAATTGCAGACAATTATCGAGGTAGAGTCGAATAAACCTTTTTTTTAACATTCTGCACCAGCATGCGGTGCGTCTCTGCAGCATATTTTGCCAAGCGGTCTGGAGTGACTTGGAGTCCAGAGCAGTTAAGGACGGCAGATTCCTTCCCTCAAGGCCTTCAGTGAAACAGATGGGATTTTCGGACAACGGATTTAGCGTATTCTTAATTGGAAATATTTCTTGCATTTACATTCTATCGTCGTCGTGGTGTGGTGAGAATCGAACCCGTCTCCCCAGAACGTGACCTGGCCTTTTGTGTTAACAATCCAGCGATAATACCAGTAGGCTATCGCAGAAAGCCGTCATGGCTGATCTTTTCCAATAGAGTCTCTTATCCCCAATTATTCTCTGTGTCAACTTATTGAGCCTCACGCTCCAATGATCTCTGGTCCATGTCAGTAAAAGCTGCTAAAAGAGAATTGATTGCACAGCCACGATATCCAAACGGATCGAATGATTTGAAAGTGCCAACGAAAAGATTGAGGCATGGTCACCCAGTAACAGTGAGTGCAACGGCACAGACTGGACGGTATCAACGTGTAAGTGTATGTTAGATTGTGCAATGCCTCAGTCAAATGGGACGAGGGACAGGAAAGCGAGTTAGGGCGAGTGGGAGGAAGAGACATCTTCCAGAACTTTTGGGTTGAAATGCTGATACATGAAACACTGAAATATCAGAGAACGAAATTCGATGGAAAACAAATCATCACCCCGGAGATCATTATCATGCAAAAACGAGTTATTTCTTACCGTATTTCAGCAAAAGTAAAACTTTGAGAGAACTGACCGCTATGAAATGGATTTGGTACGAAGTCGCGGCGAACACAACGCAGAAAACAAAATACTAAATGGTTACAGCACTCCACAGACCACGCTTGTAAACTGCAGCCAGTATGGTAGCAGAGGAAATGTCAGGAAGAATATACAATATCAGGAATTAATGACAGGCATGTGGGAACTGAGAATGGGCTGAGTCTTTAACTTTACCGTCCCCAGAGTCTGTGGAGATTCCATGAATGAGAGTGTTGGAGAATGGGATTTATGAAACTCTCCAAACTCATGGGACAGGACAGGATATGCTTCACTAGAATTATAGGTTAACATCGTCTACTTCATCACTTTGCCCACACAAGGCAATAACAACTGCTGCACGCAATCACACTTCATTCCAGTTCTCGACTGAAGCAGGCATGAAGATCCAATTGGAAGTTGGGATGGAATGACGGGAAAGTGGCGCGTGTATTTCCGAGGTTGGGACTGCTCCTGGTCAAAAACGAGGTGGAAGGGAATACTTGCCGCCATTTATAATATTATAGCCATAAGCAGTACATGTTGTTGACTCAACCAACTGGCGTATCGAAAGCTTGTTGAACATTTAACTTTGGGGTGACAATGTTCGAAATTTCATTTTCCTACTTGGATCAGTGTTCTTGACATTGGCAGTAGCAGCTGCTTATGGTTGCATCTGCTCAGGATCAGTTTCTTCTTCCCAGTAAATACTGCAACCTGGAGAAGGTTGTGTTGTGGTTATACAATAAATGAGTCATCCTTGGGCACTCACACACCGAACTGGTAATGTTAAAGATCGACGAATAAAACCTGAAATGAAAGCCTGACCTCAGGAACAGAGAACATGCCTTTAATTTCCTGCAACCCCATTCATGCATGACCCTTATGCAGGGGATGCTACCAGCTTTACCAAATCCTGCCTACTTGCGATTCCAGGTGCAGAACAACATAGCTGACACTTAATCCGAGAATGCCGACGCTGCAGGTAGGCTGGACATTCGGCCCATTCCAGTCGACACCATCCCTCCGAAGCACATCCTATCAGACCCACACTCCATACCGATTCCGTTCCCCTTCATTTCCCATGGCTGATCCGAGTAACCTGCACACCTTCAGACTGTAGGAGGAAACTCACACAATCAAAGAGAGAATGTGAAAACTACACACAGTCACACGAGACTGGGATCGAATCCATGTCTCTCGTGCAGAGAGGCAGCAGCGAATCAGGATGAACAACAAATGCTGTCCTGACCAGCGACATCCACACCCTGTGGGTGTATCAGGAAGAATAAAAACACGTTCACAAATGGACAACGGGACTTATGTCTGCGTGGGCATAATTTGAGCCAATCGTTCATCCTGGGTAGATACAAGGACACCGATATCACAGAGAAACCAGCGCAATGCGGGATTCAATTACCTGTTGCAGTAGAAACTCATTTACTCAGTCACACTGGGGACAGTCTGTTCAACAGTCCAGTGTGTGGGAAGGGCTCTATGAGCAATAAAAACTCCAGAGTAACCAGCAAGATTACATACCCCAGAAGGAGATCAATTAAACTGTCAATGCTGCTGTTCATCCCAACCAGCTGCCGGTTTCATAGCATCAAAGTCATCGACTCACGCAGCATGAAAACAGGCCTTTCAGTCCTACCAGCTCATACTGAACATAATGCCAAACTAAACGAGTCGCATCTGACACTCCTGTAATTGCTGAGGGTTAATAATGCCCTTGTAATAATATTACTGCATTGTTAATATGAATGTGCAGATATACTTCAATGGACACCGGTTCGAATCCTGGCATGGCAGAGGCTGGAATTCTATTTCAATAAATACCTCGAGTTGAAGAGTCTAATGATGATGTTGAACCAGTTGTTGTAGATCTGATTCACTACTGCCTGATAGGGAAGGAAACTGCTATACTTCTCTGGTCGGGTATATGGCTCCAGATCCATAATATCGTGGTTGATCCTGAACTGCCCTCTGGGCAATAAATAATGGACTAGGCATAAATGAATAGCTTTTATCTAATCCCACGGAAACTTTCCAATGCATTTATCGATCCAAATATCCTGTAAATATTGTAAATGTACTTTCATTCATCACTGCCTCAGGAAGTGAATTGCACACATAAACCATCCTCTGTTAAAAACAGCCTCTCATGTCTTATTTTAAATATCTCTCTTTTCTCCTGAAACATTTACCCTCTCGTCTTGAAGTGTCACTGCTTGGAGAAAAGACAGTTAAAGTTAATTCTATTCGAACTCTCAATAATTTATAAATTTCTATCAGGTCGCCTTTCAAACTCCAGTTCTCGTGTGAAAATATTCTCAGCCTATCCAGCCTTTCATTGTAACTCAAACCTTCCCCACTACCAATATGCGGATACACGTCTTCAAAACCTACTCCAGCTGAATAATTTCCTTGCTATTACTGGGCGACAAGAACTGGACACAGTACTCCAGAAGAGGCCTCACACAATGTCCTATTCCATTCAACATGACGTACCAACTCCTACGCTCAAAGGACTGTGCAACGCAGGCAGGATGACAATTTTTTATTTACCATTCTGACTATATGTGAAGCAAACTAAAAAGAAATATTTAACTGTATCCCTGGCCTCCGTTTTCCACAACATTATGCAACGCCCTAGCACTAATTGTATAAACCT
Organism: Chiloscyllium punctatum; assembly: GCF_047496795.1. NCBI lineage: Eukaryota > Metazoa > Chordata > Chondrichthyes > Orectolobiformes > Hemiscylliidae > Chiloscyllium > Chiloscyllium punctatum. Next base: position 55,243,350 of record NC_092785.1, on the reverse strand, counting down.
TTCTCTTATTTGATGTAGCAAAACGCAATACCTTCCATTTATCCAGATTGAACTCTATGTAAAATACTTCAGCCCAAAGACGCATTGGATTAAGATCCTTCTGGAAACTTAGATTACCTTCTTTACAGTCTCCAATTCTGGTGTCCTCTCCAAGCTTATGAACCTTGGCTTCTATGAGTTACATTCTTTTCTCATATAGGTCAATGATTTATACTTATTTGTCGTGGCCATCATTTCGCAGTTTGAAAATCAGGTGACAATTAGTCCTGTCGTTAACCATGAGGAAGAAAGCCATGGACTGCAGGGAGATTGGAAACAATTGGCAAGAAAATGTGCTGAAAGGAATTCAATCCAGTGAACTGGGTGATAATTAATGAATTTGGGGAGGAACAATGATAAATGTGTGAATACTGAGTGGTTTAAAGTAATAAAAGAGAAATTGGAGTAGACATTCAACAATATTTGAAGGTGATTGGACAAGGGATCAAGTGGTCTCGAGGGGTTGGAGATACTTTCTGTTCTTGACCGCAGCTGGGAATATAAGAGCAGGGAAACGATGCTGGAACTTTAGCAACGGCCTATTCAAGATCAATGGAGGGGGAATCAGATGGACGGAAGTGCGTACTGCAGGTGCTGGAAATCAGAATCAAGATTGGACGGGTGCTGAAGAAGCACAGCAGGTCAGGCACCATCCGATTTGCAGAAAAAAAAATAACGTTTCGGGAAAAAGCCCTTCATCAGGAATAAAGCTGGGAGCCTCGAGGGTGGAGAGATAAACGGAGGATGGGTCATTGAAGAATTTAGCTGAGAGTGCAAGAGGTGGATGGAGATGGGGTGAAAGGTGATAGGTCGGAGAAGAGGGTGGAGCGGATAGGTAGGAAGGAAGACAGACAGGTGGGACAGGTCAGTAGCATGGTGCCAAGTTAGAAAGTTGGAACTCGGATGAGGTGGGCGTGGGGAGATGAGGAAACTGGTGAAGACCAAGTTGATGCCCTGGTGTTGAAAGGTCCCGAGGTGGAAGATCTGGCGTCCAGTGGTGAGGGAATGTCAGTGGAGGAGACCCAGGAACTGCATGTCCTTGGGACAGTCGCGGGGGTGGGGGGGGGTAGTTGATGTTTTTGGTCATGAGGCATTGGGGTTGAATGTTGTGGGTGCCCTGGAAAAGTTCTCTGAAGCGCTCAGCGAGAAGGTGTCTGTTGGCCCCAATGTAGAGGAGACCGCATCGCGAGCAACAGATGCAATAAATGACACGTGTGGAAGTGCACATTTGATGGATGTGGAAGGCTCATTGGAGCCTTGGAAGGATATGAGAGGGAAGATGTTGGTACAGGTTTTGCAATTCCTGTGGTGGCAGGGGAAGGTGCCACGAGGGGAGGATGGGTCATTGGAGGGCTTGGACTTGACTAGGTAGTCGTGGAGGAAGCAGTTTTTGTGAAAAGTGGATAGGGGTGGGGCGGGAAATATATCCCTCGAGGTCAGTGTTGCTGAAACCTTTTACAAACCCACTGATCCCCACAGCTGTCTGGATTATACCTCCTCCCACACCACCTCTTGAGCAAATGTTATCCTGTATTCCCAATTCCTCCACCTCAATCGCATCTGCTCCCCAAGGTCCAGCTCCATCACAGAACACACCAGATAGCCTCCATCTTTAAAGACAGGAATTTCCCCTCCGATGTGGTTGAAGATGCCCTCCAACGCACATCATCCATGTGCCGTACCTCCGCCCATGAACCCCACACGTCCAACCACAACAAGGACAGAAACTCCCTGGTCCTCATCTTCTAGCCCTCCAACCTCTGCATAAATCACACCATCCACTGACAGTATCGCCACCTCTAAACGGATTCTAACACCAGGGATATGTTCCCCTTCAATGTTTGGTAGAAGATTTGTAGCTCGGGTTGTTGTTGTGGTTCTGTTCGCCGAGCTGGGAATTTGTCTTGCAAACGTTTCGTCCCCTGTCTAGGTGACATCCTCAGTGCTTGGGAGCCTCCTGTGAAGCGCTCCTGTGCTGTTTCCTCCGGCATTTATACTGGCCTGCGTCTGCTGCTTCCAGTTGTCAGTTCGAGTTGACCGCTGTAGTGGCCGGTATATTGGGTCCAGGTCGATATGTTTGTTGATAGAGTCTGTGGATGAGTGCCATGCCTCTAGGAATTCCCTGGTTGTTCTCTGTTTGGCTTGCGCTGTAATGGTAGTGTTGTCCCAGTCGAATACATGTTGCTTGTCGTCTGTGTGTGTGGCTACTAAGGATAGCTGGTCGTGTCGTTCCGTGGCGAGTTGGTATTCATGTATACGGGTCGGTAACTGTCTTCTTGTTTGTCCGATGTAGTGTTTTGTGCAGTCCTTGCATGGTATTTTGTACACTACATTAGTTTTGCTCATTTTGGGTATCGGGTCCTTCATTCTGGTGAGTTGTTGTCTGAGCGTGGCTGTTGGTTTGTGTGCTGTTATGAGTCCTAGTGGTCTCAGTAGTCTGGCTGTCAGTTCATAAATGCTCCTGATGTATGGTCGTGTGGCTAGTCCTTTGGGTTGCGGCATGTCCTCGTTCTGTTGTCTCTCCCATTCCTAGACGTGATGGTACAGAGAACACCGGACGGAGAATTCACCACAAAGGTTTTCAGGAAAGCCACACACACAGCCCAAGTCCTAAACTATGAAAGCAACCACCCCAACACACAAAAACGAAGTTGCATTAAGACACTATTCAAAAGGGCCACAACACACTGCAGCACACCAGAACTGCAAAAAGTGGAAGAGGAACACCTATACAAGGTATTCGCCACAATGGATACCGTCACAATTTCAACAGATGCCTAAGGGAGAGACAACGGAACGAGGACATGCCGCAACCCAAAGGACTAGCCACACTACCATACATCAGGAGCATTTCTGAACTGACAGCCAGACTACTGCAACCACTAGGACTCATAACAGCACACAAACCAACAGCCACTCTCAGACAACAACTCACCAGAATGAAGGACCCGATACCCAAAATGAGCAAAACTAATGTAGTGTACAAAGTCCCATGCAAGGACTGCACAAAACACAACATCGAACAAACAGGAAGACAGTTAACGACCCGTATACACGACCACCAACTTGCCACGAAACGACACAACCAGCTATCCTTAGTAGCCACATACACAGATGACAAGCAACATGAATTCGACTGGGACAACACTACCATTATAGGACACGCCAAACAGAGAACAGCCAGGGAATTCCTAGAGGCATGGCACTCACCCACAGACTCTATCAACAAACACATCGACCTGGACCCAATATACCGGCCACTACAGCGGACAGCTCGAACTGACAACCGGAAGCGGCAGAGACAGGCCAGTATAAATGCCGGAGGAAACTGCACAGAAGCGCTTCACAGGAGGCTCCCAAGCACTGAGGATGTCCCCTAGACAGGGGACGAAACGTTTGCAAGACAAATTCCCAGCTTGGCTATCAGAACCACAACATATGTTCCCCTCCCAACCCCTATCCACTTTCCGCCAAGACCATTCGCTCTGGGACTACCTAGTCAAGGCCACGCCCTCCAATGACCCACCTTTCCCACTTGGCAACTTCCCCTGTCACTGCAGCAATTGCAAAACCTGCATCCACATCGACCTCCCCACCTCTGTCCAAGGCTCAAATGGAGGCCTCCACATCCATCAAAGTTTCTCCTGCACTTCCACACATGTCAGTTCTTGCATACGTTCCTCCCAGTGTGGTCCCCTCTTAGTTGTAGAGAGGAGATGTGTTCTCACAGAGCACTTCCGCGAATATTTACAGGATGCCCGCAAGAATCAACCCCAGTGACCCATGGCCAAACAATTCAACTATCCTCCACTCTCCCGAGGACATGCAGGTCCTGACCCCCTGTATCGCCACTGCCTCATGAACCGATGCCTGGAGGAAGAAAGCTTCATCATCCGCCTGGGGAACTTTCAAACCTATGGCATCAATTTGGACTTCACCCGTTGCCTCATTTCCCCTCCCCCTACCTAACCCCAGTTCCCACCTTCCAGCTCAACACTATCCGAAAGACTTGCCCCAACTGTACATCTTCAATCCCACCTATCCACTCCACCTTCTTCTCTGACATTTCATGTTTACCCCCCGCCTGCATCCACTTACAGCACTCTCAGCTACCTTCTCCCCAGCCTCATAACTTTCCCATTTATCTCTCCATCCCATATGCTCCCAGTCTCATTCCTGATGAAGGGCTTTTGGCTGAAACGTACATTTTTCCTGCTCCTCAAATGCTGACGGACCTGCTGTGCTTCTCCAACACCACTCTAATCTTGAGGGGAGTCAGTTGCTTGAGTGGGTTTTCGGATGTTTTCTATTGTTGACCACAGGCTGTGGATGATAGCAGAACGTTAGCAACCACCAGTTTAGGGATCAGCTAAACGACTGAGCACAAGTCTGGTCACAGTATAAATCAACATTTTTCTTAAAATTGGAAGATAAAAGATGGAAGGCTGAAGTATGCAACTTTGCCCATCAAGACCGTTTCACCAATGAGTTTCTCACTGATTCCTTTCCAAGTCAGGGTGCTATGGGCCTTGGAGGGAACTTGCAAATGGTGGCATTTAATTGCATCATCCAAACTTGTCCTTGTCGTCAATACAGCTGTTGAGCTTTGAAGGTTCTGTCAAACATGCCCGAATGACTTACTGCAGTGCATCTTGTAGTTGGTGCACTCTGCTGCAATTATGCCTTAACGGTGAAGGGAATGAATATTGTAGGTGTTGAAGAGGGTACATTCAAGTGACTGCTTTGTTGTGGACGGTGTCCAGTTCCTCAAGTGTTATTGAAGATACACCCATCTAGGCAAATGGAGAGAGTTATGTTACTCGTCTCATTTGTGCCTTGCCAACGATGTAGGATTCACGGAGCAATGAGTTGAGTATATAATCAAAAGAATGTCTCAAGAACATGTTGTTGTTGTCAAAGTGTTTATGTATCCAGATTCTATATGTTTTCCCCCGAAATAATAGCTCTGTGGACAATTACACGGGGTAATTTGTTGACAGTAAAGTTATTGAAGTCAATGCGATATGATTAGTTTCTCATTTGTGAGAGTGATCATTACTCTATTTCATCCTTGTGTGGACCGATCTGATTCCAGTCGCTGTCTGATTTCAAGATCCAGTTCCCGTCTGTGCTTGAAATTTCAACCGTTTCTTTGCATAAATGTCTCCACCTGCCTTCATAATATGTAAGGACGCTGCAGGGACAGCAGAGATTTACGGACATATTGCCAACACTGGAGAAAATATAGGTTCTTGGAATGATTGGTTAGGCTGGGATTATTCTCCTGGAAACAAAGAGAGGGAGGGGAGCTCTATAATCACATAATAACATTTATAATCGTTCAATATTCATTGACAGGGTAGTTACGGGCTGGTGGTTCACCCTCTGGTATGAGGAGAGCACCAGAGGACATGAACTCAGAATTAGGTATTGCCGATTTAATTCAGGACTGAGGGGTAATTTCTTTGCTCAGGGGCTAATGAATCGGTAGAACTCCTTGCCGAAATTGTTCTTGAGGCTGAGTTGTTGTGTATTTTCAAACTGTTCCAGACAGATATTTAACCATAACGGCGATGAAGCTTTGTCGAGGCAATGCTGGAGAATGGAGTTGAGGATTATCAGATCAGCCATTAGTTCGTTGAATGGTGGAGCAGACTCGAGGAGCTGAATGGCCGACTTCCGATCCTACATCATTTGGTCAAACGCCTTATTTCATTGATATCTTTAGAATTCTAAAAGGATGGGATGAAGAGATAGAAAAGGTTTTCAAACTGATCAGACAGATCAGGAACTAGGCTCATAAGTTCATAAACAAGAAATGTGCTGTGGCCTGGAGACAACAAATGGCACTGTGCACACCGCAGATGGGTATGTGCACATGTTGTGATTGCTAAAGAAAATTGGTAGATCTAATATTGTTGCCAACTTGGTGATCACGCTGGATGATGGATCGCGGTATGATTCACACAGCAAAAGGTTGTGAAAGAATGAAAGGTTCGTTTCATTGGAAAAGTTTTCTGCGGTTCCAATTCAACTGACTGTTTAAAATACTGATCAGAACTTTGTGTGGTGTATTACACTAAAATTCACAAGCCCACTGGATAAACTATTGCACCCGATCTCTCCTTATTTGTTCCCCTTTCATTCGATGTAAATTCATAGAAAGTCAAGATGGAATGAAAAGAGAATAGAAACGTTTGCCCAACTTTTCATTATCCCAATGTAACTTACAACAGAACCAAATTGCTCTACTTCGACTTTGATGAGGTATCGATTTATCACAATTCTCTGGTGCAATGAAGGGCAAAAGGAAGATTCTCCATCCAATGTATCCTAAAGATGCGAGGCACAAAGGGAAACCACAGCTGCGTTTCATAGAAGTAACAGCCAGAGTAGGATTCAAATCCACACCAGCACAATGGAAGAACAACCCGTCGCCTGAACTCCTGGGAGACTACAGCCCATTGCAAAGGCGCTCACATGTGACCCCGTCAAGATCACATATGGTGCACCGAGGGGATAAGAAATTTCCTGAGCGGAATCGAATCCACGCCATTATGTTTCTGCTTTCAGCAGAATAATAATACCAGCAAAACCCAAGGGATTGACCTCGTCCTTGGAAGGAATATCTTGTCCTTGATTTATTTCGAGTCGGAACTGTCTCAGAATGACCCAGCAAGCATGAAAATCCCGTCACATTCACACGCACATTTCGTCTTGACGCATAATTTCTTCAGATAGTTTCTCTCTCACGTGAAAAACTACATATGGAGAGAGAAGTGAAGGTGATGTTTTAGCTCGATGGTCTTTCTCATATGGCTGAACCTGAACTGGGTAAAATTCCCGGAAATGCAGTTTTGTTCGTTTCATTTTATTAATTTTGCTGCAACTTCACTCTGTTCATTCCAATGATCGGAATTGAATTGGATTTAAATGATTGGAATGTTAAATGTTGCATTCAATATTGCTCCGAATTTATTTCAGCTTAAAGAAAATGCTGATGAGAAAAACAGAAGGTTAAACTACAAAACAAGATGGCAGTTTTGATGCTCAGTTACTTTGGCAGATTTCAGTGGGTGTCAAATGAACCCAACATCATGGCGATCGTGCTCCCACCTTTAAACCATGGGATTAAAGCAGGAAATCGATCTCTAAGAGACGGGTCACTTCCTATTCATTATGGAATAGTTTGCCTTTACAATATGCCAAATCTGCTCAGTTCCATTGATAATGTTTCATGTGGAAAATTCATAGAAATCTTTCAAAACTCTGAGGTTTTTTATTGCTGAATCTTACACAGCTGCAGAGGTTTCCGATATTTCTTTGCATCTGAAGTCGTCCAAATTAGATATTGTTTCCTCGCACCTTCTACCCCACTGTACCAATCTACCACACCCCACTTTTACACTTTTACCTGGCCCCAGGCTGTCTCTCTCCTGGTGAAACTCACTGCTTGTGTGTCTCTAAATGTGCCTTTCCAAATATTTTGGAAACGGATTGTCTGAGTGACAGAAATTCTGCTCCCATCATTTATTTGTCCTACATCGATGGTTTTGAAAGCCTGACGTTCAGAAATGTACGAACTTGAAAGAGTGAATTTACCACATATTTACTCTCTCCAAACCTCACCTACTCTGGAAATCTTACATTAGGTTTTCCTTGGTTCAGTGTCAAATTTTCCAAAACAAAAAATTAAAAGTCCATCCACACTAAACGCCGTCAGTATCGTCTCTAATGTCTTAACGGGCCAGTAAACGCTGGCAGTGTCCTTCTGATAGAATCACAGATTCCCCCTACAATGCAGAAAATGCAGTTCAGCCAATCGAGTCTGTAGGGAGACTCCGAACAGCATCTCAACCAGACCTAGCTCCCGTCTCTATCCCCGCAGGTCTCTGGATTGTGATTTCAAATAAACCTGTTGGAATAAAACCTAGCAACGTGTGACTGCTGACCTTATCACTGCGTTACCCATGGCTAATTCACTTAACTTACAGAATTCACTCCCTGGACACATCAGCGCAATTTAACATGACCAATCTACCAAACCTACAGACTTAACAGCAGTACAAACCACTGAGCAAATGGACCATCACAGTGAAGACAATCTGTATCATTTACACACTGGTAACTCAGCCGAGTGAAAGCAAGCTGCGCCCAGCAACCTGAATTCAATCCATACAAACGCGGTCCTGCGCTGGACAACCTCATGAGTGCTGCTGGAAATGTTTCTGCACTCAGGTCTGAATGGGTTTGCTCTTTTCTTCCTCAGATTCCTGCTTTAAATAAACATATCAGTCAGGAACAACTCTATATAATGGTTTTCATTGCAACACAAACACAATGTGCAGTTGGCTGAAGTTACGTGTTTGCACTGTCACTGACACTCTCTCTCCCCAGGAGCTGCAGACCTTCCCCACGCTGATTCAGACAGCACTGTCCTTCCTGTGACATGTCCCATCGAGAATGCAAGGCCAGGAATTAATAAACTTCACTGGTGAACAGAGCGACAGGTTTAAAACCTTTACGATGCCCCCAGCGGAGAATTGAACCCTGTGACAGGAAGGGACACTAACCACGATACTGTGGAGGACAACAACATCGAAGGAGGCCCATCAGCCTGTTGTGGCCGCGCTTGTCAAACACAACTGCTTAACGATCTGAATCAAGTATTCCATCGTTTAGCCCATAATCTTACATGTTTTGGCATCACAAATTAACATCTCAATTTTTTTCTAAGGTTAGAATGATTTCCGTCTCTCTGACCCTTTCCGCAAATATACTCAAACTTTTCTGCCTTTTCCCGAAATCTCTTGGCCCCAGTGTTCGATCTCTCCATCAATTAGAAACAATTCTTTCAGTCTATCCTATCCATATCCCTCGTTATTAATTACATCTCAGTCATGTCTTCTCCAATCTCCTCTCCTCGGTGACAAACAACCCGTCTGTCCCAGCTCTCCTCACAACTGAAACTCTTCAGCCCAGACAATATCCCAGTGAATCTCTACTGCAACGTTCCCAGTGCGATCACATCCATGCAGTACTCTGAAGTGCAGAACTGCACACAGTCATCTAGCTAGGGCCGAATGAACTTTTTTCTATTCTGTTACAATATGAGGTCGTCGCTGGGTCGGCAGTATTGATTGCTATCCCTAATTGCAGAGCGGGCATTTGAAACTCAACCATATTGTCGTGAGTCTGGAGTCACATGGAGGCTCAAACAGGTAAGAATGGCAGTTACATTCCTTAAATGAGGTCAGATGGTTTTGTTGTTTTCAACAATTGGCCGCGGATTTATAGGAGTTATTAGATTCGTAATTCCAGATATTTATTGAATCCCAATTCTACCACCGAGCATGGTCGGAGTCAAACCCGAGTCTGTGGTGTCTGAATAAACAGACCAGTGTTCAGTGATAATCGTGCTCGGGCATTGCAGAAAATCAGTGAATCTGATCTTATCCAATAAAGTCGCTTTTCCCCGATACTGTTCTGTGACATTTTCCTGAGCTTGACCCCACCCCCCCAATAATATCTGGTCCATATCAGTAAAATCTACTACATGTGTATTGATCTCACAACAGTGGTAACCAAATGGATCAAATGGTCCGCAGGTCCCGATGGTGGGGTTGGGGCACGTTCACCCAGCAACAGTGACCCCAGCCACACAGACTGATCGGTATCAATGTGAGAGTCTGTATTAGATTCTGCAATGCCTTAGTAAAATAGGAAATGACTCCGCAAACACATGATGAAAGAGCAGTGCTCCAAAAGCTAGTGCTTCAATTAAACCTGTAAGACCATAACCTGGTGTTGGGTCATGTTTAACTTTGTACTCCTTAGTCCAACACCAGCATCTCCAAATTAATGAAATGGGGGGATGGGATGGAAAGTTCGGTTAGTGATCGGAGGAGGGAAGAAATCTCTGAGAACGGGTGGATTTGAATTCTGACATATGAAACACAGAGATGTGAGCGAGCAGAGCTTGAAGGAAAAAACATCACGTTGGAGAAAATCAAAACTTTAAAACAACTGATTCCTTTGTGTTTCACAAAAGACTGGGATACAGCACAATTACAGCCGTGACTGGGATTCGAACCGCTGTTGCTGCGGCCACAACACAGAATACTAACCACTATACGATCATGGTAACCCACAGACGAACACAGCAAATACACCTAATAAGTGCAGTATCATAAGGAATGTTAGGCAGAGCACCAAATGCACAAAATCAGTGCTCAGCGAACAGTAGCAGATATGTGGGAACTCAGAATGGACTGACCGTTTAACATCGGTTCCCCCAGTGGCTGTGTTGATTCCATTATTAATGTGTTTAGGGCTGAGATGAATAGATTTCTCCATAACAACAAAGATTCCGGGGACAGTACAGCTTTTCTTACCTGCACATCCACCAATATCATTTATTGTATCCGTTGCTCCCGATGCGATCTCCTGTACATTGGGGAGACTGGGCGCCTCTGAGCAGAGCGCTTTAGGGAACATCTCTGGGACACGCACACCAATCAACAACACAGACCTGTGCCCCAACATTTCAACTCTCGCTCCCACTCTGCCGAAGTCATGGAGGTCTTGGGCCTCCTTCACCGCCGCTCTCTCACCACCAGACACCTGGAGGAAAAACGCCTCATCTTCCGCCTCGGAACACTTCAACCCCAGGGCATCAATGGGGACTTCAACAGTTTCCTCATTTCCCCTTCCCCACCTCACCCCATTTCCAAACTTCCAGATCAGCACTGTCCCCATGACTTGTCCTGACTTGTCCTACCTGCCTATCATCTATTCCACCTATCCATTCCACCCTCACCCCGACCTATCACATTCATCCCCTCCCCCACTCACATATTGTACTCTGTGCTAATTTTTCCCCACCCCCACCCTCCTCTCACTTATCTCTCCACCCTTCAGACTCTCTGCCTGTATTCTTGACGAAGAGCTTTTGCCCGAAACGTCGATTTTACTGCTCCTCGGATACTGCCTGAACTGCTGTGCTCTTCCAGCACCACTAATCAAGAATCTGGTTTCCAGCATCTACAGTCATTGTTTTTACCAAGCTTTTGTTGAAATATATAGTTCAATAGCAATGCAGTTTAACATCGGTTACTTCTCAAGTTTCCCCACACAAGGCAGTAACCCCTGCTGCCACATAGTTCCAGTTCCCAGCCCCAGAATCAGAGGAACTGAGTGGCGCAGTCGCGAATAACCAACTTGAAATCAAGATGGGAATGAGGTTGCAGAGATACTCGATGGCTCAAGTGACGCAACTGGAGAATGCACGGTGTTTCTATGATGGTTTCGAGGCGCAAGCAATTCCGAGGTTGGGTGTGCTTCTGGTCAAAGGCGGGGCAGAAGGGAAAATCTGTTCCCGTTTATAATAACAGCAATCTACAGTGCATCTTGCTGAGACAGCTGAGTGCCACAACTGTAGCGGGGGCAGCTGGTTTGAAGTTTAATTTTGCTTCACTATCACCCAGTTCCCTGGAATGAATTGCTTTCACCATTTTTATTTCCAATTGTTTAATATCTCCCAGCAGTCTGTGGCTTTCTTCCTCATGGTTAATTGCATGACTAACTGTTGTATGATTTGCACACTGCTAAATCACGGCAACTCCAAGTAAATATGAATCATTGATCTAAATGAGAAAACAGTGGAACTCACTGCAGGCATGCTTCGGAGGTTTGCAGGCGATACCAGTATTGGAGACAGTGATGAAGATTATCTAAGTTTCAAAAGGATCTTAATCCAATGAGTCGTTGTACTGAAAAATGTAACATGGAGTTCAATCTGGATAAATGGAAGGTATTGCATTTTGGTCCAACAAAAAGAGTATGGCTTTGCGTATGTTGGAGAGCATGGAAGCTCAGTGTGCATGTACATAATTCCTTGTAATTTGCATTACCAACAGACAAGATGGTTCAAAGGCATTTAACCTACTTCCCTTCATTGCTCTGTCCTTTGTGTACAGCAGTTGGGAAGTTATGTTGAAGTTTTGCAGGACATTGATGAGGCCTCTTCTAGAATATTATGTCCAGTTCTGGTCGCCCAGTTGTGGGAATGATATTATTCAGCTTGAATAGGTTCACAAAAGGTGTGCACGCTTGTTGCTAGTGGACGTTTTGAGTTATAATGAAAGGCTTGATAGGTTGAGACTATTTTCAGATTCAAGATTGGGGTGCTGGAAAACCACATCAGGTAAGTCAGCATCCGAGGAGCAGGAGAATCATTTTTTCACACAAGTGTCGTTCATTAGGCTCTTCCCCGAAACGTCGATTCTCCTGCTCCTCAAATGCTGCCTGATCTGCTGTGCTTTCCCAGCACAACACTCTCGACTCTGATCTCCCATCTGCAGTTCTCACTTTCTCCCAGTTGAGACTGTTTTCACTCTAGGTTAGGGGTTTGAACGGCGACCTGACAGAAGTTTATGAATTATTGAGAGACAAGTTTTGAGTTAACGATAGCGGCCTTTTCCCAGGAGGGGAATTTCAAGACGAGAGGGCATATGTTTAAGATGAAAAGAGAGATTTTTTAAAAAAGACATGTGCGGCATTTTTAAAGGGAATGTGTTTTACGTGTGTAATTAACTTGCCGAGGAAGTGATGGATGAGGGTATGTTTGCAACATTTAATGGACAATTAATTCCAAACATGAATGGGAAATTCGGATTGTTAAAATAAATTTATTCATGCTGAGTACGTCAGTTATTTCCCAGAGGGCATTTAAGAGTCAACCACGGTATTATCCATCTGGAGTCTCCTGTGGGACAGAGCAGATGAATATGGCAGTTTGCATCCCGAACTGTTATGAGTGAATCAGATGGGATTTTCCACACAACTGATTCAGGGCATCACGAGACTCTTCAATTCCAGGCGCTTATTGAATTCAAACTCCACTATCTGCCATGCCAGGACCTGAACTCATTGTCCCCAAAATATTACCTGGGTTTTGGATAATAACACAGTAATAAAACTATAAGGGCATTATAACCACTCAGCGGGTACAGGAGGAAGCAGACGGGAATGGGTTAGCTTGGCAGTATGTTCAGCATGGATCGGTTGGACTAACAGGCCTGTTTTCATGTTGTATGAGTCTGATTGACGCTCTGGAGCAGGCGGCTGGTTGGGATTAAATGCGCATTGACATCATAAATCGAACACCTGATGGGATATGTAATCCTGTTGGAGTCTCCGGAGGTTGTTTTGCTCAGTGACCCCTTCCCAAACACGGGACTGGTGAACGGTCTCTCCACAGTGTTACTGGTTAAATGATATTCCATTTCTGTGGTTAATTGAATCGCTTCCAGCAGTTCCCACATTGCCTTGCTTTCTCTGTGGTATCAGTGTCCTTTTTACAACCCAGGGTGAACGATCCTTTCAACTTGTGTCCACACAGATAAAAATCCTGTTTTCCATGTTGTGAATGTTTTTTTATTCTTCCTCATTCACCCACAGGGTGTGATTATCACTGGTTAGGACAACATTTATTCTTCGCCCCTTGTTTGTTGCTGTCTGGCTCCACTACAAACCCGGGTGCGATCCCAGCCTCGGGTGTCTGTCTGTGGGCAGTCTGCACATTCTCTGTGTGTTTGCGTTTTTATTTCTCCCTCTGACCAAAGATGTGCCAGTTACAGGGATCAACAATGGGAAATGCAGGCTTATGGGACAGGGAATACCGTGGGGTCTGGTGGGATGCGCTTCGGATGGACCGTGTGGACTGGAAGGGCCGATTAGACTGCTTCCCCACGCGGTGGAGATTCTTGAATTAAGGGTCAGCCCTTTTTTTTCTGCTCCTGGAGTCTCTCGTAGGCAGGACTGGTTGAAGATGGTTCAATCCCCTGCATAAGGGACGTGAATGAATGGGATTGCAGGAAATTAAAGTCATGATCTCTGTTCCTGAGGTCAGGCTTGTATTTCATGTTTTAATCATCGAACGTAAACATCACCGTTTCCGTGTCCCAACCCCCAAATATGACTAGTTTAAAATATCACCCCAACACCACCTTCTCCTGGTTGAAGTCTTGACTGTGTGGAAGAAACTGATACTGAGCTGATGCGAGCAAATATAGCTGCCACCACCAGTGTCGGAAACACAGATCCAAACAGCAAAATCAGTTTTAAACCCATCACTACAAAGTTAAGGTCTCAACACGCTCCACCTGTGCCACTCAGCTGTCTTAAAAAGATGCGCCAGAAATCGCTATGATAGTATCAACGGAGACAACCATTCCCTTTAGTGGGAGCACACTCAACCGAGGAATGTCTTGCGCCTCTTTCCCATCACAGAAGGACAGGATGCTCACCTATTGCATCACTGGAGCCAGAGAGTAACTCCGCGCACACATTCCTACCCCCATTTCTGGTTGGATATGGGCGGCTGTGCCAATGTTAAGCTAAAATGCTATTGAAGCATACTTTTCGACAATATCCTGTACTGTCCCCCGAGTCTTTAATGTTTTGTCGAAATCGATCAATCTCATCCACATGCAGGCCAGACCAAGTAAGGATAGCAAATTCCATCCCGAAATGACATCATTGGAATTTTATTTTCAACAATTGTCAATGGATATATAGTAGTCATTAGATTCTTCCTTGCCATACCTGAGCCGGTCCAAATCAACTCACTAAACATGTCGCCCAATTTCTAAGCATCCGTATCCCTCTGCTTCTCACTTACTCATGCATCTTCCCAGGCGCACCTGAAATGAATCTACCATGTCTGCCTCTACTACCTCTGCTGGCAACGCATTCCAGCACCTACCACCCTCTGTGTAAAATACTTTCCATGTCTATCTCCCTTAAAAGTTTCACCTCTCATTGAATGCATGACCTCTCATTATTGAAGCCCTCATCTTGGGAAAAAGCTTATCTCTATCCATCCTGTCTGTACCCGTCATGATATTGTAGACCTCAATCAGATCCCCTCAATCTCGTTTTTGCCTAATGAAAGCAGAAGTAATCGACTCAACCTCTCTTCAGAGGTTGCATCTTCCATACCAGGCAACATCTGCGTCAACCTTCTCCTCATTCTCTCCTAAACGTCCACATAATTTTGGTACTTTGGCGACCAGAACTGCACAGAGTATTCTAAACGCGGCCGAAACAAACTCTTGTACAATTTACAGGGCTTGCCTGCTCTTATACTCAATGCCCTATCCGGTGAAGGCAAGCATGCCATATGCCTTCTTGACCACTCTATCCACCTGTGCAGTCACCTTCAGGGTACAAAGGACCTGAAGTCCCAGATCTCTCTTCTCATCAAGTTTACCCAAGCTCTTCCATTTACTGTATACGTGGCTCTGGAATTAGACTTCCCTAAATCATCACCTCACATTTGCTTGGATGGAACACCATTTGCCACTTCTCTGCTCAACTCTTCTGTCTATCTATATTCCCCTTCATTCTTTGACTGTCCTCTATGTTTTCTGGCTACTCCACCAATCTTTGTGTCATCTGCAAATGTAGTGGCGAGATACTGGGCCAGCAACCCTTGGAGTTGTTCATCCCATGCAGAAAGGAACCATGTTTGGTTGCTTTTTCCCAGTGAAGTACCACTGTTTCCTGATGTAGATCAATAATTCAAACTTTTTTATTAGAAGTCATGATTTAGAAGTTTACTGACGATACATAGTCGTGTGGTCGACTCTGATGAATAATGTCAGGGACCGCAGGGATGTATACATCATGTGGAAAGGCAAAATGGTGAATGGAATTGAATCCAGACCAATGAGTGGTGGTGAATTTGGGGAGTTGTAACAATAACCGTGAGGATTCTGATTGGTGAACAGGAACAAAGAGATCTTGGAATGGGCATTCACAGATCCCTGAACACAGGGACAGGGAGATCAGTTGTTCGAGAGGGTTTTGGATATTTTCTATTGTTGACCACAGACTGTGGATGATATTCGATCTTTAGCAACTGCCAGTTTAGGAAAAAACTAAAGGAACGAGCACAGGTCTGGTCTATGCAATAATCTATTTTTTTAAACATTGAAAGATGAAAGATAGAGGGCTGAAGTATAAATCTTTGCCCATCAAACTACTTCACCACTCAATGAATTTACCACTGATTCCTCTCCAAATCATGCTGGTATGAGCCTTGGACGCTAATTTGCAAATGGTGAAGGTTCAGTGCATCTTCTAACTTGTCCTTATGGTCGGTACAGTTTTTGAGCTTTGAAGGTTCTGTCAAAAAAGCCTCGATAACGAACTCCAGTGAATCTTCTATGTGGTGCACTCTGCTTCAATTGTGCCTTAACAGTTAAGGGAATAAATAGTCAGGTGTTGAACAATATACAGTTAAGTGACTGCATTGTCGTGGAGGGTGTCCAGTTCCTTCAGTGGTGTTGAAGCTGCACCCACCTCGGCAAATGGAGAGAGTTCTGCTAAACATCTAATTTGTGCGTTGCGGACGATGTAGGCTTCACGGAGACAAGAGTTGAGTTAATAATCAAACAAAGTTGACCCACGGACAGGTTTTTGTCGTCAACTTCTTTATACGGGTGGTCAGGTTCCATTTTTCCTAAATACTAGCTCCGAGGACGACTACACGGAGGAATTCAGTAACATTGAAGCCATTGAATGTCAATCGAACATGATTAGATTCTGATTTGTCAGAGATATCTTTGCTGTATTTAGTCCTTCTGGGGGTCAATCCGATTCTAATCGCTTTCTGATTTCAAGTTTCAATTCCCGTCTGCGCCTGAAATTTCAACCCGTTTCCTCGCTGAAATGTCTCCACCTGTCTTAATAATATGTAAGGATGCTGTCAGGGGCAGCGCAGACTTACTAACATGTTGCTAACTCTGAATACAGTCGAACTTCGTGGAATGATTGGTTAGGCTGGGATTATTCTCCTTCAAACAAAGGAGGAGTCGGGGAAATTTATAATTACATAGTAACAATTATAAATGTTCAATAGTCGTAGGATCTTGACAGGGTAGATACGAGCATTTGGCTTGCCCTATGCTCTGAAGAGAGCACAAGAGGACATAATCTCAGCATTAGATATTGCCCATTTAATTCAGAAATGAGGAGTAAGTTCTTTGCTCAGGGGTCTAAGAAACTGTGGCATTTTCCAGTAACCGCTGTTGAGACTGTGTGGTTGGGTATTTTCAAACTGTGCCAGATAGTTACTCAGAAAGATGATGAAACTTTTCGAGCTAAATGAGCAGAAAGGAATTCAAGATTATCAGACCAACTATGTGAAGAATCACACAACACTAGGTTATAGTCCAACAGGTTTAATTGGAAGCACATTAGCTTTCGGAGCGACACTCCTTCTGAGCATCGCTCAGAAAGCTAGAGCTTCCACGTAAACCTGCTGGACTCTAACCTCGTGTTGTGTGATTTTTTACTTAGTCCAACACCGGCATCTCCAAATCAGATCAACCATGAGTTCGTTGATTGGTTGAGCAGACTCCTTGGGCTGAATAGCAAACTCCCACTTGGTTTAACATTTCATCTAACGCCTTATTTTATTCATAAGTTCAGAATTGTGAGGGGATGGGATGAAGTGACAGGAAAAGATTATTAAACAGATCAGACAGATTCTGAACAAAGCTCATAAATACAGGAAAAAGAAATGTGCTGTGACCTGGGGCAACAAATGACACTGGGCCCAGCACAGGTGGCTGTGTACAGAAGCTGTGATTGCTGAAGGAAGTTGCGAAATCTTATACAGTTGGCACGCTCACAGTCAGTGATCACGTTGGATGATGGATCGTTGCATGATTCACACACAGCAGAAATTGGTGAAGAATGAAAGGTTCGTTTCATTGGAGAAATTTTCTGCGGTTCTAATTCCGAGTGACTGTTTGAAATACTGATCAGATCTTTGTGTGAAGTGTTAGGTTAAAATACTCATGAACAACCCCACTGGATAAACTTGTGCTCCCAATCTCTTGTTTTCTTTTTCTCTTTCTTTCGATGGGAATTCATAGAAAGACAAGATGGAGTATAGGACGGAAAGAAAAATGTGTTCCTTCTCATTACACCAATTTCGTCTACAATTGAATAGAATGACTGCTCTCACTCTTCATTTCGACTTTAATGTGGTGTCGATTATTCCTGAATCTCTCGTGCAGTGAAGGTCAAGAACAAGTTTCTCGATCCAGTGTATACCAGAGGTGTGATGTGCAAAGAAAAACTGCGAGTGCGGCGCGTAAAGTTAGCAACCAGAGTGTGACTCGAACCCGTGAATGTGGAGTACAGCGGTGTAATATCCCACCACCATAATCTCTCGGTCTCCTCTGCACATTTTGTAGAGGGGTGACATGTGACCTCATCAGGTTACATGTAGTGAAAGTCATTGATGAGAAAGTTCCAGAGCGGAATCGAATCCACGCCATTGTGTTTCTGCTTTCACTAGAATTATAATAATAGAAAATTCCAATAAATAGTCATGCTGGTCAGAATGAATTGCTGTCATTGATACATACTGAGTCAGAACTGAGTCAGAATGAAACAGGACAAGAATTTTCCGTCATATTTACACCTACATTTGGCACATAATTTTTTCAGTCACTTTCTCTCTCACGTGAAGAAGCAGCCATGGTAATTGAAATAAAGGTGATGTTGTCGCTCAATGTCCTTTCTCGTATGGCTGAACCTGAATTGGATTAAATCGCAAGAAAAGCTGATTTGTTCGTTTCATTTTAATTTTGCTGCAAACTCACAATGTTTATTGTAATAATTAGAAGTGAATTGGATATATCTCATTGGAACGATTAATGTTGTATTCAAATTTGCTCAGACTTTATTTCAGCTTAAGGAAAATACTGCTTAGAAAAACAGAGGGTTAAAGTACAAAAGAAAACCCACCAGTTTTGTTGCTCGTTCCTTTGGCAGATTCACTGAGTATTAAATGGACCAAACATCATGGTGTTTGTTCTCACATCCTTAACGCATGTGATGAAAGCAGGAAGTCGATCTACAAGCAACTGGTCACTTCCTATTCATTATGTAATATCTTCCCTTCACAATAAATAGAACTCCACTCAGTTCCATTTACAATGCTTTAGGTGAACATTATGCCAAATCTTTAAAAACGCAGAGTTTTGGAACCGAATCTTCTTCAGCTGCACACATTAAAGAAATTTCTTTACATTTAATGTCAATCAACTTAGACATTGTTTCTCCGTAACTTCCGACCGACTACACCCCACCTCTGCATCTTTACCGAGCCACACGCTGTCTCTCTCCTTGTGAAATTTATTCCTTGTATGTCATCAAATGTGCCTTTCCAAATATTTTGAAAAACAGATTCTCGGAGTGACAGCGATTCTGTTCTCATCATTTCTTTGTCCTTCAAAGGTTTTATCAAAGGTATTGAATGCCTGACATCTAGATGTTTACTTACTTAAAAGTGGGAATTTTCCTCCTATTTACTCTGTCCAAACATTTCATAACCTGAAAAAACCCCATTTATCTTCCTTGGTTCAGGGATAACTCTTCTCAATTTTCCAAGAGCACAAGTGAATAAAATCTCATCCTCAGTACACCCCCATCAGCATCTTCTCCAATGGCTTTACACCCCAGTAAACACCGTCATTATCTATTCATAGAATCACAGAATCCTACAGTGCAGAAAGAGCATTTCAGTCAATCGAACCGGTGTTGATTCTCTGAAGAGCATCTCACTCAGACCTAGTTCCCCTTCCCATTTCCTTATACTTCACCTGAAGAAGGGGAATCCCTCCCCCTTTTGATTTCAAATAAACCTGTTGGAGTATAACCTAACGTCCTGTGACTTCTGACCTTATCCCCGCGTTACCCATGGCTAATTCACCTAACTTACTAAATTCACTCCCTGGACACGAAAGGGAAATTTAACTTTGCAAATCAACCTAACCCTCCCTCTGAACAGCAGTGCGAATTACTGAAACAATGTTCCATCAAATGAGCAAGTGCTGTATCATTTTTTCATGGTTTTATAACCTGGTAAAACTGATCAAAACAAATGAACCCAAATTCAATGTATCGAAACGCTACTCTGTCTTTTACAATTTTATTCGTGCTGTGGGAAATGTTTCTGCACTCATACTTGAATGCGTTTATGTTGTTTCTTCCTCAGCTTCCTGTTTCTAGTAAATCCTTCAATCCGGAACAAGTCTGTCAAATGCTATTCATTCCAACACAGTCACAAGGTGAAGTTTGCAGAAGTCACGTGTTTGGCCGTTCACTGATACTCTGCCTCCCTGAGAGCTGCAGCCCTTTCCCACACTGATTCAGGCAGCACTGTCCTTCGTGTGATATGCCCCATCGAGAATGGAAGGACAGGTATCAATACTCGCACTTGGGAATGGAGTGACAGTTTTAAAACGCTTATACTGTCCCCAGCGGAAAATTGAGCCCTGTGACAGGCGGGGACACCAACCATTGTACTACAGAGAACAAGAATGTTAAAGGAGGCCCTTCAACCCAATGTGGCCACACTTGTCAAAAACAACTGCCTAATGAACTGAATCCCATTTCAGAATGCTTACCCCACAGCCTTATATGTCTTGGCATCACAAGCTCACATCTGAATATTTATTCAGGTTATAAGGGGTTCTACCGCTCTAAAAGATGCAGACAGTGTATTCCAAATTGCAACCACCCACTGGCTGATAAAGGTTTTTCGCACAACTTCTCAAACCTTTCTGACTTTCTTCTGAAGTCTCTGGCCCCTGCTGATCGATCCCTCCATCAATGGGAAACTCGTTCAGTCAACCCTGTCCATGCCCTAACTCAATCAAGTCTTGTCTACATCTCCTTTGCACTGCGACAAACACTCCACTCTGTCCTGTTTTTCTTCAAAACTGAAACTCTTCAGCCCAAACAATATCCCGGTAAATAACTCCTGCAACTTTCTCAGTGTGATCACATCCCGACTATAATGTGACTTACAAAGCTGCACACAACGCTCTTGCTTGATCCTAATGAGCATTTGTTTTAAAATTTCTGGATTAGTATGAGGGCGATTCTGGCTGAGCAGTTTTTATTACCCATTCCACATTGCCCAGAGCGCAGTTGATACTCAACCATATTGCTATGAGTCTGAAGTCACATGCAGCCCAGACCAAGTAAGGATAGCAAATTCAATCCCGAAATGACATCAGTGAAATCGATTTTTTTTTCAATAATTGTCAATGGATCTATAGTAGTCATTAGATTCTTCCTTGCAGATATGTTTTGAATCCAAATTTGATGATCATGGCATAGTGGGATTCAAGCCCCGGTACCCAGACAATTACCTCGGTCTCTGGATTATCGGTCCTATGAAATTATCACAAGACCAACGCGGAAAGCCATAAAAGCTGATCTTTTCCAACAAAATGTCTTTTCACCAAAACTGCCCTGGGTATTTTCCATGAGCCTGACGCTCCAATTGTCTCTGGCCTATGTCAGTAAATGCTGCTACATGGGGATTGATTTCACAACCGCGGTATCCAATTGGATCAATTTGTTTGAAGGCCACGATGGTGGGATTGGGGCACGTTCACCCAACAACAGTAACCGCAGCAGCAGCACAGCCAGAACAGTATGAATGTGAAAGAGAGTGATAGATTGTGCATTGCCTCAGAGAAATGGGAGGAGGGACGGAAAGGAGGTTTAATAATCGTGGGAAGGACCGGAATCTCTGACAACGGGTGTGTTTGAATCCTGATATATGAAACGCAGAGATGTGAGAGAGCGGAATTTGAAGGTAAAACAATTAATTTCTGAGCATGTGTCACAAAAAGGACAACGGAGAGAATACTAAGTGCCGTGATTTGGTTTCAAATCGAGGTTGCTGTGGTCACAATACAAAATACCGACAACAACGATCACAGCAACCACAGAACAGGATGCTTGCAAGCAGCAATAAGTATACTAGCAGAGGAAATGTTCAGAAGAACAGCAAATGCCCAATATCAGTACTCAGCGAACAGTGATATATATGTGGGAACTGTGAATGAGCTGAATCTTTCAGTTCGGTTTCCTCAGAGGCTGTGGAGATCCCTTGTAAGAGAATGTTGAAAACTGAGATTAATAGATTTCGACAAGCATCAAAGACTTGGGGGACAGTACAGGATATTGTTGAAATGTTTGCTTCAATAGGAGTTTAGCATAACATCGGCACAGCCGCCCAGATCCAACCGGAAATGGGGATGAGAATGAGTGCGTGGAGTTACTCTCTGTCTCCAGTGATGCAATTGGTGAGCGTGCGTCCTTCTGCGATGTTATAGAGGCGCAAGAAATTCCTCGGTTGAGTGTGCTCCTGCTCAAGGGAATGGTTGTCCCCGTTTATACTATCATAGCGATTTCCGGTGCATCTTTCTAAGACAGCTGAGTGGCACAAGTGGAGCGTGTTGAGCCATTAAGAACGCATACACACAGAGAATGTGCGGACTGCCCACAGACAGACACCCGAGGCTGGGATCACACCCGGGTTTGTGGTGTAGCCAGACAGAAACGAACGAGGGGCGAAGAATAAATGTTGTCCTGACCAGTCATACTCACACCCCGTGGGTGAATGAGGAAGAATGAAAACAAATTCTCAACATGGAAAACAGGATTTGTATCTGTGTTGACACAATTTGAAAGGATCGTTCACCCTGTGTAGAAAAAAGGACACAGATACCACAGAGAAAGTAGGGCAATATGGGAACTTCTGGAAGAGAGTAAATTAACCACAGAGATGGAATCTCATTTAATCAGTAACACTGGAGCGAGACCGTTCACCAGTCCCGTGTGTGGGAAGGGATCACTGAGCAAAATAACCTCCGGAGACTCCAGCAGGATTACATATCCCATCAGGAGATCGATTATGCTGTCAATGCGCCTTTAATCCCAACCAGCTTCCTGCTCCATAGCTTTAGTCAGAGTCAGACAACATGAAAACAGGCCTGTCAGTCCAACCGATCCATGCTGAACATACTGCCAAACTCACCCATTCCCGTCTGCCTCCTCCTGTACCCGCTGAGTGGTGATAATGCCCTTGTTGTTTTATTAATGTGTTGTTAATCCAAAACCCAGGTAATATTTTGGGGACAAAGAGTTCAGGTCCTGGCATAACAGATGGTGGAGTTTGAATTCAATAAGCACCTGGAATTGAAGAGTCTCTTGATGACCTGAATCAGTTGTGTGGAAAATCCCATCTGATTCACTCATGCCAGTTCGGGAAGCAAACTGCCCTATTCATCTGCTCTGTCCCACAGGAGACTCCAGATGGATAATACCGTGGTTGACTCTTAAATGCCCTCTGGGAAATAACTGATGTACTAGGCATGAATAAATTTATTTTAAAAATCCCACTTTCCCATTCATGTTTGGAATCAATTGTCCATTCAATGTTGCAAACATACCCTCATCCATCACTTCCTCAGCAAGTTAATTACACACGTAAAATACGGTATCTAAACATGTCTTTTAAAAAAAAAACTCTCTCTTTTCATCTTAAACATATGCCCTCTCGTCTTGCAATCCCCCTCCTGGGAAAAGGCCGCTATCGTTAACTCTAACTTGCCTCTCAATAATTCATAAACTTCTGTCAGGTCACCGTACAAACCCCTAACCACGAGTGAAAACAGTCTCAACTAGGAGAAAGTGAGAACTGCAGATGAGAGATCAGAGTCGAGAGTGTTGTGCTGGGAAAGCACATCAGGTAAGGCAGCATCCGGGGAGCAGGAGAATAAATGTTTTTTTTCACGTAAGTTTCGTTCATCAGGCTTTTCCCCGAAACGTCGATTCTCCTGCTCCTCAAGTACCCCAATATCCAGTACCCCAAACTCGAATCTGAAAATAGTCTCAGCCTATACAGCCTTGCATTATAACTCAAACCTTCCACAGGCAACAAACGTTTTGTGAACCTATTCCAGCTGAATAATATCATTCCCACAACTGGGCGACCAGAACTGGACATAATATTCGAGAGGAGGCCTCATCAATGTCCTGCAAAACATAACGTCCCAACTACTATACACAAAGGAATGAGCAATGAAGGGAAGTATGTGAAATGCCTTTGAATCATCTTGTCTGTTGGTAATGCAAATTACAAGGAATTATGGACCTGCACACCGAGCTTCCCTGTTCTCCAACATACGCAAAGCCACACGTATTGTTGTACCAAAATGTAATACCTTTCATTTATCCAGATTGAACTCCATGTTGCATTTTTCAGTACAACGACTCATTGGATTAAGATCCTTTCGAAACTTTGATAATATTCCTCACTGTCTACAATACTGGTATCGCCTGCAAACCTAAGCAGCATGCCTGCAGTGAGTTCCACTGTTTTCTCATATAGATCAATGATTTATATTTACTTGTAGTTGCCGTGATTTAGCAGTGTGCAGATCACACAACAGTTCGTCATGCAATTAACCATGAGGAAGAAAGCCGCAGACTGCTGGGAGATATTAAACAATTGGAAATAAAAATGGTGAAACCAATTCATTCCAGGGAACTGGGTGATAGTGAAGCAAAATTAAACTTCAAACCAGCTGCCCACGCTCCAGTTGTGGCACTCAGCTGTCTCAGCAAGATGCACCGTAGATTGCTGTTATTATAAACGGGAACAAATTTTCCCTTCTGTCCCGCCTTTGACCAGAAGCACTCCCAACCTCGGAATTGCTTGCGACTCTAAACCATCATAGAAACACCGTGCATTCTCCGGTTGAGTCACTTGAGCCATCGAGTCTCTCTGCAACTTCATTCCCATCTTGATTTCAAGTTGGTTATTCGCGAGTGCATCACTCAGTCCCTCTGATTCTGGGGCGAGGAACAGGGACCATGTGGCAGCAGTGGTTACTGCCTTGTGTTGGGAAACTCGTGAAGTAACCGATGTTAAACTGCATTGCTATTGAAGTATATATTTCAACAAAAGCTTGGTAAAAACAATGACTGCAGATGCTGGAAACCAGATTCTGGATTAGTGGTGCTGGGAGAGCACAGCAGTTCAGGCAGTATCCGAGGAGCAGTAAAATCGACGTTTCGGGCAAAAGCTCTTTGTCAAGAATACAGGCAGAGAGTCTGAAGGGTGGAGAGATAAGTGAGAGGAGGGTGGGGGTGGGGAGAAAGTAGCATAGCGTACAATAGTAAAATGGGGGAGGGGATGAAGGTGATTGGTCGGGGTGGGGAGGGTGGAATGGATAGGTGGAATGGAAGATAGGCAGGCAGGACAAGTCAGGACAAGTCATGGGGAGAGTGCTGAGCTGGAAGTTTAGAAATGGGGTGAGGTGGGGGGAGGGGAAATGAGGAAACAGTTGAAGTCCAGATTGATGCCCTGGTGTTGAAGTGTTCCGTGGTGGAAGATGAGGCGTTTTTCCTCCAGGTGTCTGGTGGTGAGGGAGCTGCAGTGAAGGAGGCCCAGGACCTCCATGTCCTCGGCAGAGTAGGAGGGAGAGTTGAAATGTTGGGCCACAGGGCTGCGTGGTTGATTGGTGCGGGTTTTCCGGAGATGTTCCCTAAAGCGCTCTGCTTGGAGGCACCCAGTCTCCCCAGTGTACAGGAGACTGCACCGGGAGCAACGGATATAATAAATGATATTGGTGGATGTGCAGGTTATAAAAGCTGCACTGATATTGTGCATTTGCTGCTCTGCCTAACATTCCTTATGATACTGTACTTATTACGAGCGCTTATTGCGTGTTAGTGGGCTGCCGTGATCGTATAGTGGTTAGTACTCTGCGTTGTGGCCGCAGCAACCTCGGTTCGAAACGGACTCGCGGCAGTAATTGCTCTATATGACCCAGTCTTTTGTGAAACACAAAGGAATCAGTTGTTTTAAAGTTTTGATTTTCTCCAAGGTGATTTTTTTTTCCTTCAAGCTCTGCTCGCTCACATCTCTGTGTTTCATATGTCAGAATTCAAATCCACCCGTTCTCAGAGATTTATTCCCTCCTACGATCACTAACCGAACTTTCCATCCCATAACCCCCATTTCATTAATTTGGAGATGGCGTTGTTGGACGATGGAGTACGAAGATAGAAATGACCCAACACTAGGTTATGGTCTTACAGGTTTAATTGAAGCACTAGCTTTCAGAGAGCCGCTCTTTCATCATGTGTTTGCGGAGTCTTTTCCCATTTCACTAAGGCATTGTAAAGTCTAATACAGACTCTCACATTGATACCAATCAGTCTGTGTGGCTGGGGTCACTGTTGCTGGGTGAACGTGCCCCCACCCCACCATCGGGACCTGCGGACCATTTGATCCAAATGGTTACCACTGTTGTGAGATCAATACGCATGGAGCAGCTTTTACTGATATGGACCCGAGATAATTCGGGCGGATGGGGGGAGGGGGGTCAAGCTCAGGAAAATGGCACGGGACAGTATCGGGGAAAAGCGACTTTATTGGATAAGATCAGTTTCACTGCTTTTCTGCAATGGCCGAGCGCTATTACCACTGAACATTGAACTGTTAATTCAGACACCAGGCACCTGGGTTTGACTCTGACCATGCTAGGTGGTAGAATTGGAATTCAATAAATATCTGGAATTACGATCTAACAACTCCTATATATCCATGTTCAATTGTTGAAAAAAAACATCTGACATCATTTAAGGAATGTAACAGCCATTCTTACCTGCTCGGGCCTCCATGTGACTCCAGACTCACTACAATATGGTTGAGTTTCAACTATCCGCTGTGCAATTAGGGATACCAATCAATACTGCCGAGTCAGCGACGCCCTCATACTGTAACAGAATAGAAAAAAAGTTCATTCGGCCCTAGCTAGATTACTGTGTGCAGTTCTGCAATTCAGAGTACTGCATGGATGTGATCGCACTGGGAACGTTGCAGTAGAGATTCACTGGGATATTGTCTGGGCTGAAGAGTTTCAGTTGTGAGGAGAGAATGGACAGACTGGGGTTGTTTGTCGGCGAGCAGAGGAGATTGGAGAAGACATGACTGAGATGTACTAAATACTGAGGGATATGGATAGGATAGACTGAAAGAAGCTTTTGTTATTGATGGAGGGATCGAACACTGGAGCCAAAAGATTTCGGGAAAAGGCAGAAAGGTTTGAGTAGATTTGCGGAAATGGTCAGAGAGGCAGAAATCATTCTAACCTGAAAGAAAATCGAGATGTTAAATTGTGATGCCAAAACATGTAAAATTATGGGCTAAACGATGGAAAACTTGATCCAGGTCGTTAAGCAGTTGTGTTTGACAAGTGCTGCCACAACAGGCTGAAGGGCCTCCTTCGATGTTGTCATCCTCCACAGTATTATGGTTAGTGTCCCCACCTGTCACAGGGCTCAATACTCCGCTGGGGGCATCGTAAAAGTTTTAAACCTGTCGCTCTGTTCCCCAGTGAAGGTTATTAATGCCTGGCCTTCCATTCTCGATGGGACATGTCACAGCAGGGAGAGTGCTGTCTGAATCAGCTGGGGAAGGACTGCAGCTCCTGGAGAGATCGAGTGTCATGAAAGTGCAAACACGTAACTTCTGCAAACTGCACATTGTGTTTGTGTTGTAATGAAAACCATTATATAGAGTTGTTCCTGACTGATATGTTTATTTAAATCGGGAATCTGAGGAAGAAAACAAAGTAAACCCATTCAGATCTGCGTGCAGAAACATTTCCAGCAGCTTTGTGTACAATGAGGTTGTCCAGCATAGAACCGCGTTTGGATGCATTGAATTCGAGTTGGTGGGCGCGGCTTGCTTTCACTAGGTGGAGTTACCAGTGTGTAAAGCCATTACACATGATTCAAATAGTGTTCAATGTGATGGTACATTTGCTTAGTGGTTCTCACTGCTCTTAAGTCTGTAGGTTAGTTGGATTGGCCATGTTAAATTGCGCTCATGTGTCCAGGGAGTGAATTCAGTCAGTTAAGTGAATTAGCCATGGGTAACGTAGTGATAAGGTCAGCAGTCACACGATGCCAGGTTTTATTCCAGCAGGTTTATTTGTAATCACAAGCCAGAGGCCTGGAGGGATTGAGATGGGAGCTATGTCTGGTTGAGATGCTGTTCAGAGTCTCCCTACAGACTTGATTGTCTGAACTGTACTTCCTGCCTTGTAGGGAATATGTGACTCTATCAGAGAGGACACTGCCAGCGTTTACTGGGCTGCTCAGACATTGGAGACGATGCTGACGGCGTTTAGTGGGGATGGAATTTTATTTATTTGTGTGTTGGAAAATTTGACACTGAACCAAGGAAAACCGAATGGAAGTTTTCCGGAGTATATGAGGTTTGGAGTCAGTAAATATGTGGTAAATTCACTCTTTCAAGTTCATAAATTTCTGAAAGTCAAGATTTCAAAACCATCGAAGTCGGACTAATAAATGATGGGAGCAGAATTTCTGTCACTCAGACAATCCGTTTCCAAAATATTTGGAAAAGCACATTTAGAGACACAGAAGCAGTGAGTTTCACCAGGAGAGAGACAGCCTGTGGCCAGGTAAAAGTGTAAAGGAGGGTGTAGGGGGTAGAAGGTGTGAGGAAACAATGTCTTATTTGGACGACTTCAGATGCAAATAAATATCAGAAGCAAATGCAGCTGAGTAAGATTCAGCAAAAAAAACTCAGTTTTGAAAGATTTATATTAATATACCACATGAAGCATTATAAATGGAACTGAGCAGATTTTGTATATTGTCAAGGAAAGCTATTCCATAATGAGTAGGAAGTGACCCGTCTCTTGGAGATCGATTTCCTGCTTTAATCCCATGCCTTAAAGGTGGGAGGACGATCGCCATGATATTGGGTTCATTTGATACCCACTGAAATCAGCCAAAGTAACTGAGCATCAAAACTGGCATCTTGTTTTGTAGTTCAACCTTCTGTTTTTCTCATCAGTATTTTCTTTAAGTTGAAATAAATTCGGAGCAAAATTGAACACAACATTAAACGTTCCAATCATATAAATCCAATTCACTTCCGATCATTGGAATGAACAGAGTGAAGTTACAGCAAAATTAATAAAATGAAACGAACAAAACTGCATTTCCGGGAATTTTACCCAGTTCAGTTTCAGCCATATGAGAAAGACCATCGAGCTAAAACATCACCTTCACTTCTCTCTCCGTACATACTTCTTCACGTGAGAGAGAAACTATCTGAAGAAATTATGCGTCAAGATTAAATGTGCGTGTGAATGTGACGGGAATTTCATGTTTGCTGGTTCATTCTGAGACAGTTCCGACTCGAAATAAATCAAGGACAAGGTATTCCTTCCAAGGACGAGGTCAATTGCTTGTATTTTGCTGGTATTATTATTCCACTGAAAGCAGAAACATAATGGTGTGGATTCGATTCGGCTCAGGGAATTTCTTATCCCCTCGGTGCACCAAATGTGATCTTGACGGGGTCACATGTGAGCCCCTTTGCAATGGGCTGAAGTCTCCTAGGGGTTCAGGCGACGGGTTGCTCTTCCATTGCTCATGTGTGGAGTTGAATCCTTCTCTGGCTGTTATTTCCATCATAAGCAGCTCTTGTTTTCCTTTGTGCCTCGCATCTTTAGGATACTTTGGGTGGAGAATCTTGCTCTTGCCCTTCATTGCAACGGAGATTTGTGATAAATCGATATCTCATCAAAGTCGAAGTAAAGCAATTTGATTCTGTTGTAAGTTACATTGGGATAATGAAAAGGAGTGCAAACGTTTCCTTCCTCCTTTCATTTCATCTTGACTTTCTATGAATTTACATCGAATGAAAGGGGAACAAAAAAGGAGAGATCGAGTGCAATATTTTATCCAGTGGGATTGTGAATTTTAGTTTAATACACCACACAAAGTTCTGATCAGTATTTTAAACAGTCAATTGAATTGGAACCGCAGAAAACTTTTCCAATGAAACGAATCTTTCATTCTTTCACAAATTTTTGCTGTGTGAATCATACCACGATCCAGCATCCAGCGTGGTCACCAAGTTGGCAACAATATTATATCCACCAATTTTCTTTAGCAATCACAACATCTGCACATACCCATCTGCGGTGTGTCCAGTGACATTTGTTGTGTCCAGGCCACAGCACATTTCCTGTTCATGACCTTATGAGCCTAGTTCCTGATCTGTCTGATCAGTTTGAGAAACCTTTTCTATCATTCATCCCATCCCCTCAGAATTCTAAAGGTATCAATAAAATAAGACGTTAGACCAAATGACGTAGGATTGGAAGTCGGCCATTCAGCCCATCGAGTCTGCTCCACCATTCAACGAACTCATGGCTGATCTGATAATCCTCAACTCCATTCTCCAGCATTGCCACGACAAAGCTTCATCATCTTTCTGGTTAAATATCTGTCTGGCATAGTTTGAAAATACACAACACCTCAGCCTCAATAACAATTTCGGCAAGGAGTTCCACCGATTCACTGGCCCCTGAGCAAAGAAATTACTCCTCATTTTTGAATTAGGTAATATCTAATTCTGAGTTCATGTCCTCTGGTGCGCTCCTCATACCAGAGGGTGAACCACCTGCCCGTAACTACCCTGTCAAGATCCCATGAATATTGAACGTTTATAAATGTTATTATGTGATTATAGAGCTCCCCTCCATCTCCTTTGTTTCAAGGAGAATAATCCTAGCCTAACCAATCATTCCACGAAGCTCCATTTTCTCCAGTGTTGACAACATGTTCATTAATCTCTGCTGTCCCCTGCAGCATCCTTACATATTATTACAGCAGGAGGAGACATTTATGCGAAGAAACGGTTGATATTTCAAGCACAGATGGGAATTGGAACTTGAAATCAGACAGCGAATGGAATCAAATTGGTCAACACAAGGAGGAAATAGAATAATGATCACTCTGACAAACGAGAATTTAATCATATCTCATTGACATTCAATAACTTTACTGTAAACAAATTACCCCGTGTAATCGTCCACAGAGCTATTATTTCAGGGGAAAAGCTTATCGAAACTGGCTACATAAATACTTTGACAACAATAACATGTTCTTGATACATTTTTTGATTATAAACTCAACTCATTGTTCTGTGAATCCTACATCGTTTGCAAGGCACAAAAGAGACATGGAATGTAACTCTCTCCATTTACCTAGATGGGTATAACTTCAATAACACTTAAGGAACTGGACACCGTCCACGACAATGCAGTCACTTGAGTGTACCCTCTTCAACACCTGCAATATTCCTTCCCTTCACCGCTCAGGCACAATTGCAGCAGATTGCACCACTATAAGATGCACTGGAGTAAGTCATTCGGGCATTTTGACAACCTTCAAAGCTCAACAGCTATACTGACTATATAACAAGGTTGGAAGATGCAACGAAACGCCACCATTTTCAAGTTCCCCTCCAAGGCCCATAGCACCCTGACTTTGAATCGTATCAGAGAGAAACTCATTGGTGAAACGGTCTTGATGGGCAAAATTGCATACTTCAGCCTTCCATCTTTTATCTTACAATTTTAAGAAAAATGTTGATTTATGCGGTGACCAGACTTGTGCTCAGTCCTTTAGCTGTTCCCTAAACTGGTGATTGCTAAAGTTCTGCTGTCATCCACAGTCTGTGGTCAACAATAGAAAATATCTGAAAATCTTCTCAATCAACTGACTCCCCTCGTGATTAGAGTTGTGTTGGAGAAGTACAGCAGGTCCGGCAGCATCTGAGGAGCAGGAAAAATGGACGTTTCAGGCAAAAGCCCTTCATCAGGAATAAGACTGGGAGCACATGTGATGGAGAGACAAATGGGAAGGGGGTGTGGCTGGGGAGAAGGTAGCTGAGAGTGCTGTAAGTCGATACAGGCGTGGGGTGAACATGATATGTCAGAGAAGTAGGTGGAGTGGACAGGTGGGAATCAAGATGCACGGGGGGACAAGTCAGGCGGATGGTGTTGAGCTGGAAGGTGGGAACTGGGGTAAGGTAGGGGAGGGGAAATGAGGCAACGGGTGAAGTCAAAATTGATGCCATGGGGTGGAAGAGTCCCGAGGCGGATGATAAGGCTTTCTTCCTCCAGTCATCGGGTCGTGAGCCAGTGGCGATACAGGACGCCCAGGACCTGCATGTCCTCGGGAGAGTGGGAGGGGGAGTTGAAATGTTTGGCCATGGGGCACTGGGGTTGATTCTTACGGTTATCCTGGAGATATCCTCTGAAGTGTTGTGTGAGGACACATCTCCTCTCTCCAACTTATAGGAGACCGCATCGGGAGGACCGGAACAAGAAATGGCATGTGTGGAAGTGCAGGAGAAACTTTGATGGATGTGGCAGCCACCATTAGAGCCTTGGTCAGAGGTGAGCAGGTAGATGTGGGTGCAGGTTTTGCAATTTCTGCAGTGACAGGGGAATTTATATTTCCCTCCCCATCCCTATCCACTTTTCACAAAGACTGTTTCCTCCACGACTACCTAGTCAAGTCCACGCCCTCCAAAAACCCACCCTCCCCTCACGGCACCTTCCCCTGCCACCACAGGAATTGCAAAACCTGCACCCACATCTTCCCTCTCACATCCTTCCAAGGCTCCAATGAGCCTTCCACATCCATCAAATGTCCGTGTGCACTTCCACACATGTCGTTTATTGCATCTGTTACTCACGATGTGGTCTCCTCTATATTGGGGCCAACATTTTCGAGAGCGCTTCAGAGAACATTTCCAGGGAACCCGCAACATTCAACTCCAACGCCCCATGACCAAAAACATCAATAACCACGTCCCCCGACTCTTCCAAGGACATCCAGTTCCTGGGTCTCCTCCATCGCCATTCCCTCACCACCAGACGCCAGATCTTCCACCTCGGGACCCTCAACCCCAGGGCATCAACGTGGTCTTCACCAGTTTCCTCATCTCTCCACGTTCACCTTATCCGAGTTCCAACTTTCTAACTTGCCACCATCCTACTGACCTGTCCCACTTGTCTATCTTCCTTTCCACCTATCCGCTCCACCCTCTTCTCCGACCTATCACCTTTCACCCCATCTCTATCCACCTCTTGCACTCTCAGCTAAATTCTTCCCAGACCCAGTCCTCCCGTTTATCGCTCCACCCACGAGGCTCCCACCTTTTTTCCTGATGAAGGGCGTTTGCCTGAAACGTTATTTTTTTCTGCAACTCGGATGCTGCCTGACCTGCTGTGCTTCTTCAGCACCACTCTAATCTTGATTATGATTTCCAGCACCTGCAGTACGCACTTCCGTCCATCTGATTCCCCTGTCTATTGATCTTGAATAGGCCGTTGCTAAAGGTCCAGCATCATTTCCCTGCTCTTATATTCCCAGCTGCGGTCAAGAACAGAAAGTATCTCCAACCCCTCTAGACCACTTGATCCCTTGTCCAATCACCTTCAAACATTCGTGAATGTCTACTCCAATTTCTCTTTTGTTACTTTAAACCACTCAGTATTCACACTTTTATCATTGATCCTCCCCAAATTCATTATCACCCACTTCACTGGATTGAATTCCTTTCAGCACATTTTCTTGCCAATTGTTTCCAATCTCCCTGCAGTCTATGGCTTTCTTCCTCATGGTTAACGACATAACTAATTGTTACCTGATCTTCAAACAGCTAAATGATGGCCACGACAAATAATTAAAAATCGTTGACCTGTATGAGAAAACAATAGAACTCATCGAAGCCATGGTTCCTAAGCTTGCAAAGGGGAGCAGAATTGGAGACTGTAAAGAAGGTGATCTAAGGTTCCAGAAGGATCTTAATCCATTGCGTCTTTGGGCTGAAAAATGTCACATGAAGTTCAATCTGGATAAATGGAAGGTATTGCATTTTGCTACATCAAATATTAGTAGGGCTTATACAACTAATGATCGGGCATGCATCGTGTTGTGGAACACAGAGGCCAGGAATGCAAGTACATAATTCATTTTAATTTGCTCCATATATAGACAGAATAGTTTAAAAAAATGTCATCTCACCTTCGTTGCTCTGTCCTTTGAGCGTGGGAGTTGGTACGTTCTGTTGAAGTTGAATAGGACATTGGGTGATGCATCTTCTGGAAAACTGTGTCCAGTTCTTGTCGCCCAGAAATAGCAAGGAAATTATTCAGCTGGAGTAGGTTTAGAACAGGTATGCCAGCGTATGGCGAGTGGGGAAGGTTTGTCTTATAACGAAAGGCTGGACATTCTGAGACTACTTTCACTCGAGCACTGGAGTTTGAAAGGCGACCTGATAGAAATTAATAAATTATTGAGAGTTCGGCTCGAGTTTACTGTAACTGTCTTTTCTCTAAGGAGGGGGCACTTCAAGACGAGAGGGCAAATGTTTAAAGTGAAAAGAGGGATTTAAAATAATACATGAGAGGCTTTTTTTTAACAGAGGATGGTTTATGTGTGCAATTCACTTCCTGAGGCAGTGATGAATGAATGTACATTTACAATATTTATAGGATATTTGGATCGATAAATGAATTCGAAAGTATCAGTGGGATTAACAAAAGCTATTCATTCATGCCTGGTATATAATTTATTGCCCAGAGGGAAGTTCAGAATCAACCACGATATTATGGATCTGGAGTCACATACCAGCCAGATCAGATAGGTAAGGCAGTTTCCTTCCCAATCAGGCATTAGTGAATCAGATCTACTGATTCAACATCATCATTAGACTCTAGGTATTTATTTCAATAAAATTCCAGCATCTGCCATGCCAGGGTTTGAATTCGTGTCCACAGAATTATATCTGGACATTCATATTAACAATGCAGTAATAATATCACAATGGCATTATTAACACTCAGCAGTTACAAGGGTCGTCAGATGCGACTCGTTTAGTTTGGCATTATGTTCAGTTTGAGCTGGTAGGAGTGAAAGGCCTGTTTTCATGCTGTGTGTGTCTGTGACTTTGACGCTATGAAACTGGCAGCTGGTTTGGATGAACAGCAGCGTTGACAGTTTAATTGATCTCCTTCTGGAATATGTAATCTTGCTGGTTACTCTGGAGGTTCATCTGCTCATTGAGCCCTTCTCATACACGGGATTGTTGAAAGGTCTGTCCCCAGTTTGACTGAGTAGATGAGTTTCCATTCAGCAGGGAATTGAATCCCGCATTGCGCTGGTTTCTCTGTGATATCGGTGTCCTTGTATCTATCCAGGATGAACGATTGGTTGAATTCATGTCCACGCAGACGTAAGTCCCGTTATCCATGTTGTGAATGTGTTTTTATTCTTCCTGATATACCCACTGGGTGTGGATGTCGCTGGTCAGGACAGCATTTGTGGTTCTTCCTGATTCGCTGCTGCGTCGCTGCACGAGAGACATGGATTTGATCCCAGTCTCGTGTGACTGTGTGCAGTTTGCACATTCTCTCTTTGCTTACGTGAGTTTCCTCCCACAGACTGAAGGTGTGCAGGCTACTGGGATCAGACATGGGAAATGAAGGGGACCGGAATAGTTATGAAGTGTGGGTCTGCTAGGATGTTCTTCAGAGAGATGGTGTCGACTGGAAGGGCCGAATGGCCTGCTTTCCCACACGGTCGTCATTCTCGGATTAAGTGTCAGCTATTTCGGTCAGGTCCTGGAGGCACAAGTAGGTAGGATTGGGTAAAGATGGTAGCATCCCCTGTATAAGCGACATTCATGAATGGGATTGCAGGAAATTAAAGGCATGTTCTCTGTTCCTGAGGTCAGGCTTCCATTCCAGGTTCTATTCGTCAAACTTTAACATTACCAGTTCCGTGTGTGAGTCCCCAAGGATGACTCGTTTATTATATAACCACAACACCACCTTCTCCAGGTTGCAGTATTTATTGGGAACAAGAAGCTGATTCTGAGTTGATGCGAACAAAAGCCGATGCCATTGTCAAAACCACTGATCCAAACAGGAAAATGAAATTTCGTACATTGCCTCCCCAAAGTTAAAGTCTCCACACACTTCGGATGCGCCAATCGGCTGTCTCAGCAACATGTACTGTTTATGGTCATAATATTATAAATGGGGGCAAGTATTCCCTTCCGCCCCGCTTTTGACGAGGAGCTGTGCCAACCTCGGAAATACATGCGCCTCTCTCCTGTCATTCCATCCCAGTTTCCAATTGGATCTTCGTGGCTGCTTCACACAGTTTCTCTGATTCCGGGTCTGGAACTGGGATTATGTGTGATTGCATGCAGCAGTTGGTCCTGCCTTGTGTGGGCAAAGTGATGAAGTCGCCGATATTCAAATATAATGCTATTGAAGCATCCGTTTCAACAATGTTCTGCACTCACCCAAAAGTTTGGAGAGTTTCATTAATCCCATTCTCCTGTACTCTCATTCATGGAACCTCCACAGTCTCTGGGGATGCAAAAGTTAAAGATTCGGTTCATTTTGCGTTCCCACATGCCTGCCGCTAAGTCCTGATATTGTACATTCTTCCTGACATTTCCTCTGCTACCATACTGGTTGCAGTTTGCAAGCGTGGTCTGTGGAAAGCTGTAACCGTTCAGTAGTTCGCATTCTGCGTTGTGATTGCAGCGACCTCGGCTCTAATCCACACCATAGGGGTCCGTTCTCTCAAAGCTTTCCTTTTGGTGAAACACGGTAAGAAATCAATCGTTTTTTAAAAGATAATATTCTCCGAGGTGATGATTTCTTTTCCATCGAATTTTGTTGTTCTGCGTTTCAAATATCAGAATTTAAACCCAAAAGTTCTCGAAGATGTCTCTCCCTCGCACTCTCCCTAGCTCTCTTTTACGTCCCTCATCCCATTTGACTGAGGCATTGCACAATCTAACATACACTTTCACGTTGATACCATCCAGTCTGTGTTGTTGCACTCACTGTTGCTGGGTGACCATGCCCCAATCTCTTCATTGGCACCTTCAAATCACCTGATCCGTTTGGATATCGTGGCCGTGAGATCAATTCTCTTTTCGCAGCTTTTACTGACATAGACCAGAGATTATTGGAGTGTGAGGCTCAATGAAAGGGCATAGGGAATAACTGGGGAAAAGTGACTCTATTGGGAAAGATCCCCCAGGAGGGCTTTCTGCGATAGCCTAGTGGTATTTTCGCTGGATTGTTAATATTCAGTGGAGACGGGTTCGATTCCCACCACACCACGACGATGATCGTATGTGAATGCAATAAATGCCTAGAATTAAGAATCCGTTGTCTTAAAAACCCATCTGTTTCACTGACGTCCTTATCTGGTCTGGCGTCCACGTGACTCCAAACCGGAAGGCAATAAATGCTGTAGAGCCACCCCCGATGCTGTCACAGAATGGAAATATGTTCATTCGGCTGAGTGCTAGAATTGTCCAGGGATGAGATCGCACTGGGAGAGTTGCAGGAGAGATTCACTCGGATAGTGTCTGGGCAGAAGAGTCTCAGTCATGAAGGGAGACAGGATAG
The DNA here is from genome assembly GCF_047496795.1 of Chiloscyllium punctatum. Classification (NCBI taxonomy): domain Eukaryota; kingdom Metazoa; phylum Chordata; class Chondrichthyes; order Orectolobiformes; family Hemiscylliidae; genus Chiloscyllium; species Chiloscyllium punctatum. The sequence continues at coordinate 55,206,073 of NC_092785.1, read as the reverse complement.
AGTGGGGTGGTTTGTCACCGTGCAGAGGGGTTTGTGAGAGGTATAGATAAGGTAGACTAAAAGAAGCGTTTCCCAGCGATGGAAAGAACGATCACAGGGGGGCAGAAATTTAAGGAGAGAGACAGAATGGTTAAAGTAGATGTGTGGAAAAGCGGTATAGGCCAGCGGGTGTTGGAATTTGGAACACACTGTCTGGAAGGGTCAGAGAGGCAGCAACCCTTATAACCTGAAGGAATATTCAGATGTGAATATTTTCTGCCAATACCTGTAAGGCTTTGGGCTAAATGGTCGTTAAGCAGTTGCTTTTGACAAATGCAACCACAACGGGCTGAAGTGTCTCCTTTGAAACTGTTGTCCTTGCTAGTATAGTGGTTAGTGTCACCGTATGTTATGCGGGAGTTCGGAGCTCAATTCCTGGCTGGGGCAGTGTATATATTTTAAAACTGTCGCTCCGTTTCCAAGTGCGGGTTATTAATGACTGTCCTTCCATTCTCCATGGGAAATGTCACAGGAGGGACAGAGCTGTCTGAATCAGCGTGGGGAAGGTCTGCAGCTCCCGGAAGACAGAGTGTTAATGAAAGTACAAACACATGACTTCCGCAACCTGCACCTTGTGTCTGTACTGGAGGCTAAACCATTTAATAGAAAGAAGGAGGAAGCTGAGGAAGAAACAGGGTAAACCAATTCAGATGTGAGCACAGAAACATTTTCCACAGCATCATGAGGAAAACTGACAAATGGCTCTGAGAAAGAGTTTGTCTTTCAGAACTGTTAGGTCACAGAGATGGTTTTTGTTCCTCTTAAGCCCTTAAGATTTTGAATAACAATTTATCTAAGACTTGAAATGTTTGAACACACCAGGCGATGAGTCACGTGCTGGAAACTGTGTTTCCAAGCCAGATGTTTGATAACTGATAATAATGCAATAGGCTGAAGGACCATTCGCCATGCTTTTAAAAACTCAAAAACTGTCATTTTTCAACTGAACAAAACGGGCAAAAACAAAGTCATCAAGAAAAGTTCCAAGCATTGCATATGTCATCCTTGGTGCGAAATTGCTGAAATGCAGCTGTCTCACTGCTATTTCCCAATTTCGATTTACAGTCAGGGAAAATAAAAATGTTGTTCCTTATGAAAATCTGTAATTGAACACGAGTTCCTGACATTACAAAACAACAAAGGAAACAGTTCTGTCAGAGTCAGTGAGAATTTCATATCGGAGATGAAATCAAATGGGAAGAAACGCTGAAATAAATTGCCTTTGCCTGCTGAGACTCAGTACTACAAAATGATCCTTATTGAAACATATAGGCATTTTCAAGGATTTAATAAGTTGGATGCAGAAAGTTTGGTTCTGTGACCAGAGCACCTCGTATCGAATGACTTGGAGATGCCGGTTTGGACGAGGGTATGCAAATTTGAAAATCACACAACCGCAGGTTATAGTTCAACAGGTTTAATTGGAAGTACTAGCTTTCGGACCACTGCTCATTCATCAGGTGATTGTGGAGTACACAGTTGTAAGACACAGAATTTATAGCATATGTTTGCAGTGTGAACGTAACTGAAATTGTACATTGAAAAATACCTTGATTTTTTGCTCAGTCTCCGATCTGTTAGAATGACCATGTTCACTTCACTTCTTTCATATGCAAAGCGCAAAACTTTTTTATTTTAAAGTTTCATTCTCAGGTGAAGTTTAACAACTGGTGTCTTCCCCCGTGTGCTGCTGTTTGTTCCAAAATGTTTAGACTGATTCAAGTTTATAAAAATGAATTACCAGAGACTTTCATGGTTTCATGAAGTTTTTGAGCAAAGTACAATGTAACTCTGCAAGTGCATATTCACCCCACAGACGGATATGTGTGTGTGTGTGTGTGTGTGTGTGTGTGTGTGTGTGTGTGTGTGTGTGTGTGCAGGACGGTCTCTGTTTGAAGATAGGACAATGGGATCACGTGTACTGTGACATCAACCCAATGACCATGGGTACCGAATTTAGCTATCAGTCTCTGTGGGGGCACTTTTAGCTGCTGCCTGTTCCGAAGACTGCCTTGGAGGATTGTCACCCGAAGATCCGAGGTCAAATGTCCTGGATCACTGAAGTGCTCTCCAACTGGGAAGGGGCACACCTGTCTGTTGATTGATGTGCAGCGCCCGTTCCATTGCTGCAGCCTCTGCTCAGCTTCACCAATGTACCATGTCTTAAGGCATCCTTGTCTGCAGCATGTTGTTTTTTTTAGATTAGCGTCAGTCTAAACATTATGGCATGGACGCAGTACACAGGGACTAACACCTTCAACATATTATCTGTGCTGACACAAATTGGTAAACTCCACATGAGAATGTAACTGTTAAAATAAAGTTTTCCGATTTACATAAGAAAGAAATGAACCTAACATAGTCATTCTAACAGATGGAAGACTTAACAAGCAATCAAGGTATTTTTCCAATGTATAATTTCAGTGACATTACACTGTAACCTTTCGCTATAAATTCTGTACCTTACCACTGTGTACTCCACAGCCACCTGATGAAGGAGCAGCTCTCCAAACGCTATTGCTTCCATTAACCCTGTTGGACTATAACCTGGTGTTGTGTGATTTTTAACTTTGTATTAGAATGCGGATCCCACAATTAAAATAGAGACGAAGGAGCATTTATTCTCTCAGACAGTTCCGTATCAGTGGACTTTCTTGGAGCAGAAGGCTGTTGAGGAAGTGTCATTAGGTGTAATGAGGCTGAGATCGGCAGATCTTCAAACAGCAAAGACATCAAGCGTTATGGCGAAAGGCAAAAACTTGCAGTTCAAGGTTATCAGATCAGATATGAAACCATTCAATAGCGGAGTAGACTTGATGGTCTGAAGGTGTCTATCTGTTCCTAAAATTGCTGGCCTTAATATGAAGCTGCAAAACCGACCTGAGTAAAATGTGCCCAATTTTAAAAAGCGTGGTTCCCCCGGAGCACTGAACCGAGGTGAAATGTACAAAGAACAACACACAAAGGGCAGACAATATTGGGTAATTGATCCGAAGTGATCAGTATACCAAGGTAAACAGCAAAACCGATATTCAGTATCAACATTGAACCTGGCTCCACGAGGTATGTAGTTAACTCTCACAAACCACTATTCCCCTTCCGTTTTCCAGACGCCCCCTCCGTTCTTGTTTTAAAATGATTGAATGTCAGGCAATTGCAGATGACATTGCTGATGTGGAACTGCAGCATATAGAACAGAGAACATTACAGCGCAGTACAGGCCCTTCGGCCCTCGATGTTGCGCAGCCCTGTCATACTAATCTGAAGTCCATTCCATCTACACAATTCCATGTACGTCCATATGCCTCTCCAATGACGACTATAAAGCACTTAATCTTGGCGAATCTACCACCGTTACAGGCAAAGCATTCCATGCCCTAACTACTCTCTGAGTGAAGAAACTACCTCTGACATCTGTCTTATAACTATCTCCCCTCACTTTAAAGTTGTGGTCCTCGTGTTTGCCATCCCCATACTTGGAAAAAGACTCTCCCTGTCCACCCTATCTAAAACGCTGATTATCTTGTATATCTCTATTAAGTCACCTCTCAGTCTTCTCTCCAACGAGGACAGCCTCAAGGCCCTCAGTCTTTCTTCATAATACATTCCTTCCATATCAGGCAACATGCTAGAAAATCCCCTCTGCACCCTTTCCAAAGCGTCAACATCCTTCTTATAATGCGGTGACCAGAACTATTCACAATACTTCAAATGTGGCCGTACCAGATCTTTATACAGCTTCAGCATAACCTTCTGATTCCAGAACTCAATCCCTCTATTAATAAAGGCCAAAACACTGTTTTCCTTCTTAACAACCCTGTCAACCTGGGTGGCAACTTTCAGGGATCTGTGAACATGGACACCGAGATCTCTCTGCTCATCTGCACTTCCAAGAATCTTACCATTCGCCCAGTACTTTACATTCCGATTACTCCATCCAAAGTGTATCACCTCACACTTGTCCACATTAAACTCCATTTGCCACCTCTCAGCCCAGCTCTGCATCCTATCTATGTCTCTCTGCAACGGACTACATCCTTCGTCACTATCCACAACTCCACCGACCATAGTGTTGTCTGCAAATTTACTAACCCACCCTTCTAAGCCCTCATCCAGGTCATTTATAAAAATGACGAATAGCCCTGGACCCAACATCGACCCTTGCGGAATGCCGCTAGTAAATGGACACAAAGATGAACATGTTGCATCAAGTACAACACTCTGTTTTCTTTGAGCGAGCCAATTACTGATCCAAACTGCTATGTCTCTCACAATCCCATTCCACCGCATTTTGTATAGTAGCCTACTGTGGGAACCTTATCGAACACCTTGCTGAAATCCATATACAGAACATCAACCTGCTTACTCTCATCCACCTGTTTGGTCACTTTGTCAAAAAACTCATAAGATTCGTTAGGCACGACCTACTCTTCACAAAACCATGCTGACTGTCCCTGACCAGATTATTCTTTTCTAGATGATTATAAATCCTATTCTGATAATCTTTTCCAAAGCTTTAGCCACAATTGAAGTGAGACTCACTGGTCTGTAATTACCAGGGTTGTCTCTACTACCCTTCTTGAAAAAGGGAAACACATTTTCAATCCTCCAGTCCTCAGGCACTATTCCTGTAGATAATGATGGTTTCTAGATCAATGGCACGGGCTCCGCAATCTCTTCCTTTGCTTCCCAGAGGATCCTAGGATAGATCCCATCTGGCCCAGAGGACTTGTCTATTTTCACACACTACAGTGTTTCTAATATCACTTCCTTGTGAACCTCAATCTCTTCGAGTCTAGATGCAAGTATCTCTGTATCTTCCTCGCCAACATTTTCATTTTATATAGTGAACACTGTCGAAAAGTATTTATTTAGTGTTGCCCATGTCTCCTCTGACTCCACACACAACTGCGCACTATTATTCTTGATTGGCCGGAATTTAACTCTCGTCATTCTTTTATTCCTGACATATCTATGGAAAGACTTAGGGTTAACCCTGATCCTATCCGCCAACAATTTCTAATGTCTCCTCCTGGCTCTCATGTCTCCTCCTGGCTCTTCTGAGCTCTCTTGTAATGTCATGCAGGGAAACGATTCTGTCTGCTGCACATCATTCTGCTTCGAAATATCAGGCAGTATTTCATATTGATTACTGTAAACGTTAACCTTTAACAAGCCATGACAGTGAAATCACTGAATGCTCATCACTATACTACCAGGGAAGATTTCTGTTAAAATCACCCTGGACACCATGAGATTCGCCATTCTATTCTCCCATCCCTCTGTGCGTGATCCCCTCTGCCCGATTCCGGTCTTGTTGCTTGGTTTACAACACTGAGGCTATCCAATCATCTTTGCATTTCAGTTTCTAAAGGATGAGACCTTCTCTCTGAGCTGGCAATGTGCTTGCTCAGTGGCGATAACACTGTCCTTGTAAACTAGAAAAGTGCTTGAAATAGGCCATTCCTGTTTTTCATTCCAAGAACTTGAGGCAAAAAAGTTTGGCAGGACAGGAAATAGCGGGCGTGAGTAGTGATCTAGTTTGGCAACAAGAACGAGGTGAGACAGTATAAACTACAGAGTAATGGGGAAACAATGGGCAAGGAACACTGGGACGGGAGGGGCTGAATGCTTCCTTTCTTTGCTGTAACCAGACATTGGTGTTGAACTCTGAAATGGGATAATATCAGACAAGTCGGTGAAATCTGCTTGTTTTCTCCCGAGGCCTGTGACACACTTGGGGAACTGTGTCTGCGTGTTTCAGTCTATGGTTAAAAATGGGGTTCAGTTCCCATCTCAAACTTTAATCCCACTTATTGTGTTTTACGAGATTAAAACGTTCCAGAGAAATTAGCCCTCACGTGAAATGTAAGAGCATACAAGGTTACTGACCAAGTGTTGGGAAACGAGATGAAGGGACCCAGATCTGTGCTGTAAACACGCGATAATTCAATCATTTTTGAGGGGAAACATATCTGCAGTGACATAATTCCAAAAACTGTGTTATGAAGAAACGGTGCAACGGCTTCTGCCCTCATCCCTGGTGGTCTAGTGGTTAGTATTCAGCGCTTTAACTGAGTGGCCTGGGTTTCATTACCGTTTAGGAAATCAGGACTTCTTATTCCTGATGCAGAGAGCGCAGCTCTACCAGGAATCTGTTTCATGCCTTAGATCAGTCAATACCCCAGCTCATCAAAGAAGGGAATAGTGCCTTCCCTCTCTCTGCACAGTCGGACCGTTAATCCTTCATTCTCCTCTGATTCCACTTCCCAAAAAGTTTCAAAATATTGTCAAAACTGAGTCTCAGCTATTTCTTTTCTGCCTTTTCATCCACCGGAGCTGCAGCGATTGAGTGCGTTGGTTTCTGAAAACGAAACGTACCCATGAGCAATGTATTAGGCTCTTCCAGGATTGCCTTCACTGACAACGGTGGGACATGCTGATGTTGTCTATGATAAGGAAGTGCCAGTGTTTGAGTTGAGTAGACAAAGTTAAAAAATACACAATATCAGGGCAGAGTCCAGCAGGTTTATTTAGAAGCACTAGCTGTTGGAGAGCCGCTCCTTCATCAGGTGGGTGTTTTACTGCAGAAACTTGATGTTTGTGTCAAAATGCGCGATCTTTTGGAAGATCATCTGGACTTTAACCGACCGTTCGTGGTGTCGACTGTACCCATGACTTGGAGGTGTTGGTGTTGGACTGGGGTGGATACATTTAATAATCAGACAAAGCCATTTTCGATTCCAACAGTTGACAAACACCTGATGAAGAAGCAGTGCATGGAACACTGGTGCTTCCAAATAAGTCTGTTCAATACCATCTGGTGCTGTGTGATTTTTACTCTGATAGCTCTTGGTAACGTTTAACTGATCGAAGACAGTGAAAGAATTTTCGCTCGTGAAGATGAAAATTTCAAATATTATCCACCTCAGCATTACAAAAATGATTAGGTTGGATGTGTGATGAATCTCCACAATGCGCTTGCGCAAAGTAAATTTGAACTTACAACCGCCTGATGCGTAGCCAGCAATACGAATGGTTGTGCCACTGGCCAGATGCACAGCTGAGGTTTTACACGCTGCAGAGCTGTGGGGTTAACAAGGACATGAGCAATAACAGTAACAGTCACAAGGTGAACAAATAACAAAGATAATAACCATCATTGATTCACTTCAAATTGTCCTCAAAAAAACGACCATTCACAATCTAATCAGCCAATCAATGAGGTCACTGCTGATCTTGGAAATTGCAACTGACTTTGCTACGTTTTCACCAAAATTTGAAGTAAACTCCATCCTAATCATAATATCGCATATTCCCATTAATTTTCAGCTTTAGATTACGATAGTGACCGGACCGTATTTGCTGGAAATGAGTGGAAACGTCCTTCCGGTGACGTAATCCAGTGCAGAGACGGCCAGAAATGAAAAGAAAACGACATGAATCATCACTCCCATTTCTCTCTGTACCAATGCGTTTTCCTGAGTTGAATATTTGCAGGACTTGACTTTACTATCTAAAGAATTAATTATTTTCCCGGGAAAGATTCTTCATAAATGAATTAACATCTGAGGTGTTCAAACATATTTTACTTTAGATTAAAATAGTTGAATATCCTTTCCCCCAGCCTAATGTCCCAATCCTTCCTCCTCTTCCATGTAAATACAAGCTGATCCAGGTGATTTTGGAGCTCCCAACCTGACGTTCCAATGCTCCTTGCTGCTCCATGTCAAAAGAAGCGGCTCGACTTGAAGTTGGAGCTCCCAGTCTGATGTCCCAATGCTCCCTGCTCCATGTCAGCAGAAGTGGTACAGTTCAGGTTAGACCTACCACTCTGATGTCCCAATGCGCCCAGCTGCTAAATGTCATTAAACGCTGATCCTTGTGAGGTTGGAGCTCCCAGTCTGATGTCCCAATGTTCCCTCCTCCATGTCAATAGAAGTGGTCCAGTTGAGTTTGGATCTAACACTCTGATGTCCCAATGCTCCCTGCTGCTACATGTCATTAAAAGCTGCTCGAGGTGAGAGTGGAGCTCCCAGAATGATCTCCCAAAGCTCCCTGCTCCAGGCCAACTGAAGCTGCTCCAAATGAGGTTGGATCTTGCATTCGGATGTGCCAATGCTCCCTGCTGCTCCAGGTGTGGTTGGAACTCCCAGACGGATGCCAAAATGCTCCCTGGTCCACGTCAAAAGACGCTGTTCCAGATGAAGTGGGAGCTCCCATCCCTGGCGGCGCACATACGTCTATACCATCATAGAAATACTGCCCACTCAACATTTCCACCACTGGAACCATTGGTGGACTCTCCACATCATGAGAAGCTGATATTATTTTTAGTCACCACCGAATCATTATTTCCAAAAGTCATTCTTTCTTAAACCGTACTTAGCATGTGCATACTGCAGTCAATCCGAAGTAAGATAATGGTGCTAATTGATCTATGCTTAATAAACATTACATCCTATTTTTCATGTTGAGTAACTGCGAGTTAGCAAGGACAATGTTTATATTGAAATCACACTTTTATTCCAGGTGAGAGAATGTGGTTTGCATTATTTAAAATGAACTTGTTCACTGTGTAAAATGTCCAAATAAATCTCAATTTCAAAACAAAATTGGTAACGTTGTCATCTATCTTAAAATGAGATGTCTTCTTCTTTCAACCAGACGGGTATTATAATGACAAGTCTATTAATGATATGCGTATAAAGTTACTTTAAATCGCAAGGTTTGTGAAGGATTGTAGCTCAGGTTGAGGTTTAGGGTTTAGGTTTGCTCGCTGAGCTGTAGGTTTGATATCCAGACGTTTCATTACCTGGCTCGGTAACATCCTTAGGGGCGATCTCCAAGTGAAGCGAAGCTGTTGTCTCTTGCTTTCTATTTATATCTTTCTCCTGGATGGGGTTCCTGGGGATTGTGGTGATGTCATTTCCGGTTTGTTTTCTGCGGGGTTGATAGATGGCTTTTTGATCTATGTGTTTGTTTATGACATTGTTGTTGGAGTGCCAGGCCTCTGGGAATTCTCTGGCGTGTCTTTGCTTAGACTGCCCCAGGATCAATGTGTTGGCCAAGTCGAACCGGACTACCAAAAATCCATAAACCAGGAGCCCCCTCAGACCCATAGTCTCATTACCCAGAGCACCAAATTACAGACTGGACAAAGAACTACACGCAAGACTGAAATACCTCATAGAAGATTCACAGCACTCCATCCACTCCACCCAGGAATTCCTAAATATCATCAAAAACACCAAAGTAGAAGAAGGGAAGCAATGGTCTCATTCGACATAATAGCACTGTTCACCTTCATCAACATCGACATGGCAAAGGAAGCACACTTTTAGAAGAGACCATCACACACACCAACCACCATCAATCACATTACCAAGGAAAACATCATGAAGCTTGTGGATCGGTGCCTCACCACCCACTACACTTTCAACAACATCGTCTACAAACAAACCCCCAATGGCCCACCCATAGGACCTCCGCTATCAGGATTCAGAGCAGAAGCAGTAATGCAAAGACTAGAACAAACAGCCCTAGAAACAATCAAACCAAAATATGGGTCCGCTACGCAGATGACACCTTTGTCATCACAAAACGAAACAAGATAGTAAAGACATTTAACATCATCAACAACACTCTCACAGGCATAAAGTTCAACAAGGAAGAAGAAACCGACAACAAACTCGCATTCCTGAATGACACAGTAGAAAGAAAGGACAACGGAGAACTACAAACCTGCGTATGCAGAAAACTGACAAACACTGACCAAATACTTAACTACACCAGCAACCATCCCATCACACACAAACGAAACTGCGTCAGAACAGTATTCCAACGAGCCACCAGACACTGCAGCACAGACGAACTTCGGAAAACAGAGGAAAACCACCTTTACAATGTATTCGAGAAGAACAGATACTCAAAAAATACAGTCCACACTTTCCTCAAGAACAAACCACGACAAGCAGACCAAACACAGCCAGAAACCATAACCACCTTACCATACATCAAAGAAGTTTCAGACATGACAGCCAGACTACTAAGACCCCTCGGAATCCTAGTAGCACACAAACCCACCAACACTCTCAAACAAAAACTAACAAACTTAAAAGAACCAGAACAATCCAAAGACAAAACCAACGTCATCTACAAAATTCCATGCAAGGACTGTCACAACTACTACGTAAGACAACAGGAAGAAAGTTAGCCACCAGGATATACGAACACCAGCTCGCCAAAAAAATACACGACCTTCTCTCCTTCGTAGCCCTACACACGGATTAATAATACCACCATTTCTACTGGGACAACACATCTATCCTGGGACAGGCTAATCAAAGTCACGCCTGAGAATTCATAGAGGCCTGGCACTCCAACCACAACGCCATAAACAAACACATAGATCGAGATGCCATCTATCAACCCCTCAGAAAACGCACAGGAAATGACATCACCACAAACCCCAGGAACCCCATCGAGGAGAAAGATATAAATAGAAAGCAGGAGACAACAGATTCTCTTCACTTGGAGGTCGCCACTGATGATGATGTTACCTAGCCAAGTAATGAAACGTCTGGATATCAAAGCTACAGCTGAGCAAGCAAACCTTCACCCTACATTTTAAATTATTTTTCATGTTTATGTTGCATGAATCTGCGGTCATTGGTCCACAGTTTAGTTTCACTCCCTAAAGGTAACATGCTGATTTCTCCAGTTGTTCATAGTTCAATGTGATGCATCCAGTGTGTGCATAACGAGAGGGAGCTTGCTTCCCACATCTTGTGTTTATCTGTGCCTTATGTCCAGCATTCATCAATGGCGAGAGCTAGGGGCGAGGGCGAGACCAATGTGTCAGCCTTTCCGTGCCCATGCACGGCACCAACATTGGCAATTCTCCACTGTGCATTTACAGCCAGTCCTCAGTGCCCCTACACCCACGCCCTGCCCCTTTGAAGTATCGCCATCATTTTGTGCTGTCTCGCTGTGCTCTTCTCACCAGGATGAATTACTTCTTCTCAACCTCCTCCAGATTTCATCTGACAAAACGTTCATTAAGAATCCCTTTGCATAAACATGCACTTCGCAGCTCTCGTTATTTGATTTTCCTGGATGTCTTACATACGAAAAAACGTTCACAGCAACTTGATTTGCAAAAGGAAACCGCGCTCTCTTTCATTATCACAATGCAACCTACATTTCAATACAGTTGAGTCAACAGGCTCAAGCCATTTTTTGAAATTTTGTAACAGCGGAAATGGATGTAAACTGACTCTTCGCGTTCCAGTTTCAATACGACAGCTGTGATCATCTGAAAACAGCCCCACGAAAATGCCATTGATGACAGCGACGAGAGTGGGATTCGAACCCACGCGTGCAGAGCACAACGGATTAGTAATACATCGCCTTAACCTCTCGGCCACCTCGTCACAGACCGTGGCGCAGCTATGACCTTATGAATAATTGAATTGGGTAAATTATGCAGAGCAGCAGATATTTCTCCCTGGTGTTGGTAAAATGATAAATAACATAGTACGGTTCCAAGACTATGGTCTGACCCCTGGGTTGTGGGGCAAGTGCACTCCCACTGTCACACAATGCACACAGTGATCTGAACAAAAATGAGGAAATGAATATGTAACAAGGTCTGTTGAATACTGAGAATATTTGAAGTCAACGGAATGAAGACCCCAGACAGCAGGAGGTGTTCTTTCAATAAAGAGTTGAATAAAGCTCTTAAGGATAGTGGAATCAAGGGTTATCGGGATAAGGCAGGAACAGGATACAGATTGAGGATGTTCAGGCCATGATCATAATGAATGGTGGTGCTGGTTCGAAGGGCAGAATGGCCTACTCCTGCACCTGCTGTATATTGTCTATTAAATTGCCTGTGAGGAATTGTTTTCCAGACTGGAGGAGAGTGCATAGTGCTCAATGTCATTATTCGGAACACCTAACTTCCGCTCAGATGTTTTTGACACGCACTTGTGTACAGAACAGACAATTTCAAAATCCAAAATAAGGCTAAACTGACAATTGAAGGCAACAATGCAAAAACCTTGATCTGTATCATTTTCCTGCACTGTGTGACACCAAGTCACTGTATGATCACAGCAACACAGTGAGCAAGTGTCAGAAGGAAAATGAGGGCAGTGTCAGAGCGCATACTGGGAGCAACAGGTGACAGACGGGGATGTGCATATCCCACAACTGGAACACTTCCCAAACAGCGGACTGCGGTGGAAGGATTCAGAGGGAGTTTACACTATGAAATTCGATGCCAGAGACACAATGGAGATCTGTCATTGAGTCTGTTCAAGATGAAGATTTTAAGATTTCTACAGATGCAAAACAAAATAAAAAGCTCATGGGTTAGTGAAGGCAAAAGATTACATTGTACATATCATCAATCTACCCATCTTTTCAATGAGGACCTCACCACTTTCCTCACGCGGGGACAGAATCACTCGTGAAGATGATCATATAATCCCCATTCCTAGCCTTGGAATCAGAGAAAGTCGGTTTCCCAAATGTTAAGGTAAAACCAGGAATGTGGAGTTAAGCATTAATGTGTTGCTCCTGTGCTGAAGGTGACCAGTGCACGGTATCTCTGTCTCAGTTTTGGGGGGGGTTTGCCGAAGTTTGAAGTTTGAGTCTCACATGGAGCAGCTTCAATTTGTCGTCGTGTTGCGGGATACGGACAGAAGGTCGAGTTGATGGGAAAATACCCGTGTTTGTGGATAGAGAAACAACCTTTTCCGAATAATGACTCCTTGATCTACAAACATACTGCAAGTATCTAAAACGTGAAGAGACATATGTGGAGAGAGAGAGGCTAAGGTGATTTTTTTAGCAGGTGGATAACGTTTCCCATGAGCACTGCTTTAAATTCCGGGAAAATTGATGTTGAACTGGTTTCATGTTTCACAGTTTGTTACAAACTCACAAAGCTTGTTGCAATAATCATAAAAAAAGAAATCACATAGGACCGTTTGAATATTGTATTGAATTGAATTTTGGTCTGAGCATACTTTATCTTCAATGGCGTGCTGCAGAGCAGTACAGGGGGTTAACAATACAAAAGGACCGAGTCTTCTTGGTGGATTTCTTGGGTGGAGTTAAGAATGTACGAAATATACATAACATCATGTGAATGTGGTCAAATTTTTAAAGTGGGTGTTGCCTCTCCAAGTGATGATTCAATTCCTGCTCATTAGGATATAATTTCTATCTGCAGTTATTTTAGGACATCAGCTCCATTTACAGAGTTTCACCTTGAATAATACGCCACAGTTTACCAATCCATGAACTTGTTATACTCAGTCTTATTCAGTTGTACATGTTCATGAAATATCTTTGTGTCTGAAGTCAACAAATTCGAAATTGTTACGCAACTATACTGACTTTCACTCAATGGTAAATTCTCTCCTTGTACGTTTGTTCGTGTATCTTTTAAAACACTCTGAAATCAGCTTCTACGTTTTATTTCTGTAAAGTCGTTCACGATTTAAATAACTCTATTGAGTGGAAGAAACTCTCATCCAAACTTTTCTTCATCATTCACTAATGGTTTTCAAGCTCTAACGAAAGTTATTGATTCACTCAAAAGAGGGACTTTCCCCGATTTACTCATTCAAACCTCGCGTTACGTGCAAATCTCATTTGTTTCTATTAAACTTGCGTGTTTGTGCATCCAGCATTTCCAAATCTCGTGAATAAACTACTTAATTCTTTCTATCATCCCTTTTGTATCCTTTCTGATATTTTTATGTCTCAGTAAACAACGTCACTTGGCTTTCTAATATCTTGCTATCCAGGAAACAGCGTCTGTGCGCTTTCTAACTTCTTTACATGTTTTTGGTGGAGAATGAGGACAAGGATTACACACAGTGTTCCCACTGAGTGTGACAAAAAGATTTTACAGTTACACGATGAACTCATTGCTTTGTAAATATGACGCCTCTATTTATAAACTCCAATAAGGTAAATTACTATCTATCCAGTTCATGAACATCGTCTCCATGGAGACGAAAAGTTTCTATCACTTCCTTTATTCTTCCACGGAATGTCTGAAAGGTTTGAAAGGCCCAACATCTCCAAATCACCGTGTCCTGAGTCAGTCCCATCTATTTCTAAAGGCGACTGAAGTTCAAATACTTCATAGTGTGTCTCCAGTCATTCCAGTGCAGACTGGTTCTGGACAGTAAATGCCATCACCAAAGGTCACTGTGGATCTGAAATCAACAGTTTTCACATAGTAATGGTCGTAGCTATTGTGTGTCGTATGTCCGTGTTCTTGTTCAATTTGTTCATCATTTCATGGGTCCCTGTATTGAATTCTACTGAATGATTAATTTGTGAATGGAGACATTCCCTTCACCACTCATTCGAAACTCCATGGAACAGTGAAAGATTTAACCCATACGCTTCCAGAGGACAGTCCTGCCATTACTGGGATGAATCAGTCAACATTCCCCACGTATCCTCGAAGGCAAGGATTTCCTTTCCCATTTTAGGAGATCATAACAGCACTGAATCCCATGTGTGCGTTCATGAAAACCAAAACAGTTGCAGCAAGACTTTAAAACTAAGATTTTGCTATCTGCTTGCATTGGTTGCCCCAAACATTACATTCCATATTATGGTATGTTTCTGGATGAAAGCACTTTCTGAATCTTGAGCAATTATATTTCAGTTTTGTCAAAAAAACTATCATTCGCCGTTCTCCCTTTCCCTTTCAGTTTCCCGTTTTATATCCCGTGTTTTATCGGTTTATCTAAAGTTTTCAATAATTTCAATCAATCTCCCTCCTGATTGCCAATCCGAGAGAATGCCGCAATTTTGTCAATTTATATGCAGTGCAGCTGGAGGGCGCGGTCACCCAGTGGAAAGGCATTGGTCACGTGAACCAAATAAAAGTAGCCGGCTGGTGGAATGTGGCCGTTCCATCACAGTCATATTTAAAACATCGAACGTAATCTTTAGCCAAATCATATTTGCAGAAAATAAGAAAACAAAAATGAAAAAATTGCTGATGTTGAAAATCAAACAAAAACAGATGTTGCTGCAATATTTCAGGCCGTCTGACAGCATCTGTGGAGAGACAGACCCAATGGATGTGAAACGTTAACTGTGATTCATCTGCACAGTTGCTGCCAGCATACCTGTGATTTTTCAGCAATTTCTGTTTTTGTTTCAGATTGGCAGATTTTGTCGCAGTCCATGAGAACAGTGCTCATTAGAATCAAAGAGACAGCATGGACCTGGGAGTGTGAAATGAGACAGTAATAATGAATGAGTGGAGAATATTGTACTGGAAAAGCACAGCAGGTCAGGCAACATCCGAGGAGCAGGAGAATGGACGATTTAGGCATAAGCCATTCATCAGGAATTAGGCTTGTGAGTCGGGCAGAGGAACAAAGCTGAAGCCAGGTGCCAACTCGCAGGCACCTCCTCCTACTGAACCCGATCACAACCTCTCCTCCCCTCAACAAACCATCATCTCGCAGACCATTCACAATCTCATCACCTCTGGGCATCTCCCATCCACAAACTTCATCCTCATTGTCTGTGAACTGCGCACTCCCCAATTCTACCTCGTTCCTAAGATTGACAAACCTGACTGCCCCAGTCGACCTATTGTCTCATCCTGAGCCTCTCGCATCCGAATCATTTACTCCTACGTTGACACAATCCTCTTTCCCCATTTCAGGAAATGCCTACTTACATTCGTGACACCCCAATGGATTTCACCTCCTCCAAGAATTTCGTTTCCCTGGCCCTCAATGCGTCATCTTCACCATGGACATGCAGCCCCTGTACAAATCCATCTGCCATGACAGAAGTCAGCAAGCCTTCCATTTCATAATCTCACAGCATCCCAACCATTCCCTTTCCACTGACATCCTCATCCACCTAGCTGAACTGGTCCTCACAATCAACAACTTCTCTTTCCAATTCTCCCACTTCTTCCATCGAAACTGGTAGCCACGGGCACCCGCATCGGACCTAGCTATGCCTGTCTGTTTGTCAGATACGCGGAACCGTCCATCTTTCGCAGTTACACAGGCACCATCCTCCATCTGTACCTCCTCTGCATTGATGAATGTTTGGTGCCACTTGGTGCTCCAACGAGCAGGTTGAATTGCTAACCAACTTTACCAACACCTTCCACTCCGACCTCAAATTTATCCGGATCAGCTTGGCAATTTCCCTCAACTTCCTGGACCTCTCCATCACCGACTCTGGCGACTGACGAATTACAGACATATACTACAAGCCCACCGACTCCCACATGTATCTAGACTACATCTCCTCCAACCCTATCTCATGTAAGAAGACCATTCTTTATTCCCAATTCCTCCTCCTCCAGCACATCTCTTCCAGGATGACCAATTACACCTCAGAAAGAGCCAGTTGGTCTCCTTCTTCCACGATCACAAATTGCCTTCCCACGTGGTTGACAGCGCACTCAAGTTCATCACCTCCATTTCACACACCACCACCCTTGAAGCCACCCCTCTCAACGCAACAAGGACAGAACCACCTGGTGCTCACTTTACACCCCATCAAACTCCGCATAAACGCATCATATTCTGTCGCTGATGCCACCTCCAAACAGACACCACCAACAGAGATATGTTTCGCTACCCAGCCCTTCCAACATTCCGTAAAGACCATTCCCTCAATGACCCCCTCTTCAGGTCCACACATCCCCCCACCAGCCCACAACCCTCTCCTGGCACCTTTCACTGCCACCAAAGGAAGGGTGAAACGAGCACCCACATCACTCCCCTCACCTCAGCCAAGGCCCGAAGGGATCATTCCACATCCATTAGAAATTCACCTGTACAGCTACCAATGTCATCTACTGAATCCGTTGCGCCCAGTGTGGTCTCCTCTACATCAGGGAGACAGGAAACCTTCTTGCAGATCATTTCAGAGAACATCTCTGGGACACCCGCACCCACAAACTTCACCGTCCCGTGGCTGAACACTTCAACTCCCCCTCCTACCCCATCAAAGACATACAGGTCCTGGATGTCCTCCACTGCCAACCGTTACCACACACCGCCTGTAGGAGGAACACTACACATTCCGCCTTGGGACTCTAACACCACACGGGATAAATGTGAATTTGGACAGTTACTTCATTTCCCCTCCCAAAAGCACAAGCCTTCAACTCGGCACCGCCCTCTCAACCCATTCCAACACTGCCATTTCTAACCTATTATCTTCTCCCTCCGATTCATCCATCTATTGCTTTCCAGCTATTTCCCCTTAACCCCACACCACTTCCATTTATTTCTCAGTCCCGACTCACAAGCCTTATTCCTGCTGAAGGGCTTAAGCCTGAAACCTGAATTCTCCTGCTGGTCGGATGTTACCTGATCTGCTGTGCTTTTCCAACATCACACTACCAACTCTGATCTCCAGCATCTGCTGCCCTAACTTTATCCTTGGAATTATCAATGACCGGAGAGTGCAGATATCCCTCGATTGCAGTGATCACAGTGTGACTGAGTTTTCCATTTATTTTGGGTGAGGGCAGGCTGCATCTGAGACGAGCGATTAACATCTAAACAACGGGACTGGTATCAGATAGCGAAGTTAGGGTGGGCTGAAGTGAAGTGGAAAATTCTGTCAGAAGATGGGTCAGTACAACTGCATCACATCACCCAGACTGTAAAAGACATGCAGAAGGAGAAAATCAACTTCAGTATAAGCACAATGACAGGTCAAGTGGAAAGGAGACAATACAACGCACTGAGGTGCAGTGGAATTATTTATGTGAAAGGATTCGATATATAAGCTACACCTTTACATATGGACTGCCATCACATTGGAAAAAGGAATTCCCTGCAGTTTTACGGCGACATTTGCCTGTTGACATCACAATGTTGAGAGACACTGACATAGTTTCTTCTGTAGCAGCGTGGCCGAGTAAAAGCATGATCGTCCCATCAACCAGAATTCAGTACTTCAAAGCTCTCCTCTGCACTGTACAACTTGTTTGCTGCTTCTGTAGTCAGATCTCAATCGCTTCACTGTGTATCTTCTTCTGCTTCCTGCTTCATGGAAACACTTGAAACGTGAATAAATCCACTTTCCACTTTCACTAATCTTTTGCAACTTCCGAGTTGGCACAGGTACGAGTGACCGATTGGCCTTCTCGAGCGTTCTCACTCTGGTATGATCTGAATGATAAAGTACACTGTGTCTAATCTGCAGAATGTCCCCACGCGGGATGGTGCTGTTTATCCCATCCCCGGGGACTGAGCTGTCTCTATTGGCAGAGTCTTCAGCCATTTCCCTCCACTTGCAGGCATTATGACGGGATGTAAATGCGGATATGCTCTGAAGCTTCCTCTCACGGGCACAGCCAGGTGCAACAGCGCCGCTGGAACTTAACAACTTTGATTGCGAACTTCCTCCAAATATCATTTATTTGAGAGAGAGAGAATCGTGCTGAGCTGGTGGGAAAGAGAGAAATGCGCTGTGAACTCTCTTCCCTCAGTAAAATTCAAATAAGTGCATTTTTGTGCTGCCCATTTGATGTTCAGAATCAATCTTCGCAGAACATTCCAGCAGAAAGGCTTTTGTTTCAGAGGCGTCGGTTTCTTTGCTGCAATCGGGCATCAGTTAACATCTGAGTCCCAACTGTCCTAGATGACGTGACTCCGAATGAAACCCTCACTCACTGAGAACCATCCTCACAGCCAGGAGCTGCGGGGCTGCAGGCAGTCCAAAGAGGAAGGGAGCATTAAAAACGAGCCATTATTTCTCCCTCAGCCACTCTGTCACAGAGACAGGGAGAGGGACGGCAGAAACGTGTGACATCATTCACGTGCCGACAGAAGCCGTTCAGCCCATCGAGGCCACGGTAATTCTCTATCGCTTTCTTCTCTCTGAGGTTATTCATCATCAGTGCTGCTTGTTCTAATAATAGGAAAGTGTATCTGTGTCGAAATGCTGTCTCCAACAGACTGAACCACATGTCATTCACGGCTGTTCATTTCACTGGAGGACCCTGCTGTGTGACACAGCGTGGGGAATAACTGCAAGGCGTCATGTGCATGGTACATGCTACAACTGACTTTTCTCATCTTCGCCAGTGTATTCCCAGCTCAGGCAAATGACTTTGCGAATCAGGACATAACAGACCGACAGAGAACAGCAAAACAAATCTTCCATACCTTCAAACGTGGGTTTCCTCAAATGTATAAATGTGCATCTATTTCAGATACCATTGAGTGTACTGACGCAGAAGGCTCATCAATATGCAATGTGAAGAACGGAGCACTGTTATAGTGAAACTCTTGCAGTTGCAGTGCATACACTGAGAGCTGGAATTGTCATCGAGCAGAGGATGCTTTTCATTCATTAATTTCTGGATTATGCGCTCACCACGATCCCTCTGGGCCGTTCTGTTATCGCTGACCACAGCAGTTTCACGCAGTCTTCAGGTTTTTGGAGCATGTACCTTCGAGGATGACGTCAAAAGATCTTCACTGTTATTGTGTGATACACTGTGGCACAGATGTGTCCCAGCTGTGTCAATATAACCACTCTGTAACTTCCCCAATTCTGCTGTTTTAATTACAAATGCAATCAGAATCACAAAATGTGTCACACTGCAGACTGATGCCATGCAGCCCACCTTCACTCTGCTAGCTCCACGCAACGAGGAAATGACTGTGTTTTGATTGATTGATTGTCACATGTACCTAAGTACAGTGGAAAGCGTTGTTTGCGATTGGTAAAGGCGGATCATATTAATCAAGGACATGCAGATCACTGCGTGAGGAAAGCAAAATTTGACCAGACTTAGGAATTCAGGTTACTCCGTATCGGACGTGCGCTCAGCAAAATCCACATTGGCAAGATAGCATTCTTTCAAGTTAGACAATCCATTTCTCAGAGCAGCAATGGCCGAGAAGAAGCAGTTCTTGAACTTGCTTGTGTACGTTTTCAAGCTTTGGAATCTTTATCTGAAACCGATCTCATCAAAATCATATCTTCACAGTCAAAAATGGAGTAGTGTGCAAAATTGCAAGGCTCATCCGCAATGTGAACCCGAGAGCTCTCGCACGTATGTCACCTGTCTGAGGCAATATCACACCCGAGATAAACGATCCAGAACGGCGCCAGACATGGTAACCAGAAATCAGGTGAGTTTGTTGGTTAACTAAGGCTATTTCTGCTGTTTCAGAGTGAAAGAAGCACAGAGTCTTATTAACATTTCCTTTCCATTCTGACTCGCTTCTCCCAGGAGGCTGTGCTAACTGCTTTCCCGGAACAGGGCGGTCTTCATTGAGAACTGGACTAACTCATTTTCCATTGTCACGCAGTGTTGGTGGACAGCAGTTTGAACGTGGTCTTCAGCTCCCTATCAAACAAGAGTTTGTGGAGCGGGGTAAGCATCTGGCGGAAGTGGGAAGTATGGGAATTCTGGAAAGGTGTAGAAAAGGGAGATCGTGCATGCACAAGAAATCATCTTTTTGGAACCATTGTCCAAATAATGCCACCTGAGAGAGCGAGAAAATGCAGAACTGCGAGGAAAGAGTGAATGTCTCCCCATTATTCAGGAACAGTGTCTGTGCTTCTCGAAGTCACAGGGAGGCTTCTGCTGTCTGAATCAGCATGGGATGTTACTGCAGCGAGTCCCATCGATCACGCAGCTGCTGTGTATACATTTTTCCACGTTGCCTCCAGTTCACATCAAAGATTACACAGCTCACCTCATCCTAGAGTGACAGGGAAGAGAAGGAAGCGATTCAGACCATCCCTGGGGATAAATTGGATGTGGGAGAGCGGACAGTCTCGACTTGTTCCAGCATTTAAAATCTTGGTCCGTTTGGCAACAAAAGCAGGAAGCAGGAACTGTTTATCTTGCTTCTTAAAACAGGTGATTAAATTTTGAAGAGCATAGATATTTCTCCCTGGTGTTCATGAAATGATCAAGAGCAGAATACGGTTCCCTGAGTATGGTCTGACTTCTGGGTTATGGGCCCAGGGCACTCCCACTGTGATATTCTGTTCACAAGAGCTGACCACATGGAAAGAAATGACACAGTGACAAGATCGATTGAATCGGATTCTGTGAAAAAACAGAAGCCGATGGAATGAAAAGCGCCATGAGAGCGAGAATAAAACATTATATGTGAGGAAGTTGTTTTCCAGATTCGAGGAGAGTGCACAGTGCTGTTTCCAGGGGTCAATATCTGGATAAGTCGACTGAATCAGCATCGACTGTTATTGTACTGGATCTTTTGTACAATGTTGAAAAAGTACGGGTAATTTGTATCGAGGAGACAACTTCAAAATCCTCAATGATGCAAAACACACAAAATTAGGTGAACAACAAAGCAACTGCAGAAACTCGTGTTACGTCATGGGGTAAACGCCCCGGCTCAACCTTTGCTCAAATTCGCTCTCTGTAAAATTCCTGAGCAAGAGATTCGAACAGTGAATGGTCTATGTTAATAAACACTGCTCAAATCTCACAACTTCAGTCTTTAATACGCCCCTACATGTATGTCTGACAACAGTAATTGCTCCCTCACTGTCTTACTTCAGCACACGTAGAGAAAAAATACACATGAGAACAACAGTCACATATGTGATGGGGATTTGACCCGATGCACACCTCTTCCCACCCTGCCTCTTGCACACCTCTTCCCACCCTACCTCTTGCATTTCACCTCTTCCCACCCTACCTCTTGCAAAAATGCCATCCCGTATTCCCAATTCCTCCGCCTCCGCCGGACCTGTTCCCAGGGGGACCAGTTCCGCCACAAAACACACTAGAAGGCCTCCTTCTTTAGAGAACGCAATTTCCCTTCCCACGTGGTTAAAGATGCCCTCCAACGCATCTCGTCTACATCCCGCACCTCCGCCCTCAGACTCCACCCCTCCAACCGTAACAAGGACAGAACGCCCCTGGTGCTCACCTTCCACCCTACAAACCTTCGCATAAACCAAATCATCCGCTGTAATTTCTGCCACCTGCAAACAGACCCCACCACCAGGGATATATATTCCTAACCCTAACCCTCCCCTTTCCACCTTCCACAAAGACCGTTCCCTCCGTGACTACCTGGTCAGGTCCACGCCCCCCTACAGCCCACCCTCCAATCCTGACACTTTCTCTGCCACCGCAGGAACTGGAAAACCTGTGCCCACACCTCCTCCCTCACCTCTCTCCAAGGCCCTAAAGGAGCCTTCCATATCCAATAAAGTTTTACTTGCACATCCACTAATATCATTTATTGTATCCATTGCTCCCGATGCGGTCTCCTCTACATTGGGGAGACTGGGCGCCTCCGAGCAGAGCGCTTTAAGGAACATCTCCGGGACACCCGCACCAATCAACCACACCGCCCTGTGGCCCAACATTTCAACTCCCCCTCCCAGCCTGCCGAATACATGGAGGTCCTGGGTCTCCTTCACCGCCACTCCCTCATCACTAGACGCCTGGAGGAAGAACGCCTCATCTTCCGCCTCGAAGCACTTCAACCCCAGGGCATCAATGTGGACTTCAACAGTTTCCTCATTTCCCCATCCCCCACCTCACCCTAGTTCTAAACTTCCAGCTCAGCACTGTCCGCATGACTTGTCCAGAATTGTCCTACCTGCCTAGCGCCTTTTCCACCTATCCACTCTACCCTCTCCTCCCTGACCTTTCACCTTAATCCCCTCCCCCAATCATGCATTGTACTCCATGCAACTTTCTCCCCACCCCCACCCTCCTCTAGTGTATCTCTCCACACTTCAGGCTCACAGCGTTAATTGCTGATGAAGGGATTCTGCCTGAAACCTCGATTTCGAAGCTACTCGGATGCTGCCTGAACTGCTGTGCTCTTCCTGCACCACTAATCCAGAATCTGGTTTCCCGCATCTGCAGTCATTGTTTTTACCGCCTTGCAGTTATTCCACACGCTGTGTCGCACAACATGGTCCTCCGGTGAAATGAACAGCCGTGAATGACATGTAGTTCAGTCTGTTGGAGACAGCATTTCGAGATAGATACAGTTCCCTATTATTAGAACAAGCATAATGAATAATCTCAGAGAGAAGCAAGTGACAGAGATTTACCGTGGACTCGATGGGCTGAACGGCTTCTGTCGGCACGTGAATGACGTCACACCTCTCTGCCGTCCCTCTCCCTGTCGCTGTGACAGAGGCGTTGAGGGAGAAATAATGGCTCTTTTTAATCCTCCCTTCCTCTTTGGCCTTTCTGAAGCCTCGCAGCTCCTGGCTGTGGGGATGGTCCTCAGTGAGTGAGGGTTTCATTCGGAGTCGCTTCATCAGGGACAGTTGGGACTCAGATGTTAACTGATGCCCGATTGCAGCAAAGAAACGGACGCCTCTGAAACAAAAGCCTTTCCGCTGGAATGTTCTGCGAAGATTGATTCTGAACATCAAATGGGCAACACAAAAATGCACTTATTTGAATTCTACTGAGGGAAGAGAGTCCACAGCCCATTTCTCTCTTTCCAACCAGCTCAGCACCTTTCTCTCTCTCTCAAATAAATTATTTTTGGAGGAAGTTCGCAATCGATGTCGCTAAGTTCCAGCGGCGCTCTTGCACCTGGCTGTGCCCGTGAGAGGAAGCTTCAGATCATATCCGCACTTACATCCCCTCATAATGCCTGCAAGTGGAGGGAAATGGCTGAATACTCTGCCAATAGAGACAGCTCAGTCCCCGAGGATGGGATAAACAGCACCGTCCCAGTGGGAACATTCTGCAGATCAGACACAGTCCACTTTATCATTCAGATCATACCAGAGTGAGAGCGCTCGAGAAGTCCAAGCGGTCGCTCGTACCTGTGCCAACTCGGGAGTTGCAAAAGATTAGTGAAAGTGGAAAGTGGATTTGTTCACGTTTCAAGTGTTTCCATGAAGCAGGAAGCAGAAGATACACAGTGAAGTGATTGAGATCTGACGACAGGAGCAGCAAATAAGTTGTACAGCACAGAGGAGAGCTTTGAAGTATTGAATTGTGGTTGATGGGACGATCATGCTTTTACTCGGCCATGCTGCTACAGAAGAAACGATGTCAGTGTCTCTCAACTTTGTGATGTCGCAGGCCAATATCGCCATTATACTGCAGGGAATTCCTTTTCCCAATGTGAGGGCAGTCCATATGTAAAGGTGTAGCTTATATATCGAATCATTTCACAGAAATAATTTCACTGCACTTCAGTGTGTTGTATTGTCTCCTTTCCACTTGACCTGTCCTTGTGCCTGCACTGATGTTGATTTTGTCCTTCTGCCTGTCTTTTACAGTCTGGATGATGTG
Organism: Chiloscyllium punctatum; assembly: GCF_047496795.1. NCBI lineage: Eukaryota > Metazoa > Chordata > Chondrichthyes > Orectolobiformes > Hemiscylliidae > Chiloscyllium > Chiloscyllium punctatum. The sequence goes on along the minus strand of NC_092785.1, from coordinate 55,181,724 downwards.
ATGCAATTGTACTGTTCCATCTTCTGATAGAATGTTCCACTTCACTTCAGCCCGCCCGAACTTCGCTATCTGATATCATTCCGGTTGTTTAGATGGTAAGCGCTCGTCTCAGATCCAGCCTGCCCTCACCCAAAATAAATGGAAAACTCAGTCACACTGTGATCACTGCAAGCGAGGGATATTTTCACTCTAAGGTCATTGATAATTCCAAGGATAAAGTTAGGACTGCAGATGCTGGAGATCAGAGTTGGTAGTGTGATGCTGGAAAAGCACAGCAGATCAGGTAGCATCCGAGGAGCTGGAGATATCAGGTTTCAGGCTTAAGCAATTCATCTGGAATAAGGCTTGTGAGTCGGGGCTAAGAGATAAATGGAAATGGTGTGGGGTTAAGGGGAAATAGTTGGAAAGCAATAGATGGAAGAATAGGAGGGAGAAGAAAATAAGTCAGAAATAGCAATGATGGAATGGGTTGAGAGGGCGGTGCCGAGTTGAAGGCTTGGGTTTGGGGGAGGGGAAAGGAGGTAACTGTTCAAATTCACATTTATCCCGTGTGGTGTTATGGTCCCAAGTCGGAATATGTGGCGTCCATCCTCCAGGCGTTGTGTGGTAACGGTTTGGCAGTGGAGGAGTTCCAAGACCTGTATGTCTTTGATGGGGTAGGAGGGGGAGTTGAAGTGGTCAGCCATGGGACGGTGAAGTTTGTGGGTGCGGGTGTCCCAGAGATGTTCTCTGAAATGATCTGCAAGAAGTTTTCCTGTCTCCCTGATGTAGAGGAGACCACACTGGGCGCAACGGATTCAGTAGATGACATTGGTAGCTGTACAGGTGAATTTCTAATGGATGTGGAATGATCCCTTCCGGCCTTGGCTGAGGTGAGGGGATTGATGTGGGTGCTTGTTTCGCCCTTCCTTTGGTGGCAGTGAAAGGTGCCAGGAGAGGGTTGTGGGCTGGTGGGGGCATGTGTGGACCTGAAGAGGGGGTCATGGAGGGAATGGTCTTGACGGAATGTTGGCAGGGCTGGGCAGCGTAATATATGTCTGGTCGTCGTGTCTGTGTGGAGATGGCATCAGTGGCAGAATATGATGCGTTTATGCGGTGTCTGATGGGATGTAAGGTGAGAACCATGTGGTTCTGTCCTTGTTGCGTTGAGAGGCGTGGCTTCAAGGGTGGTGGTGTGTGAAATAGAGGTGATGAAATCGAGGGCGCTGTCAACCAGGTGGGAAGGCAATTTGTGATCGTGGAAGAAGGAGACCAAATGGCTCTTTCTGAGGTGTAATTGGTCATCCTGGGAACAGATGTGCTGGAGGAGGAGGAATTGGGAATAAAGAATGGCGTTCTTACACGAGATAGGGTTGGAGGAGATGTAGTCTAGATACATGTGGGAGTCGGAGGGCTTGTAGTATATGTCTGTAATTAGTCAGTCGCCAGAGTCGGTGATGGAGAGGTCCAGGAAGGTGAGGGAAGTTGCAAAGATGATCTGATAAATTTGAGGTCGGAGTGGAAGGTGTTGGTAAAGTTAGTGAGCAATTCAACCTCCTCGTTGGCGCACCAAAGTGGCCCCAAACATTCATCAATGTAGAGGAGGATCAGGTGGAGGATGGTGCCTGTGTAACTGCGAAAAATGGACAGTTCCGCGTATCTGACAAAAAGGCAGGCAGAGCTAGGTCCTATGCGGGTGCGCATGGCTACCAGTTTCGATGGAGGAAGTGGGAGAATTGGAAAGCGAAGTTGTTGATTGTGAGGACATGTTCAGCCAGGTGGATGAGGATGTCGGTGGAAAGGCACTGGTTGGGATGATGTGAGATTAAGAAATGGAAGGCTTGCTGACTTCTGTCACGCAGATGGATTTGTACAGGGACTGGATGTTCATGGTGAAGATGACGCGTTGTGGGTCAGTGAAAAGAAATTCTTGGAGGAGGTGAAGTGCATAGGGGTGTCACGAATGTGTCACGAGCGGGCATTTCCTAAACTGGGGAGAGAGGATTGTGTCGAGGTTGGAAGAGATTATTCGAATGGGACAGGCTCAGGATGAGAGAGAAGGTCGACTGGGGCAGTCAGGTTTGTGAATCTTAGGAAGGAGGTAGAATCGGGAATTCTGCGGTTCACGGACAATGAGGTTGAAGGTTGTGGATGCGAGATGCCCAGAGCTGATGAGATTGTGGATGGTCTGGGTGATGATAGTTTGGTGAGGGGAGGAGAGGTTGTGATCGGGTTCAGTAGGAGGAGGTGCCTGCGAGTTGGCACCTGGCTTCAGCTTTGTTACTCTGCCCGACTCACAAGCCTAATTCCTGATGAATGGCTTATGCCTAAATCGTCCATTCTTCTGCTCCTCGGATGTTGCCTGACCTGCTGTGCTTTTCCAGTACAACACTCTCCACTCATTCGTTGTTACTGTCTCATTTCACACTCCCAGGTCCATGCTGTCTGTTTGATTCTACTGAGCACTGTTCTCATGGACTGCGACAAAATCTGCCAATCTGTCACAGAAAAAGAAATTGCTGTTAAATCACAGGTGTGCTGTTTTTGTTTGATTTTCAGCATCAGCAATTTTTTTCATCTTGTTTTCTTATTTTCTGCCAATATGATTTTGCTAAAGATTACGTTAAATGTTTTAAATATAACTGTGCTGGAACGGCCAGATTCCACCAGCTGGCTACTTTTATTTGGTTCACGTGACCAATGCCTTTCCACTGGGTCACCGCGCCCTACAGCTGCACTGCATATAAATTGACAAAATTGTGGCATTCTCTCGGATTGGTAATCAGGATCGAGATTGATTGAAATATTGAAAACTTAAGATAAACTGATAAAATACGGGATATAAAACGGGAAACTGAAAGGGAAAGAGAGAACAGCGAATGATAATGTTTTGACAAAACTGAAATATAATTGCTCAAGATTCAGAAAGTTCTTTCATCCACAAACATACCATAATATGGAATGTAATTTTTGGGAAAACCAATGCAAGCAGATTGCAAACTCTTAGTTTTAAAGTCTTGCTGCAACTGTTTTGGTTTTAATGAAAGCGCACATGGGATTCAGTGCTGCAATGATCTGCTAAAATGGACAAGGAAATCCTTGGCTTCGAGGAGACGTGGGGAATGTTGACTGATTCATCCCAGTAATGGCAGGACTGTCCTCTGGAAGCGTATGAGTAAATTCTTTCAATGTTCCATGGAGTTTCGACTGAGTGGTGAAGGTAATGTCTCCATTCACTAATTAATCATTCAGTAAAATTCAACACAGGGACCCATGAAATGATGAACAAATTGAACAAGAACACGAACATCCGATACACAATAGCTACGAGAATTACTATGCGAAAACTGTTGATTTCAGATTTACGGTGGCCTTTAGTGATAGCATTTACTGTCCAGAACCAGTCTGCATTGGAATGATGGGAGACACCCTATGAAGTACTTGAACTTCAGTCGCCTTTAGAAATAGCTGAGACTGACTCAGGACATGGGCATTTCTAGATGTTGGCCTTACAAACCTTTCAGACATTCCGTGGAAGAAGAAAGGAAGACATAGAAAATTCTCGTCTCCATCGAGACGATGTTCATGAACTGGATAGATAGTAATTTACCTTATTGGAGTTTATAAATAGAGGTGTCATATTTAAAAAGCAAAGAGTTCATAGCATAACTGTAAAATCTTTTTGTCACTCTCAGTGGGAACATTGTGTGTAATCCTTGTCCTCATTCTTCACCAAAAACATGTGAAGAATTTAGAAAGGGCACAGACGCTGTTTCCTGGATAGCAAGATATTAGAAAGCCAAGTGACGTTGTTTACTGAGACATAACAATATCAGAAAGGATACAAACGGGATGATAGAAAGAATGGAGGAGTTTATTCACGAGATTTGGAAATGCTGGATGCACAACCACGCAAGTTTGTTGTAAACAAATGAGATTTTCAAATAACGCTAAGTTTGAATGAGTAAATCGGGGAAAGTCCCTCTTTCTAGTGAACAGATAACTTTAGTTAGAGCTTGAAAACCATTAGTGAATGATGAAGAAAAGTTTGGATGAGAGTTTCTTCCACTCAATAGAGTTTTTAAAATCATGAACGACTTTCCAGAAATAAAACGTAGAAGCTGACTTCAGAGTGTTTTAAAAAATGCACGATCAAACGTACAAGGAGAGAATATACCATTGAGTGAAAGTCAGTGTGGTTGCGTGACAATTTAGAATTTGTTGACTTCAGACACAAAGATATTTCATGAACACGTACAACTGAATAAGACTGAGTATGACAAGTTCATGGAGTGGTAAACTGTGGCGTATTATTCAAGGTGAAACTCTGTAAATGGAGCTCATGTCCTAAAATAACTGCAGACGGAAGTTATATCCTGATGAGTAGGAATTGAATCGTCACTTGGAGATGCAACACCTACTTTAAAGATTTGACCACATTCACATGATGTTATGTATATTTCGTACATTCTTAACTCCACCCAAGAAATCCACCAAGAAGACTCTGTCCTTTTGTACTGTTCACCCTCTGTACTTCTCTGCAGCACGCCATTTCAGATAAAATATGCTCAGACCAAAATTCAGTTCAATACAATATTCAAACGGTCCTATGTGATTTCTTTTTTTTATTATTGCAACAAACTTTGTGTTTTTGCAACAAACTGTGAAACATGAAACCAGTTCAACATCTATTTTCCCGGAATTTAACGCAGTGCACATGGGAAACGTTATCCATCTGCTGAAAAATCACTTTCGGCTCTCTCTACACACATGTCTCTTCACGTTTTAGATACTTGCAGTATGTTTGTTGATCAAGGAGTCATTATCCAGAAAAGGTTGTTTCTCAATCCAAAAACACGAGTATTTTCCCATAAACCTGGCTTTGCTCAATATCATCTTCTGTCCGTATCCCTCAACACGACGACAAATTGAAGCTGCTCCATGTGAGGCTCAAAATTAAACCTACGGCACAGCACACCTCACCAAACTGAAACAGAGATACCGTGTACTGGTCACCTTCAGCACAGGAGCAACACATTAATGCTTACCTCCAACTTCCTGGTTTTACCTTAACGTTTGGGAAACAGAGTTTCTCAGATTCCATGGCTAGTAACGGGGATTATATGATCATCTTCACCAGTGGTCAGTCCCTGAGTGAGGAAAGTGGTGAGGTACTCATTGTAAAGATGGGTAGATTGATGAAATGTACAATTTCATCTTCTGCCTTCACTAACCCATGAGCTTTTTATTTTGTTTTGCATCTGTAGAAATCTTAAAATCTTCATCTTGAACAGACTCAATGACAGGTCTCCATTGTGTCTCTGGCATCAAATTTCAAAATGTAAACCCCCTCTGAATTCTTGCACCGCAGTCCGCTGTTTGGGAAGTGTTCCTGTGGTGGGAAATGCACTTCCCCGTGTGTCACCTGCTGCTCCCCGCTTGCGCACTGGCACTGCACTCATTTTCCTTCTGACACTTGCTCACTGTGTTGCTGTGATCATACAGTGACTTGGTGTCACACAGTGCAGGAAAATGATACAGATCAAGGTTTTTGCATTGTTGCCTTCAATTGTCAGTTTATCCTTATTTTGGATTTTGAAAATGTCTGTTCTGTACACAAGTGCGTGTCAAAAACATCTGAGCGGAAGTTAGGTGTTCCGAATAATGACATTGAGCACTATGCACTCTCCTCCAGTCTGGAAAACAATTCCTCACAGGCAATTTAATAGACAATAGACAGCAGGTGCAGGAGTAGGTCATTCTGCCCTTCGAGCCAGCACCACCATTCATTATGATCATGGCCTGAACATCCTCAATCTGTATCCTGTTCCTGCCTTATCCCCATAACCCTTGATTCCACTATCCTTAAGAGCTCTATTCAACTCTTTATTGAAAGAACACCTTCTGCTGTCTCGGGTTCTTCATTCTGTTGACTTCAAATCTTCACAGAATTCAACAGACCTTGTTACATATTCATTTCCTCATTTTTGTTCAGATCACTGTGTGCATTGTCTGACAGTGGGAGTGCATTGCCCCACAACCCAGGGGTCAGACCATACTCTTGGAACCGTACTATGTTATTTATCATTTTACCAACACCAGGGAGAAATATCTGCTGCTCTGCATAATTTACCCAATTCAATTATTCATAAGGTCAGAGCTTTTGGTGCATCTCTGACGAGGTGACCGCGAGGTTAAGGCGATGGACTGCTAATCCATTGTGCTCTGCACGCGTGGGTTCGAATCCCACACTCGTCGCTGTCATTAACGGCATTCAACGGTGGTGTTTTCAGATGATCACGGCTGTCGTATGGGAACGCTAATGGTCAGTTTATATGCATTTACGCTATTCCAAAATTTCCAGGAATGGTTTGAGCCTGTTGACTGAACTGTGTTGAAATGTAGGTTGCATTGGGATATTGAAAGGGAGCGTGGTTTCCTTTTGCAAATCAAGTTGCTGTGAACGTTTTTTCGTATGAAAGACATCCAGGAAAATCAAATACCGCGAGCTGCGAAGTGCATGTTTATGCAAAGGAATTCTTAATGAACGTTTTGTCAGATGAAATCAGAAGGAGATTGAGAAGAAGTAATTCATCCTGGTGAGAAGAGCACAGCGAGACAGCACAAAATGATGCCGATACTTCAAAGGGGCAGGGCGTGGGTGTCGGGGCACTGAGAACTGGCTGTAAATGCACAGTGGAGAATTGCCAATGTTGGTGCCGTGCATGGGCACGGAAAGGCTGACACATTGGTCTCGCCCTCGCCCCTTGCTCTCGCCATTGATGAATGCTGGACATAAGGCACAGATAAACACAAGATGTGGGGAGCAAGCTCCCTCTCGTTATGCACACAGTGGATGCATCACATTGAACTATTAACAACTGGAGAAATCAGCATGTTACCTTTAGGGAGTGAAACTAAACTGTGGATCAATGACCGCAGATTCATGCAACATAAACATGAAAAATAATTTAAAATGTAGGGTGAAGGTTTGCTTGCTCAGCTGTAGCTTTGATATCCAGACGTTTCATTACTTGGCTAGGTAACATCATCATCAGTGGTGACCTCCAAGTGAAGAGAATCTGTTGTCTCCTGCTTTCTATTTATATCTTTCTCCTCGATGGGGTTCCTGGGGTTTGTGATGATGTCATTTCCTGTTCGTTTTCTGAGGGGTTGATAGTTGGCATCTCGATCTATGTGTTTGTTTATGGCGTTGTGGTTGGAGTGCCAGGCCTCTATGAATTCTCAGGCGTGTCTTTGATTAGCCTGTCCCAGGATAGATGTGTTGTCCCAGTAGAAATCGTGGTATTTTTAATCCGTATGTAGGGCTACGAGGGAGAGAAGGTCGTGACTTTCTTCCTGTTGTCTTACGTAGTAGTTGTGACAGTCCTTGCATGGAATTTTGTAGATGACGTTGGTTTTGTCTTTGGATTGTTCTGGTTCTTTTAAGTTTGTTAGTTTTTGTTTGAGAGTGTTGGTGGGTTTGTGTGCTACTAGGATTCCGAGGGGTCTTCGTAGTCTGGCTGTCATGTCTGAAACGTCTTTGATGTATGGACAGGTGGTTATGGTTCCTGGCTGTGTTTCGTCTGCTTGTCGTGGTTTGTTCTTGAGGAAAGTGTGGACTGTATTTTTTGAGTATCTGTTCTTCTCGAATACATTGTAAAGGTGGTTTTCCTCTGTTTTCCGAAGTTCGTCTGTGCTGCAGTGTCTGGTGGCTCGTTGGAATACTGTTCTGACGCAGCTTCGTTTGCGTGTGATGGGATGATTGCTGGTGGAGTGAAGTATTTGGTCAGTGTTTGTCGGTTTTGTGTATGCACAGGTTTGTAGTTCTCCGTTGTCTTTTCTTTCTACTGTGTCATTCAGGAATGCGAGTTTGTTGTCGGTTTCTTCTTCCTTGTTGAACTTTATGCCTGTGAGAGTGTTGTTGATGATGTTAAATGTCTTTACTATCTTGTTTCGTTTTGTGATGACAAAGGTGTCATCTGCGTAGCGGACCCAGATTTTGGTTTGATTGTTTCTAGGGCTGTTTGTTCTAGTCTTTGCATTACCGCTTCAGCTCTGAATGCTGATAGCGGAGGTCCTATGGGTGGGCCATTGGGGGTTTGTTTGTAGACGATGTTGTTGAAAGTGTAGTGGGTGGTGAGGCACCGATCCACAAGCTTCATGATGTTTTCGTTGGTAATGTGATTGATGGTGGTTGGTGTGTGTGATGGTCTCTTCTAAAAGTGTGTTTCCTTTGCCATGTCGATGTTGATGAAGGTGAACAGTGCTATTATGTCGAATGAGACCATTGCTTCCCTTACTCTACTTTGGTGTTTTTGATGATTTTTAGGAATTCCTGGGTGGAGTGGATGGAGAGCTGTGAATCTTCTATGAGGTATTTCAGTCTTGCGTGTAGTTCTTTGTCCAGTCTGTAATTTGGTGCTCTGGGTAATGAGACTATGGGTCTGAGGGGGCTCCTGGTTTATGGATTTTTGGTAGTCCGGTTCGACTTGGCCAAAACATTGATCCTGGGACAGTCTAAGCAAAGACACGCCAGAGAATTCCCAGAGGCCTGGCACTCCAACAACAATGCCATAAACAAACACATAGATCAAAAAGCAATCTATCATCCCCGCAGAAAACATACCAGAAATGACGTCACCACAAACCCCAGGAACCCCATCCAGGAGAACGATATAAATAGAAAGCAAGACACAACAGCTTCGCTTCACTTGGAGATCGCCCCTAATGATGTTACTGAGCCAGGTAATGAAATGTCTGTCTATCAAACCTACAGCTCAGCGAGCAAACCTAAACCCTAAACCTCAACCTGAGCTTCAAACCTTCACAAACCTTGCGATTTAAAGTGTCTTTATACGCATATCATTAATAGACTTTTCGTTATAATACCCGTCTGGTTGAAAGAAGAAGACATCACATTTTAAGATAGATGACAACATTACCAATTTTGTTTTGAAATTGAGATTTATTTGGTCATTTTACACAGTGAACAAGTTCATTTTAAATAATGCAAACCACATTCTCTCACCTGGAATAAAAGTGTGATTTCAATATAAACATTGTCCTTGCTAACTCGCAGTTACTCAACATGAAAAATAGGATCAACACATGTTTATTAAGCATAGATCAATTAGCACCATTATCTTACTTTGGATTGACTGCAGTATGCACATGCTAAGTAAGGTTTAAGAAAGAATTACTTTTGGAAATAATGATTTGGTGGTGACTAAAAATAATATTAGCTTCTCATGATGTGGATATTCCACCAATGGTTCCAGTGGTGGAAATGTTCAGTGGCAAGTATTTCTATGATGGTATATACGTATGTGCGCCGCCAGGGATGGGAGCTCCCACTTCATCTGGAACAGCGTCTTTTGACGTGGACCAGGGAGCATTGTGGCATCCGTCTGGGAGTTCCAACCACACCTGGAGCAACTTCCATTGACATGGAGCAGCAGGGAGCATTGGCACATCCGAATGCAAGATCTAACCTCATTGGAGCAGCTTCAGTTGGCCTGGAGCAGGGAGCTTTGGGAGATCATTCTGGGAGCTCCACTCTCACCTCGAGCAGCTTTTAATGACATGTAGCAGCAGGGAGCATTGGGACATCAGAGTGTTAGATCCAACCTCAACTGGACCACTTCTATTGACATGGAGGAGGGAATATTGGGACATCAGACTGGGAGCTCCAACCTCACAAGGATCAGCGTTTAATGACATTTAGCAGCTGGGCGCATTTGGACATCAGAGTGGCAGGTCTAACCTGAACTGCACTACTTCTACTGACATGGAGCAGGGAGCATTGGGACATCAGACTGGGAGCTCCAACTTCAAGTAGAGCCGCTTCTATTGACATGGAGCAGCAAGGAGCATTGGAACGTCAGGTTGGGAGCTCCAACATCACCTGGATCAGCTTGTATTTACATGGAAGAGGAGGGAGGATTGGGACATTAGGCTGGGGGAAAGGATATTCAACTATTTTAATCTTAAGTAAAATATGTTTCAACACCTCAGATGTTAATTGATTTATGAAGAATCTTTCCCGGGAAAATAATTAATTCTTTAGATAGTAAAGTCAAGTCCTGCAAATATTCAACTCAGGAAAACGCATTGGTACAGAGAGAAATGGGAGTGATGTTTCATGTCTTTGTCTTTTCATTTCTGGCCGTCTCTGCACTGGATTACATCACCGGAAGGACGTTTTCACTCATTTCCATCAAATACCGTCAGCTCACTAACGTAATCTAAAGGTGAAAATTAATGGGAATATGCGATGTTATGATTAGGATGGAGTTTACTTCAAATTTTGGTGAAAACGTAGCAAAGTCAGATGCAATTTCCAAGATCAGCAGTGACCTCATTGATTGGCTGATCAGATTGTGAATGGTCGTTTTTTTGAGGACAATTTGAAGTGAATCAATGATGGTGATTATCTTTGTTCTTTGTTCACCTTGTGACTGTTACCGCTTTTGCTCATGTCCTTGTTAACACCACAGCTCTGCAGCGTGTAAAACCTCAGCTGTGCATCTGGCCATTGGCACAGCCATTCGGAGAGCTGGCTCCGGATCAGGCGGTTGTAAGTTCAACTTTTACTTTGCGCAAGCGCATTGTGGAGATTCATCACACATCCAACCTAATCATTTTTGTAATGCTGAGGTGGATAATATTTGAAATTTTCATCTTCACGAGCGAAAATTCTTTCACTGTCTTCGATCAGTTAAACATTGTCAAGAGCTGTCAGAGTAAAAATCACACAGCACCAGATGGTATTGAACAGACGTATTTGGAAGCACCAGTGTTCCATGCACTGCTTCTTCATCAGGTGTTTGTCAACTGTTGGAATCGAAAATGGCTTTGTCTGATTATTAAATGTATCCACCCCAGTCCAACACCAACACCTCCAAGTCATGGGTACAGTCGACACCACGAACGGTCGGTTAAAGCCCAGATGATCTTCCAAAAGATCGCGCATATTGACACAAACATCAAGCTTCTGCAGTAAAACACCCACCTGATGAAGGAGCGGCTCTCCAACAGCTAGTGCTTCCAAATAAACCTGCTGGACTCTGCCCTGATATTGTGTAATTTTTAACTTTGTCTACTCAACTCAAACACTGGCACTTCCGTATCATAGACAACATCAGTCATGTCCCACCGTTGTCAGTGAGGGCAATCCGGGAATAGCCCAATACATTGCTCATGGGTACGTTTCGTTTTCAGAAACCAACGCACTCAATCGCTGCAGCTCCGGTGGATGAAAAGGCAGAAAAGAAATAGCTGAGACTCAGTTTTGACAATATTTTGAAACTTTTTGGGAAGTGGAATCAGAGGAGAATGAAGGATTAACGGTCCGACTGTGCAGAGAGAGGGAAGGCACTATTCCCTTCTTTGATGAGCTGGGGTATTGACTGATCTAAGGCATGAAACAGATTCCTGGTTGAGCTGTGCTCTCTGCATCAGGAATAAGAAGTCCTGATTTTCTAAACGGTAATGAAACCCAGGCCACTCAGTTAAAGCGCTGAATACTAACCACTAGACCACCAGGGATGAGGGCAGAAGCCGTTGCACCGTTTCTTCATAACACAGTTTTTGGAATTATGTCACTGCAGATATGTTTCCCCTCAAAAATGATTGAATTATCGCGTGTTTACAGCACAGATCTGGGTCCCTTCATCTCGTTTCCCAACACTTGGTCTGTAACCTTGTATGCTCTTACATTTCATGTGAGGGCTAATTTCTCTGGAACGTTTTAATCTCGTAAAACACAATAAGTGGGATTAAAGTTTGAGATGGGAACTGAACCCCATTTTTAACCATAGACTGAAGCACGCAGACACAGTTCCCCAAGTGTGTCACAGGCCTCGGGAGAAAACAAGCAGATTTCACCGACTTGTCTGATATTATCCCATTTCAGAGTTCAACACCAATGTCTGGTTACAGCAAAGAAAGGAAGCATTCAGCCCCTCCCGTCCCAGTGTTCCTTGCCCATTGTTTCCCCATTACTCTGTAGTTTATACTGCCTCACCTCGTTCTTGTTGCCAAACTAGATCACTACTCACGCCCGCTATTTCCTGTCCTGCCAAACTTTTTTGCCTCAAGTTCTTGGAATGAAAAACAGGAATGGCCTATTTCAAGCACTTTTCTAGTTTACAAGGACAGTGTTATCGCCACTGAGCAAGCACATTGCCAGCTCAGAGAGAAGGTCTCATCCTTTAGAAACTGAAATGCAAAGATGATTGGATAGCCTCAGTGTTGTAAACCAACCAACAAGACCGGAATCGGGCAGAGGGGATCACGCAGAGAGGGATGGGAGAATAGAATGGCGAATCTCATGGTGTCCAGGGTGATTTTAACAGAAATCTTCCCTGGTGGTATAGTGATGAGCATTCAGTGATTTCACTCTCATGGCTTGTTAAAGGTTAACGTTTACAGTAACCAATATGAAATACTGCCTGATATTTCGAAGCAGAATGATGTTGTGCAGCAGACAGAATCGTTTCCCTGCATGACATTATAAGAGAGCTCAGAAGAGCCAGGAGGAGACATGAGAGCCAGGAGGAGACATTAGAAGTTGTTGGCGGATAGGATCAGGGTTAACCCTAAGTCTTTCCATAGATATGTCAGGAATAAAAGAATGACGAGAGTTAAATTACGGCCAATCAAGAATAATAGTGGGCAGTTGTGTGTGGAGTCAGAGGAGACATGGGCAACACTAAATAAATACTTTTCGACAGTGTTCACTATATAAAATGAAAATGTTGGCGAGGAAGATACAGAGATACTTGCATCTCGACTCGAAGAGATTGAGGTTCACAAGGAAGAGATATTAGAAACACTGTAGAGTGTGAAAATAGACAAGTCCTCTGGGCCAGATGGGATCTATCCTAGGATCCTCTGGGAAGCAAAGGAAGAGATTGCGGAGCCCGTGCCATTGATCTAGAAACCACCATTATCTACAGGAATAGTGCCTGAGGACTGGAGGATTGAAAATGTGTTTCCCTTTTTCAAGAAGGGTAGTAGAGACAACCCTGGTAATTACAGACCAGTGAGTCTCACTTCAATTGTGGCTAAAGCTTTGGAAAAGATTATCAGAATAGGATTTATAATCATCTAGAAAAGAATAATCTGGTCAGGGACAGTCAGCATGGTTTTGTAAAGAGTAGGTCGTGCCTAACGTATCTTATGAGTTTTTTGACAAAGTGACCAAACAGGTGGATGAGAGTAAGCAGGTTGATGTTCTGTATATGGATTTCAGCAAGGTGTTCGATAAGTTTCCCACAGTAGGCTACTATACAAAATGCGGTGGAATGGGATTGTGAGAGACATAGCAGTTTGGATCAGTAATTGGCTCGCTCAAAGAAAACAGAGTGTTGTAGTTCATGCAACATGTTCATCTTGGTGTCCATTTACTAGCGGCATTCCGCAAGGGTCGATGTAGGTTCCAGGGCTATTCGTCATTTTTATAAATGACCTGGATGAGGGCTTAGAAGGGTGGGTTAGTAAATTTGCAGACAACACTATGGTCGGTGGAGTTGTGGATAGTGACGAAGGATGTAGTACGTTGCAGAGAGACATAGATAGGATGCAGAGCTGGGCTGAGAGGTGGCAAATGGAGTTTAATGTGGACAAGTGTGAGGTGATACACTTTGGATGGAGTAATCAGAATGTAAAGTACTGGGCGAATGGTAAGATTCTTGGAAGTGCAGATGAGCAGAGAGATCTCGGTGTCCATGTTCACAGATCCCTGAAAGTTGCCACACAGGTTGACAGGGTTGTTAAGAAGGAAAACAGTGTTTTGGCCTTTATTAATAGAGGGATTGAGTTCTGGAATCAGAAGGTTATGCTGAAGCTGTATAAAGATCTGGTACGGCCACATTTGAAGTATTGTGAATAGTTCTGGTCACCGCATTATAAGAAGGATGTTGACGCTTTGGAAAGGGCGCAGAGGGGATTTTCTAGCATGTTGCCTGATATGGAAGGAATGTATTATGAGGAAAGACTGAGGGCCTTGAGGCTGTCCTCGTTGGAGAGAAGACTGAGAGGCGACTTAATAGAGATATACAAGATAATCAGAGTTTTAGGTAGGGTGGACAGGGAGAGTCTTTTTCCAAGTATGGGGATGGCAAACACGAGGACCACAACTTTAAAGTGAGGGGAGATAGTTATAAGACAGATGTCAGAGGTAGTTTCTTCACTCAGAGAGTAGTTAGGGCACGGAATGCTTTGCCTGTAACGGTGGTAGATTCGCCAAGATTAAGTGCATTTTAGTCGTCATTGGAGAGGCATATGGACGTACATGGAATTGTGTAGATGGAATGGACTTCAGATTAGTATGACAGGGCCGCGCAACATCGAGGGCCGAAGGGCCTGTACTGCGCTGTAATGTTCTCTGTTCTATATGCTGCAGTTCCACATCAGCAATGTCATCTGCAATTGCCTGACATTCAATCATTTTAAAACAAAAACGGAGGGGGCGTCTGGAAAACGGAAGGAGAATACTGGTTTGTGAGAGTTAACTACATACCTCGTGGAGCCAGGTTCAATGTTGATAATGAATATCGGTTTTCCTGTTTACCTTGGTATACTGATCACTTCGGATCAATGACCCAATATTGTCTGCCCTTTGTGTGTTGTTCTTTGTACATTTCACCTCGTTTCAGTGCTCCGGGGGAACCACGCTTTTTAAAATTTGGCACATTTTACTCAGGTCGGTTTTGCAGCTTCATATTAAGGCCAACAATTTTAGGAACAGATAGACACCCTTCAGACCATAAAGTCTACTCCGCTATTGAATGGTTTCATATCTGATCTGATAACCTTGAACTGCAATTTTTTGCCTTTCGCCATAACGCTTGATGTCTTTGCTGTTTGAAGATCTGCCGATCTCAGCCTCATTACACCTAATGACACTTCCTCAACCGCCGTCTGCTACAAGAAAGTCCACTGATACGGAACTGTCTGAGAGAATAAATGCTCCTTCGTCTCTATTTTAATTGTGGGATCCGCATTCTAATACAAAGTTAAAAATCACACAACACCAGGTTATAGTCCAACAGGGTTAATGGAAGCAATAGCGTTTGGAGAGCTGCTCCTTCATCAGGTGGCTGTGGAGTACACAGTGGTAAGGTACAGAATTTATAGCGAAAGGTTACAGTGTAATGTCACTGAAATTATACATTGGAAAAATACCTTGATTGCTTGTTAAGTCTTCCATCTGTTAGAATGACTATGTTAGGTTCATTTCTTTCTTATGTCAATCGGAAAACTTTATTTTAACAGTTACATTCTCAGGTGGAGTTTACAAATTTGTGTCAGCACAGATAATATGTTGAAGGTGTTAGTCCCTGTGTACTGCGTCCATGCCATAATGTTTAGACTGACGCTAATCTAAAAAAAACAACATGCTGCAGACAAGGATGCCTTAAGACATGGTACATTGGTGAATCTGCGCAGAGGCTGCAGCAATGGAACGGGCGCTGCACATCAATCAACAGACAGGTGTGCCCCTTCCCAGTTGGAGAGCACTTCAGTGATCCAGGACATTTGACCTCGGATCTTCGGGTGACAATCCTCCAAGGCAGTCTTCGGAACAGGCAGCAGCTAAAAGTGCCCCCACAGAGACTGATAACTAAATTCGGTACCCATGGTGATTGGGTTCATGTCACAGTACACGTGATCCCATTGTCCTATCTTCAAACAGAGACCGTCCTGCACACACACACACACTCACACACACACACACACACACACACACACACACACACACACACACACACACACACATATCCGTCTGTGGGGTGAATATGCAGTTGCAGAGTTACATTGTACTTTGCTCAAAAACTTCATGAAACCATGAAAGTCTCTGGTAATTCATTTTTATAAACTTGAATCATTCGAAACATTTTGGAACAGACAGCAGCACACGGAGGCAGACACCAGTTGTTAAACTTCACCTGAGAATGAAACTTTAAAATAAAAAAGTTTTGCGCTTTGCATATGAAAGAAGTGAAGTGAACATGGTCATTCTAACAGATCGGAGACTGAGCAAAAAATCAAGGTATTTTTCAATGTACAATTTCAGTTACGTTCACACTGCAAACATATGCTATAAATTCTGTGTCTTACAACTGTGTACTCCACAATCACCTGATGAATGAGCAGTGGTCCGAAAGCTAGTACTTCCAATTAAACCTTTTGAACTATAACCTGGGGTTGTGTGATTTCCAAATTTGCATATCCCAGTCCAAGACCGGCATCTCCAAGTCATTCGATACGAGGTGCTCTGGTCACAGAAACAAACTTTCTGCATCCAACTTATTAAATCCTTGAAAATACCTCTATGTTTCAATAAGGATCATTTTGTAGTACTGAGTCTCAGCAGGCAAAGGCAACTGATTTCAGCGTTTCTTCCTATTTGATTTCATCTCCGATATGAAATTCTCACTGACTCTGACAGAACTGTTTCCTTTGTTGTTTTGTAATGTCAGGAACTCGTGTTCAATTACAGATTTTCATAAGGAACAACATTTTTATTTTCCCTGACTGTAAATCGAAATTGGGAAATAGCAGTGAGACAGCTGCATTTCAGCACGTTCGCACCAAGGATGACATATGCAATGCTTGGAACTTTTCTTGATGACTTTGTTTTTGCCTGTTTTGTTCAGTTGAAAAATGACAGTTTTTGAGTTTTTAAAATCATGGCGAATGGTCCTTCAGCCTGTTGCATTATTATCAGTAATCAAACATCTGGCTTGGAAGCACTGTTTCCAGCACGTGACTCATCGCCTGGTGTGTTCGAACATTTCAAGTCTTAGATAAATTGTTATTCAAAATCTTAAGGGCTTAAGAGGAACAAAAACCATCTTTGTGAACTAACAGTTCTGAAAGACAAACTCTTTCTCGGAGCCACTTGTCAGTTTTCCTCATAATGCTGCAGAAAATGTTTCTGCGCTCACATCTGAATTGGTTTACCCTGTTTCTTCCTCATCTTCCTCCTTCTTTCTATTAAATGGTTTAGCCTCCAGTACAGACACAAGGTGCAGGTTGCGGAAGTCATGTGTTTGTACTTTCATTAACACTCTGTCTTCCGGGAGCTGCAGACCTTCCCCACGCAGATTCAGACAGCACTGTCCTTCCTGTGACATTTCCCATGGAGAATGGAAGGACAGTCATTAATAACCCGCACTTGGAAACGGAGCGACAGTTTTAAAATATATACACTGCCCCAGCCAGGAATTGAGCTCCGAACTCCCGCATAACATACGGTGACACTAACCACTATACTAGCAAGGACAACAGTTACAAAGGAGACACTTCAGCCCGTTGTGGTTGCATTTGTCAAAAGCAACTGCTTAACGACCATTTAGCCCAAAGCCTTACAGGTATTGGCAGAAAATATTCACATCTGAATATTCCTTCAGGTTATAAGGGTTGCTGCCTCTCTGACCCTTCCAGATAGTGTGTTCCAAATTCCAACACCCGCTGGCCTATACCGCTTTTCCACACATCTACTTTAACCATTCTGTCTCTCTCCTTAAATTTCTGCCCCCCTGTGATCGTTCTTTCCATCGCTGGGAAACGCTTCTTTCAGTCAACCTTATCTATACCTCTCACAAACCCCTCTGCACGGTGACAAACCACCCCACTCTATCCTGTCTCCCTTCATGACTGAGACTCTTCTGCCCACACACTATCCGAGTGAATCTCTCCTGCAACTCTCCCAGTGCGATCTCATCCCTGGACAATTCTAGCACTCAGCCGAATGAACATATTTCCATTCTGTGACAGCATCGGGGGTGGCTCTATAGCATTTATTGCCTTCCGGTTTGGAGTCACGTGGACGCCAGACCAGATAAGGACGTCAGTGAAACAGATGGGTTTTTAAGACAACGGATTCTTAATTCTAGGCATTTATTGCATTCACATACGATCATCATCGTGGTGTGGTGGGAATCGAACCCGTCTCCACTGAATATTAACAATCCAGCGAAAATACCACTAGGCTATCGCGGAAAGCCCTCCTGGGGGATCTTTCCCAATAGAGTCACTTTTCCCCAGTTATTCCCTATGCCCTTTCATTGAGCCTCACACTCCAATAATCTCTGGTCTATGTCAGTAAAAGCTGCGAAAAGAGAATTGATCTCACGGCCACGATATCCAAACGGATCAAGTGATTTGAAGGTGCCAATGAAGAGATTGGGGCATGGTCACCCAGCAACAGTGAGTGCAACAGCACAGACTGGATGGTATCAACGTGAAAGTGTATGTTAGATTGTGCAATGCCTCAGCCAACTGGGATGAGGGACGTAAAAGAGAGCTAGGGAGAGTGCGAGGGAGAGACATCTTCGAGAACTTTTGGGTTTAAATTCTGATATTTGAAACGCAGAACAACAAAATTCGATGGAAAAGAAATCATCACCTCGGAGAATATTATCTTTTAAAAAACGATTGATTTCTTACCGTGTTTCACCAAAAGGAAAGCTTTGAGAGAACGGACCCCTATGGTGTGGATTAGAGCCGAGGTCGCTGCAATCACAACGCAGAATGCGAACTACTGAACGGTTACAGCTTTCCACAGACCACGCTTGCAAACTGCAACCAGTATGGTAGCAGAGGAAATGTCAGGAAGAATGTACAATATCAGGACTTAGCGGCAGGCATGTGGGAACGCAAAATTAACCGAATCTTTAACTTTTGCATCCCCAGAGACTGTGGAGGTTCCATGAATGAGAGTACAGGAGAATGGGATTAATGAAACTCTCCAAACTTTTGGCAGAGTGCAGAACATTGTTGAAACGGATGCTTCAATAGCATTATATTTGAATATCGGCGACTTCATCACTTTGCCCACACAAGGCAGGACCAACTGCTGCATGCAATCACACATCATCCCAGTTCCAGACCCGGAATCAGAGAAACTGTGTGAAGCAGCCACGAAGATCCAATTGGAAACTGGGATGGAATGACAGGAGAGAGGCGCATGTATTTCCGAGGTTGGCACAGCTCCTCGTCAAAAGCGGGGCGGAAGGAAATACTTGCCCCCATTTATAATATTATGACCATAAACAGTACATGTTGCTGAGACAGCCGATTGGCGCATCCGAAGTGTGTGGAGACTTTAACTTTGGGGAGGCAATGTTCGAAATTTCATTTTCCTGTTTGGATCAGTGGTTTTGACAATGGCATCGGCTTTTGTTCGCATCAACTCAGAATCAGCTTCTTGTTCCCAATAAATACTGCAACCTGGAGAAGGTGGTGTTGTGGTTATATAATAAACGAGTCATCCTTGGGGACTCACACACGGAACTGGTAATGTTAAAGTTTGATGAATAGAACCTGGAATGGAAGCCTGACCTCAGGAACAGAGAACATGCCTTTAATTTCCTGCAATCCCATTCATGAATGTCGCTTATACAGGGGATGCTACCATCTTTACCCAATCCTACCTACTTGTGCCTCCAGGACCTGACCGAAATAGCTGACCCTTAATCCGAGAATGACGACCGTGTGGGAAAGCAGGCCATTCGGCCCTTCCAGTCGACACCATCTCTCTGAAGAACATCCTAGCAGACCCACACTTCATAACTATTCCGGTCCCCTTCATTTCCCATGTCTGATCCCAGTAGGCTGCACACCTTCAGTCTGTGGGAGGAAACTCACATAAGCAAAGAGAGAATGTGCAAACTGCACACAGTCACACGAGACTGGGATCAAATCCATGTCTCTCGTGCTGCGAGGCAGCAGCGAATCAGGAACGCTGTCCTGACCAGCGACATCCACACCCAGTGGGTATATCAGGAAGAATAAAAACACATTCGCAACAAGGACAACGGGACTTACGTCTGCTGTGGACATGAATTCAACTAATCGTTCATCCTGGGTAGATACAAGGACACCGATATCACAGAGAAACCAGCGCAATGCGGGATTCAATTACCTGCTGAAGTGGAAACTCATCTACTCAGTCAAACTGGGGACAGACTTTTCAACAATCCCGTGTATGAGAAGGGCTCAATGAGCAGTTGAACCTCCAGAGTAACCAGCAAGATTATATATTCCAGAAGGAGATCAATTAAACTGTCAACGCTGCTGTTCATCCAAACCAGCTGCCAGTTTCATAGCGTCAAAGTCACAGACACACACAGCATGAAAACAGACCTTTCACACCTACCAGCTCAAACTGAACATAATGCCAAACTAAACGAGTCGCCTCTGACGACTCTTGTAACTGCTGAGGGTTAATAATGCCATTGTGATATTATTACTGCATTTTTAATATGAATGTCCAGATATAATTCTGTGGACACGAATTCAAACCCTGGCATGGCAGATGCTGGAATTTTATTTAAATAAATACCTAGAGTCTAATGATGATGTTGAATCAGTAGATCTGATTCACTAATGCCTGAAATGGAAGGAAACTGCCTTACCTATCTGATCTGGCTGGTATGTGACTCCAGATCCATAATATCGTGGTTGATTCTGAACTTCCCTCTGGGCAATAAATTATATACCAGGCATGAATGAATAGCTTTTGTTAATCCCACTGATACTTTCGAATTCATTTATCGATCCAAATATCCTGTAAATATTGTAAATGTACATTCATTCATCACTGCCTCAGGAAGTGAATTGCACACATAAACCATCCTCTGTTAAAACAAAAAGCCTCTCATGTCTTATTTTAAATCCCTCTTTTCACTTTAAACATTTGCCCTCTCGTCTTGAAGTGCCCCCTCCTTAGAGAAAAGACAGTTACAGTTAACTCGAGCCGAACTCTCAATAATTTATTAATTTCTATCAGGTCGCCTTTCAAACTCCAGTGCTCGAGTGAAAGTAGTCTCAGAATGTCCAGCCTTTCGTTATAAGACAAACCTTCCCCACTCGCCATTCGCTGGCATACCTGTTCTAAACCTACTCCAGCTGAATAATTTCCTTGCTATTTCTGGGCGACAAGAACTGGACACAGTTTTCCAGAAGGTGCATCACCCAATGTCCTATTCAACTTCAACAGAACGTACCAACTCCCACGCTCAAAGGACAGAGCAACGAAGGCGGGATGACATTTTTTTAACTATTCTGTCTATATATGAAGCAAATTAAAATGAATTATGTACTTGCATTCCTGGCCTCTGTGTTCCACAACACGATGCAATGCCCGATCATTAGTTGTATAAGCCCTACTAATATTTGATGTAGCAAAATGCAATACCTTCCATTTATCCCGATTGAAGTTCATGTGACATTTTTCAGCCCAAAGACGCAATGGATTAAGATCCTTCTGGAACCTTAGATCACCTTCTTTACAGTCTCCAATTCAGCTCCCCTTTGCAAGCTTATGAACCATGGCTTCGATGAGTTCTATTGTTTTCTCATACAGGTCAACGATTTTTAATTATTTGTCGTGGCCATCATTTAGCTGTTTGAAGATCAGGTAACAATTAGTTATGTCATTAACCATGAGGAAGAAAGCCATAGACTGCAGGGAGATTGGAAACAATTGGCAAGAAAATGTGCTGAAAGGAATTCAATCCAGTGAAGTGGGTGATAATGAATTTGGGGAGGATCAACGATAAAAGTGTGAATACCGAGTGGTTTAAAGTAATAAAAGAGAAATTGGAGTAGACATTCACGAATGTTTGAAGGTGATTGGACAAGGGATCAAGTGGTCTAGAGGGGTTGGAGATACTTTCTGTTCTTGACCGCAGCTGGGAATATAAGAGCAGGGAAACGATGCTGGAACTTTAGCAACGGCCTATTCAAGATCAATAGACAGGGGAATCAGATGGACGGAAGTGCGTACTGCAGGTGCTGGAAATCATAATCAAGATTAGAGTGGTGCTGAAGAAGCACAGCAGGACAGGCAGCATCCGAGTTGCAGAAAAAAATAACGTTTCAGGCAAACGCCCTTCATCAGGAAAAAAGGTGGGAGCCTCGTGGGTGGAGAGATAAACGGGAGGACTGGGTCTGGGAAGAATTTAGCTGAGAGCGCAAGAGGTGGATAGAGATGGGGTGAAAGGTGATAGGTCGGAGAAGAGGGTGGAGCGGATAGGTGGAAAGGAAGATAGACAAGTGGGACAGGTCAGTAGGATGGTGGAAAGTTAGAAAGTTGGAACTCGGATAAGGTGAACGTGGAGAGATGAGGAAACTGGTGAAGACCACGTTGATGCCCTGGGGTTGAGGGTCCCGAGGTGGAAGATCTGGCGTCTGGTGGTGAGGGAATGGCGGTGGAGGAGACCCAGGAACTGGATGTCCTTGGAAGAGTCGGGGGACGTGGTTATTGATGTTTTTGGTCATGGGGCGTTGGAGTTGAATGTTGCGGGATCCCTGGAAATGTTCTCTGAAGCGCTCTCGAAAATGTGTCTGTTGGCCCCAATGTAGAGGAGACCACATCGTGAGTAACAGATGCAATAAACGACATGTGTGGAAGTGCACACGGACATTTGATGGATGTGGAAGGCTCATTGGAGCCTTGGAAGGATGTGAGAGGGAAGATGTGGGTGCAGGTTTTGCAATTCCTGTGGTGGCAGGGGAAGGTGCCGTGAGGGGAGGGTGGGTTTTTGGAGGGCGTGGACTTGACTAGGTAGTCGTGGAGGAAACAGACTTTGTGAAAAGTGGATAGGGTTGGGGAGGGAAATATAAATTCCCCTGTCACTGCAGAAATTGCAAAACCTGCACCCATATCTACCTCCTCACCTCTGACCAAGGCTCTAATGGTGGCTGCCACATCCATCAAAGTTTCTCCTGCACTTCCACACATGCCATTTCTTGTTCCGGTCCTCCCGATGCGGTCTCCTCTAAGTTGGAGAGAGGAGATGTGTCCTCACACAACACTTCAGAGGATATCTCCAGGATAACCGTAAGAATCAACCCCAGTGCCCCATGGCCAAACATTTCAACTCCCCCTCCCACTCTCCCGAGGACATGCAGGTCCTGGGCCTCCTGTATCGCCACTGCCTCACGACCCGATGACTGGAGGAAGAAAGCCTTATCATCCGCCTCGGGACTCTTCCACCCCATGGCATCAATTTTGACTTCACCCGTTGCCTCATTTCCCCTCCCCTACCTTCCCCCAGTTCCCACCTTCCAGCTCAACACCATCCGCCTGACCTGTCCCACCTGTGCATCTTGATTCCCACCTGTCCACTCCACCTACTTCTCTGACATATCATGTTCACCCCACGCCTGTATCGACTTACAGCACTCTCAGCTACCTTCTCCCCAGCCCCACCCCCTTCCCATTTGTCTCTCCATCACATGTGCTCCCAGTCTTATTCCTGATGAAGGGCTTTTGCCTGAAACGTCCATTTTTCCTGCACCTCAGATGCTGCCGGACCTGCTGTACTTCTCCAACACAACTCTAATCACGAGGGGAGTCAGTTGATTGAGAAGATTTTCAGATATTTTCTATTGTTGACCACAGACTGTGGATGATAGCAGAACTTTAGCAATCACCAGTTTAGGGAACAGCTAAAGGACTGAACACAAGTCTGGTCACGGCATAAATCAACATTTTTCTTAAAATTGTAAGATAAAAGATGGAAGGCTGAAGTATGCAACTTTGCCCATCAAGACCGTTTCACCAATGAGTTTCTCAGTGATACGATTCAAAGTCAGGGTGCTCTGGGCCTTGGAGGGGAACTTGAAAATGGTGGCGTTTCGTTGCATCTTCCAACCTTGTTATATAGTCAGTATAGCTGTTGAGCTTTGAAGGTTGTCAAAATGCCCGAATGACTGACTCCAGTGCATCTTATAGTGGTGCAATCTGCTGCAATTGTGCCTTAGCGGTGAAGGGAAGGAATATTGCAGGTGTTGAAGAGGGTACACTCAAGTGACTGCATTGTCGTGGACGGTGCCCAGTTCCTTAAGTGTTATTGAAGTTATACCCATCTAGGTAAATGGAGAGAGTTACATTCCATGTCTCTTTTGTGCCTTGCAAACGATGTAGGATTCACACAACAATGAGTTGAGTTTATAATCAAAAAATGTCTCAAGAACATGTTATTGTTGTCAAAGTATTTATGTAGCCAGTTTCGATAAGCTTTTCCCCTGAAATAATAGCTCTGTGGACGATTACACGGGGTAATTTGTTTACAGTAAAGTTATTGAATGTCAATGAGATATGATTAAATTCTCGTTTGTCAGAGTGATCATTATTCTATTTCCTCCTTGTGTTGACCAATTTGATTCCATTCGCTGTCTGATTTCAAGTTCCAATTCCCATCTGTGCTTGAAATTTCAACCGTTTCTTCGCATAAATGTCTCCTCCTGCTGTAATAATATGTAAGGATGCTGCAGGGGACAGCAGAGATTAATGAACATGTTGTCAACACTGGAGAAAATGGAGCTTCGTGGAATGATTGGTTAGGCTGGGATTATTCTCCTTGAAACAAAGGAGCCGGAGGGGAGCTCTATAATCACATAATAACATTTATAAACGTTCAATATTCATGGGATCTTGACAGGGTCGTTACGGGCAGGTGGTTCACCCTCTGGTATGAGGAGAGCACCAGAGGACATGAACTCAGAATTAGATATTGTCTGTTTAATTCAAAAATGAGGAGTAATTTCTTTGCTCAGGGGCCAGTGAATCGGTGGAACTCCTTGCCGAAATTGTTATTGAGGCTGAGGTGTTGTGTATTTTCAAACTATGCCAGACAGATATTTAACCAGAAAGATGATGAAGCTTTGTCGTGGCAATGCTGGAGAATGGAGTTGAGGCTTATCAGATCAGCCATGAGTTCGTTGAATGGTGGAGCAGACTCGATGGGCTGAATGGCCGACTTCCAATCCTACATCATTTGGTCTAACGTCTTATTTTATTGATACCTTTAGAATTCTGAGGGGATGGGATGAAGTGATAGAAAAGGTTTCTCAAACTGATCAGACAGATCAGGAACGAAGCTCATAAGGTCATGAACAGGAAATGTGCTGTGGCCTGGATACAACAAATGACACTGGACACACCGCAGATGGGTATGTGCAGATGTTGTGATTGCTAAAGAAAATTGGTGGATATAATATTGTTGCCAACTTGGTGACCACGCTGGATGCTGGATCGTGGTATGATTCACACAGCAAAAATTTGTGAAAGAATGAAAGATTCGTTTCATTGGAAAAGTTTTCTGCGGTTCCAATTCAATTGACTGTTTAAAATACTGATCAGAACTTTGTGTGGAGTATTACATTAAAATTCACAATGCCACTGGATAAACTATTGCACCCGATCTCTCCTTTTTTGTTCCCCTTTCATTCGATGTAAATTCATAGAAAGTCAAGATGAAATGAAAGGAGGAAGGAAACGTTTGCACTCCTTTTCATTATCCCAATGTAACTTACAACAGAATCAAATTGCTTTACTTCGACTTTGATGAGATATCGATTTATCACAAATCTCCGTTGCAATGAAGGGCAAGAGCAAGATTCTCCACCCAAAGTATCCTAAAGATGCGAGGCACAAAGGAAAACAAGAGCTGCTTCTGATGGAAATAACAGCCAGAGAAGGATTCAACTCCACACATGAGCAATGGAAGAGCAACCCGTCGCCTGAACCCCTAGGAGACTTCAGCCCATTGCAAAGGGGCTCACATGTGACCCCGTCAAGATCACATTTGGTGCACCGAGGGGATAAGAAATTCCCTGAGCCGAATCGAATCCACACCATTATGTTTCTGCTTTCGACAGAATAATAATACCAGCAAAATACAAGCAATTGACCTCGTCCTTGGAAGGAATACCTTGTCCTTGATTTATTTCGAGTCGGAACTGTCTCAGAATAAACCAGCAAACATGAAATTCCCGTCACATTCACACGCACATTTAATCTTGACGCATAATTTCTTCAGATAGTTTCTCTCTCACGTGAAGAAGTATATACGGAGAGAGAAGTGAAGGTGATGTTTTAGCTCGATGGTCTTTCTCATATCGCTGAACCTGAACTGGGTAAAATTCCCGGAAATGCAGTTTTGTTCGTTTCATTTTATTAATTTTCCTGTAACTTCACTCTGTTCATTCCAATGATCGGAAGTGAATTGGATTTATATGATTGGAACGTTTAATGTTGTGTTCAATTTTGCTCCGAATTTATTTCAGCTTAAAGAAAATACTGATGAGAAAAACAGAAGGTTGAACTACAAAACAAGATGCCAGTTTTGATGCTCAGTTACTTTGGCTGATTTCAGTGGGTATCAAATGAACCCAATATCATGGCGATCGTCCTCCCATCTTTAAGGCATGGGATTAAAGCAGGAATTCGGTCTCCAAGAGACGGGTCACTTCCTATTCATTATGGAATAGCTTTCCTTGACAATATACAAAATCTGCTCTGTTCCATTTATAATGCTTCATGTGGTATATTAATATAAATCTTTCAAAACTGAGTTTTTTTTTGCTGATTCTTCCTCAGCTGCATTCGCTTCCGATATTTATTTGCATCTGAAGTCGTCCAAATAAGACATTGTTTCCTCGCACCTTCTACCCCCTACACCCTCCTTTACACTTTTACCTGGCCACAGGCTGTCTCTCTCCTGGTGAAACTCACTGCTTCTGTGTCTCTAAATGTGTTTTTCCAAATATTTTGGAAACGGATTGTCTGAGTGACAGAAATTCTGCTCCCATCATTTATTAGTCCTACTTCGATGGTTTTGAAATTTATGAACTTGAAAGAGTGAATTTACCACATATTTACTGACTCCAAACCTCATATACTCCGGAAAACTTCCATTCGGTTTTCCTTGGTTCAGTGTCAAATTTTCCAACACACAAATAAATAAAATTCCATCCCCACTAAACGCCGACAGCATCGTCTCCAATGTCTGAGCAGCCCAGTAAACGCTGGCAGTGTCCTCTCTGATAGAGTCACATATTCCCTACAAGGCAGGAAGTACAGTTCAGACAATAAAGTCTGTAGGGAGACTCTGAACAGCATCTCAACCAGACATAGCTCCCATCTCAATCCCTCCAGGCCTCTGGCTTGTGATTACAAATAAACCTGCTGGAATAAAACCTGGCATCGTGTGACTGCTGACCTTATCACTGCGTTACCCATGGCTGATTCACTTAACTGACTGAATTCACTCCCTGGACACATGAGCGCAATTTAACATGGCCAATCCAACTAACCTTCAGACTTAAGAGCAGTGAGAACCACTGAGCAAATGTACCATCACATTGAACACTATTTGAATCATGTGTAATGGCTTTACACACTGGTAACTCCACCTAGTGAAAGCAAGCCGCGCCCACCAACTCGAATTCAATGCATCCAAACGCGGTTCTATGCTGGACAACCTCATTGTACACAAAGCTGCTGGAAGTGTTTCTGCACGCAGATCTGAATGGGTTTACTTTGTTTTCTTCCTCAGATTCCCGATTTTAATAAACATATCAGTCAGGAACAACTCTATATAATGGTTTTCATTACAACACAAACACAATGTGCAGTTTGCAGAAGTTACGTGTTTGCACTTTCATGACACTCGATCTCTCCAGGAGCTGCAGTCCTTCCCCAGCTGATTCAGACAGCACTGTCCCTGCTGTGACATGTCC
Organism: Chiloscyllium punctatum; assembly: GCF_047496795.1. Lineage (NCBI taxonomy): Eukaryota > Metazoa > Chordata > Chondrichthyes > Orectolobiformes > Hemiscylliidae > Chiloscyllium > Chiloscyllium punctatum. The sequence continues at coordinate 55,154,196 of NC_092785.1, read as the reverse complement.
CATCGAGAATGGAAGGCCAGGCATTAATAACCTTCACTGGGGAACAGAACGACAGGTTTAAAACCTTTACGATGCCCCCAGCGGAGTATTGAGCCTTGTGACAGGAGGGGACACTAACCACGATACTGTGGAGGACAACAACATCGAAGGAGGCCCTTCAGCCTGTTGTGGCAGCACTTGTCAAACACAACTGCTTAACGACCTGAATCAAGTTTTCCATCGTTTAGCCCATAATTTTACATGTTTTGGCATCACAAATTAACATCTCGATTTTCTTTCAGGTTAGAATGATTTCTGCCTCTCTGACCCTTTCCGCAAATCTACCCAAACCTTTCTGCCTTTTCCCGAAATCTTTTGGCCCCAGTGTTCGATCCCTCCATCAATAACAAAAGCTTCTTTCAGTCTATCCTATCCATATCCCTCAATATTTAGTACATCTCAGTCATGTCTGCTCCAATCTCCTCTGCTCGGCGACAAACAACCCCAGTCTGTCCAATCTCTCCTCACAACTGAAACTCTTCAGCCCAGACAATATCCCAGTGAATCTCTACTGCAACGTTCCCAGTGCGATCACATCCATGCAGGACTCTGAATTGCAGAACTGCACACTGTAATCTAGCTAGGGCCGAATGAACTTTTTTTCTATTCTGTTACGGTATGAGGGCGGCGCTGACTCGGCAGTATTGATTGGTATCCCTAATTGCACAGCGGATAGTTGAAACTCAACCATATTGCAGTGAGTCTGGAGTCACATGGAGGCCCGAGCAGGTAAGAATGGCTGTTACATTCCTTAAATGACGTCAGATGTTTTTTTTCAACAATTGAACATGGATATATAGGAGTTGTTGGATCGTAATTCCAGATATTTATTGAATCCCAATTCTACCACCTAGCATGGTCAGAGTCAAACCCAGGTGTCTGGTGTCTGAATTAACAGTTCAATGTTCAGTGGTAATAGCGCTCTGCCATTCCAGAAAAGCAGTGAATCTGATCTTATCCAATAAAGTCGCTTTTCCCCGATACTGTCCCGTGCCATTTTCCTGAGCTTGACCACCCCCCCCCCCCGAATTATCTCGGGTCCATATCAGTAAAAGCTTCTACATGAGTATTGATCTCACAACAGTGGTAAACAAATGGATCAAATGGTCTGCAGATCCCGATGGTGGGGTTGGGGCACGTTCACCCAGCAACAGTGACCCCAGCCACAAAGACTGATCGGTATCAATGTGAGAGTCTGTATTAGACTTTACAATGCCTGAGTGAAATGGGAAAAGACTCCGCAAACACATGATGAAAGAGCGGCTCTCTGAAAGCTAGTGCTTCAATTAAACCTGTAAGACCATAACCTGGTGTTGGGTCATTTATATCTTCGTACTCCATAGTCCAACAACGCCATCTCCAAATTAATGAAATGGGGGTTATGGGATGGAAAGTTCGGTTAGTGATCATAGGAGGGAAGAAATCTCTGAGAACGGGTGGATTTGAATTCTGACATATGAAACACAGAGATGTGAGCGAGCAGAGCTTGAAGGAAAAAAAAATCACCTTGGAGAAAATCAAAACTTTAAAACAACTGATTCCTTTGTGTTTCACAAAAGACTGGGTCATATAGAGCAATTACTGCCGTGACTCGGATTCGAACCGAGTTTGCTGCGGCCACAATGCAGAGTACTAACCACTATACGATCACGGCAGCCCACTAACACGCACTAAGCGCTCGCCATAAGTACAGTATCATAAGGAATGTTAGGCAGAGCAGCAAATGCACAATATCAGTGCTTAGCGAACAGTAGCTGATATGTGGGAACTAAGAATGGTCTGACCATTTAACATCAGTTCCCCCAGTGGCTGTGTTGATTCCATCATTGATGTGTTGAGGGCTGAGATAAATACATTTCTCCAAAACATCAAAGACTCCGCGGACAGTGCAGCTTTTATAACCTGCACATCCACCAATATCATTTATTATATCCGTTGCTCCCGGTGCAGTCTCCTGTACATTGGGGAGACTGGGCGCCTCCAAGCAGAGCGCTTTAGGGAACATCTCCGGAAAACCCGAACCAATCAACCACACAGCCCTGTGGCCCAACATTTCAACTCTCCCTCCCACTCTGCCGAGGACATGGAGGTCCTGGGCCTCCTTCACTGCAGCTCCCTCACCACCAGACACCTGGAGGAAGAACGCCTCATCTTCCACCACGGAACACTTCAACACCAGGGCATCAATCTGGACTTCAACAGTTTCCTCATTTCCCCTTCCCCCACCTCACCCCATTTCTAAACTTCCAGCTCAGCACTGTCCCCATGACTTGTCCTGACTTGTCCTACCTGCCTATCATCTATTCCACCTATCCATTCCACCCTCCCCACCCCGACCAATCACCTTCATCCCCTCCCCCATTTTACTATTGTACGCTATGCTACTTTCTCTCCACCCCCACCCTCCTCTCACTTATCTCTCCACCCTTCAGACTCTCTGCCTGTATTCTTGACGAAGAGCTTTTGCCCGAAACGTCGATTTTACTGCTCCTCGGATACTGCCTGAACTGCTGTGCTCTCCCAGCACCACTAATCCAGAATCTGGTTTCCAGCATCTGCAGTCATTGTTTTTACCAAGCTTTTGTTGAAATATATACCTCAATAGCAATGCAGTTTAACATCGGTTACTTCACGAGTTTCCCCACACAAGGCAGTAACCACTGCTGCCACATGATCCCTGTTCCTCGCCCCAGAATCAGAGGAACTGAGTGGCGCAGTCGCGAATAACCAACTTGAAATCAAGATGGGAATGAAGTTGCAGAGAGACTCGATGGCTCAAGTGACTCAACCGGAGAATGCACGGTGTTTCTATGATGGTTTAGAGTCGCAAGCAATTCCGAGGTTGGGAGTGCTTCTGGTCAAAGGCGGGGCAGAAGGGAAAATTTGTTCCCGTTTATAATAACAGCAATCTATGGTGCATCTTGCTGAGACAGCTGAGTGCCACAACTGGAGCGTGGGCAGCTGGTTTGAAGTTTAATTTTGCTTCACTATCACCCAGTTCCCTGGAATGAATTGCTTTCACCATTTTTATTTCCAATTGTTTAATATCTCCCAGCAGTCTGCGGCTTTCTTCCTCATGGTTAATTGCATGACGAACTGTTGTGTGATCTGCACACTGCTAAATCACGGCAACTACAAGTAAATATAAATCATTGATCTATATGAGAAAACAGTGGAACTCACTGCAGGCATGCTGCTTAGGTTTGCAGGCGATACCAGTATTGTAGACAGTGAGGAAGATTATCAAAGTTTCGAAAGGATCTTAATCCAATGAGTCGTTGTACTGAAAAATGCAACATGGAGTCCAATCTGGATAAATGAAAGGTATTACATTTTGTTACAACAATACGTGTGGCTTTGCGTATGTTGGAGAACAGGGAAGCTCGGTGTGCAGGTACATAATTCCTTGTAATTTGCATTACCAACAGACAAGATGATTCAAAGGCATTTCACATACTTCCCTTCATTGCTCATTCCTATGTGTATAGTAGTTGGGACGTTATGTTGAAGTTTTGCAGGACATTGATGAGTCCTCCTCTCGAATATTATGTCCAGTTCTGGTCGCCCAGTTGTGGGAATGATATTATTCAACTGGAATAGGTTCACAAAACGTTTGTTGCCTGTGGAAGGTTTGAGTTATAATGAAAGGCTGGATAGGCTGAGACTATTTTCAGAATCGAGTTTGGGGTACTGGATATTGGGGTACTTGAGGAGCAGGAGAATCGACGTTTCAGGGAAAAGCCTGATGAACGACACTTGCGTGAAAAAAAAACATTGATTCTCCTGCTCCCCGGATGCTGCCTTTCCCAGCACAACACTCTCGACTCTGATCTCTCATCTGCAGTTCTCACTTTCTCCTAGTTGAGACTGTTTTCACTCGTGGTTAGGGGTTTGTACGGTGACCTGACAGAAGTTTATGAATTATTGAGAGGCAAGTTAGAGTTAACGATAGCGGCCTTTTCCCAGGAGGGGGATTGCAAGACGAGAGGGCATATGTTTAAGATGAAAAGAGAGAGTTTTTTTTTAAAAAGACATGTTTAGATACCGTATTTTACGTGTGTAATTAACTTGCTGAGGAAGTGATGGATGAGGGTATGTTTGCAACATTTAATGGACAATTGATTCCAAACATGAATGGGAAAGTGGGATTTTTAAAATAAATTTATTCATGCCTAGTACATCAGTTATTTCCCAGAGGGCATTTAAGAGTCAACCACGGTATTATCCATCTGGAGTCTCCTGTGGGACAGAGCAGATGAATAGGGCAGTTTGCTTCCCGAACTGGCATGAGTGAATCAGATGGGATTTTCCACACAACTGATTCAGGTCATCAAGAAACTCTTCAATTCCAGGTGCTTATTGAATTCAAACTCCACCATCTGTTATGCCAGGACCTGAACTCTTTGTCCCCAAAATATTACCTGGGTTTTGGATTAATAACACATTAATAAAACAACAAGGGCATTATCACCACTCAGCGGGTACAGGAGGAGGCAGACGGGAATGGGTGAGTTTGGCTGTATGTTCAGCATGGATCGGTTGGACTGACAGTCCTGTTTTCATGTTGCCTGACTCTGACTAAAGCTATGGAGCAGGAAGCTGGTTGGGATTAAAGGCGCATTGACAGCATAATCAATCTCCTGATGGGATATGTAATCCTGCTGGAGTCTCCGGAGGTTATTTTGCTCAGTGATCCCTTCCCACACACGGGACTGGTGAACGGTCTCGCTCCAGTGTTACTGATTAAATGAGATTCCATCTCTGTGGTTAATTGAATCTCTTCCAGAAGTTCCTATGTTGCCCTACTTTCTCTGTGGTATCTGTGTCCTTTTTTCTACACAGGGTGAACGATCCTTTCAAATTGTGTCCACACAGATACAAATCCTGTTTTCCATGTTGAGAATTTGTTTTCATTCTTCCTCATTCACCCACGGGGTGTGAGTATGACTGGTCAGGACAACATTTATTCTTCGCCCCTCGTTCGTTTCTGTCTGGCTACACCACAAACCCGGGTGCGATCCCAGCCTCGGGTGTCTGTCTGTGGGCAGTCCACACATTCTCTGTGTGTATGCGTTTTTAAGGGCTCAACACGCTCCACTTGTGCCACTCAGCTGTCTTAGAAAGATGCACCGGAAATCGCTATGATAGTATAAACGGGGACAACCATTCCCTTGAGCAGGAGCACACTCAACCGAGGAATTTCTTGCGCCTCTATACCATCGCAGAAGGACGCACGCTCACCAATTGCATCACTGGAGACAGAGAGTAACTCCACGCACTCATTCTCATCCCCATTTCCGGTTGGATCTGGGCGGCTGTGCCGATGTTATGTTAAACTCCTATTGAAGCATACATTTCAACAATAGCCTGTACTGTCCCCCAAGTCTTTGATGCTTGTCGAAATCTATTAATCTCAGTTTTCAACATTCTCTTACAAGGGATCTCCACAGCCTCTGAGGAAACCGAACTGAAAGATTCAGCTCATTCACAGTTCCCACATATATATCACTGTTCGCTGAGTACTGATATTGGGCATTTGCTGTTCTTCCGAACATTTCCTCTGCTAGTATACTTATTGCTGCTTGCAAGCATCCTGTTCTGTGGTTACTGTGATCGTTGTTGTCGGTATTTTGCATTGTGACCACAGCAACCTCGATTTCAAACCAAATCACGGCACTTAGTATTCTCTCCGTTGTCCTTTTTGTGACACATGCTCAGAAATTAATTGTTTTACCTTCAAATTCCGCTCTCTCACATCTCTGCGTTTCATATATCAGGATTCAAACACACCCGTTGTCGGAGATTCCGGTCCTTCCCACGATCATTAAACCTCCTTTCCGTCCCCCCTCCCATTTCTCTGAGGCAATGCCCAATCTATCACTCTCTTTCACATTCATACTGTTCTGTCTGTGCTGCTGCTGCGGTCACTGTTATTGGGTGAACGTGCCCCAATCCCACCATCGGGGCCTTCAAACAAATCGATCCATTTGGATACCGCGGTTGTGAAATCAATCCCCATGTAGCAGCTTTTACTGACAATGGCCAGAGACAATTGGAGCGTCAGGCTCATGGAAAATACCCAGAGCAGTTTTGGTGAAAAGACATTTTGTTGGAAAAGATCAGCTTTTATGGCTTTCCGCGTTGGTCTTGTGATAAGTTCATAGGACCGATAATCCAGAGACCGAGGTAATTGTCTGGGTACCGGGGCTTGTATCCCACTATGCCATGATCGTCAAATTTGGATTCAAAACATATCTGCAAGGAAGAATCTAATGACTACTATAGATCCATTGACAATTATTGAAAAAAAATCTATTTCACTGATGTCATTTCGGGATGGAATTTGCTATCCTTACTTGGTCTGGGCTGCATGTGACTTCAGACTCACAGCAATATGGTTGAGTATCAACTGCCCTCTGGGCAATGTGGAATGTGTAATAAAAACTGCTCAGCCAGAATCGCCCTCATACTAATCCAGAAATTTTAAAACAAATACTCATTAGGATCAAGCAAGAGCGTTGTGTGCAGCTTTGTAAGTCACATTATAGTCGGGATGTGATCACACTGAGAAAGTTGCAGGAGTTATTTACCGGGATATTGTTTGGGCTGAAGAGTTTCAGTTGTGAAGAAAGACAGGACAGAGTGGAGTGTTTGTCTCAGTGCAAAGGAGATGTAAACAAGACATGATTGAGTTAGGGCATGGACAGGGTTGACTGAACGAGTTTCCCGTTGATGGAGGGATCGATCAGCAGGGGCCAGAGACTTAAGGAGAAAGACAGAAAGGTTTTTGAAGATGTGAGAAAAAGCTTTATCAGCCAGCGGGTGGTTGGAATTTGGAATACACTGTCTGCGTTTTTTAGAGCGGCAGAACCTCTTATAACCTGAATAAATATTCAGATGTGAGCTTGTGATGCCAAGACATATAAGGCTGTGGGGTAAGCATTCTAAAATGGGATTCAGTTCATTAGGCAGTTGTTTTTGACAAGTGTGGCCACATTGGGTTGAATGGCCTCCTTTGACATTCTTGTTCTCTGTAGTATAATGGTTCGTGTCCCCGCCAGTCTCAGGGATCAATTTTCCGCTGGGGACAGTATAAGCGTTTTAAAACTGTCACTCCATTCCCAAGTGCGAGTATTGATACCTGTCCTTCCATTCTCGATGGGGCATATCACACGAAGGACAGTGCTGCCTGAATCAGTGTGGGAAAGGGCTGCAGCTCTCAGGGAGGCAGAGTATCAGTGAACGGCCAAACACGTGACTTCTGCAAACTTCACCTTGTGACTGTGTTGGAATGAATAGCATTTGACAGACTTGTTCCGGATTGAAGGATTTACTAGAAACAGGAAGCTGAGGAAGAAACAACATAAACGCATTCAAGTATGAGTGCAGAAACATTTCCCACAGCACGAATAAAATTGTAAAAGACAGAGTAGCGTTTCGATACATTGAATTTGGATTCATTTGTTTTGATCAGTTTTACCAGGTTATAAAACCATGAAAAAATGATACAGCACTTGCTCAGTATGATGGAACATTGTTTCAGTAATTCGCACTGCTGTTCAGAGGGAGGGTTAGGTTGATTTGCAAAGTTAAATTTCCCTTTCGTGTCCAGGGAGTGAATTTAGTAAGTTAGGTGAATTAGCCATGGGTAACGCGGGGATAAGGTCAGAAGTCACAGGACGTTAGGTTATACTCCAACAGGTTTATTTGAAATCAAAAGGGGGAGGGATTCCCCTTCTTCAGGTGAAGTATAAGGAAATGGGAAGGGGAACTAGGTCTGAGTGAGATGCTCTTCAGAGAGTCAACACCGGTTCGATTGACTGAAATGCTCTTTCTGCACTGTAGGATTCTGTGATTCTATGAATCGATAATGACGGTGTTTACTGGGGCGTAAAGCCATTAGAGAAGATGCTGATGGGGGTGTACTGAGGACGAGATTTTATTCACTTGTGCTCTTGGAAAATTGAGAAGAGTTATCCCTGAACCAAGGAAGATAAATGGGGTTTTTTCAGGTTATGAAATGTTCGGACAGAGTAAATAGGAGGAAAATTCCGACTTTTAAGTAAGTAAACATCTAGATGTCAGGCATTCAATACCTTTGATAAAACCTTTGAAGGACAAAGAAATGATGAGAACAGAATCGCTGTCACTCCGAGAATCTGTTTTTCAAAATATTTGGAAAGGCACATTTGGTGACATACAAGGAATAAATTTCACAAGGAGAGAGACAGCGTGTGGCTCGGTAAAGATGCAGAGGTGGGGTGTAGTCGGTCGGAAGTTACGGGGAAACAATGTCTAAATTGATTGACATTAAATGTAAAGAAATGTCTTTAATGTGTGCAGCTGAAGAAGATTCCGTTCCAAAACTCTGCGTTTTTAAAGATTTGGCATAATGTTCACCTAAAGCATTGTAAATGGAACTGAGTGGAGTTCTATTTATTGTGAACGGAAGATATTACATAATGAATAGGAAGTGACCAGTTGCTTGTAGATCGACTTCCTGCTTTCACCACATGCGTTAAGGATGTGAGAACAAACACCATGATGTTTGGTCCATTTAATACTCAGTGAATCTGCCAAAGGAACGAGCAACAAAACTGGTGGGTTTTCTTTTGTACTTTAACCCTCTGTTTTTCTAAGCAGTATTTTCCTTAAGCTGAAATAAAGTCTGAGCAAATTTGAATACAACATTAATCGTTCCAATGAGATATATCCAATTCACTTCTAATTATTACAATAAACATTGTGAGTTTGCAGCAAAATTAAAATGAAACGAACAAATCAGCTTTTCTTGCGATTTAATCCAATTCAGGTTCAGCCATACGAGAAAGGACATTGAGCGACAACATCACCTTTATTTCAATTACCATGGCTGCTTCTTCACGTGAGAGAGAAAGTGACTGAAAAAATTATGTGCCAAATGTAGGTGTAAATATGACGGAAAATTCTTGTCCTGTTTCATTCTGACTCAGTTCTGACTCAGTATGTATCAATGACAGCAATTCATTCTGACCAGCTTGGCTATTTATTGGAATTTGCTATTATTATAATTCTAGTGAAAGCAGAAACAGAATGGTGTGGATTCGATTCCGCTCTGGAACTTTCTCATCAATGACTTTCACTACATGTAACCTGATGAGGTCACATGTCACCCCTCTACAAAATGTGCAGAGGAGACCGAGAGATTATGGTGGTGGGATATTACACCGCTGTACTCCACATTCACGGGTTCGAGTCATACTCTGGTTGCTAACTTTACGCGCCACACTCGAAGTTTTTCTTTGCACATCACACCTCTGGTATACACTGGATCGAGAAACTTGTTCTTGACCTTCACTGCACGAGAGATTCAGGAATAATCGACACCACATTAAAGTCGAAATGAAGAGTGAGAGCAGTCATTCTATTCAATTGTAGACGAAATTGGTGTAATGAGAAGGAACACATTTTTCTTTCCGTCCTACACTCCATCTTGTCTTTCTATGAATTCCCATCGAAAGAAAGAGAAAAAGAAAACAAGAGATTGGGAGCACAAGTTTATCCAGTTGGGTTGTTCATGAGTATTTTAACCTAACACTTCACACAAAGATCTGATCAGTATTTCAAACAGTCACTCGGAATTGGAACCGCAGAAAATTTCTCCAATGAAACGAACCTTTCATTCTTCACCAATTTCTGCTGTGTGTGAATCATGCAACGATCCATCATCCAACGTGATCACTGACTGTGAGCGTGCCAACTGTATAAGATTTAGCAACTTCCTTCAGCAATCACAGCTTCTGTACACAGCCACCTGTGCTGGGCCCAGTGTCATTTGTTGCCCCAGGTCACAGCACATTTCTTTTTCCTGTGTTTATGAGCTTTGTTCATAATCTGTCTGATCTGTTTAATAAACTTTTCCTGTCACTTCATCCCATCCCCTCACAATTTTGAACTTATGAATAAAATAAGGCGTTAGATGAAATGTTAAACCAAGTGGAAGTATGGTATTCAGCCCAAGGAGTCTGCTCAACCATTCAACGAACTCATGGTTGATCTGATTTGGAGATGCCGGTGTTGAACTAAGTAAAATATCACACAACACGAGGTTAGAGTCCAGCAGGTTTACGTGGAAGCTCTAGCTTTCTGAGCGATGCTCCTTCATCAGGTGATAGTCACCTGACTATCACCTGATGAAGGAGTGTCGCTCCGAAAGCTAATGTGCTTCCAATTAAACCTGTTGGACTATAACCTAGTGTTGTGTGATTCTTCACATAGTTGGTCTGATAATCTTGAATTCCTTTCTGCTCATTTAGCTCGAAAAGTTTCATCATCTTTCTGATTAACTATCTGGCACAGTTTGAAAATACCCAACCACAGTCTCAACAGCGGTTACTGGAAAATGCCACAGTTTCTTAGACCCCTGAGCAAAGAACTTACTCCTCACTTCTGAATTAAATGGGCAATATCTAATTCTGAGATTATGTCCTCTTGTGCTCTCTTCAGAGCATCGGGCAAGGCAAATGCTCGTATCTACCCTGTCAAGATCCTATGACTATTGAACATTTATAATTGTTACTATGTAATTATAAAGTTCCCCTCCTCCTCCTTTGTTTGAAGGAGAATAATCCCAGCCTAACCAATCATTCCACGAAGTTCTACTGTATTCAGAGTTAGCAACATGTTAGTAAGTCTGCGCTGTCACTTCCAGCATCCTTACAGATTATTAAGACAGGTGGAGAAATTTCAGCGAGGAAACGGGTTGAAATTTCAGGCACAGACGGGAATTGAAACTTGAAATCAGAAAGCGATTAGAATCGGATTGACCCCCAGAAGGACTAAATACAGCAAAGATATCTCTGACAAATCAGAATCTAATCATGTTCGATTGATATTCAATGGCTTCAATGTTACTGAATTCCTCCGTGTCGTCGTCCTCGGAGCTAGTATTTAGGAAAAATGGAACCTGACCGCCCGTATAAAGAAGTTGACGACAAAAACCTGTCCGTGGGTCAACTTTGTTTGATTATTAACTCAACTCTTGTCTCCGTGAAGCCTACATCGTCCGCAACGCACAAATTAGATGTTTAGCAGAACTCTCTCCATTTGCCGAGGTGGGTGCAGCTTCAACACCACTGAAGGAACTGAACACCCTCCACGACAATGCAGTCACTTAACTGTATATTGTTCAACACCTGACTATTTATTCCCTTAACTGTTAAGGCACAATTGAAGCAGAGTGCACCACATAGAAGATTCACTGGAGTTAGTGATCGAGGCTTTGTTGACAGAACCTTCAAAGCTCAAAAACTGTACCGACCATAAGGACAAGTTTGAAGATGCACTGAACCTTCACCATTTGCAAATTACCGTCCAAGGCTCATACCAGCATGACTTGGAGAGGAATCAGTGGTAAATTCATTGAGTGGTGAAGTAGTTTGATGGGCAAAGATTTATACTTCAGCCCTCTATCTTTCATCTTTCAATGTTTAAAAAAATAGATTATTGCATGGACCAGACTTGTGCTCGTTCCTTTAGTTGTTTCCTCAACTGGCGGTTGCTTAAGATCGAATATCATCCTCAGTCTGTGGTCAACAATCGAAAATATCCAAAACCCTCTCGAACAACTGATCTCCCTGTCCCTGTCTTCAGGGATCTGTGAATGCCCATTCCAAGATCTCTTTGTTCCTGTTCACCAATCAGAATCCTCACTGTTATTGTTACAACTCCCCAAATTCACCACCACTCATTGGTCTGGATTCAATTCCATTCACCATTTTGCCTTTCAACATGATGTATACATCCCTGCGGTCCCTGACATTATTCATCAGAGTCAACCACACGACTATGTATCGTCAGTAAACTTCTAAATCATGACTTCTAATAAAAATTTTTGAATTATTGATCTACATCAGGAAACAGTGGTACTTCACTGGGAAAAAGCATCCAAACATGGTTCCTTTCTGCATGGGATGAACAACTCCAAGGGTTGCTAGCCCAGTATCTCGCCACTACATTTGCAGATGACACAAAGATTGGTGGAGAAGCCAGAAAACATAGAGGACAGTCAAAGAATGAAGGGGAATATAGATAGACAGAAGAGTTGAGCAGAGAAGTGGCAAATGGTGTTCCATCCAAGCAAATGTGAGGTGATGATTTAGGGAAGTCTAATTCCAGAGCCAAGTATACAGTAAATGGAAGAGCTTGGGTAAACTTGATGAGAAGAGAGATCTGGGAGTTCAGGTCCTTTGTACCCTGAAGGTGACTGCACAGGTGGATAGAGTGGTCAAGAAGGCATATGGCATGCTTGCCTTCACCGGATAGGGCATTGAGTATAAGAGCAGGCAAGCCCTGCTAAAATTGTACAAGAGTTTGTTTCGGCCGCGTTTAGAATACTCTGTGCAGTTCTGGTCGCCAAAGTACCAAAATTATGTGGACATTTAGGAGAGAATGCGGAGAAGGTTTACGCTGATGTTGCCTGGTATGGAAGATGCAAGCTCTGAAGAGAGGTTGAGTCGATTACTTCTGCTTTCATTAGGCAAAAACGAGATTGAGGGGATCTGATTGAGGTCTACAATATCATGATGGGTACAGACAGGATGGATAGAGATAAGCTTTTTCCCAAGATGAGGGCTTCAATAATGAGAGGTCATGCACTCAATGAGAGAGGTGAAACTTTTAAGGGAGATAGACGTGGAAAGTATTTTACACAGAGGGTGGTAGGTGCTGGAATGCGTTTCCAGCAGAGGTAGTAGAGGCAGACATGGTAGATTCATTTCAGGTGCGCCTGGACAGATGCATGAGTAAGTGAGAAGCAGAGGGATACGGATGCTTAGAAATTGGGCGACATGTTTAGTGAGTTGATTTGGACCGGGTCAGGTATGGCAAGGAAGAATCTAATGACTATTATATACCCATTGACAATTGTTGAAAAGAAATTTCCAATGATGTTATTTCGGGATGGAATTTGCTATCCTGACTTGGTCTGGCCTGCATGTGGATGAGATTGATCGATTTCGACAAAACATTAAAGACTCGGGGGACAGTACAGGATATTGTCGAAAAGTATGCTTCAATAGCATTTTAGCTTAACATTGGCACAGCCGCCCATATCCAACCAAAAATGGGGGTGGGAATGTGTGCGCGGAGTTACTCTCTGGCTCCAGTGATGCAATAGGTGAGCATCCTGTCCTTCTGTGATGGGAAAGAGGTGCAAGAAATTCCTCGGTTGAGTGTGCTCCCACTCAAGGGAATGGTTGTCCCCGTTGATACTATCATAGCGATTTCTGGCGCATCTTTTTAAGACAGCTGAGTGGCACAAGTGGAGCGTGTTGAGACCTTAACTTTGTAGTGATGGGTTTAAAACTGATTTTTCTGTTTGGATCTGTGTTTCCGACACTGGCGGTGGCAGCTACATTTGCTCGCATCAGCTCAGTATCAGTTTCTTCCACACAGTCATGACTTCAACCAGGAGAAGGTGGTTTTGGGGTGATATTTTAAACTAGTCATATTTGGGGGTTGGGACACGGAAACGGTGATGTTTACGTTCGATGATTAAAACATGAAATACAAGCCTGACCTCAGGAACAGAGATCATGACTTTAATTTCCTGCAATCCTATTCATTCACGTCCCTTATGCAGGGGATTGAACCATCTTCACCCAGTCCTGCCTACGAGAGACTCCAGGAGCAGAAAAACATGAGCTGACCCTTAATTCAAGAATCTCCACCGCGTGGGGAAGCAGTCTAATCGGCCCTTCCAGTCCACACGGTCCATCCAAAGCGCATCCCACCAGACCCCACGGTATTCCCTGTCCCATAAGCCTGCATTTCCCATTGTTGATCCCTGTAACTGGCACATCTTTGGTCAGAGGGAGAAATAAAAACGCAAACACACAGAGAATGTGCAGACTGCCCACAGACAGACACCCGATGCTGGGATCGCACCCGGGTTTGTGGTGGAGCCAGACAGCAACAAACAAGGGGCGAAGAATAAATGTTGTCCTAACCAGTGATAATCACACCCTGTGGGTGAATGAGGAAGAATAAAAAAAACATTAACAACATGGAAAACAGGATTTGTATCTGTGTGGACACAAGTTGAAAGGATCGTTCACCCTGGGTTGTAAAAAGGACACTGATACCACAGAGAAAGCAAGGCAATGTGGGAACTGCTGGAAGCGATTCAATTAACCAGAGAAATGGAATCTCATTTAACCAGTAACACTGGGGAGAGGCCGTTCACCAGTCCCGTGTTTGGGAAGGGATCACTGAGCAAAACAACCTCCGGAGACTCCAACAGGATTACATATCCCATCAGGTGTTCGATTATGATGTCAATGCGCATTTAATCCCAACCAGCCGCCTGCTCCAGAGCGTGAATCAGACTCATACAACATGAAAACAGGCCTGTCAGTCCAACCGATCCATGCTGAACATACTGCCAAACTAACCCATTCCCATCTGCCTCCTCCTGTACCCGCTGAGTGGTTATAATGCCCTTGTAGTTTTATTACTGTGTTGTTAATCCAAAACCCAGGTAATATTTTGGGGACAATGAGTTCAGGTCCTGGCATGACAGATGGTGGAGTTTGAGTTCAATAAGCACCTGGAATTGAAGAGTCTCGTGATGCCCTGAATCAGTTGTGTGGAAAATCCCATCTGATTCACTCATGCCAGTTCGGGATGCAAACTGTCATATTCATCTGCTCTGTCCCACAGGAGACTCCAGGTGGATAATACCGTGGTTGACTCTTAAGTGCCCTCTGGGAAATAACTGACGTACTAGGCATGAATAAATTTATTTTAACAATCCGAATTTCCCATTCATGTTTGGAATTAATTGTCCATTAAATGTTGCAAACATACCCTCATCCATCACTTCCTCGGCAAGTTAATTACACACGTAAAACACATTCCCTTTAAAAATGCCGCACATGTCTTTTTTTTTAAATCTCTCTTTTCATCTTGAACATATGCCCTCTCGTCTTGAAATTCCCCTCCTGGGAAAAGACCGCTATCGTTAACTCAAAACTTGTCTATCAATAATTCATAAACTTCTGTCAGGTCGCTGTTCAAACCCCTAACCTGGAGTGAAAACAGTCTCAACTGGGAGAAAGTGAGAACTGCAGATGGGAGATCAGAGTCGAGAGTGTTGTGCTGGGAAAGCACAGCAGATCAGGCAGCATTTGAGGAGCAGGAGAATCGACGTTTCGGGGAAGAGCCTGATGAAGGACACTTGTGTGAAAAAAAAAATTCTCCTGCTACTCGGATGCTGCCTTACCTGATGTGGTTTTCCAGCACCCTAATCTCGAATCTGAAAATAGTCTCAACCTATCCAGCCTTTCATTATAACTCAAAACTTCCACTGGCAACAAGCGTGCACACCTTTTGTGAACCTATTCAAGCTGAAAAATATCATTCCCACAACTGGGCGACCAGAACTGGACATAATATTCCAGAAGAGGCCGCATCAATGTCCTGCAAAACTTCAACATAACTTCCCAACTGCTGTACACAAAGGACAGAGCAATGAAGGGAAGTAGGTTAAATGCCTTTGAACCATCTTGTCTGTTGGTAATGCAAATTACAAGGAATTATGTACCTGCACACCGAACTTCCGTGCTCTCCAACATACGCAAAGCCATACTCTTTTTGTTGGACCAAAATGCAATACCTTCCATTTATCCAGATTGAACTCCATGTTACATTTTTCAGTACAATGAATCATTGGATTAAGATCCTTTTGAAACTTAGATAATCTTCCTCACTGTCTACAATACTGGTATCGCCTGCAAACCTCCGAAGCATGCCTGCAGTGAGTTCCACTGTTTTCTCATATAGATCAATGATTCATATTTACTTGTAGTTGCCGTGATTTAGCAGTGTGCAAATCATACAACAGTTAGTCATGCAATTAACCATGAGGAAGAAAGCCACAGACTGCTGGGAGATATTAAACAATTGGAAATAAAAATGGTGAAAGCAATTCATTCCAGGGAAGTGGGTGATAGTGAAGCAAAATTAAACTTCAAACCAGCTGCCCCCGCTCCAGTTGTGGCACTTAGCTGTCTCAGCAAGATGCACTGTTATTATAAACGGGAACAGATTTTCCCTTCTGCCCCACCTTTGATCGGAAGCACTCCCAACCTCGGAATTGCTTGCACTTCTAAACCATCATAGAAACGCCGTGCATTCTCCGGTTGCGTCACTGGAGCCATCGAGTATCTCTGCAACCTCATTCCCATCTTGATTTCAATTTAGTTATTCGCGACTGCGCCACTCAGATCCTCTGATTCTGGGGCGAGGAACATGGACCATGTGGCAGCAGTGGTTACTGCCTTGTGTGGGGAAACTCGTGAAGTAACCGATGTTAAACTGCATTGCTATTGAAATATACATTTCAACAAAAGCTTGGTAACAACAATGACTGTAGATGCTGGAAACCAGATTCTGGATTAGTGGTGCTGGAAGAGCACAACAGTTCAGGCAGCATCCGAGGTGCAGTAAAATCGACGTTTCGGGCAAAAGCTTGTCATCAAGAATACAGGCAGAGAGCCTGAAGGGTGGAGATATAAGTGAGAGGAGGGTGGGGGTGGAGAGAAAGTAGCATAGAGTACAATAGTTAAGTGGGGGAGGGGATGAAGGTGATAGGTCGGGGGGGGAGGGTGGAATGGATAGGTGGAATAGAAGATAGGCAGCTAGGACAAGTCAGGACAAGTCACGGGGACACTGCTGAGCTGGAAGTTTGGAAATGGGGTGAGGTGGGGGAAGGGGAAATGAGGAAACTGTTGAAGTCCACATTGATGCCCTGGGGTTGAAGTGTTCTGAGGCAGAAGTGTTCCTCCAGTGTCTGGTGGTGACTGAGCGGTGGTGAAGGAGGCCCAGGAACTCCATGTCTTCGGCAGAGTGGGAGGGAGAGTTGAAATGTTGGGCCACGGGGCGGTGTGCTTAATTGGTGTGGGTTTCTCAGAGATGTTCCCCAAAGTGCTCTGCTAGGAGGCGCTCAGTCTCCCCAATGTACAGGAGACTGCAGCGGGAGCAACGGATACAATACAACGGGGCGGCACGGTGGCACTGTGGCACAGTGGTTCGCACTGCTGCCTCACAGCGTCAGAGACCCGGGTTCAGTTCCCGCCTCAGACGATTGACTGTGTGGAGTTTGCACGTTCTCCTCGTGTCTGCGTGGGTTTGCTCTGGTTTCCTCCCACAGTCCAAAAGATGTGCAGGGTCAGGTGAATTGGTCATGCTGAATTGCCCGTAGTGTTAGGTAAGGAGTGAATGTAGGGGAATGGGTGGGTGGCGGGTCGGTGTGGACTTGTTGGGCCGAAGGGCCTGTTTTCACACGGTAAGTCTAAACTAATCTAAATGATATTTGTGGATGTGCAGGTAACAAAAGCTGCACTGTCCCCGGAGTCTTTGATGTTTTGGAGAAATCTATTTATCTCAGCCCTCAACACATTAATGATGGAATCACAACAGCCACTGGGGGAACTGATGTTAAACGGTCAGCCCATTCTGAGTTCCCACATATCTGCCACTGTTCGCTAAACACTGATATTGTGTATTTGGTGCTCCGCCTAACATTCCTTATGATACTGTACTTATTGCAGGGGCTTGGTGTGTTTGTCTGTGGGTTTCTGTGACCGTATAGTGATCAGTACTCTGCGTTGTGGCCGCAGCAACCTCGGTTCGAATCCGAGTCACGGCCGTAATTGCTCTATGTGTCCCAGTCTTTTGTGAAACACAAAGGAATCAGTTGTTTTAAAGTTTTGATTTTCTCCAAGGTGATTTTTTTTCCTTCAAACTCTGCTCGCTCACATCTCTGTGTTTCATATGTCAGAATTCAAATTCACCTGTTCTCAGAGATTTCTTCCCTCCTACGATCACTAACCGAACTTTCCATCCCATACCGCCTTTTCATTAATTTGGAGATGTCGGTGTTGGACTATGGAGTACAAAGTTAAAAATGACCCAACACCAGGTTATGGTCTTACAAGTTTAAATGAAGCACGAGCGTTCGGAGCGCTGCTCTTTCATCATGTGTTTGCGGAGTCATTTACTATTTCACTAAGACATTGCAGAATCTAACACAGACTCTCCTATTGATATCGATCAGTCTGTGTGGCTGGGGTCACTGTTGCTGGGTGAACGTGCCCCAACCCCACCATCGGGACCTGCAGACCATTGATCCATTTGGTTACCACTGTTGTGTGATCAATACTCATGTAGCAGCTTTTACTGATATGGACCAGATATTATTTGGGGGGTGGGGTCAAGCTCAGGAAAATGGCACAGAACAGTATCGGGGAAAAGCGACTTAATTGGACAAGATCAGTTTCACTACTTTTCTGCAATGGCCGAGCGCTAATACCACTGAACACTGAACTGTTAATTCAGACACCAGGGTCCTGGGTTTGACTCCGACCATGCTCGGTGGTAGAACTGGGATACAATAAATATCTGGAATTACGAATCTAATAACTCCTATATCTCCATGTTCAATTGTTGAAAAACAACAAAACCATCTGACGTCATTTAAGGAATGAAACTGCCATTCTTACCTGCTCGGGCCTCCATGTGACTCCAGACTCACTACAATATGGTTGAGTCTCAACTACCCGCTGTGCAATTAGGGATAGCAATCAATACTGCCGAGTCAGCGACGCCCTCATACTGTAACAGAATAGAAAAAAATAATGTTCATTTGGCCCTAGCTAGATTACTGTGTGCAGTTCTGTAATTCAGAGGACTGCATGGATGTGATCGCACTGGGAACGTTGCAGTAGAGATTCACTGGGATATTGTCTGGGCTGAAGAGTTTCAGTTGTGAGGAGAGATAGGACAGACTGGGGTTGTTTGTCGCCGAGCAGAGGAGATGGGAGAAAACATGACTGAGATGTACTAAATACTGAGGGATATGGATAGGATAGACTGAAAGAAGCGTTTCTTATTGATGGAGAGACCGAACACTGGGGCCAAGAGATTTCGGGAAAAGGCAGAAAGGTTTGAGTACATTTGCGGAAAGGGTCAGAGAGGCGGAAATCATTCTAACCTTTAAAAAAATTCAGATGTGAATTTATGATGCCAAAACATGTAAGATTATGGGCGAAACGATGGAAAACTTGATTCAGGTCGTTAAGCAGTTGTGTTGGACAAGTGCGGCCACAACAGGCTGAAGGGTCTCCTTCGATGTTGTTGTCCTCCACAGTATCGTGGTTAGTGTACCCGCCTGTCACAGGGCTCAATTCTCCGCTGGGGGCATCGTAAAGGTTTTAAACCTGTCGCTCTGTTCCCAGTGAAGTTTATTTATGCCTGGCCTTCCATTCTCGAAGGGACATGTGTCACAGGAAGGACAGTGATGTCTGAATCAGCTGGGGAAGGACTGCAGCTCCTGGGAAGAAAGAATGTCAGTGAAAGTGCAAACACGTAACTTCAGCAAACCGCACAGTGTGTTTGTCTTGCAATGAAAACCATTATATAGAGTTGTTTTCTGACTGATATGTTTATTTAAATCGGGAATCTGAGGAAGAAAACAGAGTAAACCCATTCAGATCTTAGTGCAGAAACATTTCCAGCAGAACTACTGAGGTTGTACAGCGGAGAAACGCGTTTGGATGCATTGATTTCGGGTTGGTGGGCGCAGCTTGCTTTCACTAGGTGGAGTTGCCAGTGTGTAAAGCCATTACACATGATAAACATAGTGTTCAATGTGATGCTACATTTGCTCAGTGGTTCGCACTGCTGTTAAGACTGTAGGTTTGGTAGATTGGTCATGTTAAACTGCGCTGATGTGTCCAGAGAGTGAATTCAGTAAGTTAAGTGAATTAGCCATGGGTAACGCAGTGATAAGGTCAGCAGTCCCACGTTGCCAGGTTTTATTCCACCAGGTTTATTTGAAATCACAAGCCAGAGGCCTGCGGGGATAGAGACGGGAGCTCGGTCTGGTTGAGTTGCTGTTCAGAGTCTCCCTACAGACTCGATTGTCTGAACTGTACTTTCTGCATTGTAGGGAATCTGTGATTCTATCAGAGAGGACACTGTCAGCGTTTACTGGGCCGCGAAGCCATTAGCGACGATGCTGATGGCGTTTAGTGGGGATGGAGTTTTATTTATTTGTGTTTTGGAAAATTTGAAACTAAACCAAGGAAAACCGAATGGAAGTTTTCCAGAGTATATGAGGTTTGGAGAGAGTAAATATATGGCAAATTCACTCTTTCAAGTTCATAAATTTCTGAAAGTCAAGATTTCAAAACCATCGATGTAGGGCAAAGAAATAATGGGAGCAGAATTTCTGTCACTCAGACAATCCGTTTCCAAAATATTTGGAAAAACACATTTACAGACACAGAAACAGTGCGTTTCACTAGGAGAGACACAGCCTGCGGCCAGATAAAAGTGCAAAAGTGGGGTATCGGGGTGGGGGGGCGGGGAGAAGGTGCGAGGAAACAATATCAAATTTGGACGACTTCAGATGCAAAGAAATATCGGAAACGAATGCAGCTGAGTAAGATTCAGCAAAAAAAAAACCTCAGAATTTTGAAAGATTTATATTAATATTCCAATGAGGCATTATAAATGGAACTGAGCAGATTTTGTATATTGTCAAGGAAAGCTATTCCATAATGAATAGGAAGTGACCCGTCTCTTGGAGACCGATTTCCTGCTTTAATCCCATGCCTTAAAGATGGGAGGACGATCGCCATGATATTGGGTTCATTTGATACCCACTGAAATCTGCCAAAGTAACTGAGCATCAAAACTGGCATCTTGTTTTGTAGTTCAACCTTCTGTTTTTCTCATCAGTATTTTCTTGAAGCTGAAATAAATTCGGAGCAAAATTGAACACAACATTGAGCGTTCCAATCATATAAATCCAATTCACTTCCGATCATTGGAATGAACAGAGTGAAGGTGCAGCAAAATTAATAAATTGAAACGAAGAAAACTGCATTTCCGGGAATTTTACCCAGTTCAGGATCAGCCATATGAGAAAGACCATCGAGCTAAAACATCACCTTCACTTCTCACTCCATATATACTTCTTCACGTGAGAGAGAAACTGTCTGAAGAAATTATGCATCAAGCCTAAATGTGCGTGTGAATGTGACGGTAATGTCATGTTTGCTGGGTCATTCTGAGACAGTTCCGACTCGAAATAAATCAAGGACAAGGTATTCCTTCCAAGGACGTGGTCAATTCCTTGGATTTTGCTGGTATTATTATTCCGCTGAAAGCAGAAACATAATGGTGTGGATTCGATTCCACTCAGGGAATTGCTTATCCCCTCGGTGCACCATATGTGATCTTGATGGGGTCACATGTGAGCCCCTTTGCAATGGGCTGAAGTCTCCC
This sequence comes from Chiloscyllium punctatum, assembly GCF_047496795.1. Taxonomy (NCBI): domain Eukaryota; kingdom Metazoa; phylum Chordata; class Chondrichthyes; order Orectolobiformes; family Hemiscylliidae; genus Chiloscyllium; species Chiloscyllium punctatum. Next base: position 55,132,824 of record NC_092785.1, on the reverse strand, counting down.
AGGGGTTCAGGCGGCGGGTTGCTCTTCCATTGTACTGGTGTGGATTTGAATCCTACTCTGGCTGTTACTTCTATGAAACGCAGCTGTTGTTTCCCTTTGTGCCTCGCATCTTTAGGATACATTGGATGGAGAATCTTGCTCTTGCCCTTCATTGAACCGGAGATTGATGATAAATCGATACCACATCAAAGTTGTAATTAAGCAATTTGTTTCTGTTGTTAGTTACATTGGGATAATGAAAAGGAGTGCAAACGTTTCTTTTCTCCTTTCATCCCATCTTGACTTTCTATGAATTTACATCGAATGAAACTGAAACAAATAAGGAGAGATCGGGTGCAATGGTTGATCCAGTGGGATTGTAAATTTTAATGTCACACCACGCAAAGTTGTGATCAGTATTTTAAACAGTCAATTGAATTGGAACCGCAGAAAACTTTTCCAATGAAACGAATCTTTCATTCTTTCACAACCTTTTGCTGTGTGAATCAAACCGCGATCCATCATCCATCGTGATCACCAAGTTGGCAAAATTATTAGATCCGCCAATTTTCTTTAGCAATCACAACATCTGCACATACCCATCTGCGGTGTGCCCAGGCCCCAGCACATTTCCTGTTCATGACCTTATGAGCCTAGTTCCTGATCTGTCTGATCAGTTTGAGAAACCTTTTCTATCACTTCATCCCATCCCCTCAGAATTCAAAAGGTATCAATAAAATACGGCGTTCGACCAAATGATGTAGGATTGGAAGGCGGCCATTCAGCCCATCGATTCTGGTCCACCATTCAACGAACTCATGGCTGATCTGATAATCCTCAATTCCATTCTCCAGCATTGCCTCGACAAAGCTTCATCGCCTATCTGGTTAATTATCTGTCTGGCACAGATTGAAAATACACAACAACTCAGCCTCAACAACAAGTTCGGCAAGGAGTTCCACCGATCCACTGGCCCCTGTGCAAAGAAATTATTCCTCATTTCTGAATTAAATAGGCAATATCTAATTCTGAGTTCATGTCCTCTGGTACTCTCCTCATACCAGAGGGTGAACCACCTGCCCGTAACTACCCTGTCAAGATCCCATGAATATTGAACATTTATAAATGTTATTATGTGATTATAGAGCTCCCCTCCATCTCCTTTGTTTCCAGGAGAATAATCCCAGCCTAACCAATCATTCCACGAAGCTCCATTTTCTCCAGTGTTAACATGTTCATTAATCTCTGCTCTCCCCTTTAGCGTCCTTACATGTTATTAAGGCAGGTGGAGACATTTATGCGAAGAAACGGTTGAAATTTCAAGCACAGACGGGAATTGGATCTTGAAATCAGAAAGGGACTGGAATCCACTGATAAAGTGGATTTATAAATAAATAGAGTAATGATCACTCTGACAAATGAGAATCTAATCATATCTCATTGACATTCAATAACTTTACTGTAAACAAATTACCCTGTGTAATCGTCCATAGAGCTATTATGTTGGGGGAAAAGCTTATAGAAACTGGCTACATAAACACTTTGACAACAATAACATGTTCTTGTGACATTTTTTGATGATAAACTCAACTCATTGTTCCGTGAATCCTACATCATTTGCAAGGCACAAATGAGACGTGAAATATAACTCTCTCCATTTGCCAAGATGGGTGTGACTTCAATACCACTTAAGGAACGTGACACCGTCCACGACAATGCAGTCACTTGAGTGTACCCTCTTCAAAACCTGCAATATTCATTCCCTTCACCGTTAAGGCGCAATTGCAGCAGAGTGCACCAACTATAAGATGCACTGCAGTAAGTCATTCGGGCATTTTTGACAACCTTCAAAGCTCAACAGCTGTAATGACTATAAGGACAAGTTTGGAAGATGCAACAAAATGCAACCATTTTCAAGTTACCCTTCAAGGCCCATAGCACCCTGACTTGGAAAGGAATCAGTGATAAACTCATTGGTGAGACGGTCTTGATGAGCTAAGTTGCATACTTCAGCCTTCCATCTTTTATCTTACAATTTTAATAAAAATGTTGATTTATGCCGTGACCAGACTTGTGCTCAGTCCTTTAGCGGTTCCCTAAACTGGTGGTTGCTAAAGTTCTGCTATCATCAACAGCCTGTGGTCAACAATAGAAAATATCTGAAAATCCTCTCAATTAACTGACTCCCCTCAAGATTAGAGTGGTGTTGGAGAAGTACAGCAGGTCCGGCAACATCTGAGGAGCAGGAAAAATGGACGTTTCAGACAAAAGCCCTTCATCAGGAATGAGACTAGGAGCACCTGGGATGGAGAGATAAATGGGAAGGGGGTGGGGCTGGGGAGAAGGTAGCTGAGAGTGCTGTAAGTGGATGCAGGCGGGGGGGGGGGGGGTGAACATGGTATGTCAGAGAAGTAAGTGGAGTGGATAGGTGGGAATGAAGACGCACAGGTGGGACAAGTCAGGCAGACGGTGTTGAGCTGGAAGTTGGGAACTGGGGTAAGGTAGGGGGAGGGGAAATGAGGCAACGGGTGAAGTCCAAATTGATGCCATGGGGTTGAAAGGTCCCGAGGCAGATGATGAGGTTTTCTTCCTCCAGGCATCGGGTCGTGAGGCAGTGGCGATACAGGAGGCCCAGGACCTGCATGTCCTCGGGAGAGTGGGAGGAGGAGTTGAAATGTTTGGCCATGGGGACACTGGGGTTGATTCTTGCGGGTATCCTGGAAATATTCTCAGAAATGTTGTTTGAGAACACATCTCCTCTCTCCAACTTAGAGGAGAACGCATCGGGCGGGAAGTATACAAGAAATGGCATGTGTGGAAGTGCAGGAGAAACTTTGATGGATGTGGAATCCTCCATTAGAGCCTTGGTCAGAGGTGAGGAGGTAGATGTGGGTGCAGGTTTTGCAATTCCTGCAGTGACAGGGAAATTTATATTTCCCTCCCCACCCCTATCCACTTTTCACAAAGACTGTTTCCTCCACGACCATCTCGTCAAGTCCTCACCCTCCAAAAACCCACCCTCCCCTCACGGCACCTTACCATGCCACACCTGGAATTGCAAAACCTGCATCCTCATCTTCCCTCTCACGTTCTTCCAAGGCTCCAATGAGCCTTCCACATCCATCAAATATCCGTGTGCACTTCCACACATGTCATTTATTGCATCTGTTGCTCGCGATGCGGTCTCCTCTACATTGGGGCCAACAGACACATTCTCGGAGAGCGCTTCAGAGAACATTTCCAGGGAACCCGCAACATTCAACTCCAACGCCTCATGACCAAAAACCTCAATTACCACGTCCCCGACTCTCCTAAGGACATGCAGTTCCTGGGTATCCTCCACCACCATTCCCTCACCACCAGACGCCAGATCTTCCACCTCGGGACCCTCAACCCCAGGGCATCAACGTGGTCTTCACCAGTTTCCTCATCTCCCCACGGCCACCTTATCCGAGTTCCAACTTTCTAACTTGCCACCATCCTACTGACCTGTCCCATTGTCTATCTTCCTTTCCACCCATCCGCTCCACCCTCTTCTCCGACCTATCACCTTTAACCCCATCTCTGTCCACCTCTTGCACTCTCAGCTAAATTCTTCCCAGACCCAGTCCTCCCGTTTATCTCTCCACCCACGAGGCTCCCAGCTTTTTTCCTAATGAAGGGCGTTTGCCGAAACGTTCTTTTTTTTCTGCAACTCGGATGCTGCCTGACCTGCTGTGCTTCTTCAGCACCACTCTAATCTTGATTCTGATTTCCAGCACCTGCAGTATGCACTTCCGTCCATCTGATTCCCCTGTCCATTGATCTTGAATAGGCCGTTGCTAAAGTTCCAACATCGTTTCCCTGCTCTTATATTCCCACATGCGGTCAAGAACAGAAAGTACCTCCAACCCCTCGAGACCACTTGATCCCTTGTCCAATCTCCTTCAAACATTCAAACATACTCCAATTTCTCTTTTATTACTTTAAACCACTCAGTATTCACACATTTATCATTGATCCTCCCCAAATTCATTATCACCCACTTCACTGGATTGAATTCCTTTCAGCACATTTTCTTGCCAATTGTTTCCAATCTCCCTGCAGTCTATGGCTTTCTTCCTCATGGTTAACGACATGACTAATTGTTAGCTGATTTGCAAACAGCTAAATGATGGCCACGACAAATAATTAAAAATCGTTGACCTGTATGAGAAAACAATAGAACTCATAGAAGCCATGGTTCATAAGCTTGCAAAGGAGAGCAGAATTGGAGACTCTAAAGAAGGTGATCCAAGGTTCCAGAAGATCTTAATCCATTGCGTCTTTGGGCTGAAAAATGTCACATGAAGTTCAATCTGGATAAATGGAAGGTTTTGCATTTTGCCACATCAAATATTAGTAGGGCTTATACAATTATTGATCCGGCATTGCATCGTGTTGTGGAACACGGAGGCCAGGAATGCAAGTACATAATTCATTTTAATTTGATTCATATATAGACAGAATCGTTAAAAAAAATGTCATTTTGCCTTCGTTGCTCAGTCCTTTGAGCGTAGGAGTTGGTACGTTATGTTGAAGTTGAATGGGACATTGGGTGATGCCTCTTCTGGAAAACTGTGTCCAGTTCTTGTCGCCTAGTAATAGCAAGGAAATTATTCAGCTGGAGTAGGTTTAGAACAGGTATGCCAGCGTATGGCGAGTGGGGAAGGTTTGTCTTATAACGAAAGGCTGGATAGGCTGAGACTACTTTCACTCGAGCACTGGAGTTTGAAAGGCGACCTGATAGAAATTTATAAATTATTGAGAGTCCGGCTCGAGTTAACTGTAACTGTCTTTTCTCCAAGTAGGGGCACTTCAAGACGAGAGTGCAAATGTTCGAAGTGAAAACAGGGATTTAAAATAAGACATGAGAGGCTTTTTAAAACAGAGTATGGTTTATGTGTGCAATTCACTTCCTGAGGCAGTGATGAATGAGTGTACATTTACAATATTTACAGGATATTTGGATCGAAAAATGAGTTGGAAAGTGTCAGTGGGATTAACAAAATCTATTCATTCATGTCTAGTACATAATTCATTGCCCAGAGGGAAGATCAGAATCAACCACGATATTATGGATCTGGAGTCACATACCAGCCAGACCAGATAGGTATGGCAGTTTCCTTCCATATCAGGCATTAGTGAATCAGACCTACGACAACTGATTCAACATCATCATTAGATTCTAGGTATTTGTTTAAATAAAATTCCAGCCTTGCCAGGGTTTGAACCCCTGTCCACAGAATTATATCTGGACATTTATATTAACAATGCAGTAATAATATCACAAGGGCATTATTAACCATCAGCAGTTCCAAGAGCCATCAGATGCGACTCGTTTAGTTTGTCATTATGTTCAGTATGAGCTGGTAGGAGAGAAAGGCCTATTTTCATGCTGTGCGAGTCTATGACTTTGTCGCTATGAAACTGGCAGCTGGTTTGGATAAACAGCAGCGTTGACAGTTTAGTTGATCTCCTTCTGGGATATGTAACCTTGCTGGTAAATCTCGAGGTTCTTCTGCTCATTGAGCCCGTCCCACACACGGGGATGTTGAATAGTCTGTCCCCAGTTTGACTGAGTAGATGAGTTTCCACTTCAGCAGGTAATTGTATCCCGCATTACGCTGGTTTCTCTGTGATATCGGTGTCCTTGTATCTTCCCAGGATGAACGATTGGTTCAAATAAAATCCACGCAGACGCAAGTCCCGTTGTCCATGTTGTGAACGTGTTTTTATGCTTCCTGATATACCCATAGGTTTTGGATGTCGCTGGTCAGGACAACATATGTTGTTCTTTCTGATTCGCTGCTGACTCGCTGCACGAGAGACATGGATTCGATCCCAGTCTCGTGTGACTGTGTGCAGTTTGCACATTCTCTCTTTGATTGTGTGAGTTTCCTCCCACAGTCTGAAGGTGTGCGGGTTACTGGCATCAGCCATGGGAAATGAAAGGGAACGGAATAGATATGGCGTGTGGGTCTGCAAGGATGTGCGTCGGAGAGATGGTGTCGACTGGAAGGGCCGAATGGCCTGCTTTCCCACACGGTCGTCATTCTCGGATTAAGGGTCAGCTATGTTGTTCAGGTCCTGGAGTCACAAGTAGGCAGGATTGGGTAATGATGGTAGCTTCCCCTGCAGAAGGGACATGCATGATTGGGATTGCAGGAAATTAAAGGCATGTTCTCTGTTCCTGAGGTCAGGCTTTCATTTCAGGTTTTATTCATCGAACTTTAACATTACCAGTTCCGTGTGTGAGTGCCCAAGGATGACTAGTTTATTATATAACCACAACACCACCTTCTCCAGGTTGCAGTATTTATTGGGAACAAGAAGCTGATTCTGAGTTGATCCGAACAAAAGCAGATGCCAATATCAAAAACACTGATCCAAACAGGAAAATTAAATTTCGAACCTTGCCACCCCAAAGTTAAAGTCTCCACACGCTTTAGATGCGCCAATCGGCTGTCTCAGCAACATGTACTGTTTATGGTCATAATATTGTAAATGGGGGCAATTATTCCCTTCCGCCCCGCTTTTGACCAGGAGATGTCCCAACCTCGGAAATACACGCGCCTCTCACCCGTCATTCCATCCCAGTTTACAATTGGATTTCCGTGAATGATTCAAAGTGAAAGTGTATGTTTGATTGTGCAATGCTCAGTCAAATGGGACGAGGGATGGAAACGAGAGTTAGGGAGAGTGCGAGGGAGAGACATCTTCGAGAACTTTTGGGTTGAGATACTGATACATGAAACGCAGAAACATCAGAGAACAAAATTAGATGGAAAACAGATCATCACCTCAGAAAATATTATCATGTAAAAATTATTAATTTCTGACCGTGTTTCACCAAAAGTAAAACTTTGAATGAACTGACCGCCATGATGTCGATTCGAGCCGAGGTCGCTGCAATCACAACGCAGAATATGAACTACAGTTTCTCTGATTCCGGGTCTGGAACTGGGATGATGTGTGATTGCCTGCAGCAGTTGGTACTGCCTTGTGTGGGCACAACGATGGAGTAGCCGATGTTCAACTATAATACTTTTGAAGCATACGTTTCAACAATGTTCTGCACTCTCCCAAGAGTTTGGAGAGTTTCATTAATCCCATTCTCCAGTACTCTCATTCATGGAACCTCCACAGTATCTGGGGACGCTGAAGTTAAAGATTCGATTCATTCTGCGTTCCCACATGCCTGTCGCCAAGTCTTGATATCGTACATTCTGCCTGACATTTCCTCTGCTACCATACTGGTTGTAGTTTACAAGTGTGGCCTGTGGAATGCTGTAACCGTTTAGTAGTCCATATTCTGCGTTGTGATTGCAGCGATCTCGGCTCGAATCGACATCATGGCGGTCAGAATAAAGTGTTCTTGGTTAATTGTTATATTCTTGGAAGTGTAGATGTGCAGAGCGATCTCGGTGCCCATGTATCTCAAATTCGGAAAGTTACCACCCACGCTGACAGGTTTGTTTGCAAGGAGCACGGTGTGTTAGTTTTTCTTGGGAGAGTGATTCAGTTTCAGAGTGAAATTATCACTTTGCAGCTCCAGAAGTTAACTGGGGTGGCCGCACTCGTAGACCTGCGTGCATTTCTGGTCACTACATTATACGATGGATGTGGAAGCATTGGAAAGGGTGCAAAGGACATTTTCTAGGATGTTGCCTTCTATGGAGAGATGGTCTTACGAGGAACGGTTGAGGGACTTGAGGCGGTTTTTGATAGCGACAAGAAGTTTGAGGGGTGAATTTAGAGAGACATAGAAGACGGTCAGAGGTTGCCATAAGGTGGACAGTGAAGGCATTTTTCTTCAAATGGTAATTTTGGCACAAGGGCACATCGATGTAAATTGAGGGTGATAGATACCGAGGTAGGTTCCTTTATCAGTGAGTAGTAAGGGTGCTGAACACCTTGCCTTCAACACTCGTCGACTCAACAACTTTCAGGGCAATGAAATGGTCATTGTATAAACTTGCGGATTATGATGGTAAAATACTAGTCAGATTGGTATCACAGGTCGGTGCAACGTTAGGGCGAAAAAGAACTTTATTGTGGTGTAATATTTGGTGTTTGAACTGTTCTTCAGCTTGAAGTTGCAATCATCTCTGGTCACTGGCAGTAAAACCAACACCTGGCGAGAACCGAATGTGCAACTTTGGCATCTTACGCACTTCCAGTCTGTCGTGCAATTACATCAAACTGACGAATTGCACCACTGGAGCTGCCGTGTACTGATGACCAATGGCTACTGATCTTACCACAGGGCCCCTCAAACCAATTACTCCTTTTTTGCTGAAGATCTGAAATGAAACACAGCGCAGAGGAGGTTATACTGATGATGGATCATCGATTATTGAGCATCAGGTTCAGGAAAATGAATAGTAAAATGTGATGAAAATAGGCAGAATTGAATTCTGTGTTCGTTTACCGTGGCTTCTTGCGTTGATCACAGGCAATGTTATGTCGCTACTGTGCTGGGATTTTCCTTCTATCGGTATCAATTCGTCAGAGAATTCGATTTACTGGTACTTCACCAGCATCCTTTGGAATGTTCATACGGCACAATGAACCACACTGTACACAACATCAACAATCTTCTGCATTACGACATCCAAGGGCACGTGGCATGGTTTTTTTTTATAAATAGTGAAACAATAATCATGTTATGCAAGGGCAAATTGAATTTTAGTTTAATTAGTAAAGTCGCAAGAATCCAGAGTAAGTTTCAAAATGTCAGAAAGTCACGTTCATTACCTTGGCCAGAATCCTAGCCCAGCAAGAGGGAAATCTGTCCCTCAATCCCCAGCGTCCATGTAATCGCTTGCTCCATGTGTCCACTTGGAAACCTATATGAAGGAATGTTCAGCCTGACAGAGAACTTGTGAGAATCCTACACTGTCTGACCTAAAGCTGAAACAGGAGCTATCTATTCCAGCTTGGAGGGTAGTGAAGTGGAGGTGAGACAGAAAATAATAATTGGTGTAGATTCACATTGTTCTTATTGTGATTGTGTAAAAACCTGGGCCAGAAAAGACTCAAGCAGAAAGGAGCAGAAGTAGGCCATTCTTAACACCGCTCCTGCCCAGTCACGCCATTCTGTAACATCATAGCTCACACAGCACTTTTATGTCTTTTTCCAGTGTATCCATATCATCGTGTTGCCAAGTGTCTAACACATATTTATCGATCTCTGCAATAAATAGATAGTGAAGTTCTTCATCGCTGTGAGGAAAATGTTGCATTTCGAGACAGTTGTGTTTCTGCATGTATGTTATAGGTTTTGCAGATGAGCAGCCGAGTCTGGTCTGAACACCTTTCAAACCATAAACTAAAACTCGACTCTGAGATTTTCATCCACAACTTTTGAATGGTAGTCTTAAGAAAGGCGTAGAAATTCAACGCGCTTTCCATTGCACCACAGAGTCACGGCCTCACCCAGTTTTCACCACAAAAGTTTGCCTTAGAACGATTTCGTTCGGGACACCCATCTCACGTCTGTCTGACCTCGTCACACTTTCCAGTATCTGGTCCTTATCCACGTCTGCTCTGGATCTTTAAGTGTTCGGCTACATACCGCTGAAATGTCCTCATAACACTTAGCATTACCACATGATCAAATAAGAAATTCCAGATGAACAACACTCTATGGGTGAAAGCGTTCTTCCTAAATCTCCAATAAACCGCTTTTCTCCTGCTTTTCATCTATATCACTGGTTATTATTCCTTCCCGAAAAGCCTTATTCCTGTCATACATATCTATCCTCTTCATAATATGTACATGTTAATCAGTTTCTCACTCAGCCTTCTCTGTGCTTAGTTACACAGCCCCAGATTAGCTCATCTTCCTTCACAATGGGAATGGTCCAGCCCTTGGCATTATTTTCATCTCCTGTGAACTTCTCCTCCTGCAATCAGACGGTTCCTGCAGTCTTGCGATTACAACGGAAAATGAAATGCTCTTTGAAGAAATGCGAAAATGTCTGAACAAAATCAGCAGCTCTTGTCCATCTATGATAAGAAAGGACAGTGTACGCTTCGTTTCCAATGATTCGTGTTCGGAACTGATGGGATGCATGGGTGGGTGAAAAATGTGGAAGAGGGCGGACAGGATCCAAAATGATTGAACTCGATGTTGGGTCCTGAAATCTGCATGTTCTTTCAGTAGAAAATGAGTTGCCCGAACTTCCAGCTTGCGCTGTGCCTTGAAGAAGAACTGCAGCAGACCACAGACTGGTGTGATGGCTTGGGTACACAATGCAATCTTAAAGTGGCAGGACACTGGAAGACTGGGGTAATTTTTGTTGATTCTGGACAGAACTTAAGTGATCTCAGCTTTGTCACTGACTCTGTTTTCGTCTCTCCATTGTAGAGAGATCACATTCTCAGGAGGAACGACAGTTTTCTGGATTGAATGAAGTGCAGACAAATCACTGGAAGATGTGTCTGGAAGTTTCCACAGTGAGGAGAGACATCGGAAAACAGCAGGAAATGTATCTTACAACATAGAACGTTACAGTGGAGTACAGGCACTTCGGCCCTCGATGTTGCACCGACCTGTGAAAATAATGTGATGTCCATTGCAATGGAAAATTAACATTTCTTTTGAAACCAATAAAAGCACAGGGAAACAAAAAAAGTTAGGGCTTGACTTTGCAGAGGGCAAGTGTTGCAGACAGAAAGAAAATCTATGTATATTTAAACCGAACTAATAGCAAACTTACAAGGCCAGCAAACTACCATATCAACAGCCAAGGAATTAGAAAAAAACAACTCCATATCTGGAAAGGAACTCGAATGTTTCAGGCCACTGACCTTGAAGTGTTGATAAGAAGAAGCGAATTGAACTTTAAAGGGAATATGTAAAAGCTATCAGGCGCCCATTACATGAGGCGTCTTGCCAATGTATTACCTGGGACACGGAAAACCTGAATTTGATGGAACTCCACGAGCTACATGCTGAAAACTTTCTGGCCCAAGAGAAGGAAAAACGGAAATTAAAGATGGAAAAGCAAACACTTAAAGCTCAGCTTACTATGATGCAGATGGTCGGCCAGCCGCTGGAAGGAGGTGCTGCGTGAAAAGAAGGGCTGGCAGAGGTAAATCTGGAGGGTGCTTTGTTGCAGAGCATTGGAACACTGAGTGAGGCAGCGTACGCCCAGACAGCCTCAATCGGCCCTGGAGGCTGGGCAGCAGGGTGACTAATGGAGGAAGGCTGAGGTGGAGGTGGGCAGGCCCAAAGTTACAGGTAAGCCTCTTTGCTTTAGGCTTGGCAACGAATACTTTCTTATACAACTAATCTTATGGGCACTGAAACATGTCCCACCTCTATACTGAGCACTGAGTTTGCGAAACGTGAACTATATTTTCAGTACAACGATGATGCATATAAGTCAATGCTTACAGCTATGTTATATGTGGAAGGTGCAACTCTTACTTTTTTGGAAGATACAAGGGCAACATATTCACTTCATAAATCAAGGCAGTTCAGAGAGTCGATACAAATAAAGATGAACAGAAGCTTCCTGAATTAATGGACGCATCAGGACTCGTGACACGAGAGAGATTTACCGCACCCCTATTGTGCAAAACCAGTAATGGGGAAACATTCCAATTCTCATTTCTGTTATCGGAATTCTGTACTTTAAATCTGATGTCTCGGGATCTCATAGTGAGACTGGGGTCCGATTTGCTCAGTACCCCGACGGGCTTGCAGGTAATACAAAAAAAAGATTTAACAATGCAGGCTGGAAAATACGAATCACGACCCCTGATACATGTCAGAAAGCGATAGGTTCCATGAGCGATTCACTCACCCAGGAAGCAAGTAGCCATGTTAATCCCATTAACACCGATTTTCTTGCTGGAGATATGCTGCACTGCACAGCAAACATACGCCGCGATGGTCCTGACAAATCATAAGAGAAGGATTGGTTCAGGAGATTGATTAAACCAGATCAGTTGTTATTGTGCGAATTTTATTGGAATGATCACAGATGTGCTGTCACTTTAAACTTTTTTAAGTATCTGTGACGGTAAGTAGACCCTTTTTTTGATGTGGAAGGCTCTTTTCCTCACGGATCATTGGAGAAGGCATCCAACTACAGGTGTCAGAATTTGGGACCATGGATACGACAGGCACAAAAAACGAAAGATTGTATCTTCAGGGTCGGTGTGGGTATCTGCTTCAATGCAGTTATAAGGACGTATCGGAAGAAACTAAATTGGCTAACTCAGGCAGACAGGGCAGTCCAGGTAATCCCCGGCAGGAGTGTCAGCTGGCGTTTACCTATGGTAGATGTCTCGGACCCAAGATTAAGAAGGGTCCCAACTGATTTCAGGGCAAATGGCAAACACGATGTGGGGCTCATACGAATCCTTAAGAATAACCCCGAAGTCTGAGTATCGTCCTTGCAAAGCAAAAGAGCCGTTAAAACCCGAGGTTGTGCAAGGAATTACTCCAGTCTTTGACTCTCTCTTATAGGCTTGAGTGATAATCCCCCGTGAATAATCACTGGTGAGAACACCCATTTTTTTCGTTCAAAAAGGCAAACATTCCAGGTGAGTCGGGGGAATGGAGGTTTGTTCATGACCTGCAGGTTATCAAGAACGCTATTGTTCTGCACACCCCAAATGTTCACAACCCCTATATTATATTGGCTCAAATTCCACCGGATGTAAATGGCTCTCTATTGTGAAATTAGCAAATGCCTTGTTTTGTGTACCGTTACACGCCGACAGTCAATTCAGGTTCACTTTTCCATTCACAGGCAAACAGTATAATTTCATGTGACATTTTCAAGATCACTGTGAGGCCCCACCATAGTTAACGAGGCTCTACACAGGAGTCTGGAGACTCTTGTTTTAACCGGGCGGGGGTCAGCGCTTCTGCAGTATGTAAACGAATGATTAATCGCAGCATCAACAGAGAAACAATGTGAGAAAGGTAGGCTTGCGAAGCTCAGCCATCTCGTCTCGCAAAACTACAACTAGTGGAACAACAGTTGAAGTTCTTAGGTCACTTAGTATCTGAACAAGGAAAGGCCATTGGTCAAGACAGAGTTCAAGCAAACCAGCAAAATTCAAAGCCTCACATGAAGAAACAATTGTTATCCTTTTTGGTCATGTGATCCTATTTAGAATGTTTAACCCGCATAACGCAACCCTTTAGCTGCCTAAAAGTGACATAGTTCATGTTTCAGGTTTGCAGAGCTGGAGTCCGTTGCAGTGACCCCTGAGGCCTAGAGTGCCTTTGTTGAATTGAAATGGCACTCCAAACTCCACCGACACTGGGATTCCAAATCCAAACAAGCCTTTTGTACAAACAGTGGATGAGAAGCGTGCCTGCATGACATTTGTGCTGATGCAGGATTATGTCTGGAAAATTGAGTCCAGTAGCTTAGTTTTCATCTCAACTTAGATCCCGTAACGGCAGCAAAAATGCCTCCGTGTCGTGCCTGCATTTGAAAAGGCTGTTGTAGCTTCCAGGGACATAGTCGGCTTTCTTGAATTAAAACGACTGGTCCCACATGCAGTATCCTTACTGCTTTCTGAGCAAACCACAGCACACATGTCGGCAGCACGGTGGCTCACACACAATGCTATGCTATTGGAGAAGCCTAACATGAAAATAAAGCGATGTAACGTCCTTAATGCTGCTTGTCTTCTCCCACAGAAGGAGACGGAGACCCACATGACTGTGTCACTGTAATTAATGGCATTTGAAGCCCGAGACCAGACGTGTAGGATTCACCAATTTAGAATCTGGATACGGCGTTTTATTGTGGATAGGTCAGCATTCAGAAGCAAAGAGATAGGCCAGTGTCTGGTATGTTGTAGCAACTCCCCACGAGGTAGTCAAAGCGGGATCACTTTCTTCTGATCTGTCAGAGCAAACAGCAGAGCTGATTGCCTTGATTAAGGCATGTAATTGGCCGAAGGAAGAACAGTGAATATTTACATCGACAGCAGATATGCATTCGGGGTTGTACATAATTTTGGATCTCTGTGTAAAAACAAGGACTTCTTGACCTCCACTGGAAAGCCAATCACATAAAATGGCCTGATCTCTGACCTCCTAAAAGCAGTCCGATTGCCTAAATCAGTCACTGTATGTAAATGTGAAGCCCACAGGAAAAATTATGATTCAATTTCTCAAGGCAATGAAAATGTAGACTGAGCGGCAAGGATGGCAGCCAATCAGCCGCCAAGTGATGAGTTTGATATGTGTACGTCTAATATTTGTAATCCAAAGCAGACTTATGGGACTTACAGTCTCAGGCCACATAGAAGGAGAAGCGTGCATGGACAAGGGCAGGGTGCAGAATGAGGGAATGGGTGTGGTGTGGCCCCAGTGGGAAACCCTGTCTACCACGATCTTTATTCCCTTTCTATGCCAAAGTAACACACGGTAAGGACCATGTGTCAAAAGTGGGGATGTACGACAATATTTCAGCACGCTGGTACAGAAAGGGATTTACTCATTATCATCAAAATAATGTGAATACTGTGTTATCTGTGCCACTAATAATGTGGGGAGGGGAATACAAATGAATCAGGCAGAACACCCCCAATCCCAAAGATACATTGAACATTTACACATGGATTTTATTGAACTAACACCCAGCGAAGGGAAAAGGCATTGTCTGGTGATAGTTGATGTTTTCCCAAGGGGTGGGAGTGCTCCCACAACTAAACAGGATGCCAGTGCAATAGACAAGGCTTTGCTAACTGAAATAATTCCGAGATGGGGCATCCCTGAAAGGCTAAGCAGCGAAAATGGAAAGCCATTTATAAATATTGCCCAACAGCAGATCAGTGATTACTTGGGAATAAAGGTGAGGCAACATTGTGCCTACCACCCAGTGAGCGGTGGGGCAGTGGAAAGAGAGAAAACTATCCATAAAAATAAATTGGCAAAATGTTGTGAGGAACTAGAGGTGACATGGACAAAGGCATTTCCAATTGTGCTAATGTATATGAAGGAGAGGAAGAGTACATATTAGGACGTTTGAGATGTTGTTTGCAAGTTGGCCCAATACAGGAATTGGCCAAGACCGATTGTAAAACAGATAACAGACCACTGTGAGGACGAGATATTATGTTACGATATAAAACTCTCCACACTTCTGTCTCAAATACAAAATCAAAAGAAGGGCAGCACGACCCCAATCAGCAGAAGGGAAGATGCACAATCTAGAACCTGAAGACAGCTTAACGTTGAGTGGGGTGACCAGTTGCAACACATCTGGAACACACAGTTCATATCTACATTTAAAATAAGGAAACGTTTAGGTCGAGGTTGCCTGCTTAAAATATTTTGACGGGGTCTGGTTTGGTCAGGTCCATAACAGTAGCAGCTGAGGGGCTTCTGCCTGCCCACTGCTATTGAATGTTCGTGGAGGGTTTGGGGATGGTTTGCTGGAGGCTGTGAAAAGAGCTGCCTCAGATATTCAGGGAGACCTGAGGATTTGGTGACCCAACTTTGGATGGGGATTGTAATTACAGCATCTGGGTCTGTAGCATGAACAATAAATGGAGCAGAGGCTGCAGAGAGGGGAAGCTCTGAAATCACAGAGTCAGTGTGTGTGGGGAAAGAGATCTGCTGTATCCATCCCGGGTTTTCCAGGAACAGATTCCAAAGCTATACTTAACCCAGGAGCAGGTTTGTGAGGGGACACTGATTGAACAAGGAGCTGGTCACAGAGCGGTGTCACTTCAACACAACCTGCAGCTTCACACCAGAGGAAGGACGATACTGCCAGTGGCTGTTAGGGTCACTGTTTCATTCAGATTCTATGAACCGGAACTTTCAGGCAGGATTGGGTGACATATCCATCATCTCCCAGTATGTCGACATCAATGTCAACATTCGGAAAAGTGCGATATATGTGCTGGATGAGATGCACGTTTTCTCTTTCAGCAGAGAGCTGCCGGGTGTATCCATGTTTTCTCCGTATAACAGGATTCCCGATGATGTATATGGCTCTGAGGGCCCCCCATGTTAATGAGGAGAGCGACAGGAACTGAAGGAACTCTTACTCCAATAATGTTACAATGTGCTCATCGACAGGATATTATGTTGGTAAAGAACCCACTATCCTGGCAGCAGCCACCTTCTCTTCATTCAGAAGCAGTCAGCCATTCTCATCTTCTTTGTGTCTCCATTGGAATGAAAGGATAGCCTCTTGGCTAAAGGCTGTCCCCTGGATACACAGCTCAAAACACTCACCATTCCCCAATGCCAACCAACCTCATCAAAATATCCCGTGTATACTGAGAGCAATAGGACCACTGGGCTTGTCAGGGAGCAGACCATCATGGAGATAGAGCAACACTTCCCATGTCGGAATGGGTCAGATTGAATCCTCCAGAACACACTATCACTATGTCATGTAATCCCTCTACATTTCAGTTACATGCTGCCTTTCATTGTTTATGAAAAAGCTGACAGGGTATAGATTCCATTATATTCCACTTGGCAAAGTATTAGTCATTTACTTTACCTGTCCATATCTTCACATTCACTCTCCAAATTCTGTTAATTACTTAACGACTTTCTTACCTCAGTGTCATCACCAAACTTAGTAGCAGTACATCTGTTAAATCGTCCTGATCATTGATATCAATTGTAAACAGTTGCAGACCAAGCACTGGTCACTGTGTGACTCCACTGGTTACATGCTGTCAAACTAATTAAGACTGATTTATCCAGAGGGCCTGCTTCCTGTTTGGTAACCGTTCCTCCCCCGTTCCTGTGGAGCACAGGCGAAGGGCTGAATAAGAACGAGGAACAATCCAGCCCCTCGAGCCTGTTCCGCCATTGTATACAATCATGGCTGATGTCATCGCCGGCTCAGTTCCATTTCCCTACCTGCTCCCCATATACCTTCATTTACTCAATGTCCCAGCGTCCCCTGCACACCGGGGAAATGAATTACACAGATTCACAGCCCATTGAGAAAAGTAAGTTCTCTTCACCCCTGTTTTAAATCTGCTCTGCCTAATCCTAAAACTATGATCTCTTGTTCTCGTTTGCCCCACATGAGGAAATATCCATTCCACACCGACATTATCAATCACCTTTAACATCCTCCAGACCTCAATGTGGTCTCCTCTCATTCTTCAACCTAGAGTGCATCGGCCTGAACTGCTCAAACTCGCTTCAAAAGACAAATTCGTCTCTGGAATCAATCTAATGTATTTGTTCTGAACTGCCTTTGTTGTAACAATATCACTCCTGCAGTCAGGACCACAAACCTGAACACAGTCCGTCAGTTACCGTCTGACTAATATCTTGCAGAGTTGCAGCAATTCTTCCCTCCATTTATACTCTATTCTTTTATAAGTAAATGCTGAAATTGCACTTGCCTTTCTCATTCCCTGCTGAACCGACATATGAGTTTTCTATAGTCTGCACGTGGACACCCATATGCTTCTCCACGAATGCACTCTGTTTTCTCCACTTGTTTTCGTGTCAGCTGAAAATGTAGCTGTAGTTTTTTCTCTCTTCTCATCCAAGTAATACAATGGATGGTAAATTGTGGGTGACGTGGTCTGAACTCTATGGAACCCCAAAAGTTGCTGACGAAACAACTATTCCATCTCTCTGCATGTTGTTGGCTCACCAGCCCTCTATCCAGGCGAATGACCTCCTCCCAAACTCATGTCCTCTTATTTTACAGCTTAATATTTTGTGCAGCATTTAATCAAGGCATTTTCAAAGACCAGGAGCTTTACATTTCATGGATCCCTATTGTCTACTTTGCTTGTCACATCTTTAAAGAATTCGAGCAAGCAAATTCTTAAAAAATTATGTTGATTCTGATGTATTGGTTATACTTTGCAAATCCCCTGTTGTTAATTAAATAATAACTGAGTCTCACAATTTCCCATAATTCCCAACAGTTTGCTCAGAACCTTTTAGTGACAAGTGAAGATGATTATCCTAATTCCTAACTTTTTGCAATCTCTATGTTCTCTTTCCCGTGTTCCTGTGTCACAGTCACAAAGATTTAAAAATATCTCCTCCAATCGCTGAGTAATAGGCGTGAGTGTCTGATTGGATTCACTCAGTTTCTGGTTTATACGCTCAATATCTGATGGATGCAGTAGGTACCATGTGTAGAAGCGCAGGTAAAAATCCAATTGACGTGGAAGGTGCCTTTTGGGTATTGGACAGAGGTGAGGGAGAGGTGAAGGTTGCAGGTTTGAAAACTCCTGCGGTGGCACGGTAAGGTGCCAAGATGGAAGTGTGGGTTGGTGGATGGTGTGGACATGACAAGAGAGTCGCGCCTGGAATGTTCTTTATGGACCACAGGTAGGGTGAGGTGGGAAATATAACCCTGGTGGTTGGGTCTGTTTTTAGGTGGCCCAGATGGGGGACGATGATGCATTGCATTTCGAGGTTTGGTAGGGAGGAAGATGAGGACCAGGGTGTTCTTTCCCTGTTGCGTTTGGAAGGGTGGGATTCAAGGGCGGAGGTGCAGGAAGTGGATAAGATGCGCTGGAGGGCATCATCGACCACGTGGGAGGGAAAATCGCGGTCTTTGAAGAAGGAGACCATTTGGGATATACACTGGGTTCAGAGTGCAGTACTGTAAAAGCCCAGCAAGCATGGCAGCATCCGAGATCGCGTTTGCCTGAAACATCGATTTTCCTGCTCCTCGGATACTGCCTGACCTGCTGTGCTTTTCCAGAACCATATTATCGACACTAATCTTCAGTACCTGCAATACTCACTTTCGCCAACACACTCGGCTCAAGGACTTTCATAATACTGCCTTGATTCAGTTCTCCCTGCTTTAGAAAAGATGTTGTTAAATTTGAAAGAGTGCAGAAAACTTTTACTTTTATGTTGCTAGTGCTAGGAGTGGGTGATGTTGAGCTACACGGAGAGTACGAATAGGCTGGGGCTATATTCCCTGGAGTGTTGAGTCTGAGGAGTGACCTTACTGAGGTTTATCGCAGTGAATCCCAATTCTCCAGGGTGAGCAACGTCAAAGGCCAGGGAAATAGAACAGTTTTACTCACATTTGAAATGGACAATAAGACATGGGACAACACGTTACTGAACGATGGAGATAGATTGAAGAATGGGACTGGCTGGTGGAGTCAGAATTTGGAGGGCCTAACCAAAAGAACGAGAACAAAAGTAAAAGCATTGCCATATCAGTTGAAGTCATTAGTTCTATCACATTCTCAATCCACCTCAGAGAGCCAGCCCAGACACCATAAACCCAGAGGAGATATCTGTTCAGCATGGAGCACTGTGCAGACCATGCTCGTGTATTGCTGAAAACAACCCTGCAATCTGTCCAGATTAGAACACTGTACAGACAACTGAAGTTATTGATCTATAAACCCAGATGAGATATGTGTTCAGTATGATACACTGTGCACACCGGACTGGTGTACTGTACAATAAAATCCCCAACCGACACAGAGTGGAAAGGTATGCAGACCACAGCAGTGTATATCCCAGATAAGACATGCAACCACGGTGTGGAACTGTGTACGTTTCTCAGTAATACTGCATGAGCTCACTGTCCAGCGTATAGTATCCTGTAACATTAGCTAGTGCTTCCAGGAATGATTGGTGAATGGGATATTGGTGTGAGTTCAGAATTTTGGATTAACATTTGTTCTGCAGCATTGTAACTGGGAGTAGGGTCAGCACAGACTTCGACCCATTGGGCTTAATCTAACAATAATATGTCTCAGTGCCATGTTCGTTGAATGTGATAGAGGGATCGTCAACATGAGGCTGAGCTAGTTTCCTAGTGCTATCGTGTCGAACTCACCTCATTAACTACCCACCTCTCTCCATGGTGTCCCTCTCATTCAATGCCAGATTGATTCTAACACCCACCATGGCTGGAGGTACTCACCATCGCTCGATACTCCTGGATATTCCGTGATCCCTGGCATTGTAGCCAGCTTTAACAGGCCAACGGGCACATGTTTGAGTTTTCTCTATTAGGAACTGCCCTGCAAAGTTTACCCCGAGCATGGCAGATAAGGGGCAATTACACCACAATTTGTCGACAGGGGCACCAAGGGCCTGGTGAATGGGTTAGTACAGAGGGGGACCATTCTCTTCCCAGAGGGGGCCACACCACCAGATCCAACGAGCATAATCTGAGCTCACCACCCAGTTGAATGCAGTATCTGCGGTCTAAAGAAATGTCCAGCAATACAGGAGAAGCATCAATAACCTTCCCCATTCTGTCAGGATGCAGGTCACCGTATTCTCTCTGCTCCCTCACTCTCACTGTTTTTCTACTATAGCACCTACCTCCGAACAAGGCTCATACTTCAACATTCTCACTGCTGCATGTAGCATCTTCCCCCTCTCTCTCTGCTTCTCTCACCTCCACTACACCCCCCCACACACATTAACAACACTGCATGGATACAACACGGTGGATAGACGCCCCTCTGAAAACCTCTTCATTCCCCCCTCACACCTACAACAGCACTAAGAGCAGGACCCCCCACCCTCCCTCCCATTCCAGAAGAAACAGCCTGGAATAGGACAGAAAGGACCAAGCTGTGTGGTGGAGTGCACGATATCCGTTCCCTCACCGGCCATGTGGGGAGAACCCTGCTATGACTTAGACAGGACCGGGACGCCTCGTGTGGAGATTCTGAAGCATCCACGTCCCACTGACCAAGTAAGGAGCAATGTTCAGTGAAGGGAAATTCTTACGTTAAATCCATTGGCAGTTCTGTTTCCCTGGCAAACCTTAGAAGCCGTGACCCTGATGCCATATCCCTTTTGTATGAGCTGCTACAAATGGAATCCCGTGGTGGGCAAGAGGGTGGGCTCACAACACATTGTCACCACCACTTCCCAGGAAGGAGAATGGAGACTCTGTCCTACACCTCCCCCTGTAAACAGCTCAGATACTGAAACTAATCTGTCATAGTTACTGCTCTCCCCACTTGTCCTGGCATTTTCAGATGCAGTGAGAGAACCATTTGCAATATCAGGCATGTGATCAGTTTTGACATTCAGAAGAGTTCCTATTAGCCTGATGAAAATGCTTCCCTTTAACAACGCAACTAATAACCTTCATCATTAATTTCATTTTTGGCTGTTGTGTTGAAAAATTGCTGCAGTCACCACACATTAAAATAAGTGATTGTCTTTGAGAGATGACCTTATAGAGGTTTATAAATTCAGGAGGGGCATGGATAGGTTAAATAGACAAGGTCTTTTCCATGGGTTAAGGGAGTCCAGAACTAGAGGGTATAAGTTTAGTGTGAGAGGAGAAAGATATAAAAAAGACCTAAGGGGCAACTTTTTCATGCAGAGGATGGCACGTGTATGGAATGAGCTGCCAAAGGAAGTGGTGGAGGCTTGTACAATTGCAACATTTAAAAGGCATCTGGAAGGGCACATGAATAGGAGGGGTTTGGAGGGATATGGCAGGTGGGACTAGATTGGATTGGAATACTAGGTCGGCATGGGTGAGTTGGACTGAAGGGTCTGTTCCCTGCTGTACATTTCTGTGACTCTATGACTCCATGCACACTGTTCCCTGGGGATGATAATACCACAGACAGCAAAGCTCCAAGGAGATAGAAACATCCTTATCTCAATCTTAAATTGTAGTAACGCTAAATTAAAAGGTGTATGAACCTCACAGCAAGTCAGCTTCTCTTTTTTGGAAAATGAGGGCACAACCAATAGGAAAGACATCGAACATTCAGCCCCTCAAACCTATCCCACATTTCCATTGACTGTTCAGTAAAGTATTTATCAAACTCAGCCTCCACAGTTCTCTTGGTTAGACATTTCAGATAGTGTAAACCATAGAGTGTATGAAATTGGTGCAGAACTAGACTGTTAGGCCCATCAAGTCTGATCTGCTGTTCAATCATGGCTGACATATTTCTCAACCAAATTCTCTCGTCTTCTCACTGTAACTTTGATCGCCTTATCAATCAAAACTCTCTATCTCTGTCTTAAAGACAGAACTGTGTCTGTGTCTCTGTATGTCTGTATGCGTGTGTGTGTTTCAGCTTATTGGCAGGAGGCAGAGGGTGGTGGGGGAAGGTTTTCCTTTGGACTGGAGGCCTGTGACCAGTAGCGTTCCACAGGGATTGGTGCTGGATCCACTTTTGTTTGTCATTTATATCCAGGATTGAGATGAAAATTATACAAAGCATGGTGAGCAAGTTTATAGATGACACCAAGATTAGATATATGTAGTGGAAGGTGAAGAAGGTTACATAAGATTACGAAGAGATCATGATTAATTGGATCAATGAAGCATAGAAATGTACAGCATAGAAACGGACCCGTTGGTCAAAATCATTTTTTGCAACCCGATGTCGTGAATTAACTTAGTTTCATTTTCCAGCATTAGTACGATATCCCTCTAAGCCCTTCAAATTCATGTCCCCATCCAGATGACTTTTGAATGTTGCAATTATACCATCCTCCACAACTTCGTCTGGGAGCTCATTTCATACGCATACCGCCCACTGTGTGAAAATGGTTCCCTTAGGTCCCTTTTAAATCTTGTCCATCTCACCTTAAATCTACGTTCGCTAGTTGTGGACTTCCCTACCCTGGGGTAAAGATGCTGACTATTCACCCTTTCCACGGCCTTCATGATTTTATAATCCTCTAGAATGAGCAAATGTGACTCCAATCGACACGAATGTCTGTGTTCTCAGTCATTCCGGACCTACATTTTGAAAGTCATTACAGACGCTTCTTCCTCATTCATCAGATCACAATTCTAAAATCATTTTAACAACTTGTTCAGCCACATTATGAAATACCTCTGTGGGATTTTTATCTAGACTTTTGGGCTCAGAGGTAGGCACACTACCATCACTTGGCAATAATCCCTAAAGCTGCAACATTATTCTCCTGTGTGTTTGTTCATCAGCCAGTTTTGACATACTGTGACATACCTCCGTGTCAGGCAGGGCTTGAATCCAGACCTTCTGGTCCAGAGTAAGAGACATGACCATGCAAGTTCAGGTATTGGAATATAACGCAGAGCTCTGGTTCAAAGGCCTTGGTGTTACTCACTGCACAAGACTTAAACCATGCCCAGATTTTGTGTCACATTTCAAATGTCAGCTTTCAGCTCGTTGTGGATTAATTAAAATTTGGTTCACTTTTCCTGAATTACATAGTTAAAATAATTGCATTGTTCAACATATGAAAGAATCTGGAATAGATACTGATCACTGAACACCAGAGATGAAGAAAGAGCATACTTTATGGATCAAAAACACCAATCACTCTTTTTCGCCTCTAACGTGTGACTGCCCTCTTCCTAAAACCACGAAATGATCCAAGGCAGCTGATTACTGTCCAGCACTTCCTCCCTGGTACTATCACTCACTGTGCTGAGGAGTGGTAGATGGATTTTAATTTAATGATTGCAAAGTATTGCAATTTGATAAAATTAACAAGGAGATGACATCTACAATTAAATGTTGGGCCATTGATAGTTTTGTAGAACAGAGAGATCTCGGGTTCTGGTATATTTCTTTGAAGTTTGCTTCATGTGTAGGCAGTGTGATTACCTTGCTGGCCTTCATTTCTCAGACCTTTGCGTACAACAGGTGGAAGATTTTCTTCAGGTTATGCAGGACGTTCTCCTGAAGTACTGTGTATAGTTCTCGTCACCCAGTTACATTTTGGACATTATTAAACTGGAGAGGGTTCAAAAAGGATTTACCAGGCTATTGCTGGGAATGGAGTGTTTATGTCATAAGGACCGTCTTGTTGGACTGGGAGCTTTTCCACTACAGCATAGAAGTTTGCGATCTTATCAACCTTATAGAGGTTTATAAAACAATGAGGGGTATAGATAATGTTGAATGGCAGGTGTCCTTCCCTTAGGGTCGTGGATTTCAAGGCTAGCGGGTAATTTGAAGATGACAGGAGAAACGTTTACAGAAGATATAGTGTCACAGAGCTGTCCAGCATGGAAACACACTCTTCTATCCAACTCATCCCTGCCGAACATATGTCCTTAATTAACGTCGTTTCATTTGCTAGCATTTGGCCCATATCCCCTAGACGCTTCTTCTTCATTTGTCTATGCAGATGCCTTTTTAATGTTGTAATTGTCCCAGCCTCCACAACTTCCTTTGGCAGCTCGTTACATACACAGTACTGTCTATTTGAAACCATTACACATTAGATCCCTTTTAAGTCTTTCCCCTCTCACATTCAAACTCTGCCCTCCAGCTTTGGACTGTACTACTCTAAGATCACGTCTCAACCGCTGGTGCTCAGGGGAAAAAGAAACCCTGGCCTATTCAGCCGCTCCATAAATCTCAAAATCTCCAACTCTGGCAATATGTTTGTAAATCTTTTCTGAATCCTTTCAGGTTTCATACATCCTTCCTCTATATCCAGACTGTAATTGCACGAAGTATTCAATAGTGGCCTAACAAATGTTCACTACAGCCGCAATATGACCTCCCGACTCTTATATTCAATGCACTGACCAACAACAGCAAGCATATCAAAAACCTTCTCCACTATCCTATAAGCCTGCGACTCCACTTTCAAAATACTATGAACCTGCACCCCAAGGTCTCTTTGTTTAGCAACAATCCCCAGGAACTTACCATTAAATGTATAAGCCAAGCCTTGATTTTTCTTTCCAAATACAGTATTTCACATTTATCTAAATTAAACTCCACCTGCCACCCCTCAGCCCATTTGTTCATCTGCAATTTTGGTGTCATCTATAAACTTACTAATCATGCCTCCTATGTTCATATCCAAATCATTTATATAAATGACAAATAGCAGTGGACCCAGCACCCACCCTTGTGGCACTCCACTGGTCACAGGCCTCCAGTCTGAAAAGCAACCCACCACCACCACCTTCTGCCTTCTGTCTTCGAGCCTGTATCCAGATCGCTCGTTATCCTTGTATTATATGAGATCTAACCTTGCTCACCAGTCTACCATGGGGAACTTTTTCAGACGCTTTACTGAATTCCATATAGATCACGTGCACTGCTCTGCCCTCATTAATCGTTTTCATTACTTGTTCAAGCAAACAGAATCACGTTTGTGAAACATGGTTTCGCACGCACAAAGCCATGTTGACTATCTCAAATCAGTCCTTGCCTTTCCAAATACATGTACATCCTGTCCCTCAGGATTCTCTCCAACATCTTGGCCACCACCGATGTCATGCTCACCGGTCTGTTGTTCCCTGCCGTTTCCATCCCAGTTTGTTTAATAATGGCACCAAGTAAATTACCCTCATGTCTTCCTGCACCTCACCTGCGGTTGTTGATGATAAGTACATGTCATCAAGATTCCCAGCACTTACTTCCCAAGCTTCCCACTGAGTTCTCATGTACACCTGATCAGTGCCCATGAAGTGCGTTGTGATTACACATCATTTGGTATGTGTATTCAACGAACGCCCTGAGAAGTGATAGATGTGGGTAAAGTTACAACGTTTAAAAGACATTTGATAAAGTACAAGTATAAGGGAAGGTTGGGAAAATATGGTCCAAGCGCATGCAGGTGGGACTGGTTTAGTTTGAGATTATCACCCACATGGACGTATGGGCCGATAGGTCTGTTTAAAAACACTCAGTGTAACTCTCTGACTCCAAGTGTGTTTGTATGTCCAAGCATGTATCTGCGCATTTCTGTCCGCACTTGTCTATTTGTGTATGTTTATAAGTGTATCTGTGTGCCCATCTGTGTGTCTCTATCTCTCTGCACATGTTATGTGTCTATTTCTGTGGGTGTGTGTGTGTCTGTGTGCCTGTGTCTGTCTGTGTGTTTGTGTGAGTGTGTGTGTTTGTTGATGATGCTGTGAGCTGCTGCCCTCCCTCTGTCCCTCGTAAACTGAATCCCTGATGATTTTACCCTCCACTCCAAGCTGTACAGTGGTGTGGGGAGACCAGCAGAGACTGACAGCAAAATAAAGCTCAGCAGGTCTGGCAGCATCTGTGGACAGAAATGAAAGTTAACGTGTCAGGTGGATATTACATCACTGTAAGCATCATTGTAACTGCCAGACTCGTAGTGAGTGAATCGGTATTTCTGTGTGGCGTGTGACTGTAGGACAATTTCAAAATATGCAAATACTAAACCTGGAAGAATTATAAAGTTTGTGATGGACAGTGCGGAACTCCAACAGGACAGTAACACATTGGTGTAGTTTTCAGGTTGATGGCAGATGAGGATTAATGCAGAGCAGTGTGCGGTGATGCACTGCGGTAGGAATGACATTGAAATGCAGTATAAAACAGGCTGTACGGTATAAAAAGGGTGCAGGAACAGAAGGCCCTGGGTGTAAATGAGCACAGAGTATTGAAGATGTCAGGACAAGTGGGGAGAACAGTAAATCTCACAGATTAGTTTCAGTATCTGAACTGTTTGCAGGAGGAGGTGTAGGAGGTAGCCTCCGTGCTCGCTTCCTGGGAGGTAGTGGTGACTATGTGTTGTGCACCCACCCTCCTGCCCACCGAGACCGTGGGGATTCCATTTGTACCAGTTTGACACAAAAGGGAGATGGTAACAGGGCCACGGCTTCTACATTGTGCCGGGGGCAACGGAACGGAACTGCCAGTGAGTTAAAAGTGAGAATTGCACTTCACTGAACATTGCTCCTTACTCGGTTGGTGGGATGTGGATGTTTCAGAATCTCGCACTCGAATCGTCCCCGTCCTCTCCACCTCGTACCAGCGTCCTCCCCACATGTCAGCAGAAAGGTCGGTGAGGGAATGGATATCGGGCACTCCACCACGCAGCTTGACCCTTTCTGTCCGATTCCAGGCGATTTCTCGTGGAATGGGAGGAAGGGACTGAAGGGGTGATGGCAGGAGTGGGTGGTCCAGTTGTTCGTGCTGGTGGAGGGGTCTGAATGGTGAGGTGTCCGGAGGGAGTCGGTCCACAGTGTTGTATCCATGCAGTGTTATTAATGTAGGGGGTGGAGTGTAGAGAGAGACAGAGACAGAGAGAGAGAGTGGGTGTGGGGGAAGGTGCTGCATATCGGAGTAAAAGTGTTGGAGCATGAGCCTTGTTCAGGGTAGGTGCTATAACAGATTCAAAGTGAGTGGGAGGGAGCAGACAGAATACGCTGACCCTTATCCTGACAGGCGGGGAAGGTTATTGATGCTTGCCCTGTGTTGCTGGACATTTCATCAGACTGCAGATACTGCAGTGAGCTGGGTGGGGAGGTAGACTATGCTCGGTGGGTCTGGTGGTGTGGTTCCCTCTGGGAAGAGAATGATCCCCATCTGTACTGGCTCATCCACCAGGACCTCCATGCACGTGTCGACAAACCGTGGTGTAATTGCCCCTTATCTGCTATGCTCGGGGTAAACTGTGCGGGGCTGCTCTGAACTGAGAAAGCTCAACTATGTGCCATTGGCCTTTAAAAGCTGGCACCAGTGCCAGGGATCGTGGAATATCTAGGGGCATTCAGGCGATACTGATTACCTACAGTCATGATGGGTGGGAGAATTGCAATGGCATTGAATTGGGGGTCACCATGAGATGAGGCGAGTTCGATAAGATAACACCAGGAAATTAGTTCGGCCTCGTGCAGACGATCCCTGTCACACTCAAAGAAAGTGTCACTGAGACAAATTATTGTTAGAATCAGCCCAATGATTCGATGACTTTGCTGGTCCGACTCCCAGTTCCAAAGCTGCAGAACAAAAGTTCATCCAAAACTCTCCATCATCTGACCTCACACCAAAATCCCATTTGCCCATCATTCATGGAAACACTGGCTTATGTTGCAGAAAACTATTGGAATATCTACATTTCAGCATTCTGGAAACTGTGAGCACATCCTTCCATGACATTGTCTTTGAATCTCGCGGTCTCTGTCTAAACACCAAACCCCTCCCATTTAGGGATATTTGAACCAACTCCCCGGCGATGTCTCTCTGGCCATGATTCTCGCACCCACAGCACCCCTTATCGTGGCACAGTGTAAATATGGAGCTGGAAATGGACGGGAGTTGCACATCCTGTCACTTCCAGCATGGGCTGCAAGTTAACCCACACTGGGCAGCGATCTAACGCAGTCTTCTGAGAAATGTACTGGGGTGATGGACACAGTTACACATCCAGGTCACATATCTCATCTGGGTTGATACATGAATGCATTGCTGTGGTCTGCATACCTTTTCACTCTCGGTAGATTGTGGGTTGTATTGCACAGGGCACCATCCTGGTCTGCACAGTGCTCCATGCTGAACACATACTCATCTGGGTTTATGGTGTCTGGTCTGGTTCTGTGAGAATGTGATATAACGAACCATTTCACTGGATATGGCAATGCCTTTATTTTTGTTCTCAATCATGTGATTGGGCCCTCCAAATTCTATCTCCTCCAGCCAGTCCCATTCTTCAGTCTAACTCCATAGTTCAGTAAGTTGTACCATGCGTAATTGTCCAGTTTTAATGTGATTAACTGTCTGTCCGTTTCCCTGTCCTTTGGCATTGCTCAAATTGGAGCATCAGGATTCACTTCTATAAGCTTCAGTAAGGTAATTTCTCAGAGTCAACGGTCAAGGTAATGTAGCCTCAGCCTATTCATACTATCTCTGTAGCTCAACATCACCCGTCCCGGCCTCCAAAACCGTCAACATTCTTATAGAGTCATAGAGATGTACGACATGGAAACAGATCCTTCAGTCCAACCTGTCCATGCCGACCAGATATCACAACCCAATCTAGTCCCACCTGCCAGCACCCGGCCCATATCCCTCCAAACCCTTCCTATTCATTTACTCATCCAAATGCCTCTTAAATGTTGCAATTGTATGAGTCTCCACCACATCGTCTGGCAGATCATTCCATAAACACACCACCCTCTGCGTGAAAACGTTGCTCCTTAGGTTTTTTTATATCATTCCCCTTTCACACTATACCTATACCCTCTAGTTCTGGACTCCCCGACCCCAGGGAAAATACTTTGTCTATATCTCGTATCCATGCCCCTCATAATTTTGTAAACCTCTATAAGGTCAGCCCTCAGCCTCCGGCACTCCAGGGAAAACAGCCCAGCCTGTAATACAACAACATTTTTTTCTATAGCAATGAGAGCAGAATTAATGACTCTATTGCAGAAATGGCTGAACATAGTGACCATTTCAGATGCTGGAGATTAGTGTCAAGAGTGTGGTGCTGGAAAAGCACAGCAGGTCAGGCAGCATCCGAAGAGCAGGAAAATCGATGCATCAGGCAAAAGCCTGATTCCTGATGAAGGGCTTTTGCCCGAAATGTCGAATTTTCCTGCTTCTCGGTTGCTGGCTGACCTGCAGTGCTTTTCCAGCACCACACTCTGAATGCAGTGTATATCCCAGATGACCTCCTTTTTCACGACAGCAATTTCCCCTCCCATATAGTCGATGATGTCATCCAGAGCAGCTCATCCACCTCCCACACCTTTGCATTCGAATCCCACCCCTCCAAAGGCAACAGGGAAAGAACACCCCTCTTCCTCATCTTCCACCCCACCAAACCTCCAGATACAAGGCATTATCCTCCGCCATTTGCACCACCTACAATCAGACTCCACCAACAGGGATATCTTTCCCTCCCTGCCCTTACCTGTATTCTGTAAAGAATATTCACGGCACGACTCCCTTGTCAGGTCCACGCCAGCCACCAGCCCATCCTCCATGCCTGGCACCTTCCCCTGCCACCACAAGAAGGGAAAACCTGCACCCTCACCTCCCCCTCATTTCCATCCGAGCCCCAAAGCATCCTTCCACATCCATCAGACTTTTACCTGCATTTACACAAGTCACCTACTGCATCGGTTGCTCCAGATGTTGTCTCCTCTACCTTGGGGAGACAGGATGCCAATGTATGGAACACCTCAGAGAACTTTGCTGGTGTACCCGCACCAACCAACCCCACCACCCTGTGGCTGAACACTTTGAATCCCCCTCCCACTTCGCCATAGACATGCAGGTCCTGGGCCTCCTCCATCGCCAAACCTTAACCACCCCCCGCCTGGAGGAAGATAGACTCATCTTCTGCCTTGGGACACTGAACTCACATGGGATCTGTGTGGATTTCACCAGTTTCCTCATTTCCTTCCCCACATGTTATCCCAGATCCAACCTTCCAACTCAGCACCGCCCCCATGAACTGTCCTACCTGTCCATTTTCATTCCCACCTATCAGCTCCATCCTCCTCTCCAACATATCACAATCAAACCCAACTTTATTTACTTGTCAAATTCTCAGCTACCTTCCCCCAATCCACCCCCTTTCCATTTGTCTCTGAGTACCCTTGGGCCACAAGCCTCATTCCTGATGAAGGGCTTAACACAAGAAATGTCGATGCTCCTCTGATGCTTGACCTGTGCTTTTGCAGCACTACATTCTCGACTTTGATCTCCAGGTTCTGCAATCCTCGCTTTCACCCATTAGCTATTGTATCCAGAAAAGCTCCCACTAGACATCTTGTGTAGCTGGTCTGTTATTATATCCTTGTCTCCTTTATAAATAGAGTGGGACATATACAGCCCTGCAGTGCTCTGGCAATACTCTCACATACAAGGAAAAGGTAAAAAAAAAAGGTTTATACTCCGTCGGTCAGTAACCCTCATCCATTTCATCCAGTCTCATTAAATATTCCCTTTTATTGTGATATAAAATGTTCTGTAAGGAAAGGGTTAGCTGAACCTGTTTGTTCAGTGACTGTGATTGATGTCAGTCTCCATGGATAATAATAATCCCGGTGTATGTTTTCCATCCACTAATGATAAATGGGCTCCATTCAATATGTTATGCCATAGTATGAGTGGGAGCATCACCCACAGCACTGACAGGGATCAGCAGCTCCAGAGAGGGGGTGGAGGAGAGATCAGAATCTGAGAATATTAGACTGGAATGTTACAACAATGGATAAGAATCTGAGAACATCAGACTGGGATGTTCCAACAATGGACAGGACTTTATCCTATTATGTCTGGTTGTTTTCTACGTATTATGATAGGTTGTCATTATATTTACGGATCGATTATGCTCTTAGCATTATTCAATGTTTTTATTATCCTCTCCTGTCTATCGTTGGTGTGCCTGGTAAGTCTCACTGTCCAAATATTTCTTATATAGTAATGACTGCATTACTGTTCTTTCATATATTCTTCACTTCTTGCCACTATTATTGTTCATGTTGAGACTCTGAATCCAGATATTCACTCTGTAGATCACGACTACCTGCATCAGTGAACTTGTTCAATTACTGTCTCCCTCCTTGCTTCTGGTAGTGTTACTGATGGGTCTCTATGTTGATCTACTCAGTTTCAGATGTGAACCATTGTCTCACTGTCCTTGTTATTTAAATATTGGGAACGTGGAGGTCTTCGACCTCTATTATGTTTACAAACTCCATTTCCTTCCTGGGACTCCATCTCATCCTTGGCAAATTCTTTTTTCATTTATTTGTGGGAATTGGGCACTGCTGGCTGGCCCGCATTGATAGCCCATCCTTATTTGACCATGAGACGGTGATGGCGAGCTGCCTTCTTGAATTGCTGCAATCCACTTGTTGTTTGTTGGCCGATAATGCCGGTACGAAAGGAATTCCAGGAGTTTGACTCAACTCCTGTGTATTTCCATGTCAGGGTAGTGAGTGGCTTGAAGGGGAACTTGTAGGTGGTGGTTTATACAGATGAATCACAACTTTGGTGATCCATTTGGCCATGAGCTGATTTCTAACACCATGCCTTGACCATTATTAACTTTAACTACTCACTGCGACAGAATATACTTCACTGACTTAATGATGACAACTATCTGCTGCTGTTACTCTTAGTTTGAAACCTGCAGAAGCAAATCTACTTCGAACTCATCCCAAAATCCTATCCATCAGACATTCCTGCGCTCGTTGATCTATATCGCTATTGTGTCTGGCAATGCCTTTATTTTAATATTCTCAAACATTTTAACTCATCTGTCCATCAAGGTTCCCTCAGTCTCTCTGTGTCGATTATCCAATCCCTGCCAGTGGTTCATATTTAACCTGGTTTCCTTCAAGTGTATTTTCTCTCAATGATTTTTCAGATTCAACTACCCCAACACACACACACACACGCACACACACACACACACACAATACTGGTCCAATGGAGATAGGAATCTTCCCCTGCTGTGTGTATTTGATCTCTGTATCGTTCCCATGTGATAGTAAAGGTTTGTAATACTCCCCATGCTGGGCAGATAAACCAGTTTATTGTGCAATGCACTAGCATAGTCTGCAGAGCGCTCCATGTTGGTCTGTCACCTTTTCCCAGCTTATGTTGTTGGAAGTGTTCTGTGAAAATAATTCAGAATTTGATGTAACAAACCATTTCAGCTGATCTGAAAATACCCTTATTCAATGTTCTCATTCTTTTAATTTTGCTCTCTAAGGGGTCAATCCTCCAGTTAGTCCCACTATCC
Source organism: Chiloscyllium punctatum (assembly GCF_047496795.1). NCBI lineage: Eukaryota > Metazoa > Chordata > Chondrichthyes > Orectolobiformes > Hemiscylliidae > Chiloscyllium > Chiloscyllium punctatum. Next base: position 55,100,390 of record NC_092785.1, on the reverse strand, counting down.
AGTCTTTTTCACCATATTTCCACAACATTTTCTCAGTTATTTAACTGTCTGTTTCTGTATTAAATGTGAATATCTCTATCCCTCTGTATCTTTCCATGGCCTTGGTTTTCGTCTCCCTAGTGTATCGAGTGCTGACAGTGTGAAACTCAGAAACAGTGAAATCGTGTGTCTTGGGGTGTTGGTAAGTTCCCAGTGTGTCCAATGTGGTGTTCCATGTCGGAAGTGAGGGTGTGTGTCGGGCGGATGTTTACTTCTCGGTGTGTCCCATGTGGTGCTCCATGTTGGATAGGGGTTTCAGCGGTTTTGACTCACGTCTTTGGAAGATAGTCTGTGCCTGTCCACTGAATGTCTGACTTTTGTGCCTGTCCCTCTGAGTTGATCGTGTGGTCAGTAACATGGAGAGTCCCCTTGAGAATCATTGTAAAGGACTAGATATCTAACATCTCTGACAATGTTGTCACTTAAAAAAAAAAGATTATTGTCTCCTTTTCTTTAAAGAGAGATCTTAAAGGCCGAACTGTCTACTGCAACTGGCTGAAGTAAATAACATAGGAGGCGTTTAGGTTTTCTTTTATATAAATATTGATTACAATGGCCAGTTCTCATAGACCAGGCTTTCCAGTTTTTCTGAGCTATAACTGTCACCAGGTGTTTGCAGTCGGAGGTAGGTTGGATGCTTCAATAAATGATCTCTTGCTGCTATTGTCTCTGAAATATGTCTTGATGCTGTGTCCTCGTGGGTTGGAGAACTGCATGCAAGACTGATTGGCCTTGGATGTGTCTTTCTGCCAAGGGATGAGTTTATGGAATGTTAGTACATGGGAATATTTCATTAGAAGACGGTACTGTATCTATTATTCACTTAAGGTTTCCAGTGGTTAAGTTATTCTAAACACCTCTTCTTTTTGTATGCATTTTTATTTGAGTGTTTAAATGAATTGTGTTTTGCTTACAGTTGAGTTGTTTGACCAGCCGCATCACATCTGGAATACCCATTTCACATCTACATTTACTATAAGGTTGTGGGGCAACATGGTTGCTCAGTGTTTAGCACTGCTGCCTCACAGCACTAGGGACCCGGATGCAATTCCCGCTTATAACTGTGTGCAGTGTGCACATTCTCCCTGTGTCTGCATGGTTTCCACTGGGTGCTCTGGTTTCCTCCCACAATACAAAGATGTACAGGTCAGGTGAATTGGTCATGCTAAATTTCCCATAGTGTTAGGTGCATTAGTTAGGGGAAAATATTGGGTAGGCGATTGAGGTTGGGTGGTTTGGTCTTCGGTAGGTCAGAGTGGACATTGGGCCATAGGGCCTGTTCTACCTGGAGAAAACCCACGCGGGGACGGAAAGAATGTGCACAGGGAGATTGTTGGGCTCAAAGGCAGCGCCTTATAGTTGTTAGTGTCTTTTGGTCTGGGTGTTGAATTCATTTGGCTTGTACAGTGATTTGTGTAGTAATGTCTATTTCTGTCTCTAAGAGTACTCTGGGTTTGGAAGAAGTAAAGTTGGAGATTTTACAAAAGGTGAGCAAAGCAAAGCTTTTAGAATTGGCAGAGAAGCTGGAGTTAGGTTTGTGTTTTTCTGTGAGAAAAGGAGTGACAATTGCAGCTGTAGCTTGTCATTTAAAGTTTGGTGGAAACACCATCAGAATCTTTGGAAATGGCTAGAATTCAATTGCAGATGAGGTAGCTTGAACACAAAAAGGAATTGAGACAGTTTGAAATAAGATTAAAAGTAGAATTAAAAGAAGAGGGGAGGAAGAAGAAAGACAAAAAAAAATGAAAGCAGAAAAGAATAAAGTGAAAGAGTTTCAACTTCAAAAGTTAGCAACTTGAAAGGAAAGTCGACTTAGCAGGGTGGAGATGTAGGTAGACGGTGGGTTGAATGAGGAGGATAGTGAGGATGAGCAACTCTACGGCAGCCAACGGCCTGATGGGAATCTGTTTAAATATGTACAGGCATTGCCTAAATTTGATGAGAATGATGTCTTTTCAACATCATTTGAGAAAGTGGCTACACGAATTCAATGGCCACTGACCATGTAGATTTAGTTGATCCAAATAAAGCTGGTAGGTATAGGGAGTGGGATATGAGCATTCCTATCGACAGAGGTATCTAGCCAGTATGAGGAAGTGAAGAAAGCCATCTAAAGTGAATATGAGCTTGTGCCAGAAGCCGACAGACAGTGTTTTAGAAAATAAAATTGTGTCCCTGGTTAAACGTACATGGATTTTGAAAGGATCAAACAAAGTAATTTTGAAAGGTGAGTCAGGGTATTAAAAACAGAGCAATTATTACACTCTTAGAGAGATTCTTACTTTGGAGGAGTTAAAAAACTCACTTCCTGTAGTCGTGAGAACTCATGTGGAAGAGCAGAGAGTTGAAATGGCATGATTAGAATCTGAAATGGCTAATGGCTTTCAGTTGGTCCATAAATCAAAGTTTGGCTTCTGGGAAGGCTTGAGATGAATGTGCAAGATCTTAAAATGTATACCTGTGTGTAAGGTTTCGTGGCATATGCCAGGAGTAGCAGGTAAAGGGGTTACAGCATTACGAGGAACAGAAACATGTAAATCTTTTAAGCTGAGATATGAGGAGATATGTCATTGAGAAGGACTATGAGGGAGATGAGAAGTGCTCCATTATGTAACGTGTGGTTGGAGTGTCCAGTGGAACCATCAACAGAAATATTTCACAACTAGGAAGGATGTCTTGAGCTTGATGTTGGCGTTACAACATTTCAGCATTTAAATTGCCAATAACATGTCTGAGACAAGTATACATATAGTGATCATAACGCCTGAAGGTTTTTCGAGAAAGTTAGGAAGAAAACTTCCAATCTGTTCAGCTAGATTTATTATTTTTGCCATTCAATTTGGAAGTTATACAAGTAACAGGACGAGAAACTGTACTTGCTAACAAGTTGCCGAGACTTGGATGAAGGAAAACAGAAGCGTTCTGTGGCAGAAGTAAACTAACTGAAATAGATTGGAGTTGTGAATATTTGCCTGCTTAGTGTCAATCAATATATATATAGTAGTCTACTGAACCAATCAGAATAACGGGTGTAAAATGAGGCCATATTTGTACATTGTTTTTTTTTCAAACGGTTAGTTGTGTCCACTTTTAAAAAGTTATTTTCTCTGGGATATGTTTTTTTGAAAAGAGGTCTTAAAGGCAGAGATGTCGAACTTCCGCCTGAAAACAGCTTAAGTAAACAACTGAGAAGGTGTTTAGGTTTTATTAAAACATTGGAAACAATGGTAAGGCAGTGGCCAGCTCTCCCAGAACAGGTCATCTCGTTTTGTTTTTAGCTGCAGCATTCAGAAGCTGGTTAGGATCCCAGAAGGGGTGAAAGTTTCAATACTTGATCACCAGCTTCTATTCTCTCTGAAAACTCTCTTATAGTTGCTTCGTCCTGGATTGGAAATCTTGCACATACGATTTTGTGTTTGAATTTACCTTTATGCCGGGGGTTTGCTTATGGGATGTTCCTGTATTAGCACAGTTACTTAGTAGAAGGCACCGTATTTATTAGAACATAGAACATAGAACAATACAGCACAGAACAGGCCCTTCGGCCCACGATGTTGTGCCGAACTTCTATCCTAGATTAAGCACCCATCCATGTACCTATCCAAATGCCGCTTAAAGGTCGCCAATGAATCTGACTCTACCACTCCCACGGGCAGCGCATTCCATGCCCCCACCACTCTCTGGGTGAAGAACCCACCCCTGACATCTCCCCTATACCTTCCACCCTTCAACTTAAATTTATGTCCCCTTGTAACACTCTGTTGTACCCGGGGAAAAAGTTTCTGACTGTCTACTCTATCTATTCCTCTGATCATCTTATAAACCTCTATCAAGTCACCCCTCATCCTTCGCCGTTCCAACGAGAAAAGGCCGAGAACTCTCAACCTATCCTCGTACGACCTACTCTCCATTCCAGGCAACATCCTGGTAAATCTTCCCTGCACCCTCTCCAAAGCTTCCACATCTTTCCTAAAGTGAGGCGACCAGAACTGCACACAGTACTCCAAATGTGGCCTAACCAAAGTCCTGTACAGCTGCAACATCACCTCACGACTCTTGAATTCAATCCCTCTGCTAATGAACGATAATACTCCATAGGCCTTCTTACAAACTCTATCCACCTGAGTGGCAACCTTCAAAGATCTATGTACATAGACCCCAAGATCCCTCTGTTCCTCCCCCTGACCAAGAACCCTACCATTAACCCTGTATTCCGCATTCTTATTTGTTCTTCCAAAATGGACAACTTCACACTTGGCAGGGTTGAACTCCATCTGCCACTCCTCAGCCCAGCTCTGCATCATATCTAAGTCCCTCTGCAGCCGACAACAGCCCTCCTCACTGTCCACAACTCCACCTATCTTTGTATCATCTGCAAATTTACTGACCCACCCTTCGACTCCCTCATCTAAGTCATTAATAAAAATTACAAACAGCAGAGGACCCAGAACTGATCCCTGCGGAACTCCACTTGTAACTGGACTCCATGCTGAATATTTACCATCTACTACCACTCTCTGACTTCGACCGGTTAGCCAGTTTTCTATCCAATTGGCCAAATTTCCCTCTATCCCATGCCTCCTGACTTTCCGCATAAGCCTACCATGGGGAACCTTATCAAATGCCTTACTAAAATCCATGTACACTACATCCACTGCTCTACCCTCATCCACATGCTTGGTCACCTCCTCGAAGAATTCAATAAGACTTGTAAGGCAAGACCTACCCTTCACAAATCCGTGCTGGCTGTCCCTAATCAAGCAGTGCCGTTCCAGATACTCGTAAATCCTATCCCTCAGTACCCTTTCCATTACTTTGCCTACCACAGAAGTAAGACTAACTGGCCTGTAATTCCCGGGGTTATCCCTATTCCCTTTTTTGAACAGGGGCACAACATTCGCTACTCTCCAGTCCCCTGGTACCACCCCCGTTGCCAGTGAAGACGAGAAGATCATTGCCAACGGTACTGCAATTTCCTCTCTTGCTTCCCACATAATCCTAGGATATATCCCGTCAGGCCCGGGGGACTTGTCTATCCTCAAGTTGTTCAAAATGTCCAACACATCTTCCTTCCTAACAGATATCTCTTCTAGCTTATCAGTCCGTTTCACACTCTCCTCTTCAACAATACAGTCCCTCTCGTTCGTAAATACTGAAGAGAAGTACTTGTTCAAGACCTCTCCTATCTCTCCCGACTCAATACACAGTCTCCCACCACTGTCCTTGATCGGACCTACCCTCGTTCTCGTCATTCTCAGGTTTCTCACATACGCATAGAATGCCTTGGGGTAATCCTTGATCCTATCCGCCAGGGATTTTTCATGCCCTCTCTTAGCTCTCCTAATCCCTTTCTTCAGGTCCCTTCTGGCTATCCTGTATCCCTCCACTGCTCTGTCTGAACCTTGTTTCCTCAACCTTATGTAAGCCTCCTTCTTCCTCTTTACTAGACATTCAACCTCCCTCGTCAACCAAGGCTCCCTCACACGACCATTTCTTTCCTGCCTGATCGGTACATACATATCAAGGACACGTCGTATCTGCTCCTTGAAAAAGTCCCACATTTCCACCACATCCTTCCCTGACAGCCTATGCTCCCAACGTATGCTCCTCAAATCCTGTCTTACAGCATCGTAATTTCCCTTCCCCCAATTGTAAAAACTTCCTTGTTGTGTGCACCTATCTCTCTCCATAACCAAGGTGAAAGTCACAGAATTGTGGTCGCCATCACCAAAATGTTCACCCACTAACAAGCCCACCACTTGTCCCGGTTCGTTACCGAGTACCAAATCCAATATGACCTCCCCTCTGGTTGGACAATCTACATACTGCGTTAGAAAAGCTTCCTGGACACACTGCACAAACACCGCCCCATCCAATCTACTTGATCTAAAGAGCTTCCAATCAATATTTGGGAAGTTGAAGTCGCCCATGACTACGACCCTGTGGCTTCTGCACCTTTCCAAAATCTGTTTCCCAATCTGTTTCTCCACATCTCTGCTGCTATTGGGGGGCCTATAATAAACACCCAACAAGGTGACTGCACCTTTCCTATTTCTGACTTCAGCCCATACTACCTCCAGAGGCAGATCTCCCTCAAACTTCCTTTCTGCAGCCGTTATACCATTTCTAATTAGCAATGCCACCCCCCCTCCTTTTTTACCACCCTCCCTAATCTTACTGAAACATCTGTACCCAGGAACCTCCAACAGCCATTCCTGTCCCTCATCTATCCATGTTTCCGTGATGGCTACAACATCGTAGTCCCAGGTACCGATCCATGCCTTAAGTTCACCCACCTTATTTCTGATACTCCTTGCATTGAAGTATACGCACTTGAGCCCATCTCTGTGTCCGTAAGTAGTCCCGGTCAGTGCTACCTTCTCCACAGCCTCCCTACAGTCTTGGACTTCCTGACACACAGCTAGCTTACTTGCTGGACTACAAGTCCGGATCCCATCCCCCTGCCAAATTAGTTTAAACCCCCCCGAAGAGTGCTAGCAAACCTACCCCCCAGGATATTGGTGCCCTTCTGGTTCAGGTGCAACCCGTCCTGTTTATACAGGTCCCACCTTCCCCAGAATGCAGTCCAATTGTCCAAATATCTGAAGCCCTCCCTCCTACACCATCCTTGCAGCCACGTGTTCAACTGCACTCTCTCCCTATTCTTTGCCTCTCTGTCACGTGGCACCGGCAACAACCCAGAGATGACGACTCTGTCTGTCCTAGCTTTTAGCTTCCAGCCTAACTCCTTGAGCTCTTGAATGACCTCCCCGCCCCTCTTCCTACCTATGTCGTTGGTGCCAATGTGTACCACGACTTCTGGCTGCACACCCTCCCCCTTAAGGATTCTGAAGACACGGTCCGAGACGTCTCTGACCCTAGCACCCGGGAGGCAACAAACCATCCGAGAGTCTCGCCCATGTCCACAGAACCGCCTATCCGTCCCTCTAACTAGAGAGTCCCCTATAACTAGCGCTCTCTTCTTCTCCCCCTTTCCCTTCTGAATCTCAGAGCCACAGACTGTTTGCATAGTTTGCATAGTTATTCCAGTAGAGAAGCTATCCCAAATTTTTCTTCTCTTTGATTGTGTCTTAATAGGAATCTTTGAATGGATTGCATTTTGTTTCACATTGAGTGATGACCAGTTGCAACATATCTGGAACACACAGTTCACACCTACACTTAAAATAAAGAAAAGTTAAGATCGAGGCTGCCAGTTTAAAATATTTTGAGGTGGTCTGGCCTGGTCCATAACACTTGTAGCTGCGGGGCTTCTGATTGTCTCCTGTTATTGAAAAGTTAGTGGAGGGGTTGGGGATGGTTTGCTGGAGCTGGTCTCAGATATTCAGGAAGACATGAGGATTTGGTGAACCAACTCTGTGTGGAGCCTGGGGACTGTAGCTACAGCATCTGGGTGTGTAACATGAACAACAAATGAAGCAGAGGCTGCAGAGAGGGGAAGCTCGGAAACTACCAAGTTAGTGTGTGTGGGGAAAGGGGTCTGCTGGATCCACCAGGTGTTTTCCCGGAACAGCTTGCCATGCTCCACTTAACTCTGGAGCAGAGTGTGAGGGGTCCCTGACTGAACAAGGAGCTGGGCACAGAGCAGGGTGTCACCTCCTTCAACACGACCTGCAGCTTCACACCAGGGGGAGGATGGTGCTGCCAGGGGCTGTTATGGTCACAGATTCAGTCAGCTTCTATGATCCAGAACTTTCCATGCAGTACTGGGACATATCCATCATCTCCCAATATCTCAGCATCAATGTCACCATTTGGTGACAGAGGATATATATGCTGAATGAGGTGAGTGTTTTCTCTCTCAGCAGAGAATTGCTGAGTGTATCCGTGTTTTCTCAGTATAGCAGGATTCCCGATGATGTACATGGCTCTGTGGGGTCCCCATGTTAATGAGGAGAGCTACAGGAACTGAAGGAACTCTAACCTCATTAATGTTACAGTGTGCCCATGCACGGTACAGCATGTTGGTGAATACCCACTGTCCTGGTGGCAGCTACTGCCTCTTCATTCAGAAACAGTTAGCCATTCCCATCGTCTTTGAGTCTCCATTCGGAATGAAAGGATAGCCTTTCGGATAATGGCTGTCCCCTTGGAACACGGCGCAAAACAGCCTCCCCCTGACCACTCCCCCACCAACTAACCACATCAAACTATCCCGTATGTACTGAGAGCAATGGGTCCACCGGGAATGCCAGGGAGCAGACCATCAGGGGGATGGAGCAACACTTCCCATGTCTGAATGTGTCAGAGTGAACTCTCCAGTACACATTGTATCACTATGTCGTGTAATCCCTCTCCATTTCAGAAACATATTGCCTTCCATTCTTCCTAAAAAAAGCTGGCAGGTTATATATTCTTTTATATTCCACTTGACAAAGTATTAGTCATTGACTTTACCTTTCATATCAATTTGCAGACTCTCCACATTCTCTTGATAACTTAATGTCTTGCTTATCTTAGTGTCATCACCAAACTTAGTAGCAGCACATCAGTTCTATCATCTTGATCATTGATATCTATTATAAACAGTTGAGGATACTGCACTGGTCACTGTTGGCAACACTGTTCATGCTTTGTGGAATTGTTTAAGACAGATTTATCCGGAGTGCCTGTTTGCTGTCTGATAACCAGTCCTCCCCCATTCTCATGTAATAACGTCGAAGGGCTGAAGAAGAACGAGGTGCATCAGTCAGCAATCCAGCCCCGTGAGTCTGTTCCGCCATTGAATACAATCATGGTTGACATCATCGCGGTCTCAGTCCAACGTTCCTGCCCACTCTCATACCCCTTTATTTATTCAATGTCCCAGCATCCCCTGCAATCTGGGGTAGAGAATTACACAGAGTCACAACCCTTTGTGATAAGTAGGTTTTCCTCACCCCTGTTTTAAATCTACTCTGTCTAATCCTAAAACTATGATCTCTTGTTCTCGTTTGCCCCATAATGGGAAATGTCCATTCGACACCGACATGGTCAATCACCTTTAACATGCTCCAGACCTCAATGAGGTCTCCACTCAGTCTTCTAAACACCAGAGAGTATCGGTCTGAACTGCTCAAATTCTCTTTAAAAGAAAAAAAATCATCTCTGCAATCAATCTAATTAATTGATCAGTAACTTCAGTGTAACTACATACCTTCTGCAATCAGGGCACCAAACCTGAACACAGTATGTCAGTTACAGTCTCCCTAATAACTTGCAGAATTGCAGTAATTCCTCCCTCCCTTTATACTCTATTCTTTTACAAGTAAATGCTGAAATTGCACTTGTCTTTCTCATTCCCTGCTGTACCTCCATGTGAATTTTCTGTGGTGTGCACAAGGACACCCAGATGCCTCTGCACATAAGCACTCTGAAGTTGCTCTCCATGTCCATAACATGTTCAATTCCTCTGACCAAAATGGTTAATCCCATATTATCCACATTAAATTTTAGTTGCCAGAGGTGGCACACTCATCTAAACTGTTCATATCCATTTGTAAATGTTCTACATCTTCATTACATCACCCTACTTTTCCACTTGTTTTAGTGTCAGTTAAAAATGTGGCTTTAGTGTTTTCTCTCCTCTCATCCAAGTGAGGAAGTGAGGACTGCAGATGCTGGAGACCAGGGTTGAAAAGTGTGGTGCTGGAAAGGCGCAGCAGGTCAGGCAGCATCCGAGGAGCAGGAGAATCGACTTTTCGGGCATAAGCCCTTCTTCAGGAATGAGGCTGCTGTGCCAAGCGGGCCGAGATAAAAGGTAAATGGGGGGAGTTTGGGGGAGGGGCGCTGGGAATACTATAGGTGGAAGGAGGTGAGGGTGAGGGTGATAGGCCGGGGAGGTGGTGGGGGCGGAGAGTTCGGGAAGAAGATTGCAGGTCAAGAAGGCGGTGCTGCATCCGGGGGTTGGGACTGAGAAAAGGTGGGAGATGGGGAAATGAGGAAGCTGGAGAAATCTACATTCCGGAAAAATCGATTCTCCTGCTTCTCGGATAATGCCTGGCCTGCTGCGCCTTTCCAGCACCACACTTTTCAACTCTCATCCAAATGATACAATAAATGGTAAATTTTCGGGTCATTGTGGTCTGAACTCTATGGAATCCCTAAAGTTGCCAACCATTAACGAAACAACTATTTAATCTCTCTGCATTTTTTTGGCTCACCAGCCCTCTATCCAGGCGAATGACCTCCTCCCAAACCCATGTCCTCTTATTTTACAGCTTAATATTTTGGGCAGCGTTTAATCAGTCCCTTTGCAATGCTCAGGTACTTTCCTTCTCCAGGATCGCAATTGTCTACTTTGCTTGTCACATCTTTTAAGAACTCGAGCAAACAAATTCTTTAAAAATAATGCTGATTTTGATGTATTTGGTTTAACTTTGCAAATCCTCTGTTGTTAAAAATTTATAATGGATTCTCACAATTTCCTTTTATTCCCAACACTATGTTCACAACCTTTTAATAACAAGTGAAGGTGATTATCCTAATTCCTACCCTTTTTGTAAACTCTACGTTCCCTTTCCCATGTTCCTGTGTAACAGGCACAAAGCTTTAAAAGATTTGTTCCAATCGTTGTGTAATAGACATGAGTGTCTGAATGGATTCACTCATTTCCTGGTTTCTACGCTCAATGGGATGAATCTCCCCATGGTGTTCCTACATTATAGTCTCGATGGCCGGAATGTCCTGATTTATAGATTCAAGATCTGCTTCTCCTCCGGATAATATGTCAGAAGCCTGTGGGATTGTGGAATCTCCCTGTTGCTGTATAACAATTTGAGGGGCTGAAGGATCTCTTCATATTCCTTCACAACAGGCTCGAGATACTAACAATATCCTCCTGCATCCCTGAAATGGGTTCGAACGAGTGATTTGTCTCCTCCTGTTCCCACACAACAGACACATGGGTGAATTACCTCCACCTTTCCATAACAAGTCTCAAATAATTTTATCTCCTTCTTTAATTCTCGTGCTGAATGGCCTCATACTATTCTAGTGTACCAATCTCTTCCAGTTCCTGTGTTATAGACTTGAGGAGGCTGAATGGACTGATCCTGTTACTGTATAACAGGATACTGATGCCTCATGGCCTATTCTGCGTGCAGTATTATCGACTTGAGGAGCTGACTGACCTCCTCATGTAACTGAATAGGCACTAGCGGCTGAATTGTTTTGTCCTGTTCTGGTGTAACAGGTTCGAAGGCCTGAATATCCTTCTGCTGCTCCTGTGTAACAGGCTGGAGAAATGGAATTGGCTGTGTAATTGGTTTCTGTTGCAGACTCTTTCCGGTGCTCTATGCAAAAAAAGATCATCTTTCATTTTGTAAACTCTAATGCATATTGTATCAGACTGATCATCCTTTCCTTATAAGTTAAACACTTGATTGCAGGAATCAGTTGAGGGAACCATCTCTGAGCTGCTTCCAACAAAACAGTATCCTTTCTTCAATGAGGAGATGAAGTCTGTACACACTACTCCAGATGTGATCTGATTATGATCGTGTACAACATCAGCAACAATTTACCAACCTGATGTAAAGTTCCCACCCAGTTTAAAGCACTCTCAGCTGTCTGGGGGAATACATAGAATTGTTGAAAGATCATTGTCCTTCTCTACTCCACCAGCATAACGGGAGAGATGGTGAAAATGTCATAATAACACTTGGGAAGAATGAATGACATGACGAGATGATCTCAACATCCAAATAGGTTTCACCAAATATCTCATATGAACCTACCATTAATCTCCCCAGAGGCCCCATCAGTCAGATTCCACAGAATCTGGTAAGGTGAAGCGAAGAAACAGCAAGGAGAAGCAAAGATTGATGGGAGTTATATATCAAAGTGAAAGTTGCAATACAAAAGTTGGGTATGTTATAAAACAGGAAATTAGATACCCAGGTCTATGTGTACCACAGTAATAATGAACAATTTCAAGCTACAGCTAAACTGTGTTAACCCACGTGAATATTAATGCAGGGTAAAGGGATTTCATGAGCGTATTTGAGATGGTTTTATTTAACAGTATATTGAGCATTGAGGTGGAGTTCAGGCTTTTTTGACATTGATATAATGTGATCGGAAGAGCGAATTGAAAACCCTGCTGAAAAGGAGGTTTCGGGAATAGTAATTATAATGTATTGAATTTTATATGACGTCTGAATACAAAACAGTTTTTTTTAAATTGTGGCCATAAACCTGAGTCATGCAAATCAGGAAAATATGAGGCGCAAATTAGCTTCAGTGAATTGGAGAAGTACATGAAAAAGATTTACTGGAAGACAGGCAATGGTTGTTGTTTAAATAAACACCTTAAAATGTACAATATACACATGTCCACCACAGTTCAAACAGCAAAGTGGTAAGGTGACGTAACAATAGTTCACAAAAGAAGTTAAAGGTCGCATTAAATCAAAGGAAGCAGCTCAGAAAAATGCCAGATATTGTTGTAAGCCATGGGTTCAGAGACATTTGAGGGCCAATGAACTGATAAGGAAATTTAAAAAAGAATGCCAACGAACAAGAAGCATAAGGATGATCAAACGCTTCTCTCGATACTTGATGGGAAAGTGAAGGCAAGGACACGTGTGGAATGGGGAATATCCACACAAGATAATTCCTTGCAGAGAACTAGGAAATTGCAGAGAAACTAAACAGTTACTTTCATGCCTATCTTACTAGAGGCACGATTAACTGATGGAGAAACTCAGTTTGTGTTCTCCAGTGATTGCCAAAATGAAAGGAGAACGCAGTGAAGCTTAGAAAGTTCACACGGAGAGACGGACTGACACAGGGGCAGGGAGATGTGTTGCCAGGCAAGGTGAGGGAGAATCCCAAGATGTTCTCCACGTACATCAATCAGAACAGAATAACCAGAAAAAAACTAGGGCCCATTAGAGACCAAGGGAGCACTCTGTGTGTGAAGCTGGAGAACATTGATCGATTGCTACATTAGAGCTCTATATCTGTTTTACTTCGGAAAAGGAGATTGCAGGGACAGAATTCAAGAAGATGGATTGGGAAGCTCTTAAACAGACTGATATAAGATGTGTGCAGAGATCGGAGGCTATTGCTGGTACAAAATTGCACTGATTGCCAGGTCTGGATGAGTTGCATCACAGGCTGCTGTTAGAGACAAAGGACAAAAGGCCCTGACTCAAATTTTTAAATCGAATCTGGCCACAGGGAAGTTGAAGGTGCCAGATGACTGGAGAACAACTAATGTGGTCCCACATTACAGGAAGGATGGTGGAAATAGAACGGAGAACTGTAAACCAGTAAGTATTAGCTCAGTGTTAGGGCAAGTGCTGGAGAAAATAGGAAAGGAGAAAATTGATCTCTATTTGGGGAGGCAAGGTTTAATTAAGGATAGACTGCATGACATCATCAGAGGGAAGTCATACCAAATGAATGTTATTGTATATTTTCGAGCTTGTTGTTTATATGGTTTTTCAGTAAGGCCTTTGACAAAGACCATATGGGAAACTGATTTTTTTTAAAAAGTCATGATATCAAGGTTAACTTAGTGAGTGACATCAAACATTGTCTTATTGGCAGGAGACCAATTGGCAGGGTGGATGCAAAAGGCTGTTTGTGTGACTGGAGACCAGTGTCCCCTGATGTACCACAGGGATCAATGCTGGGTCCATTAGTATTTATGGCATTCATAAATGATCCAGATGTGAATGTGTAGGGGGATGGGAGAGTGTGATAATTAAGTTTGTATTTGATACAAAGATTAGCCGGATGGTTGGCAGTGAGGAGAAAGGCCTTATGTTACAAGAAGATACACATGGAATGGTCAGATGGTCAGATGGATAGTAACCCTGATAAATATGAGATGATGTACTTTGGAAGAAGGAACCAAAAATCGGAGTATACAGTGAATGGCAGCTCAATAGGAAGCTCAGAGGGTGTTTCTCCACAGATCCCTGAATGTGACTGCACAGGTTAACAAGTTAGGGAAAAAGTGAGGACTGCAGATGTTTCAGATCAGAATCACGAAGTGTAGTTCTGGAAAAGCAGTCGGTCGGGCAGCATCCAAAGAGCAGGAGAGCCGACGCTTCGAATATAAGTTATCATCAGGAATGATAGGTCACATTCCTGGTGAAGAGCTTATTCTCGAAACATCGACTTTCCTGCTTCTCGGATGCTGGCTGATCTGCTGTGCTTTTCCAGCAAAACACTTTTTGACTGAGGTTAATAGATTAGTTAAGAAGGCAGCGGGAACCGTAGGCACAGCCTTCATTCATCAACATATACATTGTCAAAGCTATAAAGTCTATGGTTAGGCCAAGATGAATTGTGTGTAGTTCTAGAAACCTTATTACAGGAAGGATGTAATTGTATTGGAGGGGTGCAGAGGAGATTCACCAGGATGTTCCCTGCGATGGAGCATATCAGCTATGGAGAGAGGCTGGTTAAGCTCGGGTTGTTTACTTTGAATCACAGAAGGCTGAGGGAGAGGTGATTGGGAAGGGTAAGATTACGAGGGCGATTTTCAGAAAGATTTTTGCTGAAGTCCCAAGCCCAGAGTGCAAAATCAAATCTTATGGGATTGTGGCGAATATTTGGACATGGTTTCAGAAAGGGACAGCTGGCAGGAAAGAGTGAGTAAAAGTTTTTTGATTTTGATTTTATGACCAGGTGTATTTTACAGGATAAATATAATAAAATACAGCGAAAAGCGTCCACGTGTTGCCACAAAGTGGTGCCATTTTGAATAATTGAAGAAAATGGAATTTAAAAAAGGATACAGTTTGAAGAGAGCTGATGCATTGTGAGCCAGCTCCTCACCATCGACCACCGCTGCAAACCAATTCCTCCATGACAGCTACATCACCATCTACACAAGACCCCAGCAACATTGAAGATGCTGATCCTCAGGCATCATCTTTGCCACTGGGCCTGTACTCCTCCATCACCGGCTCGTTGCCCCCTGTGCCAGACCGTCCCAATGTCAGAGACATGTCTCTTACTGCTAGGCCCACATCATTGATGTTACCATGATGGCCTTCCACTATCCGCTTCATCACCACCAGTGCAGGACCCAATCACCAACAAGTCTCTAATCCTCAGGCATCACCTTTTGCTGCTGGGCTCTATCTCACCCACGTTGCCTCTGCTGATGTAGCAGCTGCCAATTCCAGGTCCTGTGCTTGCTCCAGAAAAGTAAGTAAGGACTCACTTTCCTCCGCACTGCGCTCAGCTTGAGGACCGAACCCTGGGTCCAGCTTGAGGTCAGTAAGTTACAGAAAGAAAAGTGGGGGAGAAAATAAGAAAAAGGAAGCATGTAAGAGTACACAAGCTCCAGCAAAGCTGCCCTTGGACCGGAAACACTGGATTAAAAGGATCATTTTATTGGAGATGAAGGCTCGTGGGGTATCTCAGGAATATGTCCTTGGTCCATGCTATTCGCAAACATCTCAAACAATTGGTTGAATGAATCAATTGCAATATATCTCAATCTACTGTAGGAGAAATACATTGAGGAGATCCTCAGCCATGATGAGAACGTTGAGGCTCACTGTGTTGAATGACATACTCCTTTCCTGAGGTTTCTGTGCAATCTGTGGGAATGCTCCGTAAATATTGTCACAAGCTCTCAGATGTTAGGAAGGAGGCCTCTGCAGGGTCGACAGGACTGTTTCCCATTCCCTTTTCCGATATCGAGGCTGGTGACGGGTATTCTGTCCGGGTTATCCTTTAAGACCTCGGAGCAGTTTAATATAATTGAGTGTCTTGCTTGGCTGTTTCAGAGACCATTGAAGAGTTTATCACATGTCTGTGTGTCTGGAGTCACTTTTAGGCCAGATCAGGAAAGCACGGGAGATTCACTTCCTGAAAGTACATTGGAGAAGCAAATTGGTGGTTACAATCGACATTGGCTTCACGGTCATTGTTACTGACACCAAATTTTAGACCTCGACATTTTATTAATTGCTTTTAACTTCCACCAGCTGCTAGAGCATTTGTTTGGTCTGGGTTAGTAATCCAGTGACATTTCCACAACAGCATCAGTTCCACATGGGGACCTATCGGAAACCAAACTGAGCAGATAATTTTTGTGCTGCTTCACGGCTCTGTCAAAAAGACCTCCCACCCATTTGACTGTCGTAATGGAGTTGAGGGGGCCATATTGGTCATAATGTAATTATTTTCCTCTTAATAGACTTGTCATAATAATTTTCCACATTGTCAGATAGATGTCAGACTTGGAAATGGAATGAAATAGCTTCCCCAGGGACAGGGCTTGTTGTACACTGCCTATGTCATGCCTACTGTGTTCAGTTGTTTCTTCATGTCACATAGAGCGAATCAAATTGTTTGAAAACTGTCATCTGTGATTCTGTGGGCATCCTGACAAGGTGAGTTAAATCATAAACTCAACACTTCTGACTGAGTATGGTGTAGATACGAATCCTTGTCTATTGCTCTGATGTGCACGGCTGTTCCATTATTTAGGATGGGGACATGTGTCTGATCCTGCCCTGCAGTGAGTTGATTAATCCATTTTTGACTGGGTGAGACAGGACTGCTGAGTTTCGATCTGATCTGTAAGTTTTTGTATCATTGCGCCCTCTCTATCAGATGTTAGTTCTGCTGTTTGGAATGTAACCAGTCAAGTGTGGTGGCTTTAACGGGTTCTCATCAGTTTTAGGGGCACATGGTTCTGACCCTGGTAGGTTCACCCACACTCGTCACTATCCACAGACCAGCTTGATGGTAATTGTAGACTGAGGGATTATCCAGGGCCAAAAGTTAGATTATAGTTTTATATAATTCTACTTCTGTTCTGGCTGTGGTTTACAGCACCACATGGAATACACCGTTTGAGCTGTAATATGTCTCATACAGTTCTGCTGCCTGTTCCCCAGTTCACACCGAGACCCATTCACCCATCAGCCATATACTCAGTGACCTACTCTGGTTTTTGATGTGGTACACGTCCAATTTTATATTCTCATTCCACCGAGGGTCTCTCCATGTTGTCACACTTACAGTTTGTCTCATTCCTCATCACGTTTAATATATTCATCTGAATCCTTTCCCTTCCAGTATGTGCTTCCTTCTGTGTTTAGAGTGAATACATCTCCCGCTGTTTCTCTCCCTAAGAGTAAGAGCTCTGTAGTGTCAGTGATGCCAGCCTTACATAGTTTCCGAACCAATGAATTTGTGCTTCTTTTTTTATCTTGCACTTCCTGGTATATGGCGCTCCAGGTTGGACAGAGGGTTTGAGCAATGTTGACGCTCATCTTTGAAAAACAGAAATTGCTGGGGACGTTAAGCAGGTCTGGCAGCACCTGTGGAGTGAAAGTAGAGTTAGTCATTGGTTCCAATGATCGTTCTTCAAGGCTCACAGATTCTTTTATTGTTCTGGTTTCAGATTTCCGGTATCAACAGTTATTTGTTTAATTGAAAATGTGTTTTGTTCATTTCTGGAGAAACACAAGCAGATCCGCAGCATCTACAGAGACAGAGAAACAGAGTTAGCGTTTCAAGTCCAGTGTGACACATCTTCAGAACAGAAAAGGATTGGAAAAAGGGCTTTTTAATCCCTTGTCAGAGGTAGTGGAAGTGTGATGGGAAACAGTGTGGAAGCGCAATGCCACTGACGAATGGACTTTTGTTTGTTGTAAAAGAGAATCAAATGTAAAATAAGTATACATTAGGTTGTAAAGGGGGGCATTGGGTTCCTTAATTGAGTGCAAGACAAACGATTCATAAACAGGGCAAGTTCAGTGGGAGACCAAGTGAAGGAATGTATGAAGACTTGAGAACAGCCACAAAGGCGTCATGCTGTGAAGTTATGGAATTGAATACCTACTCCTACAGGCTGTAACGTACCAAAGTGAAATGTGAGGTGTTACTCGAGCTGGGTTGTGCTTCATTTGAACATTGCAGCTGCCCAGGACTGAAATGTTAGTATGAGAGCAAGGTAGGTTATTGAAATGGGAAACAATGAGACGGTCAGGGCTCTTCCTACAGACAGAATGGGAATGTTCCTCAGTGCAGTCTCTGTTTGCTCTCCCCAATTTAAAGGAGACTGAATTGTGAGCAGCAATGACAGGAGATTGAATTGAAAGATTACAAGTGAAATGCTGCTTCTTCTGGAAGGTATGTGTTAGATTGTTAAGAAATGAGGAAAAAGTTTACGATCTTTTCAAATGTCCAACTGTATTTCCTATTATATATAGACTACATAGTTTCGCAACTTGGAGGGAGTAAGCACTACAGATGCGAGAGGACAGAGTTAATAAACTTGGAGCTTGAGAGACACAGAAGACCAGACAGAATCAGAGGAGCAAAAAGGCAATATTTTGATATTGGAGCTTTCGTCAGGACTGGTGAGGGGGAGGGGAGCACAGAAATGGAGTGATGGGATATGGCAGGGCGAATGGTTGGCATGATGGTGGCGTATTCATGCAGGTATGAGGTTACTGTGCTTGGTCAGTGAAAAGGGTGGAGCGGATATGTGAGTGAGAAGATGGGCAGGTGGGTCTGGTCAGGGAGAAGGGACGTGGGATAAGGCTGCGTGTGGAGGGATTTTGAAGCTTCTGCAGTCAATATTGTGGCCATTGGGCTATCAGCTTCAAAGGTAAACTCTCAGGTGGTGTTCCTCTGACAGTGGACAGGCTAAGGATGAGCATGTGCTGAAAATGTGTTGCTGGAAAAGCGCAACAGGTCAGGCAGCATCCAAGGAACAGGAGAATCGACGTTTCGGGCATAAGCCCTTCTTCAGGAATTCCTGAAGGAGGGCTGATGCCCGAAATGTCGACTCTCCTGTCCCTTGGATGCTGCCTGACCTGCTGCGCCTTTCCAGCAACACATTTTTCAGCTCTGATCTCCAGCATCTGCAGTCCTCACTTTCTCCTTAAGGATGACCATGTCCCCAGATGAGTTGGAGGGCGAATTAAAATGGAAGGTAACTGGAAAGTCGGGTTGGTTGTTGTGTTCAGAGCACTGGTGCTCCATACAGAGCCTGATCCTGCCCCACCAAGCACGTCTCCAACTCCCAATGTTGTCTCTTCTCTATCAGGGAGACCAAAGGGAGTTTCGGGGACATAGTCATGGAGCATATGCTCTCTGCACGCTTTAACCAACCCTACTTTTTTTTTATTTCAAAAATATACTTTATTCATAAAAAGATTTGATTGTCTGTACATTTGATCATGCCATGCATATGTCCACATTTCCAAACACAGATTCGAATTTATCAATGTCATTTACAATCCTGTGCATTTTTCAATCTTGTACATATATTTGGCTGAGGCATCAGCAGAGCCCAAAAAAAACGTCTGTATGGGCCCCCTGTTCTTCTTTCGGCAGGCCGATCTTACACGGTGGTCTTTCCCCACCGCGCCTTGGCGGCAGCTGCCCCAAGCTTCAGCGCGTCCCTCAACACGTAGTCTTGGACCTTGGAATGTGCCAGTCTGCAACACTCGGTCGGGGTCAACTCCTTCAGCTGGAAGATCAACAGGTTTCGGACCGCCCAGAGAGCGTCCTTCACCGAGTTGATGATCCTCCAGGCGCAGTTAATGTTCGTCTCGGTGTGAGTCCCGGGGAACAGGCCGTAGAGCACGGAGTCCCGCGTCACGGCGCTGCTCGGGACGAACCTCGACAAGCACCACTGCATTCCTCTCCAGACTTCCTCTGCGTAGGCACATTCCAGAAGGAGGTGTGTGACAGTCTCGTCCCCCCCGCAGCCACTTCGAGGGCAGCGTGCGGTGCGGCAGAGAGTCCGGGCGTGCATAAAGGATCTCACAGGCAGAGCCCTTCTCACCACCAGCCAAGCCACGTCTTGGTGCTTGTTGGAAAGTTCTGGCGATGAGGCATTCTGCCAAATGGCTTTGACAGTCTGCTCAGGGAACCGCTCGACAGGATCCGCCCTCTCCTTTTCCCGAAGGGTCTCAAGGACGCTACGTGCTGACCACTTCCTGATGGACTTGTGGTCAAAGGTGTTTTTCCTCATAAATTTCTCCACGAAGGACAGGTGATACGGAACGGTCCAACTACTCGGAGCGTTCCGCGGCAGCGAGGCCAGGCCCATCCTTCGCAACACCGGGGACAGGTAGAACCTCAGTACGTAGTGACACTTGGTGTTTGCGTACCGGGGATCCACGCACAGCTTGATGCAGCCACACACAAAGGTGGCCATCAGGGTGAGGGTGGCATTGGGCGTGTTTTTTCCCCCATTGCACCGGTCTTTGTACATTGAGTCTCTTCGGACCCGGTCCATCTTTGATCTCCAAATGAATTGGAAGATGGCCCGGGTGACTGCGGCGGCACAGGTCCTGGGGATAGGCCAGACCTGTGCCACATATAGCAATACTGAGAGGACCTCACACCTGATGACCAGGTTTTTTCCCGCGATGGAGAGCGACCGTTGCCCCCATCTGCCTAGTTTCTGTCTCATCTTCCTGATCCGCTCCTCCCAGGTCTTGGCGCACGCCCCAGCCCCCCCGAACCAAATACCCAGCACCTTCAGGTGGTCAGTCCTGACGGTGAAGGGGATAGAGGATTGGTCGGCCCAGTTCCCGAAGAGCATGGCCTCGCTCTTGCCTCGGTTTACCTTGGCCCCCGAGGCCCGTTCGAACTGGTCGCAGATGCACACGAGTCTGTGCACGGACAGCGGATCCGAGCAGAAAACAGCGACGTCATCCATGTACAGGGAGGCCTTAACCTGCAGGCCCCCGCTGCCAGGAATAGTCACCCCTCTCAGGCTCGCATCCTTCCTGATGGATTCGGCAAATGGCTCTATGCAACACACAAACAAGGCGGGTGAGAGGGGGCATCCCTGCCTGACTCCAGATCTTACAGGGAAGCTATCTGATTCCCACCCATTGATTGAGACTGCACTGACAATGTTGGTGTAGAGCAGTCTGATCCAATTTCCGATTCCCTCCCCAAAGCCCATTTTGGAGAGGACATCCCTCATATATGTATGCGATATCCTGTCAAAGGCTTTCTCCTGGTCCAGGCTGATGAGGCAGGTGTCCACCCCCCTGTCCTGCACGTAGGCGATCGTATCCCTGAGGAGTGCGAGACTCTCAGAGATCTTCCTGCCCGGTACAGCACAGGTTTGGTCCGGGTGGATCACCGATCCCAGAGCAGACCTGACCCGGTTGGCGATGACCTTTGACAGGATTTTGTAGTCTGCATTTAACAGTGAGATCGGTCTCCAATTTCTAATTTCCTCCCTCTCCCCCTTCCGCTTGTAGACGAGGGTGATGATGCCTTTCCTCATGGATTCACTCATGGTACCTGCCCGGAGCATACTGACATACACCTCCAGCAGGTCCTGGCCGATCAAGTCCCAAAGAGCGGAATAAACCTCGACCGGTAAGCCGTCGCTTCCGGGAGTTTTATTCTTTTCGAAGGACTCGAGGGCCTTGGTCAGTTCATCCAGAGATAGCGGCTGGTCCAGCCTCTCTCGTGTTCCGTCATCTAGGACCTCCGTGATAGAGGACAGGAACGACTGGGAGGCCGCGCTGTCGGTTGGCTTCGAGTCATACAGGCTGGCGTAGAAGGATTTGCTGATCCTCATGACGTCAGCCTGAGATGACGTTACCGAGCCATCTTCTTTCTTCAGGCTGCTGAGCACGGAGCTCTCTTTGTGCACCTTCTGGAAGAAGAAACGTGAGCACGTCTCGTCCTGCTCCACCGAGCGGACCCTGGACCGGAAGATTATCCTGGAGGCCTCCGAGGCAAAGAGCGAGGCTTGCTGGCCCTTCACCTCCTTGAGGTCCTCCGTGACATCCACCCCCATCGTCTGCAGCAGGAGCAGGTTCTGCATACTTTCCTGGAGCTGGGACAGTTTTCCCCGCCTCTCTCTCGCCTCCTGGACACCTTTGAGGATAAAGAACCTCTTGATGTTCCCTTTTACCGTTTCCCACCAGTCCGCTGGAGACTCAAAGAGGGGCTTCACGGTTCTCCAACCTGCGTAATCCCTCTTGAGCTCTTCGATGTTTCCCGGGGTCAACAGCTTAGTGTTCAGTTTCCACGTTCCCTTGCCCGCCCGCTGTTCGTCCTGTAGGTGACAGTCGGCCAGCAGGAGGCAGTGGTCAGAGAAGAACACCGGCTTGACGTCGGTGGATCTGACCGAGAGCGTTCGGGACACAAACAGGTAATCTATCCTTGAGCGGATAGACCCGTCTGCCCGTGACCAGGTGTATCTACGCTGCGCTCCGTCTGCAGGGGCGCTGAAGACGTCGTGTAGCTTGGCGTCCTTGACCGTTTCCATCAGGGCCCTGGACGTAGCGTCCGGTTTACTGTCCCCCCCGCCGGATCGTCCATCAGCATCAATGATGCAGTTGAAGTCTCCGGCCAGAATGACCGGCCTGGACGTAGCCAGCAGCAGTGGAAGCTGTTGCAGGACGGCCAACCGTTCACTCTTACCCACTGGGGCGTACACGTTGATTAGTCTCACGGGAGCGTTTCTGTATTTAACATCCGCGACGAGGAGGCGCCCGCCCACCACCTCCTTAACCTCGGAGATGGTGAAGTTGCCTCCCCGCAACAGGATACCCAGGCCGGAGGCGCGGCTATCGTTGCCCCCCGACCACACTGACGGCCCGTGGGCCCACAAGCTCGACCATCTCCTGTAACTGCTGAGGTGCGGTATCCCACACTCCTGCAGAAACAGGATATCGGCTTTGACGTTGGCCAGGAAGGCCAGCGTTGAAACACATCGCGTAGCCGCTTTAATGCTACGTACATTTACGCTGGCAATTTTAAACCCCATTTTTAACAGTTTGCGGGGTTACCAGTGTCCATTTTCTTCTGGTCTTGCTCCAGTGGGTTAGCTGCGTGCATCCCCGTGGTGACAGCAAACTGCTGGACCTTCCCAGGGCTGAGGTAGTTGTCCGGCTCCACGCTGGAGTCATTTCCCCGCTCTGGTGTCATCGTGTCGGACCCAGGGTCCTCATCGCCCCGTTCTCCATCTGACAGCAGGGCTGTCACTGGGACGCTGCTCCCAGTTCCCTGGAGCTGTGGGCCGGTGGGTACCCCTTGGTTCTCACCGGGTAGGGGGAGGCCTTCACCCATCCCCTCAGAGGGATCGTCTTTTCCTTCTTGGGCGGTGTTGCCCTCCTTTCTCCCCACGGCGCTCTGCCTCTTCCTCCGGAGGCGACCCTTCTTGCGCCTGTCCTCACCCTCGGAGGAGCTGCCTGTATCCTCGTCTTGGAGGTGTCTCTTCCCCCTTCGCTTGGTGGCTTTGGGGCCCTCGAGAGGTTTCCTTTTCCTGTTTTTAACGATAATCCACTGCTCTGCCTCCTTTGATCCCTCCTCTTCCATTTCCTCCGTCTGTTCTGCAGGAGCTTGGGTCGGCTGCTGCATCTCCCCGCTGTCTGCTGCCTGCTCCTCTACAACTTTCCCTTCCTTCTGGGTGCCTCCAGGTACCGTTCCTTTGCTGATTCGCGGTACCTCGTTAGACTTTGTCGGTCCGCGGCTCGTGTTGCCACCTCCGGCCATCTGTGCGTAGGTGGCGGCTCCTCGTCTTGGGCAGGCCTTGTACATGTGGCCCGCCTCCCCGCACAGGTTGCAGCTCTTTTCCTCCCGACAGTCCTTTGTCAAGTGACCCTCCTGTTTGCAGTTCCTGCAGATGGTCACTTTGCAATCCACCGCCACGTGTCCCGACTTCCCGCAGGTTCGGCACACTTTGGGCTGCCCTGCATATGTCAGGTAGCCTCTGCTCCCTCCGATTGCGAAGCTCGAGGGTGGGTGGAGGATGTTCCCACTGTCATCAGCCCTCAGAGTTACCTTGACCTGCCTCTTACTGGTCCAGATCCCAAAGGGGTCGATCACATCGGTGGCTTCTCCCTCGACTTGGACGTACCTTCCCAGGAAGGTCAGGACATCAGCCGCTGGAACGTAGGGGTTGTACATATGGATTGTAACAACCCGGTTCCTCTGTGCAGGAAGCACACACAATGGGGTCGCCGACAAGATGGAGAACAGCGGCTCCCCTTCCTTCTCCTTGAAGACCTTCAGGAGCTGTTCGCACTGCTTCACGCTCCTGAAGGTCACATCGAAGTAGCCTGCCCCAGGGAAATCCTGCAGGCAGTACACGTCTGCGGCTGCAAGGCCGCAACACTCCAGCAGAACTTTCTTCACAAACACCGTCCGATCCACCGGTGTGTGCTCCTCCACCTTCTTCACAGTCACCCTGACTGTGTTCCGAATGCCCTGGCCCGGGCGGCGAGTGGCTGCTGAGGCCATAGCTCTGAGGTTGGCTGGTCCCTGAATTGGCGTTAGGCCGAAGCCAGCATGAAGATCCACCAAGAGCAGGTCAGCACAACCAAACGATCCTCCAACGGCCAATCACGATCCAGCGATGGTCTCCAGCAGCTCCGACGACTCGCAACACGACCCCCGCAGTACTTCCACCGCCAGCACGCTTCTGCTGCGTCGAACCTCCAACACTCGAGCAGAATCTCTTCCTCTGGTCCTCAGGAACGACACATATTCCGAGCCATTCATTTCAATTACTTGCTCACACCGCCCCCGCCCGCTCATCCAGCGACAGGTCCATCCTTGGCCTCCTGCACTGTCAGAGTGAGGCCAAATGGAAACTAGGGATCACAACCTGATCTTTCAGCTTGAGAGCTTACAGTTCACTGGTCTCAATATTGACTCACTGGCTTCAAAATCTCTCCACCCACAGCCTTATTTCATGTTCCCCTCCCGTGACCTGACCTAAGCTGTCCCTCTTCCTATTCGCATATCCACTGTACTCTTCCCACTGACCAATCACAATATCCCCTTACTTGCATCCCTTTTCGTCATCCCATCTACGCTTTCTTCAGCCCCACGCCCCTCTCTCTATTTACTTCCCAGCTCCCCTTCCCCGGCCCAGTCCTGATGAAGGCTTTCAGCCTGAAAAGTTGACTTTCCTGTTCCTAGTATGGTGTCTGACCTGCTCTGCTTTTTCAGCTTCATATGTATTGCTATATCCGCAGCAACATATTTTGTTGTGCATTTTATACATTTTATTTTATTTTAGCTGTTTACTAACAAGCGTATCTCAACATTCTCACTACAGGGTCAAGGAAACAGTCTCTTTGTCACGAATGTTCCTGTTTGCTTCGAAATGATTTCCTTTGTTTTCACCGTACTTTCAAGTCTGCTGTTCGCAATAGCATTGTAAATGTAACTCTTGTTATGCTGAAGCTTAATCACACCATGTCTAATGTACCTCAGAACTTCCTTGTTCTTATACTCCACACATCTATTCATAAACGTAAGGATCCATTAAGTCCTTCTATACAACAGTTTCAACTTGCCTGGCCATTTGTAATTTCCTGTCTTCTGTGTCCCTCTCTCCTTACATTTACCAGTCCTCCCACTCTCCAAAATTTCCAGAAAGCTCACCAGCAATGCCTCCACAATCACCTTTGGCATTTCTTTAGAACTACGGGGTGTTCTCCAACTAGTCTCACTGATTGATCCAACTTCACCTTCCCCAGCTCCTTCTCCTTACTGGTGGTCGCTAAACTCACCTCTACCCTCTGACTGTCTTGAAGTTCTAACATTTTGCTGGTGTCTTCCACCGTGAAGATTGTTACAATGTATTCAATTCCTCTGCCATTCCATTGCTTCTCATAACTATTCAAGCTTTATTTTTCAACATTGCTTTGTTTGTTCTTTACTCCCTGTCTTCCTTGTTATCTGTCTAAAAATCTGTTTCAACGTTCTTTTCCATTATTAAAAAGCATAATATCATATTTCACCCTCTGCTGCCATTTGCTGTTGTTAGTTATCCCTGCTGGAATTTATAGGCTTCGTAATCGTCTAGATTCACATAAATCTTCAGCACATTGTACGCATTTTCTTTTACTTTTGTCCTGTCCCTGTTTCGTTATCACGCACGGCTGCCTTGTCTTCCGCTGAATATCTTTATTCTTACTTTGGGATGAATTTCTGACGTGCTGCTGAATTATCTCCAGAAACTCCTGTCATTGCTGCTTCACCATATTTCCGTGTTCAGCTCCCCTTTCAACTAACTCTGGCCAACGCCACCCTCCTGTCTTTTTAGTTACATTACTCAATTATAAGCCATCTCATCCAAAAGTGAGCAATAGATGTAAACTGAAAGAGGGACGTTTGAGACTTGGGACACGAAGAACGATTGGAGGATTTATTAACTGGATGGAAAGACAAAGACAGAGAGAATGAATATAGACGTGAAGATGTAAAAATAGAGACGTCTACATGATTGATAGAATTAGATGTGCTTCCCTATTTGGTTTAACAATTCCTGTGTGCAGTGGTCCTTTATGCAGTATATGTGCAACAGATTAATCTGTTGAAATCCTGGATTTGATGCCAGAACATTTATCTCCTTCAATATGAGAGGCACCAACTGTTGACAGAACCCAGCATATGTTTCCTGGTAGAAAATGGATTAGATTAGATTAAATTACTTACAGTGTGGAAACAGGCCCTTCGGCCCAACAAGTCCACACCGACCCGCCACCCACCCATACCCCTACATCTACCCCTTGCCTAACACTACGGGCAATTTAGCATGGCCAATTCACCTGACCTGCACATCTTTGGACAGTGGGAGGAAACCGGAGCACCCGGAGGAAACCCGCGCAGACACGGGGAGAATGTGCAAACTCCACACAGTCAGTCGCCTGAGGCAGGAATTGAACCCGGGTCTCTGGCGCTGTGAGGCAGCAGTGCTAACCACTGTGCCACCGTGCCGCCCACAAACAAGTTGGAACACCAGAAGCAGGAATTTATAACAGCCATCCGATAAGAATGAAACATTAGATCAGGGAATGCCAGGAAGGGGCAGGAGGCAGACGGTACATTGAGAGAAGGGGAACAACACCTCTCAGCTGAAGAGTAAATAACATATTAATATTTTATAAATTTTGTATATCACATGCATCATGTTTGTTAAGTATGTCTCTCTTGTTCATTCTGAATATGTTGCACACATATGAACAATCTTATCTATCTGCACACACGCACAGACACAGACACACACACACACATATACGCACGCACACACCAATGACTGTTCAGCCATTCTATTTGAAATGATTCTGTTTTGTTTACACTGTCATTTGCCATTCCTTCTTCCGAATAAATTATGTTTCTTTCACTGCATTTTATTTTATTCTGTTTGTCAAGAAGACATTGGGGAATGGTGGGGATGTCACTTTACTCCTCATCAGTCTCCACAGCCACTGTCTTCTATTCCTTTCTGTTTATTAACCCATGAAAAATACGTACTGTATCTGACCCCTGAATCCCAATAACCAGGTCAATTTTAAACAGGACACTTACTTTTGCGCTAAGGCTACAAAACATCTCAAAAGGATAATGCATACAAATTGTGCAATAAGATGTTTGCATCTTTACAAACAGATTATAGAATTGCCTTATGTAAACGATAAACAATTAACTGGTAAGAGCGGTGAGAGTAAAATCCAGGGAAATCCGTATTTCTTGTGTATGTTCGGGGCAGTTGTGCCCAGAAGCAGTTTTAATGTTGGAAGTTGTTGTGGTGGAGGACACTTCAGTGTAGTAACAACATCTCGATTGATGCTGTGTAATGATGACTATTCAGGCAGGTTACTATCCCATCCTCGCTATTGTTGGTATTCTTGGTGAGTCGATCTCTGCCCATTTACTAATTCTCTAACCCGTTGTGAATGTCATCATTTTCTCTGTAGTGTATATTTGGCAAAGATCCAAAATATTGTCTTCGCTTTCAATCACAATTTCCATTTCTATACCATGAATTTCATATCCCTCGCTTACAAGCATCTGAGGAGAAACTAAAGTATTCATAACCACCATTACCCCATTTTATCCTGAACTGATTTATATCTCAATATTCCGTCTACCACAAAACCTGCCCAATCCCACTCCCACCTTCACAATATCCCCAGTCTTCACTTCTGCCTCAACACTGTTTCTGAATAAACCATCATCCACATCTTTATAGTTACAATTCTCTTCGGGCACCTCTTCTCGTTACATATATTTTGATCACAAACTTTTTCTTGCCTCGACTTGGATCTATGTGAGGTGCAAAGATTGAAGACAGTTTGATTCTAAAATGACTATCAGTATAACCTGTAACCTCAAACGAGGGAGAGGACTATGCTATCAGTGACCGTTTCATTGAACTGTCTTGATTCTAGAACTTTCTGACCAGGAGTTGGTGTCACGTCCATCATCTCCCAATTGCAGTGTTCTAATGTATTCACACAGTGACGGAATCAATCTCTGCCTGCTGCTGAGGGTAATACCTTCGTCCTGTCTCCATAATGGAAGGTCCGGAAAATCTTCTAGAAATAATATGGGACAGATTGACTGGTAAAAATAAGAACATGATTAGAATTAATAAAGTGAACTTTCTCAAAAATTAATTGAATTGAAGGTTGGCAAGTTACTGCACCAAATGAGTTCCATCCGAGTTTTCAGAGAAGTGGCATTGCAGCTAGTGAATGAGTTATAGAGACATACAGGACAGAAACAGACGCTTCGGTCCAACCAATCCATGCTGACTATTCCAATTCCAAACTAACTTAATCCCACCTGACCGCGCTTGGCCCATATCCGTACAAACCTTTCCTATTCATGTACTTATCCAAATGTCTTTTAAACGTTGTAACGACAAGAAAGAAGTATTGATTACCCTCCAAATTTCTTTAGAATCTGCAATTTATCGTTCCTGCAGACTGGAAAGTGATTATTGTAATTCTAAATATTTAAAACCAGCGCGGGAGGGAAACGAAAAAAAAATGGGTACCATGATGTTAGGTCTGAGGAAAATATTAGAACCTTTTATGAGAAATTTTATAACTCGACGTTTGGGAAATCATGATGTGACTTGGTACAGTCAGCTTAGACTTAGAAACCGGAAATCATCGTTGAGAAACCTGTGGAGTTTGTGTTAGTTGATACATCCACAAGAGAGAAGAGTGCGAGTGGTGTATTTGAATTTGCAGAATACATTTTTTACATTGTTGCTAACAAGTGAGCAAAGGAAGTTAGAGAACATTGGTAAGTTGCAGACGGGGTGATCTGGATATACCACATGGATTGAGAATTGGTCAGTGGAAGCAATACAATGCTTCTTGCACTGTTATGGACTGAAGGCAGTTACTCATGGGATATCACAAGTTTCAGTGTTTGAACCACAACAATTTGCAAGGCATAGAAATGATTTGGATATGAGAAATAAACAGCATACATCTCATTTTGTATTGATTAAATAGTACAAGTTTGAGAAGTGTTGTTTTTCAAAAGGACCTGAATGTCCTTGATCATGAGTCACCAAAAATAGCACATCCAAGGCCGTAAATATTGACATCTTATATTTTATGCTGCCCTTCATTGTAATATGATTCAAGGGCAAAACTAAAGCCGTCTTCCCGTATTTGTAGTGTCTTGATGAGAGATTATTTGGGGCACTGTGTAGAGGTGTGATCTTCTTTATAAGGCACGATCTCATTAATACAGACACAACTCAAGCAAGTATTAGCAGTCTAATCAATGAGATGATGACTCCATGAGGAGACAGTGATGGAACTGAGTATTTAATCTGTCGTGCGAGGAGACAAAGAGGGATGATTGCGCTGAAACGTGAGGATTAGCGACGATCACATATTTCTGAAAGGGACACTGTTAGGGTGAGAAATGATTAATTTATTTGATTTATTGTCACATGTGCCTAAGGCCAGTGAAAGATTTATTTATGAGCAGTACAGGCAGATGACAGTAAGCAAGGACGCAAAGATCATAGGGTGAAAAATAAATGTGGACATAGTAAGGCGTGCAGGTTACAATGCGCAGGACATTCAAAAAACATGATCAACATGAACAAGATCATTATTATTTGGAGTTACAGAGTCCATTCATCAGTCTAATATAGCATCCCTGATACTTTATGTGCCTGAAAGATCTCTCCCCACAATAATGTGCCATCGGCATGAGGATCCTACAAGAAAAAGTTAGGGAGTTAGGAACCAACTTAACAAAGTAGGACCTCGGGGGTTTGCTACCATTGTCAAGTGCTCGTCAGTGTAGGAATGATCGAATAATCAGGAAGCATGTGTGGCTTGAGAGATGGTGCAGGAGGGAGGGGTTCTGATTTTGGGGATATTGGGACCGGTTCTGGGGGAGGTGAGACTATTACAAATTGGACGGTCTACATCTGGGTAGGACTGGAGCCAATGTTCGATGGAGTGCATTTGCAAACGCTGTTGGGAAGGGTTTAAACTAATGTGGCAGGGGATCGGGTAACAAATCTGTTTAGTGGAAAGAAAGGAGGTAGTAACTAAAGCCTAAGTAACTCGGGAATGAATTCAGCATGACTGAGGGGAAGAGGAGGCAGGAAGCTGAGGGTGAACACAGAGGGACTTGTCGTTTTAATGCAAGAACGTAAGGCAGGTGAACGTTGGGCTTGGAATAGTACCTGGGAATATAATGTTATTGTTGTTACTGAACTTGGTTGAGGGAATGGCGTGATTGACAACTAAATATCCCAGGACATTAATGCTTCAGGTGGGGTAGAGAAGAAGGTAAAAGGGGTGGATGACAAACATCACTGGTCAACGAAGATATCACAGCAGTGCTGACGGAGTGCCCCATGGAAGATTCGAGCAGTGAGGCAATATGGGCAGAGCTCAGAAAGAGAAAGGGTGCAGTAACAATGCTGGGATTGGACTACAGGCCTCCCGACACCGATCAAGGTACAAATGTGTAGATAGATCACAGAAAGATGTGGGAGCAAGAGGATGGTGGTGATAGGAGATTTTAATTTTCCCAAAATTGACTGGTATTCACTTAGTATTAGAGGTCTAGATGGAGCAGAATTTGTAGGACCATCCAGGAGCGTTTTCTAGAGCAGTGTAGAAACAGTTCAACTCGGGAAGTGACCATGCTGGACCTGGTGTTGGGAACTGAGCCCGCCCAGGTGGTGGAAGTTACAGTGGGGGATTACTTTGGGAATAATGATCACAATTCCTTTAGTTTTACAATAGTCATGGAGAAAGATGAGAGTGGTCCTAAATGAAGAGTGCTAAACTGGTGGAATGCCAACGATAGCAAAATTCGGCTAGAGCTGGGGAACGAGGATTAGGACCAGCTGTTTGAAGGGAAATCCGCAAATGATAGGTGGAACGCTTTTGAGGAGAGGTTAATTAGTGTTCAGGAGAGATATGTTCCTGTGAAAATTATGGATAGAAATGGCAAGGTTAGGAAACCATGGATAACAAGTGATATTGTGACACTAACTAAAAGGAAAAAGAATGAGTACATAATATCAAGGTGAACGAAGATATAGGAGGCCTAGGAAGAATATTGTGAATGTAGGACAAATCTGAAGTGAGGAATTAAGAGGTCGAAAATGGGTCATGAGATATCCTTAGCCAGCAGGATTAAGGAAAACCTTAAAGCATTTTGGTCACATAAAACGCGAAAGAGAGTAGCTAGAGAAAGGGCCCACTCATGGACAAAACAGGAAAGATATGCTTGGAGGAAGAGAAATCGGGAGAGATTCTTAATGAGTACTTTGCATCGATATTCACCAAGGAGAGGGGCTGGGTGGATGTTGAGGTTTGGGATAGATCTTTGATTACTCTTTGTCAAGTCTGCATAAGGAGGGAGGAAGTGGTGTGTTTTCCAAAAGACATCAAGAAAGACAAGTCCCCAGGTCTGGATGGGATCTTCCCAAGGTTACTGAGGGAAGTGAGAGAGGAAATAGCTGAGGCTTTCATGGATTTTGTTGCAGCGTCCTTGAACACGCGGGGGGTCCCTGGGGAATGGACAATTGCTAATGGTGTCTCCTTGTTTAAGGAATAATCCAGGAAATTACAGACCTGTGATCCTGACGTCAGTGGTAGGGAAGCAACTGGAGAAGATACTGAGGGATAGGATATATACCCATTCAGAATACAATGACTTCTCCGTGCTAGGTAGCATGGTTTTCTGAAGGTATGGTATGGCTTACAAACTTAATAGAATTGTTTGAAGAGGTGACAATGTTGATTGATGAGGGAAGGGATATAGATGTCATACAGAATGACTTTAGTAAGGCATTCGATAAATTTCCCCATGGTAAGTTGAAGAAGAAGGTGAAGTTGCATGCGTGTTCTAGCCAAATGGATAGAAAGCTGGTTAGGAAACAGGAGACAGAGATTAATAATGGAAGGGAGGTTCTCTAAATGGAGATCTGTGACCAGCAGTGTCCCACAGGGGCCCTTGCTGCGACATTGGTTTTTGTGGTAGACATAAATGATTTGGAGGAAGGTGTCGCTTGTTTCATTAGCAAGTTTTCAGATGACACTAAGATTGGTGGAGGAGCAGACAGTGAAGGGGACTGTTCGAGAATACAGCAGATATAGATAGATTGGGGAGATGGGCAGAGAAATGACAGATGGAGTTCAATTTGGACAAATGTGAGGCGATGAATTTTGTATGATCCAATCCAAGAGCAAACTATACAGTAAATAGTAAAGTATTGGGGAAAATTGATGTACAGAGACATCTAGGTGTTCAGGTCCATTGTTCCCTGAAGGTGGCAAGGCAGATCAGTAGAGTGATGAAGAAGGTGTACGGCATGGTTTCCTTCATTGGATCGGGTATTGAATATAAGAGTTTGCAGGTCGTGTTTCAGTTGTATAACACTTTAGTTCAGCCACATTTGGAATACTGCATACAGTCTGGTCGCCACACTAGCAAAACGATGTGGATGCTTTGGAGAGAGTGCAGAGGAGTTTCACCAGGATGTTGCCTGGTATGTAGGGTGCCAGCCATGAAGAAAGATTGAACAAATAAGAATTATTTTCATTAGATAGACAGTGGTTGAGGGGGATCCTGATCCTTGGATGAAGAGGGATATTGAGGATCTGGTAAGGACATTAAAGAAGGCATACGTTGGGTTTAAGATATCGGGCTTAAGTCAATCCTTAGATGACTACACAAAGTGTAGAAGCACCCTTAAGAGGGGAATCTGAAGCCTGAAAAAATGACATGACATGGATCGCTCAGAAAAGGTGAAAAATAATCCCAAGAGGTTCTCTAGTCATATTAAGAGTAGAAGCATGATTCAGGAAAGAATAGGTCCCCTTACTGATGAGCATGGCTGTCCTTGTGTGTGTGTGTGTGTGTGTGTGTGTGTGTGTGTGTGTGTGGTGGGGGGGGGGGGGGTTGGGATATTGTTTAATGAATATTTCTCCTCCATGTTTAATCAGGAGCAAATGATGCATACTAAGGAAATAAGGAAAACAAGTTGGAATGTTTTGATCTGCATGCATATTACTGGAGTGGATGCATTTTCTACCTTAAAGCACAATAAGGTGAATAAATCCCCTGGGCAAGAATATGTCCATCGTCGGATGTTATGGGAGGCTAGGGAAGAAATTGCACAGGCCCTTGCACAGATTTTTGCTTCATCGTTTGCCACTGGAGTGGTTCCATTGTTTAAGAAAAGTAGCAAAGACAAACCAGGGAGCTCTTAGTCAGTGAGTGGAACATCAGTGTTAGGCAAGTTGTTGGAGATGATAATGAGAGACAGGATGAACTAACATTTGGAAATTCAAGGTCTGATTAGAAATAGTCAGCATGGATTAGTGTGCGGGAAATCATGTCTGACAAATCTTTTAAATTGTTTCAAAGAGATAACCGTGAGAATACATATGGGAAGGACAATGGATTATCTATATATGGACTTTAGTAAGACGATTGACAAGGTCCCATACGGCAGGTTAGTCAGTGAGTTTAGGTGATTTGCGATCCAGAGAGAGCTAGCTAATTGGATTCAAAATTGGCTCAATGGTAAGAAGCAGAGGGTGCTGGTTGAAGTTTGTTTCTCAGACTGGAGGTCTATAATTAGTGCCACAGGTGTCAGTGCTGAGAACTTTGTTATTTGTTACTTACATAAATGTTCTGCATGTGAATATACAATGCATGATGAGGGCCATAAGACATTGGAACAGAAATTGAAATATTCAGCCCATCGAGTCTGCTCCACTATTCAGTCATGGTTCATAAGTTTCTTAACACCATTCTTCTGCTTTCTCGCCATAACCCTTGATCCCCTTGACAATCAAGAGCCTGTCCATCTCAGTCTTATATATACTCAGTAACCTGGCCTCCACAGCCTTCTGTGGCATTGAATTCCATGGATTCCCCACTCTCTGGCTGAAGAAGTTTCTCTTTATCTCCGTTCTAAAAGCTGTTCCATTTACTTTGAGGCTGTGCCCTCGGGTACTAGTCTATTTTACCAATGGAAATATCTTCACAACATCTATTCTGTCCAGACTATTCAGTATATTTCAATTAGATCTCCTCTCATCCTTTTAAAATCCATTAAGTAAAGATCCAGAGTCCTCAAAGTTTCCTCATGTGTCAAGCTTTTCATTCCTGGGACCATTCTCGTGAAACTCCTCTGAGCACATTCCAAGGCCAGTATAAATCTTCTGAGATAAGGGGCCCAAAACTGCACAACATACTCCAAGTACTCCCAAGAAGTTTACTACATTTATGGATGATACCATTAGGAGGTATCGTTGATAGCGATGAACATTATCAGAAATAATAGAGGGATTTTAATCTGATGGGGAAGTGAGCTGAGGATTGGCAACTGCAATTAAATACAGATAAGGCGGAGGTGTTACACTTTGGAAAGTAAAACAAAGATAGGGGTTATACAGTAAATGGTTAGATTCTGAGGAATGTTGTGGAACAGAGGGACCTCGGATCACAAGTCCATATTTCACGGGAAGAGGCGTCACGGGTAGAAAGGGCGGTAAAGAGGGCGTTTAGCATGCCGGCCTTCAACTATCAAAGCATTGAATATAGGAGTTGGGACATTATGCTACCATTCTGTAAGTCGTTGGTGAGGCCACACTTCGAGCATTGTGTACAGGTTTGGTCATCCTGTTAACCTGAAACGAGTGCAAAGAAGTTTGACAAGAATGTTGTCAGGACTAATAGGCCAGCGTTATAAGGAGGGGTGGGTCAGGTTCGGATATCATTCTGTGGAATGTAGGAGAATGAGGGGGTGTTTTTATGGAGATGCATAATATTACACGGGCCATAGATAGGATGAATGCATCGAGTCATTTTCCCAGAGATTACAGACTGAAAACTACAGGGCCTTTTTTTTCACGTGAGGGGGAAAGATTTAAGAAGGACCAGAGAGGTAACTACATTATGCAGAGAATGTTTTTGAAATGGAATGGGCTGCCAGAAAAAGTGGTTGAGGCAGGTACAATAGCAACATGTAAATCAAATGAATTGATACATAGATGGGAAGGGTTGAGAGTGATATGGTTCAAATGTGGGTAATTGGAATTAGTTGAGTGGGCAGCATGGTCAACACAGACACGTTTGGGCCGAAGGGTCAGTTCCCATGCTCGATCACTCTATGATTCAATGACACTCCATTCAAGTCAGTGACACAGTGTCACTCCGGCTTATACTAGCCCACACCACGTCACTGTCAGGGGGACACTCTGGGCTATACAATCCCACACCATATTACTCTCGTGGGACACTCGTGGATAGAGCAGCCCACATCATCTCGCCATGCAGTGGCTTCTATTATGTGATTGTCAAAGTTGCAGATGTTATCTACCTGCTTGGTAATGATCTCTAGGAGGTCAGTAATCCCCATACATACACTTGCCCTTTACTATGTAACAAGCCCGAACCTCTTTGCCGTTTAGGGAGTCGAGGGGGAATATCGGTTTTGCTGAGGGGACAGATGTAATTCTAAGAGCATATCCTTACCTCCTGCTAAGTCCAAACGGTCTCCTTGCCCAAGCGGGTTAGACCATAAATAAGATAGTTTCAGTTTGGATGGCTAATAATTCCTGCAGATCCTCCTCAGGAAAAGGTACTGAGAAATGTGTAAGCCAGAAGCGGGACTTTACAGTTACCCAAAGCCATACCACCTCTCCAATGCGCGCAGAATACAGATCAAACTGCACGTTGAGTAGGGAAACCCCAGCCCCATTCCCAAGTAGTTGGGCAGGGAACAGTAGTTATGAAAACTGCCCTATCAGCTACAGCACACGAATTACCTGTTTCATTCAGAACAATGAAGTTATTCACTTTGCCATGGCTGACAAAAATAATATCCAGGTTTAGTTTAGATAATGAAGGGGGCTTCCTAATATGAAGCAGGCCTGCCTTTTTGACAACCCTAAAAGTATAGTTAGTCCATAGCTGCAAAATACGGTCGCACTGGGCTCTTAGGGTGAAAGGGTCTTTCAGTAAGAGATGTGATTACTGTCCCAGATTGGTTCATTCCACCCCACAATTGAGAAGATGGAGGTGCTGTTAGGGGTCTCATAGTAAGGTGTGTGCCATTAAATACCACAAAGAGCCTGAATATCCACAATAACAGGGACACACTCCTCCAGTAGGCATATGCATGAGGTGTGAGGCGCCACAGGGACGCAGTAGCAGTTGGTGCATTGGACAAAGGCACATGGAATAAACAGTCACATTCACTTAAGTGCTTCCCCATCCTGTACAGTTGTAACAAATAGGATAGGTTTCCCCGGACTTATTATAGGAATTCCACAGGCTAGCAGGTGGGGATAAGTAATAATCAAAGGAAAGATTCTATCCGATAAATGCCTAACAGGTGTTCCATACTCTCTAGTTTGTATTCAGGAGGGGGAAAGGTGTCAAAGAGTCCTTTGCTGATGTGAGGACGTAACGCACCACTTCATGATGGCTGAATATTTGATGATGACTTTGCAAAAGCAAATTGTTAGTGAAGGACTACATCTCCCCCTTTCTCTTTTGCAACGTGCCGATTTAGACCTCTTTGAGTGGAGGCAACGCTTACCAGAAACACCAAAAGCACAACTGAAATCAAACTGGCACAAAACACCTTGACAGGGTAAAGCCCAATGAACTTTTCGAAATTCTTGGTGCACTTGATCATTGCGACAGTCATTCTTGGTAACATTCCATGCATCAAAGGAATCAGTTTCTCGGGCACGTAAGGACATATTTTCAGCCATTGAGGTTGGTGGCTGCAGCTTGTCCAAATCATGATGAGAATAAAAGAGTTGGAAATTCAATAATTGGGATATTGTTGAGGGAGGGGAGCAGCACTGACCTTAGACTGAAGATCTCCCAAAACTTTGGTCAAAGAAAGAACACAGGAGGACATATCCTCAGTCATGTGTTTGAAATGAATACGGGAGGAGGCATCATTCCAATGTGAGAGGACAGCTCGACTTCGGATGATTTCGGCTGGGGACAAGCGAGGTTTCCCCACGGGAGTTTACTGTAGGTGGAACAATACCAGAGGCACCAACCTCACCCAGGAAAGACCTGTATCAGAAGTCCATTTGGTAAGTTTAGTTTTCAGACTCTGGTCACCAGGCTCCACGAACCCTGCAGCCTGTAGGCAATAAGCACAATGAAGTTGGTGGTGGATCCCAAAATGAGAGCATAATTCCTCATTAATATCTACAATAAAATGGGGGGAATTGTCAGAATGTAGAGAAAAGCAAATACCAAAGCAGGTAATAATCTCCTTGAGTAAAATATTTACAATTTTAGCAGTAACGTTGGAAGTGAGGTAAGCTTCAACCCATCAAGGAAATAACATTAACAATGACCAAAACATACTTATAGTGCTGACAACTTTGCAACTCAATGAAGTCTTTAAACATCTTTTGCAGTTGGCATTAGTTTGTCAGAGGTCGACTCACACTTGTCAGAGAGCATAGAACATAGAACGTACAGCACAGAACAGTCCCTTTGACCCACAATGTTGTGCCGAGATTTAATTCTAATGTAGAATATAGTAACAACCTATGCACCCCTCAACTCACTGCGATGCATGTGCATGTCCAGCAGTCGCTTAAATGTCCCCAATGACTCTGCTTCAACCACTACCACTGGTAACGCATTCCATGCATTCACAACTGTGTAAAAAAAACCTCTGACATCTCCTTATACCTTCCTCCTAATATTTTCAAACTATGAGTGCTAATACCAGTCATTCCTGCCGTGGGGAAAGTTCTCTGGCTATTGACTATCAGTTCCTCTCATTATTTTGTACACCTCTGTCTGGTCACCTCTCTTCCTCCTTCTCTCCAGAGAGAAACGTCCGAGCCTATTAAACCATTCTTTATATAGCAAGCCCTCCAGTTAACATCCTGGTAAACTTCTTTGCACCCTCTTCCAAGCATCTGTATCTTTCCTATAGTAGGACGCTCAGAACTGGACACAACATTCCAAGTATTGCCTCACCAGGGACTTGTAGAGCTGCAGCAAAACCTCACGGCTCTTAAGCTCTATCTCCCTGTTAATGAACGCCAAAATACCATATTCTTTCTTAACAACCCTATCCACTTGTGTGGCAACTTTGAGGAATATATGTACTTGCACACCAAGATCCCTCTGTTGCTCCAAAATGCCAAGTATCCTGTCTTTAATCCTATATTCAACATTCAAGTTCCATTATTCAAAATGCATCACCTCGCATTTATCCAGGTTGAACTCAATCTGCCATTTCTCAGCCCAGCTCTGCATTCTATAATCAGGCTGCAGCCTGCATTGTCCTCTATACTATCAACGATACCACCAAAATTTGTGTCATCTGCAAATTTACAAACCCACCCCTCAACCTCCTCATCCAAGTCAGTTATAAATACTACAAAGAGCAGAGGCCCAAGTACAGAGCCTTGCGAGACCCCACTTTACACTGTCGTCCAGGAAGAATACATTCCATCTACAGCCACTCTCTGCTTTCTGTCAGCCAGCCAATTCTGTATATACATGTTTAATGCCTGGAAACAGAGGGTTGATGGAGGGTTGTCTGTGTATGTCTGATTAATGGTTGGTGATCGGGTGGTGGTGCAGGGTTAGTGTGTGTTTTCTGTACATATCTGTTTAATGACTGGAGACTGACTGGTGGTGGTCGAAGGTTGTGTGTGTATGTCTGTGCATATCTGCTCAATGGAAAGAGAATAGGGTGGTGGTGGAGGGTTGTGTGTGTGTGTATTTCTGTGTATCTCTGTTTAATGAAAGCAGATAGGGTTATCGTGGAGGGGTGTCTGAGATTCTGTGTTTATCTATTTAAGGGCTGGAGACAGGGTGGTGGTAAAGGGTTGTGCGTGTGTATTTCTGTGTATATCTGCTCAATGGCAGGACAACAGGGTGGTGGTAGAGGGTTGTGTGTGTGTTTCTGTGTATATGTGCCTAACGCCAGGAGAAGGGTGGTGGTGTGTGTTTCTGTGTATATCTGTTAAATGGCAGGAGACAGGGTGGTAATGGACGGTTGTCTGTGTCTTCCTGCATATATCTGCTGAATGTCAGCAGGCACGTTGTTCATGGAATATTATGTGTGTTTCTGCATGTATCTATTTAATGGCAGGAGACAGGGTGGTGGTGGAGGGTTGTGCCTGTATGTGCGTTTTTGTGTATATCTGTTTCAGGGCAGTAGGCAGGGTGTTCGTAGAAGGTTGTGTGTGTGTGTTTCCGTGTATAACTATTTGATGACAGGAGACAGGGTGGTGAAGGAGGTTTTCGTGAGAGTGTGTGTGCGTTTCTGTGCATATGTGCTTAATGGCACGAGACAGTTTGGTCTGTGTGTGTTTTCTTTTGTTGTGTGTATGTTTCTGCAAATATCTATTTAATGGCAGGAGACAGGGTGTTGTTGGAGGGTAGAGTGTCTGTGTCTGTGTGCTTACTGGCAGGAGACAGGGTGGTGGTAGAGGGTTGGGTATGTATGCGTGTTTCTGTGTATATCTGTTTAAGGTCAGTAGGCAGGGTGTTCGTTGAAGGCTGTATGTGTGTTTCTGTGTATATCTGTTCACTGGCAGGAGAGAGAGTGTGGTGGTCGAGGGTGGTATATGTGTTTCTGTGTATATCTGTTTAATTGCAGGAGACAGGCTGGTGGTGGAGGGTGGTATGTGTTTGTTTCTGATTATATCTGTTTCATGGCAGGAGGCATGGTGGCGGTTGAAGGTTGTGCGTGTGTTTCTGTGTATATCTGCTTAATGGCAGGCAACAAGATGTTCCTCGGGGGTTTTGTGTCTGTGTGTGCGTTTCTGTGTATATCTGTTTAATGGCAGAAAACAATGTGGTGGCTGACAGTTGTGTGTTTATGTATTTCTACGTTTAGCTGTTTAATGGCAGGAGACAGGGTTGTGGTGGAAGTTTGTGTGTGTGTTTTTCTGTGCATGTCTGTTTAAAGGTAGTAGACAGGGTGATGGTGTTGAGATGTGTTTGTGGTTCTGTTTATATCTGCTTAATCGCTAGAGAGTGTGTGATGGTGGGGGGTTGTGTGTGTGTGTTTGTATGTATATCTGATTAATGGCAGCAAACAGGGTGGTGGTGGAGGGTTCTGTATATGTGTGTGTGTTTATATGTATATCTGTTTAGTGGCAGGAGACAGGGCGGTGGTGGAGTGTAGTGTGCGTGTTTGTGTGTATATCTACTTAATGGCATGAAATAAGATGGTGGTGCAGGGTTGTGTGTGTGCTTCTGCATACATCAGTTTAATGTCGGGTGACAGGGTGGTAGTGGAGGGTTGAGTGTGTGTGTTTCTGTAGATATCTATTGAATTTCAGGATACAGGGATGTGGTAGAGGTTTGTGTGTGTTTCTGTGTACATGTGATCAACGGTAGAAAAAACTTGTTGGTGTAGTATCGTGTGTGTGTTTCTGTGTATCGCTGTTTAATGGCAGGAGACAGGATGGTAGTGAAAAGTCGTGTGTGTTTCTGTGTATAATTGATTTATGGCAGCAAGCAGAGTAGTGGTGGAGGGTTCTCTATGTGTATGTTTCTGTATATACCTGTTTAATTGCAGGAGACCGGCTGTTGGTGGAGGATGGTATGTGTTTGTTTCTGAGTACGTCTGTTTCATGGCAGGAGACATGGTGGCGGTTGATGGTTGTGCGTGTATATCTGTGTATATCTGCTTAATGGCAGAAAACAAAGTGGTGGTGTACGGTTGTGTGTGTATTTCTATGTATATCTGTTTAATGGCAGGAGACAGGGTTGTGGTGGAGGGTGGTGTGTGTGTGTGTTTGTGGATATCTGTTTAATGATAGGAGACAGTGTGGTGGTGGAGGCTTGTCTGGATATTTCTGTAAATATCTGTTTAATTGCAGCAGACAGGGTGGTTTTGGAGGTTAGTGAGTGTGTGTTTCTGTATGTTACTGTTTAGTGAATGTAGATAGGGTGGTCGTGGAGGGTTGTGTGTGTTTCTGTG
The DNA here is from genome assembly GCF_047496795.1 of Chiloscyllium punctatum. NCBI lineage: Eukaryota > Metazoa > Chordata > Chondrichthyes > Orectolobiformes > Hemiscylliidae > Chiloscyllium > Chiloscyllium punctatum. The sequence goes on along the minus strand of NC_092785.1, from coordinate 55,059,130 downwards.
TGTATTTGTTTTATGGCAGAAAACAATGTGGTAGTGAAGTGTTGTGTGTGTGTTTCTGTGTATCTCTGTTTAATTGCAGGAGACAATGTGGTGCTGGAGGAATGGGTGTGCGTGTTTTTGTGTATATCTGTTAGACAGGAGACCGGGTGGTGATGGAGAGTTGTCTGTATGTTTCTGTAAATATATGTTTAATTGCTAAATGACAGTAAACAAATTGCTGTTCAAGGGGTGTGTGTGTATGTGTGTGTGTGTAATGGCAGGAGACAGGGTGTTGGTGTCGAGCTGGGTGAGTTTCTGTTTAATCACCGGAGAGTGTGTCAGTGGGGAGGTGTGTGTGTGTGTGTGTGTGCGTGTGTGTGATTGGGGAGGTGTGAGTGTGATTGGGGAAGTGTGAGTGAGTGAGTGTGTGTGATTGTGTGAGTGTGTATCTGATTAATGGCAGCAAACGGGTTGGTGGTGGAGGGTTCTGTATGTGTGTGTGTTTCTGTGTATATCTGTTTCAGGGCAGGAGACAGGCTGGTGGTCGATGGTTTTCTGTGCGTATTTCTGTGTATATCGGCTCATTGGCAGGAGAACAGCGTGGTGGTGGAGGGCTGTGTGTGTGTTTCTGTGCATATCTGTTTATTGCCAGGAGACAGGGTGGTGATGTAGGGTTGTATGTGCGTGTTTCTGTGTCTATTTGTTTAATAGTAGTAGACAGGGTGGTGATGGAGGGTTGTGGGTGTATTTCTGTGTGTACCTGTTTAATGGCAGGAGGCAGGGTGTTTGCGGAGTGTTGTGTGCGTGTTTCTGTATACATCTATTTAATGGCTGTGCACAGAGTGGTGGTGGAGGGTAGTGTGTGTGCGTGTTTCTGTGTATAACTGTTTAATAGAGAAAGTGAGGACTGCAGATGCTGGAGATCAGAGCTGAAATGTGTTGCTGGAGAAGCGCAGCAGGTCAGGCAGCATCCAAAGAACAGGAGAATCGACGTTTCGAGCATGAGCAGCACTCACTTTATTGAAGAAGGGCTCTTGCCCGAAACGTCGATTCTCCTGCTGCTTGGATGCTGCCTGACCGGCTGCACTTTTCCAGCAACACATTTTCAGCTACAACTGTTTAATGACAGGAGACAGGGTCGTGCTGGAAATTAGTGTGTATGTTTCTGTATGTATCTGTTTAATTGCAGGACACAGTGGTGGAGGAGGGTGGTATCTGTGTGTTTCTGTGTATATCTATTTAATGGCAAGAGACAGTGTGGTGGTAGAATGTCGAGTGTCTGTGTTTCTGTGTCTATGTGGTTACTGGCAGGAGACAGGATGGTGGCGGAGGGTTGTTATATATGAGCGTTTCTGTGAATATCTGTTTAAAGGCAGTAGGCAGGGTCTTCGTGGAAGGTTGTGTGTGTGTTTCTGTGTATATCTGTGTAATGGCAGGAGTCAGGGTGGTGGTCAAGAGTTTGTGTTTGTTTGTTTCTGTGTATATCTATTTAATGACAGGAAACAGGGTGATGGTTCGAGGATTGTGGGTGCATTTCTGTGTATATCTACTCAATGGCAGAGTTCAGGGTGATGGAGTCGAGATGTGTGTGTCTGTTTATACCTGCGTAATCGCCGGAAAGTGTGTGATGGACGTGTGTGTGTGCGCGTGTGTGTGTCTGTGTTATGGCAGCCGACAGGATGATCGTGGAGGTTTGTGTGTGCGTGTTTTCATGTATATATGTTTAATGGCAGGAGACGGAGGTGGTTTAGTTTTGTGTGTTTCTGTGTATATCTCTTTATTGACAGGAGGTAGGGTGTTAGTGGAGGGTTGTGTTTCTGTGTGATTTTGTGTACATCTGCTTAATAGCGGGAGACAGCGTGGTGATGGAGGGTTGTGTTGCGTGTTTCAATGTATGTCTGATTAATCGTAGGAAACAGGGTGTGGTGGAGGGTTTTGTGTGTGTGTTTCTGTGTATATCTAGAAAATAGAACATAGAATAATACAGCACAGAACAGGCCCTATGGCCCACAATGTTGTGCCGAACATTTGTCCCAGCTTAAGCACCGATCCATGTATATATCCAATTGCCGCTTAAAGGTCACCAATGATTCTGACTCTGCCACTCCCACAGGCAATGCATTCCATGCCCCCACCACGCTCTGGGTAAAGAACCTACCCCTGACATGCCCCCTATACCTTCCACCCTTCACCTTAAATTTATGTCCCTTGTAACACTGTTGTACCCAGGGAAAATGTCTCTGGCTATCTACTCTATCTATTCCCCTGATCATCTTATAAACCTCTATCAAGTCACCCCTCATCCTTCACTGTTCCAATGAAAAAAGGTCTAGCACTCTCAACCTATCCTCGTACTACCTATTCTCCATTCCAGGCAACATTCTGGTAAATCTCCTCTGCACCCTCTCCAAAGCTTCCACATCTTTCCTAAAGTGAGGCGACCAGAACTGCACACAGTACTCCAAATGTGGCCTAACCAAGGTCCTGTACAGCTGCAACATCACCTTATGACTCTTGAATTCAATCCCTCTGCTAATGAACGCTAATACACCATAGGCCATATTACAAGCTCTATCCACCTGAGTGGCAACTTTCAAAGATCTATGAACATAGACCCCAAGATCCCTCTGCTCCTTGACCTTACTAAGAACCTAACAGTTAACCCTGTATTCCGCATTCTTATTTGTCCTTCCAAAATGGACAACCTCACGCTTGACAGTGTTGAACTCCAACTGCCACTCCTCAGCCCAGCTCTGCACCATATCTAAGTCCCTTTACAGAAGACAACAGCCCTCCTCACGATCCACAACTCCACCAATCTTCGTATCGTCTGCAAATTTACTGACCCACCCTTCGACTCCCTCTTCCAAGTCATTAACAAAACCTACAAACAGCAGAGGACCCAGAACAGATCCCTGAGGAACTCCACTTGTAACTGGGCTCCAGGCTGAATATTTATCATCTACCACCACTCTCTGACTTCGACCGGTTAGCCAGTTCTCTATCCAACTGGCCAAATTTCCCTCTGTCCCATGCCTCCTGACTTTCCGCGTAAGCCTACCATGGGGAACCTTATCAAATGCCTTACTAAAATCCATGTACACTATTACCATTGCTCTACCCTCATCCATATGCTTGGTCACCTCTCAAAGAATTCAATAAGACTTGTAAGGCAACACCGACCCCTCACAAATCCGTGCTGGCTGTCCCTAATCAAGCAGTGTCTTTCCATTTACTCATAAATCCTATCCCTCAGTACCCTTTCCATTACTTTGACTACCACCGAAGTAAGACTAACTGGCCTGTAATTCCCGGGGTTATCCTATACCCTTTTTTTGAACAGGGGCACAACATTCGTCACTCTCCAGTCCCCTGGTACCACTCTCGTTGACCGTGAAGACGAAAAGATCATTGCCAACGGCTCTGCCATTTCCTCTCTTGCTTCCCACATAATCCTAGGATATATCCCGTCAGGCCCGGGGGACTTTCTATCCTGAAGTTTTTCAAAATGCCCAACACATATTCCTTCCTAACAAATATCTCCTCTCGCTTACCAGTCCGTTTCATATTCTCCTCATCAACAATATGGTCCCTCTCATTTGTAAATACTGAAGAAAAGTACTCATTCAAGACCTCTCTTATCTCTTCTGTCTCAATAAACAGCCTACCATGACTGACTTTGATCGGACCTACCCTCGTTCTCGTCATTCTCATGTTTCTCACATATGCATAAAAGGCCTTGGGGTTATCCTTGATACTACCCGCCAAAGATTTTTCATGCCCTCTCTCAGCTCTCCTAATCCCCTTCTTCAGCTCCCTCCTGGCTATCCTGTATTCCTCCAACGCTCTGTCTGAACCTTGTTTCCTCAGCCTTATGTAAGCCTCCTTCTTCCTCTTTACAAGACATTCAACCTCCCTCATCAACCAAAGTTCCCTCACACGACCATCTCTTTCCTGCCTGACAAGTACATACATATCAAGGACACGTCGTATCTGTTCCTTGAAAAAGTTCCACATTTCAATGACATCCTTCCCTGACATCCTATGCACCCAACCTATGCTCCTCAAATCCTGTCTTACAGCATCGTATTTACCCTTCCCCCAATTGTAAAACCTACCCTGTTGCACGCACCTATCTCTCTCCATAACCAAGGTGAAAGTCACAGAATTGTGGTCACCATCCAAAATGCTCACCCACTAACAAGCCCATCACTTGCCCTGGTTCGTTACCGAGTACCAAATCCAATATGGCCTCCCCTCTGGTTGTACAATCTACATACTGAGTTAGAAAAGCTTCCTGGACGCACTGCACAAACACCGCCCCGTCCAATCTACTTGATCTAAAGAGCTTCCAATCAATATTTGGGAAGTTGAAATCGCCCATGACTAGTACCCTGTGGCTTCTGAAACTTTCCAAAATCTGTTTCCCAATCTGTTTCTCCCCATCTCTGCTGCTATTGGGGGGCCTATAGTAAACACGCAACAATGTGACTGCTCCTTTCCTATTTCTGACTTCAGCCCATACTACCTCCAAAGGCAGATCCCCTCAAACTTCCTTTCTGCAGCCATTATACCATTTCTAATTAGCAATGCCACCCCCCCCCCTCTTTTTTACCACCCTCCCAAATCTTACTGAAACATCTGTATCCAGGAACCTCCAACAACCATTCTTGTCACTCTTCTATCCATGTTTCCGTCATGGCCACAACATCGTAGTCCCAAGTACCAATCCACGCCTTAAGATCACCCACCTTATTTCTGATACACCTTGTGTTGAAGTGTACACACTTGAACCCAACTCTGTGTCTGCAAGTATTCCCTGACAGTGCTACCTTCTCCGCAGCCTCCCTACATTCTTGGACATCCTGAAAAACAGCTAACCTACTTGCTGGACTACAAGGATGGATCTCATCCAACTGCAAAATTCGGTTAAACCCCCCCAAAGAGTTCTAGCATAACTACCTCCTAGGATATTGGTGCCCTTCTGGTTCAGGTGCAATCCGTCCTGCTTGTACAGGTCCCACCTTCCCCAGAATGCGGTCCAAATACCTGAAGCCCTCCCTCATACACCTTCCTTGCAGCCACGTGTTCAATTGCACTCTCTTCCTATTCCTTGCCTCACTGTCATGTGGCACCGGCAACAACCCAGAGATGACGACTCTGTCCGTCCTAGCTTTTAGCTTCCAGTCTAACTCCCTGTGCTCTTGAATGACCTCCCAACCTCTATTCCTACCTATGTCGTTGGTGCAAAAATGCACTACAACTTCTGGCTGCACACCCTCTCCCTTAAGGATTCTGAAGACACGGTCCGAGTCGTCTCGGACCCTGGCACCCAGGAGGCAACAAACCATCCGAGAGTCTCGCCCATGTCCACAGAACAGCCTGTCTGTCCGTCTAACTATAGAGTCTCCTATAACTAGCGCTCTCCTCCTCTCCCCATTTCCCTTCTGAGCCTCAGAGGCGGACTTCGTGCCAGAGACCTCGTCAGTGCAGCTTACCCCTGCTAGGCCGTCCCCCCAACATTATCCAAAGTGGTATACTGATTGTTGGGGGGGACGGCCACAGGGGATCCCTGCACTGCCTGCTTCATCCCCCTCCCATTTCTAACTGTTACCCAGCTACCTCTGTTCTCTGGCGGAATTATGTCCCTGCAGCTTCCATCTATCACCCACTCAGCCTCTCGAAGAAGGCTCAGTTCAACCAACTCCAGCTCCAGTTCCCTCACGCCTTCTGTGAGGAGCTGGAGCTGGAGCTGGCTGCACTTCCTGCAGATGAAGTCGGCAGGAGCATCGGTGGTCACCCCTACCTCAACTATCCTACACGAGGAACATTCTACTGCCTGCACTGCCATAACTCGACACTTAGTCCCCAAAACAAGAACACCAAGTAGCTTACCTTTTTTTTAGGTTAGAGGTGGAGGGAGGGTGGGAGATACTACACGTGTATTGTCTCGGGTTCCTTCTCCACTCAATTAACAAGTGCTTACCTTCCTGACCGGCTTTGTGCTCCGACTTCTCTTCCGCCTACCTGCCGCCCCCTCTGCTGCAAAAAGCTGTTTAATGGAAGGTGACAGCGTGATGGTAGAGGGTTCTGTGTGTGTGTTTCTGCATATATTTGTTTAATTGCAGGAGACAGGGTGGTGGTGGTGGAAGTTTGTGTGCTTGTGTTTCTGCCTATATCTGTTTAATAACTGGAGACAGGTTTTCGTGCTGGTTGGTGTGTATGTGTTTCTGCATATCCCAGTTTAATGGCGGGATGCAGGGCGACGGTGGAAGGTTGTGTGTGTGTTTTTCTGTGTATATCTGATTATTTGCAGGAGACAGGGTGGTCGTGGAGGGTTGTGTGTGCGTTTCTATGTATATCTGTTTAATGACAGGAAACAAATTGGGTGTCAAGGATTGTGTGCGTGTGTGTGTTTGTGTGTATATCTCTTTAATGGCAGCAGACAGGATGTTCATGGAGGTTTGTGTGTGTGTATTTCTGTATAGATCTGTTTAATCATAGGAGACAAGGTGGTCATGGAGTGTTTTGTGTGTGTGTTTCTGTGATATTTGTTTCATGGCAGGAGACAGAAAGGTGGTTTAGAGTTTTGTGTGTGTTTCTGCGTATATCTGTTTATTGACCGTCGGCAGGGTGTTAGTGGAGGGTTGTGTGTGTTTCTGTCTATAGCTGCTTAAGAGCGGGAGACAACGTGGTGGTGCAGGATTGTGTTGTGTGTTTGAGCGTATATCTGATTAATGACAGGAAACATGGTTTTGGTGGAGGGTTGTGTGTGTGTGTTTCCATGTATATCTATTTAATTGAAGGAGACAGCGTGCTGATGGAGGGTTGTGTGTGTGTGTTTCTGCATATATTTGTTTAATGGCAGGAGACGGGATAGTGGTGGAAGGTTGTGTGCTTGTGTTTCTGTCTATAACTATTTAATAACAGGAGACAGGTATTGGTGCAGGTTGGTGTGTATGTGTTTCTGCATATTCCTGTTTAGTCGCGGGAGACAGGGCGGCGGTGGAGGGTTGTGTGTGTGTGTGTGTGTGTGTGTTTGCATATATCTGTTTAATGGCAGGAGACAGTGAGTTGTTAGAGGGTTGTGTGTGTCCATTGCTATGTATTTCTGTTTAATGGCAGGAGACAGAGCAGTAGAGGGGGATTGTGTGTGTATTTCCGTGTATATCTGATCAATAGCAGGAAACAACTTAGTGGTGTAGGGTTGTGTGTGTGTGTTTCGGTGTACAACTGTTTACTGGCAGGAGACAAGTGGTGGTGGAGGGTGGCTTGTCTGTGCTCTGTGTATACTTGTTGTGGTTCTGTTCGCCGAGCTGTGAACTTCTGTTGCAGATGTTTCGTCCCTGTCAAGGTGACATCCTCGGTGCTTGAGAGCCTCTTGTGAAGCGCTTCTGTGATGTTTTCTCCGGCATTTATAGTGGTTTGTCTCTGCCGCTTCTGTTGTTGGGTCAAGCTGTCCGTTTCTGTAGCCGGTATATTGGGTCCAAGTCGATCTGTTTGTTGATAGAATCTGTGGATGATTGCCATGCATCTAGGAATTCCCTGGCTGTTCTCTGTTTGGCTTGTCCTGTAATAGTAGTATTGTCCCAGTCGTACTCATATTGCTTGTCATCTGCGTGTGTGGCTACTAAGGATAGCTGGTCATGTCGTTTCATGGTTAGTTGGTGTTCATGGATGCGGATCGTTAGCTGTCTCCCTGTTTGTCCTATGAAGTGTTTTGTGCAGTCGTTTCATGGACTCCATCAAGTCACATTTCAAAAATCATTTTAACCCACGTGCTCAGACATATAATGAAACATCTCTGTTGGATGTGAACCTTTAGGCTCAGATGTCGGGGCAGTACCACTACTCAACAATAGCCCCTAAAGCTGCAACATGATTCTCCTGTGTTTGTTCATCAGCTTTCTTTGAACGTACTCTGACACCCCCCCCCCCCACAACAGAATCGAGATCATCTGTTCCAGAGAAGGTGACACTGCCACAAGTTCATGGAAGGGAATCGAATTCAGAGCTATGACCCAGGGGCAGGTGTGTGACACACGACACAAGACTTAAACCATGCCCAGAATTTGAGTCTTATTTTAAGTGTCAGTTTTCAGCTCTACATGGATATATTACATTCTGATTAACATTACTGAAAAACACAGGCAACAGTTCTCATTGTTAAACAAATAAAAGATATTAGCCTCAACTATAGGATGACGAGTGCATGTGCTCTGCCATCGAGATTAACAATGAACTTCTTTAATTGCTTGGCTATGATTTCCAGCTTACATAGCTATTATCTGTAATATTCAATATTAGGGCAAACAATCGTGCAGAAACACTCTGCACTATGAGGGATCTCGAATAGATATCAATACTGAACACCAAAGATGAGGAAAGAGCACAATTTCTGGCCAAAAAACACTAGCCGCTATTTCCAATTCTCACATGTGGCTTCCCTCTTCCTGAAATTATTAAGTGATACAGGCATCAGTTTACTTTCTAGCCTCATCTTACCCTCTCCTCCCTCTGCTTGCTCAAAGCAAATCAAGCTCTTGGTCTTTGGGAAACTCAAGGCCTGTGTTTGTACCTTCTGGAGAGGGGAGGGTCTTTTAAACCTGAAGCAGGAGGGTGAAGGGGCAGTAATATCACTCACTGGGCTGAGGTGTGGCAATTCAGTTTAACTTGGATAAATGCGAGGTATTGCATTTTGGTAAAATTAAAAGAAGGGGGGGCTCATGCAATTAATAGTAGTGCGTTGGTAGCGTTGTAGAAAAGAGGGACCCACAGGTGCAGATCGAATTCACAGAAGTTTGTGGCACTTATAGACAAATTGTTTAAGGTTACTTCTTTGCTCAGACTTTTGTGGTTAGCAATTGAGAAGTCATGCTGAGATAGTGCAGGACATTGATGAAGCCTCTTTTGTAGTACTGTGTTCAGTTCTGTTATTGGAAGGAGATTATTAAGCTGAAGAGGGTTCAGAAGAGATATACCAGGATGTCGCCAGGAACACCTCATCTTCTGCCTCGGGAGCCGACAAACACATGGCATGAACATTGAACTGACTAATTTGCAAATATCCCCTCGACGACCCAGATCCCAGATCCGACCCTCCGACTGAGATCCACCCTCTCATGGCAACCTACCTGTCCATCTTCCTTTCCACTGATCCGCTCCAACTCCCCACCGACCTCTCACTATCACCTTCTAGCTTCGCCCACCTATCACCAACCTTTCCCCCAGCCTCACCCTCACCACCCATTTATTTGTCAGCCCCTTTACTCCTTCGCAGTTCTGAAGAAGGGCCCTGCCTGAAACGTTGACTCTCTTGCTCCTCGGATGCTACCTGACCTACTGTGTCTTCTCTACTATCATGCTTTATCTACACTTAATTCTCTAACATCTGGAGTCCCCATTGTCTCTTAGTTACAATTCTCTGTTAACCCCACATGTCTGTTATAACCCCATGCTGTCTTAGATATATATTCTCTCCAGATCATGACCTATAAATGTTCTTTCATTCTCTTACAGACATTGTCATGCCTCAGCAGTAGTTACAGGGTCTATGTTTCCATTTATAAGCAGAGAAACATGTTGGTGGTCCGATAAACCTCTGGCATTACTTTCATATCCAATGCAGACTGAATGGTTGCACACAATTAATCTACCAGACTCAAAATTCATTCCCTCAGTCACTCTCGCATATCCAATCCAGACTGTGTAAATGTTAATCATTATTTTGAATTTTAATAAAACAGTATTGAATTGAAAGGCGTTGGTTGCAGCTATTTGTTCAGTGACTGTGATTAATGTCGGTCTCCGTGGATCCTGAATGTGTCACTGGAGGGCTTGCCTCTTTTATTAATTAAGGATTCCGTTTAATGTGTTACCCCATAGAATGAGTGGGAGCATCGCCGACAGTACTAACAGGGATCAGCAGCTCCAGAGAGACAGGGAGGAGAGATCAGAATCTGAGAACATTTGACTGGAATGATCCAACATGGACAGGAGTTTATCCAGTAGTCTTTACTGGCTTTCCCAACCTTGGATATCATTAGTATGGCGGATCTATAATGTGCTGATGGTTATTCAAGCTGGTTACTATCCCATCCTCGCTATAGTTGGTGTTCCTGGTAAGGTATTCTGTCTTTTAAAGCAGGTTACAATGAATTGTTGTTCATGTTGTTAAAATTAGGAAAGGTGGAAGTCATTGTTTTCAGCTCCAATGAAAAATTCCTTTCCTTAGAAATTATAATGAGCAAATCCCTACTTTCAAATGACTCACCAGTATGCGAGGAGAAACTCGAAAACTCCATAATCCTTCTAGCCCTGAACAGATCTATTTCTCCATATCCCCCCCCCCCCCACTCGCTAAATCTGTCCAATACCACCATCATGATACCCCTACTCCTCCTCAGCCACAGTGCACCTTCTGAGTAAACCATCATTTGGGCCTCTGTTAAATCCGGAATCACCTGTTTCAAGCCCCTTCTAACCACATGTCAATCACAAAATAATTGCCTTTGAAATGTTTAAATTGTTCTCTGCACAGAAACTGTCTGACGGCAAGATAATGCATCGTGCTCAAGTCATTGACTCATGATCAAGAGCCACAGAATAATAATCTGTTAATATGAAGGAAATTTGTGGCTTTGAAGTGAAACCATCTTCATTAAGTATAAAAAGCCAATCAGCTTGCCTCATGTCCTTTAGTGAAGGCAATGGGTCTTCCTTCCCTGATCAGGTCTCTGTGTGACTGCAAACCCACAGCAATGTGTTTTACTTTTTACAGTCCTGTGGAACAGCTGAACTAGCCACTCAGTTCAAGATCGGCATAACAGGCTGGCCTGACCTGTGAGGGAAGAACAAAAGGAAAGATAACTCCCTTCCTCTGCCTGTTTCCCATATTCCTGCAGCTCATTTCCATTCATGTGGTGACCATTCCTTATTTCAAGTGCATTCTTTCTTAGTCTATCCCTGAGTGTGATGTTCATCTCCCGCAGCACCTCTGCTGTTGGCTTTGTTGTTGTACACATATAGATGTAAGGAGCTTTTAAATACCACGTCAGGCGCAGTGTAATGAGAAGGAAAGGCTTTTTATGCCATAGGAAAGAAACGGAGATGCCTCAGTGAGGAAAATAACTTATTGTAATCAAACCTAAGAGGGTTGTTGAGACAGTCTTTGGGACATTGTGGACAGAATGTCTTTCCTTTTTAAGAAATAATCGCCCTGCCACAGAGAGAGTGCACACGTTTTTCACCAGACCAATCCCTGGGATGGTGGTAAAATGAGGTGTGAATGAAGAATATTCTTTAGCGCTGTGAGAGAATACAAGATGATTTCATTGAAAGTTAAGAGGAATGGACAGCCTCTCATGATGTTCAGAACAGATATTGATACGGTGATAAAATCCATGGCTTGTTTTTCTCGAGTTACAAGACCCTCTGAGGACGTTCCCCTCACCCCACCCCCACTCCCTATATCGATACAGGGAGAGAGAGAGAGAGAGAGAGAGTCAAACTTTGAATATTGTGCATTTGGTTTGTTATCCTACACTGAACATCACGTGATTCAAACTCCAGCTTGAGATGTTGAATGAGCTCCTCTTTTAACTGTGTCTGACAGCACTGTTACATGAATGTTACCGACACTTTAACAGCAAAGCTTGAATGCTGCCCGGGTCTTACTGAACACGGACACAGGCTGCATCAGGAGCTGTGCGAGACAAAATGTTCTGAACATTGTGTAACCCTCAGTGACCATCCAGACCTCCGGTCTTATGATGGGGAAAGACATTGATGAAGCAGCTGAAGATGTTTGTGCTGAGGAAGCTACCTTGAGGATCTTCTGAAGAGACTTCCCGGAACTGAGACGATTTTCGGCCCCCACCCACATGTATCTTCCTTTGTGCTCTGAAAGACCCCAGCCAGTAGGGAGGGGACACCTGATTCCCATTAAGCTCAAATAAGATGGCACTTCCAGTCAAATTCTCAGTCAAATTCTCAGACATTCTCAGTCAAATACTGCCTTGATATCAAGGCTATCCACTCTTTGCTGAACCCCTGTGTTCACCTCTTGTTCATATCAATAGGTTATAGTGTCTGTATGGGGAGTGTTTTCCTCTCACAGAGGGTAGTGTATGTCAGGAATTATCTTGTCTCGAGAGCTAGGGGAGCTACATCACTGAAAGTATTTTAAAAAGGTGATAGATGGATTTTTGATCTGCCAGAGATCTGAGAGGATGTGAAGGATTTGGACATGAAAGATGAGTTAATACGAACAGCAGATCGGCCATGATCGTATACAATGTCTTGATTATCCGAACGACCTGATCCTGTTCCTTATGTTCTCATATTCTGTCATTACAAAGTTAATGGTTGTAATTTTCCTGCAAGTTCTGTTCTTGAACGTTCCAATCAGAGAGAGCAAAGTACTTTATGAGTCATCACTTAGTGAGGTCTGGGGGCTGAATTCGCAGTGAATCTGGGTCTATACCATGACCAACAAATGAAGCACAAGTTTCAGAGAGGAGACACTCTGTAAAGAGACCAGAGTTGTCTTGCGAACCCAGCCTGGATTTTGAAGTGACATTTTCCAACCCACACCAAACGATGTGTGACAGCTTGGAGAGACAGAATGAGATCCTGTGTTACTGTGGACCATGTATGTGGAACAAGATGCCCCCGTCAGAACCAGTGTAGGATGTTTGAGGGGCTGAATTGAACAGAGGAACATAGGACTGAGGAGCAGGAGTGGGTCATTAGACAAGTTGTCACTGCCCCACAAGGCACTAAGATCGTAGCTACTCTGATTGTAGTTTCAGCAGCACTTTTCAATCTGCATACAATTTTCTCACATGCGGTTGTCTGTCAAATGTTTGAGTACAGTACAATTTTGAATAAATGCAAACATCCAGGCACCACAAACGTTTGATAAAGGGAATTCCCACAAAAACAGTCTAATAAGAATTTCCCACTCGACCGATTACAACAAATTTTAAATGTAGCCAGTTTAGTGTTATGGCCAATTGTTTAGGACTCAGACTGGGCCATTTTTGAGAAAAATGTGAAATGCAGGAAGTTGAACTCACAACAAATGGTAAAAGATAAAGTCTCCCAAATGTTCTACTGACTTTGAAATTATTCTGCTCACACAAGCTGCTGGTAATGGGATTTATTTGTGGAATAGTTGGATTTGGCTGAACGCCCTTTGCTTCCAGCAGTGGAGAGATTCCAATGAGTCCTCACTAGGAATCCTTCACAAGTGGTGAAGATAACTCAGGGATTTTATTGTCTCACATTTTGCTATCAGGTGGACAAAGTAAGAGAGAGAGATCAATCAGCTGCTGCTTCTCAGGCAGGGAACATTTTTCTCCCTCTCTGTGTTGAACCATACAATAATGTCAACTGAACATCAAACTGGGCCATGTGTGCTCTCCTGGAGCATTCTCTGGAAAGGATGATAATGGACAAAATGAAGGTGCATCATCGCTGTTGTTGTACACAGTGTCTTTCATTAGGAAGAAAAGTCCCTGTTTTATCATGTGATGACATGTTTATATGCGTCTGTGTAATTTGTAAATATCGGTCAATGTCTATATAATAGGTGTGTTGATATCAAAACATCTTATTCATAAAATTGTTCTCCAGCTTTAAACTCCTTAACAAGAGGAAACACGCATCCAGCTGAAACACCTTTCAGAAAGTCATGTATGGTTCAAGAAGATTTCTCATCTCAGATCAAAACTGATAACCCCCATAACAAAAGGCCTTCCTTCCAGGAATGTGTGAAGGGAAACATCCATGAAAGTCTTCTGAAAGAATTATATTTTTTTTACGTTTAGGCGATCAAAACTGCACACAGTGTGTCCGATGTAGTCTCAACAATGCCCCGTTCAGATGCAGTAAAACATTCCTCATTAAACGTGATAACTTTTGCCAGAAACAGTATCATTCCACTTACCTTCCAAATCACTTGCTGCATCTGCAGACTGACTTCATATGATTCACCTCCCAGGAACATGGAAACCGCCAGTATCACAGAGTTCTGCAATCTCTCTCCAAATAAATTGTTCACCATTGTTTTATCCTTCCTGCCATAGTAGACAACTCACCTTATGTTCTTTCTGCTGAAGGTTTGCTCACTAACCTTCCCCGTCTGTATCACATTGCAGACTCAGTACCTCCATTTGACGACAGCTTGAATGATCATCTTGGTGATGCGCTAATTGAGCTTTGCACCATTCAGTTCCCTTCCACCAGATCTTTGATACGGATTATTTGTCATTGATGATCCCACAGTGATCTCTAGAGAACTACACTAGTTACAGCTTTGCAACCTGAAAATAAATATTTACCTCTACTCTCTATTTCCTGTTAGCGACAGCTTCCCTGTTCCTGTGTAGCACCTAAGGTGGGTTGAATCGTCTCCTCCTGGCCTGTGTAATGTACTCAACGAGCTGAATTACTTCATTCTGTATTCCTGTGTAACTCCTTCGAGGGGCAGAATGGTCTTCTCCCGTCTCATTGTAACGATCCTGCCTGACTGTAAGGGTGGTCCCCTATCCTGTAACACCATCGAGAGGTCTAAAATTCCGTTAAATTATTTTCATATGTACCTCAATCTTATTCTTCTGCCTTCTCCCTAGAATTCTTGATATTCTGACAAATCCAAAGTATATCAATTTGCGTCTTAATGACACTAGTTTCTGTTCCTATGGGACTGCGTGTGTTTGTGTGTTTGCCTCTGCGTGTGTGTGTGTGTGTGTGTGTGTATGTGTGTGTGTGTGTGTGTGTGTGTGTGTGTATACGTGTGCGTATGTGTGTGCATGTCTATGTGTGTGTGTGTGTATATATACGTGCATGTCCATGTGCTTGTTATCTGTGTGTTTTTGTGTCTATATCTGTCAGCCTGTGTGATTCTTAACTGTCTTTGTGTCTATTTGTATATGACTGTATATGTCTCTGTGTGTTTCTACCTGTGTGTATGCCTATCTCCTTGTACGTATTGTGCGTGTTCGCATATTGGGGTGTTTACCAATAGTTCTGTGTATTTGTGTGTCTGCGTCTCTGTGCACTGAGGTATCTGTGTCCTTTTTTTGGAAGTGAAAGGACTGTCGTTGGAACTGTCAGTGGATTTAAAGTGAGAATTGTCTTTCACTGAACATTGCTCCTTCATCGGTCGGTGGCACATGGATGTTTCAAAATCTCCACACAAGGCTTCCCTGTCCTCTCTGGCTCGTACCAGTGTCCTACCCACTTGGCAAGGGGAGGGGGTGAGGGAATGGATATCGGGCACTTCATCAACCGGCTTTGCCTTTCTGTCGTATTCCAGGCTCTACCTCCTGGAATGGGAAAATGGGAAGGTTGGAGGGAGAGTGGGAATGGGTGACCCTGCTGTTAGTGCTGGTGTAGTTGGGCGGAATTGTGAGGTGTCTGGAATTAGTCAGTCGACAGTTTTGAATCCTTATAGTATTATTAGTGTGGGGGGTACTGCGTAGATGACAGAGAAAGTGAGGAAGAAAGTTACTGAATTCAATATTGAGAGTGGTCGTGCCTGACCCTTGTTTGGAGATAGAGTGTGAACCTTCCTCGGGGATAGGTGCTATAACAGACATACAGTGAGTGTGAGCGAGCAGAGAGTTTATGGTAACTCTTATCCTGACAGAGAGGGGAGGATATCAATGCTTATCCTGTATTGCAGGACATTTCTTCAGATCATCTCAGCTTCGAGGTGAGGCTCTCCGAATGTCTTGTCCAAGTCCGTCACTAAAAACAACACAGACCTGTCCCTCAGCTTCCACAGAATCAGTTTAGGTAGAGCTTACAGATAGAAAGGAGAAGCAAATATTGGTGTGTTATATATCAAACCAAAACGCTAGCAGAAAATCTGAGCATCATATGGATATGCAAGTTTTGTGGATACTGCAATCTTATTGGATGGTCTCAAATTGCAGTTAGACTGCGTTAATTAAGCGACTGCTCATGTTTGAAAAATAAATTCCGTAAGTTCAAGAGTATGTTGTGAAGAAAACTAGAGAGCAGGTTACTTTGGATTTGGTATTATCTGGTCCAAATGACGAATTAATAACCTTGTAATGAAGCAGCTTTTAAGGAATAATGACATTAATAAAGTGCATTTTACACGGCGTCTACGCACAATAGAGAATGCTTGAACTTACTAGTTAAACATCGTGGAAGACTGGAGGCTAGAGGGTCAAAATAGCTCCAGTGAATTTGTAAAGTACAATATAAAATTCAGTGGGAGACAAGCAATGGTTGTTAGAGTCATACAGTGCGAAAGCACGGAGACAGGTTCTTCAGCCCAAACTGTCTGAACAAAATGTCCATCCACGCTCACCCCATTTCCCTGCCATTGCCCCGTATCCTTCTAATCCTTTCCTATCCTTGTATTTGTCCAAATGCCTTTTAAATGTTGTTAACCAATCACTTCCCCTGACAGCTCATCTCATATGCGTACCAGCCCCTGTGTGTAAAAAGGTTGTTCCTCAGATTCCCTTTTATTCTTTCTCCACTGACTTTAAACTGATCTGTGATTGCCCAACCTTGGGGAAAACAAAGACAGGGTACATTCACTCTATCCATGCCTGTCATGATCTTACAGACTTCAATATGATCCTCCCTCAGTTTCACACACACACAAAATTAAGATGGCCTAGCTTGTCCAACCTCTCCCTATAACTCAGTCCATTGAGTCCTTGGCAACATCCTTATAATTTTTTTCTGCATTCTTTCCAGTTTAATAACATCCGGCCTATAGCAAAGTGAACAAAACTGAACATAACGCTACCAATATGGCCTCAGTAGCGTCCTGTATAACTGCAACATAACTCCCTAATTTTGATACTCAGTGAAATACACTGAATAAGGCCAATGTACCAAAAGCTTTCTTCACTGCACTGTCTACCTCTGAATCAACTTCCAGAGAACCATCCACCTGAATTCCGAGGTCCCTCTGTTCCACTACACTACTAAGGACCCAACCATTCACCATGAAACTCCAACCTTGATTTGAATTTCTAAAATGCAAGAACTTACACTTTATTAAAATCCATTTGCCATTCCTCAGCCCACTACTCCAGGTGATCAAGATACTGCTGCAATTTCTAAAATTTATGATAACCTTCCTCACTCGCCATGAGACTGCTTACTTTCGTGTCATCTTCAAACTTACAAATCAATCCTGTACATTCTCATCTAAATCATAGACATATGTAATATGCAGTGGTCCCAGCACCAACCCCTGAGGCATTCCACTAGTCACAGCCCTCTAGTCTGACCAGCATTCTTCCTGTATCACACTCTGCTTCCTACCACCAAGCCAATTTTGTACCTAATTTGCCACCTCCCCCTCAATTCCATGTGATCTCGCCTTTCAGAGCAGCGGAACATGTGGAACCTTATTGAGGCCTGACTGGAATGCAAATAGACTATGTATACCATCCTGCCCTCCTCAACGTTGCTGGTCACTTCATCAAAGAACTCCAAGCAATTTACGAGTCATGATCTCCCATGCACAAAGACGTGCTGAATTTCATGAAGGGCTTTTGCCCAAAACATCGATTTTCTTGCTCCTCGGATGCTGCCTAACCTCCTCTGCTTTTCCAGCACAATTCTAATCATACACCGAATCACATCCTGTCTTTCCAAATGCATGTATACCCAATCTCTCTGAATCTTCTCAAGTAACTTACCCACTAGAATTTTAGGTTTGCTGTTCCTTAGTTCCCAGATTTACCTTTGTAGCCTTTCTTGAATAAGGGCACAATATTCACTACCCTCCAGTCGTCTGGGACCTGACCAGCGATGATGGAAAAGAACCAACCAGGGCTCCCGCAATTTCTTATCTATCCTTCTCAAGTGTTCCTGAATATATCTGGTCAGGACCAGGAGGTTTTAGAAATCCTGCAAAGTCTGAAAAATACGCCTATTTATTTCAGGTACAAACACCAAAAAGTGAGAAAGTGACTCAATGATGGTTAACGTCACAAATAAGAAAATGTATTAATCACAGGAAGTGACTTCAGACGAATTCCAGATATTGTGGAAACCTGTGAATTCTCAGAAGTTTACAATCCAGAAAAGGAAGGCCATGAAACTGATAAGGAAATCAAAAAGAGAGCGTGCCTGCTAACAAACAGGAGCACAAAGACTGCATAAATCAACGATCTATATTTCAAAGGAAACAAGATAAAAGCAAGATCAAATGTGGAAATTTGTAATTTGGAGAGGAGAGGTTATTGTGGAGAACAGGGAATTGGCCAAGAAAATAACCAGTTCCTTTGCATCTGTCTTCATGGGGTAATATCCAGGAAATCACCCAGTAATTCCAAGTATCATATTGGCCTTCTGGAGCTAAAGACAAAAAGTCAATTCATATCAGTAA
Organism: Chiloscyllium punctatum; assembly: GCF_047496795.1. Lineage (NCBI taxonomy): Eukaryota > Metazoa > Chordata > Chondrichthyes > Orectolobiformes > Hemiscylliidae > Chiloscyllium > Chiloscyllium punctatum. The sequence continues at coordinate 55,040,757 of NC_092785.1, read as the reverse complement.
CAAGGTAGTACTTGAACATGGAGCTGGATTGAGCATTGTTAAGTCTAACGAAACAGATGTACTTCCCATCAAAACGTCAGAAATAAATCACCAGCAGTAGTAATAATTGCCCTGTCGATGACTGTGTTTTGTTTTCCTGTACATTCTGCAGAGGGCAGAAACTATTGTGGATAAACGTGAACCAAGCACTATAGATGAATGGAAGGGATCCAAACAGCTACAAAGGGAAGAAGACATAGTGTGGAGAACTGCAGACCAATTAATCGACATCTGTAGGGAAACTGTTGGAATCTATTACACAGGATGACATTTTTGATTTATAGAAATTAACAGCAACAATGGAGAGAATCAGTATGCGTTTCTGGTAGAGAGATCATACTTGATAAACTTCGGAATTGTTTGCAGTTGTTTCTTACAACATAGATAATGGGGAACGAGTAGAAGTTATAGATATTGGATTCTCGGAAGGGTTTCTATAAGATCTCAGTGAGTCCGTAAATGCAATGAATATGAAGGGTGTTCGGAGGAACATTTGTAAGTGGAAAGTTACAGTTTGGTTCGCCTTCATTTAAGAGAGTCAGAACATTGATGTAAAGACAAGTTGAAGCAGTGTCACAGCGTGTTGGTGGGACTATACGTGGAGTATTGTGCACAGTTTTGGTGACCAAATCTCAGAAATAATATACTGACCACAGAGGAAGTGCAATGGACATTCTCCAGATTAATCCCTCAGATGGTGAGATTGCCTGATGAGGAAACTCGGCCAGTGTTCTCTAGAGTTTCAAAAATGAGAGGTGGGTTGCAGTGAAATTTCAATAATTCACAAAACATATCACAAGTTGGAAATAAACAGAACTCTTCCCTCGCTTTCTATTCCGCATTAAAGGCAAATAATGGCAGGATCTGGGACAGGCCAGTTAAATCTGCAAAAAGGAAGAAATTCATCACTTGGAGGGAACTAATTAACACAGGAGCAGGGAAGCCTACTGGCAGGCAAGATTAGTGAGAATCTCCAGATATTCTACAAGAGTGTCCAGCGGAACAGAAAAACCAGGGAACAGATAGGACAAGTTGCCAAGTTGCAACCAAATCAACTTTAGGGGTAGGAGACAGAGGGTGGCGGTAGATGGCTGTTTGTGTTTGGAGGCGAGTGCCCAGTCGTGTACCACAAGGATCAGTGTTGTGTCTCGTAATATTTGTGATTCGGATGTGTTAGTGTTGGACTGGGGTGGACAAAGTTAAAAATTGCATAACACCAGGTTATTCTCCAAAAGGTGTATTCAGTGGCACGAGCTTTTGAAGCGTTTCATCAAAGCGCACAACCACCTGATGAATAAGTAACGCTTCGAAAGCTCATGCCTCCAAATAAACCTTTTTGGAGAATAGAGACGAAAATGTGTTGCTGGAAAAGCGCAGCAGGTCAGTCAGCATCGAAGGAAGAGGAGAATCGACGTTTCGGGCAAAAGCCCTTCTTCAGGAATGAGGAAAGTGTGTTCAGCAAGCTAAGATAAAAGGTAGGGAGGAGGGACTTGAGGGATGGGTGTTGGGAATGCGAAAGGTAGAAGGAGATCTGGTGAGGGTGATAGGCCAGAGTGGGAGTGGGGGCGGAGAGTCAGGAAGAAGATTGCAGGTTAGGAAGGCGATGCTGAGTTCGAGGGATTTGGCTGAGACACGGTGGGGGGGAGGGAAAATGACGAAACTGGAGAAATCTGAGTTCATCCCTTGTGGTTGGAGAGTTCCTAGGGGGAAGATGAGGCTCTCCTACTCCAACCGTCGTGTTGCCATGGTCTGGCGATGGAGAAGTCCAAGGACCTTCATGTTCTTGGTGGAGTGGGAGGGGGAGTTGAAGTGTTGAGCTACGGGGTGGTTGGGTTGGTTGGTCCGGGTGTCCCAGAAGTGTTCCATGAAACATTATACAAGTAGGCAGCCTGCCTCCCCAATATAGAGGAGGCCACATCGGGTGCAGCGGATGCAGTAAATGATGTGTGTGGAGGTGCAGGTGAACTTGTGGCAGATCTGAAAGTATCCCTTGGGGCCTTGGAGGTATGTAAGCGGGGAGATGTGGGCGCATGTTTTACATTTCTTGCGGTTGCAGGAGAAGGCTCCCCGAGTGGAGGTTGGGTTGATGGGGGATGTGGACCTGACGAGGGAGTCACGGAGGGAGTGGTCTTTTCGGAACGCTGATAGGGGAGGGGAGGGAAATACATCCCTGGTGGTGGGATCCGTTTGGAAGTGGCTGAAATGACGGCGCATGATACGCTGTGTATGGAGGTTGGTGGGGTGGTAGGTGAGGACCAGTAGGGTTCTGTCGTGGTGGCGGTTGGAGGGGCGGGGCTCAAGGGCGGAGGAGCGGGAAGTGGAGGAGATGCGGTGGAGGGCATCGTCGACCACGTTTGGGGGGGATATTGCTGTCCTTGAAGAAGGAGGCCATCTGGGTTGTACGTATTGGAACTGGTCGTCCTGGTAGCAGATGCGGCGGAAACAAAGAAATTGGGAATATGGGATGGCGTTTCTACAGGGGGCAGGGTGGGAGGAGGTGTAGTCTAGGTAGCTGTGGGAGTCAGTCGGTTTATAGTAAATGTCCGTGTTGATTCGGTCGCCCGAGATAGAAATGGAAAGGTCTAGGAAGCGAAGGGAGGAGTCTGAGACGGTCCAGGTGAATTTGAGGTCGGGGTGGATGGTGTGGGCAAAGTGGATGAACTGTTCCACCTCTTCGTGGGAGCACCACGCAGCGCCGATAGTCATTGATGTAGCGGAAGAAAAGTTGGGGGATGTTGCAAATGTCGCTGCGGAAGATGGACTGTTCCACATATTCTACGAAGAGGCAGGTATAGCTGGGGCCTATGCACGTCCCCATGGCTACTCCTTTGGATTGGAGGAAGTGGGAGGATTGGAAAGAGAAGTTGTTCAGGGTGAGGACCAGTTCAGTCAGTCGAAGGAGGATGTCAGTGGAAGGGTACTGGTTGGTACGGCGGGAAAGGAAGAACCGGAGGGCTTTGAGGCCTTCGTGATGGGGGATGGAGGTGTACAGGGACTGGATGTCCATAGTGAAGATAAGGGGACCGGGGAAGCGAAAATCATGGAGGAGGTGGAGGGCGTAGGTGGTGTCCCGAACGTAGGTGGGGAGTTGTTGGACTAAGGGGGACAGGAATGTGTCGCGGTATGCAGAGATGAGTTCAGTGGGGCAGGAGCAGGCTGAGACAATGGGTCGGCCGGGGCAGTCAGGTTTGTGGATTTTGGGCAGGAGGTAGAAACGGGCGGTGCGGGGTTGTGGGACTATGAGGTTGGAGGCGGTGGATGGGAGATCCCCTGAGGTGATGAGGTTATGGATATTCTGGGAGATGATGGTTTGGTGGTTGGAGGTGGGGTGATGGTCAAGGGGGCGGTAGGAGGAGGTGTCCGTGAGCTGGCGTTTAGCCTCAGCGGTGTAATGGTCGGTGCACAAAACTACGACCGCGCCTCCCTTGTCTGCCGGTTTGATAGTGAAGTTGGGGTTATGCAATTTTTTACTTTGTCCACCCCAGTCCAACACCAACACCTCTGAATCACAAATATTAAGAGACACAGCATTGATTCCCGTGGTACACCATTGGACGCTAGCCTCCAAATAAATAAGCTGATGTTTTGTGATTTTAAACATTTACCTTAAGGATGCAGCTTTGAATATGGACGAGGCGTGGGGGTGTCATAAGTAAGTTTGTGTTTGATACAAAGATTGGCCGGTTAGTTGGCAGTGAGGAGGAAGGCCTTATGTTACAGAAAGATGCAGATGGAATGGTCAGATGGTCACATCAATGGCAGATGAAATGTAAACCTGATAAATATGAGGTGATGCACTTTGGAAGAAGGAACCAGGCAGGTGAGGACTCAATGAATGGCAGCACACTAGGAAGCTCAGACGGTGCTTTTCCACACTTACCTGAATGTGGCTGGACAGGGTAACACACAATTTGAGAAAGCATATGGGAGCGTAAAAACAGCCTTCTCACATCGAAGCATAGATTATAAGAGCTATGCGGAAATTTCATTAGCCAAGATGGAATACTGTGTGTAATTCTGGGAGCTACATTCCAGGAAGGATGTGATTGCACTTGAGGGGTTGCAGAGGAGATTCACCAGGATGTTCCCTGTGATGGAGCATATCAGCTATGGAGAGAGGCTGGGTAAGCTCGGGTTGTATAGTTTGGAGCAGAGAAGGCTGAGGGGGACGTGAATCAGGAGGATAAGATTACGAGGGACATGAACGAAGCGGATAGACAGCAGCTGGTCCTTTTAATCAAAGGGACACACTTTTAAAGTGAAGGGTTTGAGGCTCAGTGAGGATTTGAGGACTGTTTTTCATCCAAATTGTGGTGGGGTCTGGGATGCACTTCGTGAGAGGGGAATTGTCATGGTAACCTCAAAAACATTAGAAAATACATGGTTATGCCATAAGATTCACAGATACGGGTTTTGTTTTGGAAAGTGGGGCTAATGTAGACGTGCTGTATTTCTGATAGTACAGAGTCTGTGCTTCTGTGATTTATGGCTGTGGAGGATCAATCATTCAATAGCTTAAGATAGGAATTGATGGGTGTCTGAAGAATATCTTATCAGAGTGTATATGAGTGAACTTGTAATATCTTCTGAAAATACATTAATGGCAAAATTAAGAGAAAAAGGTGCAGCTTTCTTACAGCCTGATACCAGATAATTGAGTAGAGGAAAATAGAAGATCAATGGAGCAAATACTTCAGTTATGCCTTCACAGAATAAAAAATAAATAAATAAAGTTTCCTCGCAATACTAGGGAATTTTAGTCCGGTGAGAAAAGGGGAATAGAATGAAATTAGCAACTAAAAAGTTTTAGAGAAAATATTGGAAAATATTGAAAATATTAATAGGCATAAACAAAGTCAACAGAGGTTTATGAAATAGGAATCATATTTGAGCAAAATTATGGAGAAGGTATCAACGCAATACGATTGGAATCTCAGAAAGAATTTTTGATAAAGCCCCAAGCCTATTGTGCAAATTCGAATCCTATGGGACTGGGGCTAATATATGGTCATGGTTTTAGAATGGGAGAGTTGGCAGGAAACAGTGAGTAGGAATAAAACCATGTTTTTTGAAAGGAAGGCTTGGAGGATATAACAAGGTTTGACATCCAGCAATTCCTAATACACATCATATTTTTGGTTGAGGGGCTCAATTGCAATACTCCCAAGTCTGCTGACAGCACTAAATGAAGTCAGCTTGTGAGTGGATGAGGAGGATGTAAAAATGGTTCCAAAGTGATTGAGACAAGTGGAGTGACTGGGAAAATACCTGGCAGATGGAGAGAAATGGCAGAAATGAGAGGTTGTGTACTTTGATGGGATCAGTTGAATGACAGCCTATCATTTGAAAAGTGATTGGTTGAAAAAATTAGATAAATAAATGAACTTAAGCTGCATTTTTGTTTATTTCTGCGCAGCCTTCCAAGTCCATGTAGGGCTGTGTGTTCTGAACATGGAAGTCAAGACTGGGAATGGCATTGGCACGCTGTATACAGTGTACATAGACTCAGCAAGTAGGGAGCTGTAACATTGAAAAGAATCTGGATTTCCCTGTATACCAGTCACTGAAAGCAATATTGCAGGAGCAGATGATATATTCAACTTCATTTCAGGGGGATTTAGAATTCAAGAGTAAGGGTCATTTACGGCAACTGTACAGGGCCTTGGTAGGACCCCAACTCGAACATTGTGCTGAGTTGTGTGCAGTTTTGGTGTCCTTACCTTATAAAGGGCAAACCTGACATTGAGGGAGTGCAGTGAAGGATGACCAGACTAATCTCTGGGATGACAGGTTAGTTGTGGGAGCAGAGTTTGGGGTGACTCGGCCTGTATTCCATGGGCTTTAGGAAGATGGGTGGAGATCTCAGTGAGATATATAAAACTCTGACAGGGTGTGACAGATTGTAAGTAGGGATGATATTTCACTTTATAGAAAATGGTTCACGAATCGCAATGCAGTCAAATCATACTTAATAAACAAGCGTTCTCAGAGAACTCCCTGTTTATTGATGGGCCAAAGGCACTATATTTCATAATGTTTAAACATATTTTGGGATATGAACATTGTGTGGGGAAACTGCATTGAGGAAATGTTCGGCAATGAACTAGCATGGGGAAAGATCAATGTGTTGAATGACCTCCTCCTCTCCCGATGATTCTGTGCAGTCTGTGGAAAAACTCTGTAAACGTTGTCACAAACTTTCATATGTTAGGAAGGATGTCTATGTAGTGTCAACAGAACTGTGTTTCCCGCTCCCGTTTCTGATAACGAGGTTGATGCCGGATGTTCCGTCAGGTTTTATCCTTTAAGACCTCAGAATAGTTTGCTACAATTGAGTGTCTCGCTTGGCCGATTCAGAGACCATGCCTGTGTGTCTGGAGTCACTTTTTGGCCAAGAAAGCACGGGAGATTCACTTCCTGAAAGTACATTGGGGAAGGATATCAATGTGAACAATCAACATTGGACAGTATTACTGACACCAGATTTTAGGTATCGATGTTTTATTAATTATTTTTAACTTCCACCAGCTGCCAGAGCATTGACCTGGTCTGGATTCATAATCCAATGATATGTCCACTACTGCACGATCTCCACATGGGAATCTATTGGAAACCATACTGACCTGATTATTTCGGTGCTACTTGACCGCTCTATCGAAACGTATCCCCACCAATGTGACAGTCGTGATGGGACTGAGGGTGTGGTAATTGGTCAGATTGTAATTATTCTCCTATTCAGGGACTGTATATAGTTGAGTAATTTTCCTCATTGCGAGGAAGATGTCAGAGTTGGAGCTGGAATGAAACGTGGGATGGCGTTTTTTACAGTGGGCAGGGTGGGAAGTGGTGTAATCTAGAGAGATGTGGGAGTCAGTCGGTTTATAGTATACGTCCGTGCTGAGTCGGTCGTCCGAGAGAGAGATGGAGGGGTCTAGGAAGGGGAGGGAGGAGTCTGAGACTGTCCAGGTAAATTTGAGGTTGGGGTGGAAGATGTTCGTAAAGTGGATGAACTGTTTAACCTCCTCGTGGGAGCACGAGTTAGCTCCGATACAGTCATCAATGTAGCGGAGGAAAAGGTGGGGGTATATTCCCAATTCCTTCACCTTCACCGCATCTGCTCCCAGGAGGACCAATTCCAATACCGAATAACCCAGATGGCCTCCTTCTTCAAACACTGCAATTTCCCCTCAGACGTGATTGACGATGCTCTCCACCGCATCTCCTCCACTTCCTGCTCCTCCGCCCTTGAACCCCACCACTCGAATCGCCACCAGGACAGAACCCCACTAGTCCTCCCCAACCACCCCACCAACCTCCAGTAACATCGGATCATCCTTCGTCATTTCCACCACCTCCAAACGGACCGCACCACCAAGGATATATTTCCCTCCCCACCCCAATCAGCGTACCAGAAAAAAACACTCCCTCCACGAATCCCTTGTCAGATCCACACCCCCCACCAACCCAACCTCCACTCCTGGCACCTTCCCCTGCAACTGCAAAAAATGCAAAACTTACACCCACACCTCCCGCTTCCCTTCCCTCCAAGGCCCCAATGGATCCTTCAATATCCATCAGAAATTCACCTGCACCTCCACACACATCATTTACTGCATCCGCTGCACCCGATGTGGTCTCCTATACATTGGGGAGACAGGCAGCCTACTTGCAGAACGTTTCAGTCAACACCTCTGGGACACCGGCACCAACCAACACAACCACCCTGTGGCTCAACATTTTATCTCCCTCTCCCACTCCACCAAGGATGTGCAGGTCCTTGGCCTCCTCCATTGCCAGACCATGGCAACACGACGCCTGGAGGAAGAGCGACTCATCTTTCGCCTAGGAAACCTCCAACCACAAGGGATGAATGCACATTTCTCCTTCTTCCACATTTCCCCTCCCCCACCTTTTCTCAGTCCCAACCCTCAGACTCAGCACCGCCTTCTTGACCTGCAATCTTCTTCTCGAACTCTCCGCCCCCACCCCCCTCCAGCCTATCACCCTCACCTTAACTTCCTTCCACCTATCGCATTCCCAATGCCCCACTCCCAAGTCCCTCCTACCTACCTTTTATCTTAGCCTGCTTGGCACACCCTCCTCATTCCTGAACAAGGGTTTATGCCCGGAACGTCGATCCTCCTTCTCCTTTGATGCTGCCTGACCTGCTGCGCTTTTCTCGCAACACATTTTTAAACAACTACCTCATTGTCCACTTTAATTTGAGGAATGTCCGAATCAGAATCCTCTGAAGTTGTTTTTTCCTTCTGTGCCGTAATCATTAACACCTTGTTCTCTGGCTGTCCTTACCTGTCAAAGTACATTTTGAGCATATTCACATGACATACGCTGTGAGATTTCTTTCTATCTGGAGTCCCTATCAAGTAGTTACTTTCACTCAATATCCGTTGTATTTCATAAGGCCTACTAAACCTTGCTTTTCTAGGTTCACCTATAACTGGAAGTAACAGTAATATCTTATCCCCGATCGCAAAATTGCATTTTTTTTATTTCCTGTCCGCTTCCTGTTTTATTATATGTTGCATTTCTTTTAAATGCTGTCTAGCCAACTCCCCAGCGCTATTAATCGTTCCTTAAATTTTGAGACCTAATCCCAATGTGTGGCCTTTGAACTCTAATTTACTATTTTCTCCTTAATCAATTTTAATGGTCCCCTCACTTAATGCCCCAAAAATAATTCCAATGGAATGAATTTGCTCTGTTAATTGGGGGTATCCCTGATCACAAAAAGTACAAATGGAATTCCCTGACGCTAATCATCTGGATAATCCTGATTATAAGCCCTCAACATGGTCTTTAATGTTTAATGTCACCTTTCTAGCGCTCCCTGCAATTGTGGATAGTTTGCAGTAGATTTGAATTGCTTCATTCCTAAGACATTATAGTGATTAATTCGATGTGTAGCTTGAACTTTGATTTCACTGTGTCTTCATTGGTAGTCCGTATCTATTTTTTTAAATTTAAAAATTCCTTTGCAATTCTTCTGGCTGTGATACTGAACCTTGGGATGGCCTCTGGAAATCTAGTCGATGCATCCATTATTGTTTAAAAAATACTGATGCCCAATCTTTTGATTGTGGTCTGGGACCTAGCCAATCAATTAAGACTCCTATAAAAGGTTCCTCAAATGCCAGAAAATTTAAGAAAGGTGCAGGTTGTATTATCGCATGTGCTTTTCCAATTACCTGACATGTGTGATTCATCTGGCAAAATTCAACTACATCCTGTTGCAGTCCAAGCCAGTAAAATGTCTCCGTAGTCAGTCTGGTTTTTTTTTTCCCTCACTCCTAAGTGACTTCTAGCTGGTAACTCAAGCACCATTCGCATCACCTCATTTCTGTACCCCATTGGCAATGTGATTTGATGAATCTCTTCCCATTTCTCATCTCCTTGAATATATGATAGTCTCTATTTCCTCATTTAGTCATCAATTTTGAGGTAATAAAGCTCAGGGATACATTCAAAATTCCTAACGTTTGTGCTTTTTGATACAACTGCTTTAAACATTTATCTTTCTGCTGTGACTCAATTAGTTTAGCTGAGCAAAAAATATTCACATGATCACCTACTTGCTCCTGTTTTGTCTCAAATGTCTGATGGAACAAAGTATCTGCTCATGCCACTTAAACTTCCTTATCTTTACATTTTTGATATTTTCTGTTTCAACTGGTGTCATTGGGAATTTATTACCCACAATCAGGAAAGTTTCCAGGATGAGATTCCTACATTGATTCAGTTGCCTGCATATCCACTTTTCAACGAGAGTGGCAGTAATCCTACCACTGAATCAGCTATTTTTTCCGCAAGGACAAATTGTATTCCTGGAGCAGAGAGTTTGTCCAATACCTCTACCACAATTTCCCCACACTTTTCTGGACATGCTCACTTTACATAATTTTGCACCTTATGTCTCATGGTGAATTGCCTTTCGCAGTACTTTTTCTGGGAATATTCCTTCAGGAGTACATATCTCCTTGTCTATTCACAGAGGATCCTGTGTCTCTTAATATTGCATCCTCTTTACCTGCCGTATGTGAATAAACTTTCCCTTTACAGGTATATTTTCTAAGCAGATCTGGCACTCCCTCCGTAACAAACCTCCAATCAGATTATACACTCTGATGCAGCTTTCTAGTTTCCACTGTGCATTCTGTTACCGCTCCATCAAAACTCCCATATTTATTCCTTTTTCCTGCGTCTGTGTTTTTTTTCTGAACCCACCAAAACAGTGATTTCATGTGCCCTAATTTGTTGCAATGAAAACACCGGAGTTTTTTTAAAATCTTCTTTGCCTCGTTCAGGTATTGCCTTCACGGAGATCTACGTCTCCCTTTCTACGTCGGGATTTCTCTTTGCCCCAATTTCTATCCATCATGGACTGAAATTGACTCTGGAAGCCAAAACAAGTTTTGTAACAATAATCACTAGTCATAATCATCAGCCTCTTCAGCTGCCAGTCTTGTCTTTATATCTCTAGTATCTTCCAAATGAGGTTGCACTTTGTGAATGCTTAAACTCCTCCAAAGTAATTGTCTCTCTCAGAGCATTGTAGATTTGCTCTCTTTTTAAAACTCTTATCCATTTATCAAAATTACATCGTTTGATTCTTTCAAACTCAATATTTGTTTGGACCAGGATCCCTCCTTAAATTCCTGAAACGTTGTCTGTAGACTTTTGGCACATACTCATATGTACATTTTCCCCTTCTCATACTCCCCAGATCCCTCCTCTGATAGTGTTGCGCATACCTCACTTGCTCAATCTACAAGTTTTGTCTGGGTCAACAAAACCTACATGGTCACTGCCCACTGAAATTCTTTCGTCACTTTCCTCCTCATTAATCTAGGCAAGCTGTGAATATACTGAAACACGTTTCTCACCAGGCTTTGGACTCACCACGGGTTTGCCCATCTTCAGTCTGTTCCTCAGTAAGCTGACCATCAGACTTCATCCTCATCCTTTAAAGCTGACTTTCCATTCTAAGTGTCCACCTCTGAAGCTCAAATGCTCCCTCTTTTGCTTTCTCTCCTGCTGAAGCTATCTATTATATTTTTCTCTTTCCTCTGTTAAACCTAATCGTTATCTTTCTTCCTCTTCTGGTTTTAGTCGTAGCTCAAATTGCTTCATCTCTGCATCTAACTCAAGCTGCTTCTTTTGCGATTGAAGTTTAGTCATCCCCACAGATCCTGATGGTGTTTCCAGCAAATTAGAATGCTGAGCTACTGCTGCAATCCTCTCATCTTTCCTCACATTAAACGGTAGCTTTAACTCCCTTTGTATTCGAATTCCTGCGGCTTGGACTTATGTGCATTTTGTAAAACTCCCCAAGGTCACTTTCTCCACCTTCAACACACGAAATAAGAGACAACATCCCCTGCCAATCGCTGCCTAAATTCTGCAAAGGCCCCCTAATCTGTTATGGACCAGACCCGACCCCTCAAAACATTTTAAGCAGGTAGCCGGATGGTAAAGTTGCTAGTTGTTGAAGATTAGTGTATAGCTGATATTCCCAGAGAGAATCAGCTGGTCAGACTGCCGAGTTTTAAACATATGACATTTATTTGCCAAATTACCAAATTAAACATAAGGAACAAAAAATAGAATACCAGAATAACGTATTGTATCCGAACCTGACAGGCTATCCCGATTTAAGGATGCTGTTCCAATATACTTGCAACAATTCCAAGAAACAAAACCCCTTAGCACCAAGAATAAAACTGACACAACTGCTTAAAGGTTATAATGTCAGAAGGGCAGAAGGAGGCAGAGAGCGTCCAGTGACTCTGACTCAATTGGCCCCTGAACTGATCCAACCTGTCCAGTTGTGGGAGCAGGACAGGTCCTCCTGATTATACAGGGTACTTTTTAAAGGCTTGAAAGGCTTCTGGATGAGGCATTATCTGTTAGGTATAAACAAAAGGACCCCAACGAACCTTTCAAAATTCTGACATATTGGAATCTTGGGTCCTTTAGACCCTCTTTCAAAAAAACCAAGGACAACATAACCCTGTAAAAGGACTGGCTTTGTGAGAACATGCCACATATGGCTTTGGACTGAATTCCAAAAATGTAAGTCTTACCGCTTTGAAGCCAATCTAATGTATTAAGGTGTTTGTTAATTTACATAAAACAGTGTTCAACCATATTGTGTGTTGAAGCTTCTGCATTGTCACGAGTGGAATGTCCAGACATATCCACACTTCCTGTGTATGGTCAGGGCAAATATATCCACTGAGAATCAGTTGCTTGGCGCCTGTTCTAGTCAAGGAGAGACCAGCATGGAAACCACATCTGGATTGTGATTTGTTTTTTGGATGGTCATGTTGGAGCGTTCAGGTGGTTACAGCATTACAAATGAATTACACAGCAGAATCATCTAGTCCGCGATAAGAAAACGTCCATAATTCTCCCTCACAATTAACTTCACGAGAGCAATTGGTGATGGGAGATGTGACCATTAGCCAGCGATGTCAACATTCAATTCAATCCAGTTGTTATTTTGAACTGAAGGCCACATTCTGAAAGGAGTAATCTGGATCTGTTTGTTCAGTGACTGTGATTGATGTCACTCTCCATGGATCCTAATTATGTCACTGGATGGTTTTCCTCTTCTATTTGTATGGGGCTTCTTCCAGTGCTTTATCCCATTGTTGCTGCAGATGTATCACCAGCAACACTGACAAGAATCAGCAGTTGCAGCGACAGGGAAAGGAGAGATCAGAATCTGAGAACCATAGACTGGAATGTTCCAACAATGGGCCAGAATCTGAGAACAGTAAATGGAATGTTTCAACAGTGGATCAGAATGTGAGAGCATTAGACTGGAATGACGCACCAATGGTTCAGAGTCTAAGAAAAATAGACTGGAATGCTGTAACAATGGACAGGAGTTTATCTTGGTGTCATTTGTATTTTTCCTGGTCTTGGCACATATTACCAGATCGGATATTAGGTGTACTGCTGATTATTCAGGCTGGTTACTATCCCATGCTCACTATTGTTGGTGTTTCTGGTAAGTCTCCCCATCTCTATCTACTTATTAATCCCACAGTGAACTTCAGTGCTATTTCTGTTATCTATATTTAGTAAATACTGAAAATATTGTCTTCAGTTTCAAATGCAAATCCATTCATTACCCACAAATTTCAGAACTGCCCACACCCCTGCCCTCACAAACATCAGAAAACAAGACTGTTCACAATCACAAAGTACCTATTTTCCCCGAATTGATTTATGTCTTGGTACTCTCTCCATCACCAAAGATACCTACTCTCAGCTCCATTGTATCGCCAGACCCCATCTTGACGTCAGTGCGTGTGCTAAATAAACCATTATCTATACCTTGGTAAAAGTGAGAGTTTATGGTTCCTGTTCTCTTCCAATCACTCTTTCCGTTCCAAATGTTTCCATCAAAATCTTGTTCTTGTCAGTAAAGTATGACAGGGACACGGTGTCAGAGTCATAATGTCGCTGGCCACGTAATTCAGTGGCCAAGGTAACTACACTATGGACACTGTTTCAAATCCTATCACAGACGATGACTGAACTTAAATTCAACTGACAGGAACTGGAAATAAAAGTGAATTTTTCTAATATAATCCCAGCAGCACTTTGTCAATAAGTTTATCTATTTCACTGTTGTACTTTGGTGATTAAATCTCACATTATTGCCTGATCTGCATTAAGACTGACGTCAGACCCAATACCTTAAGGAATGGCCTCACAGTAAAACGCATTTAGTGAGGTCCACAAATGCTGCCCTGTCAGTGATGCAGACATCCCATGAAAGGTAGAGGAAAAAATTGCCTCGAGAGATCAGAAACAAAAGGAACGAATAAGTGCCAGAGAAACTGAACAGATTTGGCAGCCTCAGGTCGAGAGAAAAATAGAAGTGACATTTTGCGTCCAATCACCATACGTCAGAACTGAATGTAGCTGGGAAATAGTGCGTTTGATGTTGATGACATGGATGGCAGTTGTGAAAGGGAGAAGGAGTGAGTTGGATAGATAGAGAAAGAGAGAGGTAGAGAGAAAGAAACAAACAGAGGGATTGTTGATGATCAGCTGGAGTGGAAATAAAAGTCCAGACTAATCTTATTTATTTTTCTCCTGTTCCCATATTACAGAAGTTCATGCCCATGTAAAACGTACATCAAAGTCTCGGTTTGAAGTCAGCTATGTCCCTTTGTCTCTCTTCCTTGAGTGTGATCATCTTCTTTTATTCAGTAATGGGATGCTAGGCCAGTATATAATTCCCTTTCCGCATTGTCCTTGAGAAGGTGCTGGTGAGCCACCTTCCTGACCCACTGCAGTCTGTGAGCTGTTAGTAGTCAGTGCTGAGGTCCGCCCGGTTTCATTTATTTGAGAATTTGTAGTGAGTGATATAACCGAGCGGCTGGCTTGGACATTTCAAACGACAACTCTGTGTAAACCACAGTGCGGTGGGTCTGGACTCACATGTAAGTCTGACAGGGTGAAGACAGTAGATTTCCTTCCCTGAAGTGCATTAATGTGCCAGGTAGGATAAACGCAATGGTTTCATTAGATTCTCAATTCCTGATATTTTATTGAATGCACATTCCAACATTTGCCATGGTGGGATTCGAAACCGGGGTCTCCGTTATCACCTGGGTCCCTGGGTTAATATTCCAGAGATAATACAGCTAGGCCATCACCTCCGCAGAATCTCCAACCATCTCCAATGGCAATAGTGATGTTGTTGTTGGCGTGGCTGTGCTTAAAGCATAGCGTTTTTCAATGCAACAAAATGATTTGGCAAAACATACCATCCTTCTCAGTTTGTATTTATGCGAAGGTGAGATGATGGCAAGTGTTCTTGGTGAAAAGGAGGTGGACGTCCTTGGTCATGAGCCACTGATAGAATTCATACGGAGCAGTAGGTAATCAGCCCAGTAAATGTATAGTGTCCTTCATTGCAAAATGATGGAAGTATAAGTATGAAGACACCTTACTGAATTTGTAAAGTGTTATTGAAACGGTACTTGGGACGCTGTGAACAGATTTTCTCTCCTTTATGAGGAATGATCTCCTTGCCACAATGAGACAGAATAAAGGCAATACACCAGAGTAATCCCTGCGTTGACGGAACCACGAGGAGAGTGTGAAGGAAATGAGTGCTCAATCTGTAATGCGACAAAAGAATAAAAAGTGATTGCAATAAAACCTGAGCATTATGGACCGATATTCATTATTTTCAAAACTAAACATTGATACCGTGAAATACTACGTGTTTCCCGCAATATATGTTTTCACATTTGGTCAAATATATGATAGGGAATGTTAAGAAGGACATGGGCCAAGTACCAGAAAATGGAGTTAGCATGGATGGACATTTTAGTCTGAATGGTCCAGTTTGGGCTAAAGGGCACGTTGAACTCTATGACTCTGTGATAGTTTACATGTCTCCGTGGAGCCCCCATGTTGGGTGAGAGACAGCTCCAGGCTCTGAACAAACTCTCTCCGTCTCAATGCACGGTTGGAGTGAGACCCTGCACTGAGCATCATGTTGTTTACAAACTTGTCAGCAGCCACATTCTGACAGGGTTGATCATTCTCAAAAGCTTCTGACCACCATGCAGAAGACTAGCCCTGTCTTCTCGGAGATGGATGATGCCTCCTTGAGATGTGTCACAAACCATCCGCTGTGCCTTCTTACCATCAGCAAACCACGTTATTATAACACGCGTGAAACATTAGCAATGGAGCCAGGAGGCACAACATGGAGCAATCTGTCTGTCCAGTCTCTGCTTCATTAGTTTGTAGTGTTGCAGCATCAATGACATCCTCCAATTTCAGTGTAACTGTTTGGAGGGGCTGAATGGCCTCATCTGTTCGTGTGTCAATATTTTGGGTGGCTGAATGTCCTCTTCCTCGTTCCAGGGAAGAGGTCCATTATTGGGTGACCCGTGGTCGCTGCTTACCTGCGTGTTGTGCTGACTAGATTCCTTATCTTCCTGTGTAACATTAGACAAACAGGAGGCTGGAAGAAACAGCAAGTCAGGCAGCATCAGGAGGTGAAGAAGTCAACATTTCAAGTATAGCCGTTCTTCAGGACTGCGAGTGGGGGTAGGGGGAACTGTAGATAAAGAGGGGAAGGAGTGGTTCGGGTGGGGAGAGCAGCAGGTTGGTGAGGTAGGAGTTAGGTGGACACAAGTGGTGGGTGCAACCTGGTTGGTCGATGAGAGGGATGAATCCGGTTGGGAGCTAGAAGGCGGGGTCATTTGGTTGAATGGAAGGGAGAAGGCGGGGCTGGAAAGCGAGTAGGGCTATCTTTGGGAAGGATATTTCAAATTGGAGAACTCAATGTTGAGTCCTCCAGGTTGTAGGCTAACCAGGCAGAAGGTAAGATGTTGTTCGTCCAATTTGCGGTCTGACTCACTGTGGCAACAGAGGAGGCCAAGGAGGTCATGTTGGAAAGGAATTGGGAAGGGGAATTGAAATGGGTGGTGACTGGCAGTTCAGGTCAGCCGCTGTGAGCCCGGCTGTGATGCTCGGTGAAATGAGCCCTTAGTTTACGTTGCTCTCCCCGATGTAGAGAAGCCCACATCAGGTGCACCTGATGCAGTAAACTAGGTTGAAGGAGAGGCAGGTGACCTATGTTTCATGTCGAAGGACTGTTTGGGGCCTTGGATGAGCTGAGGGAGGTGGTGTGCCAGCAGATGATGCATTTTATTCATCTGCAGGGTCAGTTGCCAGTGGGGCTTGGCGGATTTGGTGGGGAGTGTGGCACGAACCAAAATTAGTGAAGTGATTGGTCCTTATGGAAGATGTGACAGGTTGATGGGATCCAACCAAGTTTAGTGTATCTGGCACTCCTCATGTAGTCTTCTCTATATCAGGGAGACCAAATGTAAACTAAGGGGAATGCTTTGGTGAGCATCTCATCTGGGCCTGTCAGGGCTGATCTGACCTCCCAATCATCTCCAATTTCAATTCCCCCTCCCACTCCATTTCCGACATGGTCATCCTTGACCTCCTCCATTGCCTCAACGAACCAAAGCACAAACTGGAGGAACAACACTTCATATTCTACCGATGTAGCCTACAGCACGGGGGACTCAACATTGAGTTCTCCAATTTCTAGTAACCTCCCTTCCAATACCCCGACTCCCTGCCCAGCCTTTCGCCCTTCCATTCCTCTGATCAACTCATCTTCCAGCTCTCAACTGGATTCATTTCTCCCATTGACCAACCCGGTGGTAACCCTCGACCTGTGTTCCCCACTTCACCACACCGCCTCCTCCGACTCTTGCACCTCGACTCTTTATCTGTACATACCGTTACCCCCACCCCAGTCATGAAGAAAGCTTATGCCCAAGGGCTGGACTTCTTCTCTTGATGCTGCCTGGCCTGTTGTGTTCTTGCAGCCTCCAACATTTGTAGTTTTTTTTAAAAAAATCTCTTCTTGTGCAATAGGTAAGAGATAGTAAATGGGCTGTGCCTCTTCTTATCCAATAGCTTCAATGGGCTGAATGGTGTTCTCACATTTCAGTGATACCAGCTTGAGATACAGAATGAGCTGCTCTTTTTTAGTTCTTTGGAAATGTTCAGGGTCCAGTAGTACTGTTACACTAATGTTACCTAGACGTTAACAGCATGAGCTTGAATGTTGACCAGGTTTTGATGCTTTATGCGATATTTTCTGAGCATTCTCACTTCTGATCTAATGACGGAGGGGAAGACGCTGATGAACCAGCTGAAGATGTTTGTGTCGAGGAAGCTACACGGAGGATTGCTAACATAGATATCTAGGGACTGAGAGGATTGATCTGCACCAGCCACATGGTGTCCTGAATGGCCCAACCACTTAGGAGTCTACAACTGTTTCCCATTAGATTCAATGTTATTTAGTCTCCTTGACACATTCCTCAGTCACGCCCTGCCGTGATGTCAGGGTCAGTCACTCTGATACTGTGCTCATATATTTTGTTCATGTCAAAGGTCAAGGTAGATCCGTGGGGACTGTTTCCTTCTCTCAGAGGGTAGTGACTATTCTGGCCTCTCTAATCCAGACAGCTACATCTCTGAAATGTTTGAGGGAGCAGAATGGTGGTAAAGGATCTTGACACATCAGGGAGTTGAGGGCTACAAAGAATTGGGCAGAGAAGAGAAATTAATGCCGGGAAAGATCAGCCCTGACCTTATTGACGGGAGGGGCAGGCTTTACAGGCTACATAGCCTGGTGTTATTCCCGTGTACCCCATAGTCCAGTCACTTTGTTGCCTTTTCCATTTCCTGTGTTATTGACTTCAAGTAGCTGAATAGCCTGATCGTGTTGCTGCATGATCTGGAATGGGTCTAGTTCTATGGCCATGAGGATTGATTGGCCTCCTCCTGTAACTGTATATCATACTCCAAGGGCTGAAAAGCCTTATCCTGTTCTGGTGTAACTGGAAACCATTTGGACCAGATCTATCACCCTTGGAGAAAGTGAGCACGACAGATGCTCGAGATCAGAGTTGCAAAGTGTGGCACTGGAAATGCCTAGCTGGTCAGGCAGCATTCAAGAAGCAGGAGTATCGAAATTTTGGACATTCCTAATGATAGGCTTATGCCCAAAACGTCGATTTTCCTTCCCCTCCAATGCTGCCTGACCTGCTGTTCTTGTCCAGCACACACATTTGGACGTCTACTGGCCCGCCCTAGTCAATCTTCCTGGTCATGTCATCAAAGAAATTTAACAAATTCTTCAGGCATGAACTTCCACTCAAAAGGCCATGCTCACTATTCCTAATCAAACCCTGTTTTCCGAATGCATGTACATCTTATCCTTCAGAATCTTCTCAAGAAATTTACCTATCACGGATGTTACGCTGACTGGTCTGTATTTCCCAGGCTTTATTTTTTCAGTCCTTCTTGATTAAGTGCACAACATTTGCTATCCTTCAGTCTTCTGGGATCTCACCTGTGGTAACTGATGATCAAAATTATCAGCCAGGGCCCCCGCAAATTCTTCTCTAGCCCCTTGCAGTGGTCTTGGATATATCTGGTAAGGACCATGAGATTTCTTCAACTTCAAAGATTCTAGTACATCAATTACTCCTCTACTGTGATACAGACTGTCCCTAAGATATCACCACTAATTTCCCCAAATTCCCATATATTCATGTCTTTCTCCACTGTAAATATAGAGGAGAAATATTTGTTTAGAACATTGCCTATCTCTTATGGTACTGCACATGCATGTCCACTTTGGTCTTTGAGGGGTCTTATTCTCTCTTTAGTTAATGATTTTCCTTTAATATACTTAAAGTGCCTCTTTGGATTCACTCTGATCTTCTCAGTCAAGGTTATCTCATCCCCCCTTTCGCCCTTCTGATTTCCTTCTTCAATATACTCCTATATCCCCTGTACACCTGCAGGGATTTCCGTGATCCAAGCTGCCTCTACCTGAGCCACGCCTCCACATTTTGTTTGGTCAAAGCTTAAACATTTCTTGTTATCCAGGTTTCCTCATTTCTGTCAACGTTCCTTTCATCCTCACAGGAATATATAGATATTAAACTCCCACTTGCTGGAGGTCCCTTTGATTGCAAACAGACAACTCCGATCAACCCCTGCAAACTCCTGTCTGAGACCATCAAAATTAACCTTGCCCCAATTTTGAACTTGAATCTGTGGATCAACTTCTTCCCTCACCATAACTATTTTGAAATTAACAGACCTATGGTTACTAGTCCCAAAGTGTCATCTACTGTCACCTCACTCACCTATCCTGATATATTTAGTGAGTAGGTCAAATATTGCCCCTTCCTGATTAGCACCCTCTAAATACTGCTGGAGGACACTTTCCTGACGCACTTAATTGATTACATCCCATCAAATCCCTTCATGCTCCGGCAGTTCCAGTCTGTGTTATAAAGATTAAAACCCCTATTATGACAACCCGAATGTTCCCTGCAAGTCTCCCCAAACTCTCTAGATATTTTTGTTTCTGTAATTCCTGTTGACAGTTTGGGGGTCTACATTACAACCCCAATAAAGACACCATCCGCTTCTTATTTCTTAGTCCAACCCACAAAGCCTCACTGGATGATTCGTCAGTTATTTGACCTCTGATCACTGCTTTATACTCCCCTTGATTAGAAATGCAACTCCCCTCCCTCTTTCCACCATCTCTGTCCCTCCTAATGCATTTATCCTGGTACATTAAGCTGTCAGTCCTACCCATCCCTCAGCCATGTTTCTGTAATAGCTAGACTATCCAGCGCCGATTATCTAACCACACCCTGAATTCATTGGCCTTGTCTGTCAGCCCTTTCACATTGAAATAAATGCAATTTAATCAAAGGCATTCCTTGCTCCCTATCATGTTCCAGCCTGATCTGTCTCTTCAACGTAGTATTTCTGAATACTGTATCTCCTTCCAGCCTCACACTTGCCTCCCTGCTCTTGAGGATACCACCTCCTGCCAAACTCGTTTAAACACTCCCTTGTAGCACGAGCAAAACTGGCTGCGAAGATATTGGTCCCCCGTCCAGTGCATGTGCATGTGCCACCAGTCCCTCTTGAACAGGTCAACTCTGTCACAGAAAAGCTCCGAATGATCTAAAAATATGAATCCCTCCCCCTGCACCAATTCTTTAGTCACATACTCATCTGCCATATCCTCCTGTTCTTACCTACACTCGCTCATGACACTGGAAGATATCAGGTGACTGTCAAGGTCTTGTTTTTTAACTTTTCTGCGAGCTCTCAGTAATCACTCTGTAGGACCACATTCCTATGTCTACCTGTGTCATTTGTGCCAACGTGCACAATGACTCCTTACAGCTCACCAACACCCCCACCCCCCAACTCCGAGTACGTTCAGCAGACACTCAGAGACATCCCGGACATTGACAACTGAGAGGCAACACACCATCCTGGTTTGCCGTTTGAGGCCACAGAATCTCTTATATCTAAGACCCTGTTTACCTTTATCCTTTCCCATTGCTCCCCAGAACCAGTCGTAATGCAACTAAGCTGGCTATTGCTGGTTTCCCCTAAATGGTCATTTCCTGACATCCATCTCCCAACACTACAAAATCAGTATCAAAAATGGTATACTTGTTTTCGAGAGGAATGCCACAGGGGATTCTTGCACTCTCTGCTACTCCCTTCCCCATTCCTGGTTGTCGCCCAGCTACTCTCTGCCTGGAACACGACAGGAAGCAAGGAACGCCAGTTGGATTAAATTGCGTCTATTTTAATGCAACACGGCTGACAGGTAAGGCTGACGAACTCAGGACGTGGATCTTTACATGGGACTGGGTTATGACAGTCTTTAAAGAAACAAGGGATGGACTTGGGTGTGACCACCTCACTAAAGCTCTTACCTCTGAATTGCTCTGTATATGGATGATCCGAAGAGCAGTCAACTCCAGATCCCGAACACGGTCTCCCAGGAGCTGCAGCTGGCTGCACTGCCCACACGTGTCGTCATCAGGGACAGTGAAAATCTCCCTCAGCTCCCACATCCCGCAGGAGGAACGTGCAACTGCCCTAACTGCCAGCTCAACTGTCAAAGTTGTATTAAAAAGACTCTACTTGAGCTTACCTGTACCTTTTGCTGAGCCGCTGCTCACCGAAGCCTCTGGAACCAAAGCTTGACTACCTACTCTGCCACTATCAGCAAGTCAATAGACCACTCCACATATAGTTTTGGTTAGGGCAGGAGGGAAACACTGCAGCGATATATTGTTTGGGCCTTAAGCACTCTTCACACCAGGCCCATACTTGGACTTGGAGAGTGTCTTGCTGAGGTTTTCCTCCTAGTAGTGGTGACTGCGCTGATGCAAATATTCACCCTCACATCCAATCCACGTTGTCGCAGTCATCTTGTCTTTTCTGTCTATTAGTACTGCATTTATGAATTCCTTGAATCTATTGATTGCTTTCCAAACTGTGTCTCATTCTGGAGGGAGAGATGCTGGTGTTCCAGTGAATACAGGCTATTTGAAAAGGTTTACCATTAGACATATGAGCGATATGATGCCCATCCGCTCGCTGACTCTTTTTTTCCTTTCAATTAGGGTACATTTATTCTGATAACCTTCAATTCTATTTTTAAGCATTTTCCCTGTAACGCTTGTTTAAAACTCTGTCCATCTCAGCCTTGAACATATTTAGTGATCATTCCTCAACAGCTATCTCAATTTTCTACAATTGTTTCCCTCTCACTGAGGTGAGACTTGGTGGTCTTTCATCCTATGACTTTTTGTCTAGCACTCTGTGTGGAAGTTGAACCTACATTAGATGTTGTCATGTTCGATCATACCACCTCTGTGGCAAGAGGCAAAACAAAAAAAAGCAACACAAAGTTTAAGAGCCAGTAATCTCCTCCCTCATCTTCCACATCAGTCA
Organism: Chiloscyllium punctatum; assembly: GCF_047496795.1. Classification (NCBI taxonomy): domain Eukaryota; kingdom Metazoa; phylum Chordata; class Chondrichthyes; order Orectolobiformes; family Hemiscylliidae; genus Chiloscyllium; species Chiloscyllium punctatum. The sequence continues at coordinate 55,018,332 of NC_092785.1, read as the reverse complement.
AAGATACAGTTCATCCGGATCAAGGGATTTGCCCATTTTTTGCCATGCACCAACTTCCAATTCTTCCTCAGCTTTTGTGTTAATTTGCTCAATGCCAAACTGTCAGGAACAGACATTGAATACAGTAACCGCTTCTCCAAAGTGAAGACAAATATGTAGTACGTTTTTGACATATCTTCTGGCTCTATGCACAGGTTGCCTCCTCGATCCATAATACTTTCTCTTGTTACCATCTTACCCTTAATAAACCGATAAAATGTCTTTGGAGACTTAAAAATATTGCCCACTAATATTTTTTTTATCACCATCCCCCACCCCCTTTTTGCTCTTTTACTTACTTTTAGAGTTTAGCTCTATGCATTCTCTCCTCTTCTGGGACATCCATTGACCTGTTCACTTTATGCCTGTTTTAAGCTTCTCTTTCATTTTTAATTCCATTCTGAATATTTGTAGATATCCCAGTCTCTCCGGGCTTGTTTTGCTACATTTCATCTTTGGAGTAACATGTTGTTGTGACACTCTCATCAATTCCATTGTGAGCATGTGATCCCCACCAACACCCACCTACACGCTGTTCTGTTACAGTTTCACCCAGAAATAACTGTACTGTGGCCAGATCCTGCCTTTGTTATGATACATTCTGCCTCCCTCATTCAAAGAATTTTTATTTTTCAAACCTTTTTCTTTTGATCTTTTCCTTAACAAGCTAAAAATGCTTGAGTCACGGTCACTGGTCCTGCAATGCTCTCCCAATCCTGCCTGCAGCACCTGACTGGCTTCGTTCCCCACAGTGAGACCCAGCACTGCCCAACTCTTTGTTGTATCTTCTCCATGTTGGTATAAGAGTCTCTCTGGAATAAATGTCAAGTCATCTTCCCCTCTTTAAAAAAAATCACTGCCCTAATGAATATTTGGAATTGAAATGTATCAATATAATAATCCTATTATTGTTTTTACACACCTCAGTGAATTGTTTATATATCTGCTGCTGTATTTTCTTTTATCTGAGAGTCGATAATATATCCCCAGCAGTGCATCTGTCATCGTTTGGATCCTAACCTCAACCCACAAAGCGTCATTTGAATACCCTTCCAAGATATGAACCTAGCTAAATGCAGTCATTGACTCCATAATTAATAAGGCAACACCACCTTCTCTTTTACCCCTCTCGTGTGCTGCCCATAGTTCTTGTACCACAGAATATTGCGTTGTCAGCCCTGATTTCCCTCAAACACATCTCTGTGATGGCGAAAATGTCACACTCCAAAAATGTCATCTCAATCCCTTATCACATCTATCGGTTCGATAATATTCCCAGCATTAAGGTAAAGGACATCCAGCCTGGAATATAAGAACCTTGGAGTTCTTCAGTCATTTACTATTTGTTATCAAGCTGCCTTTCCATGAACTAAAACTGTTACTCTGGGAATGAATGAATAATTGTTGAGTTGTAATTTCTTTTTTAATTAATGTGTTAATCAAATGCAACGTTCCAGAACTGAACAGTCAGCTCCAAATATTTTACTGTGCTCAGTGTGCAGAGGGGTCAGCTCTCAGTAATGGAAAAAGTAAGGACTCCAGATCAGAGTCGAAAAGTGTGGTGCTGGTAAAGCACAACAAGTCAGGCAGCATCCGAGGAGCAGGAGAGTGAAAACTTTGGGCACAGTCCCTTCATCAGGAAGACATTGGTGTGTTCACATTTTTTCCATTCCATGATTCATGGGACATTTGGAACGGTACTTGCTCAGGAGGGCAGCGCTGTATATAGCCCTGAAATGGAAAGCAGTCAATCAGTTGTTTGGACAGGGAGTAGACAAAGTAAGCTGAAATACAGACTGATTGAAATACAAACATAAGGGTAGATAAGTCACCTGGACCAGACAGGAAGCACCAGAGGTTAACAGAGGAAGTGAGGGAAGAGATTGCTGCGCCTTTGGAGATGATCCTTGCGTCCCCACTGTCCACTGAAGTATTGCCTGATGATTGGAGGTTGGCAAGTTATTCCCTTGTTCAGGAAAGGCAATAGGGATAATCCTGCGAAATACTGGCCAGTCAGTCTTACTTCTGTATTGGGAAAAGTATTGGAGAGGATTCTGAGAAACAGAATTTATGATTACTTGGAAAGTGATAGATTGATTAGATATAGTCAGCATGACGTTATTAGGGGCAATCATGCTTCACAGAACTTATTGAATTCTTTAAAGATTTGATCAAACAAATTGATAAAGGTAGAGCAGTGGATGTGATTCACATGGATTTTAGCAAGGTGGTTGATAAGTTACCAAAAGATCAGCTCAGTCAGAAAGTAAGGAGGCATGGGGTACAGGGAAACAGCGAAATCTGTGTGTGTGGATACAAAATTGTCTGACCTGTAGGAGACTGATGGTGGTAGAACATGGAAAGTTTTCAGCCTGGAGCTTGGTGAGCAGTGGCATTCTTCAGGAATCGGTTCTGGGACTGCTGTTCTTTGTGATTTTTACAAATGACTTGGATGATAAAGTGAAAGGGTGCTTTAGTAAGTTTTACAATGTAATAAAGATGTTGGAGTTATGGATAGTGTGAAGGGTTGTCTTAGGTTGTAATTGGACATTGACAGGATGCAGAATTGACTGGTAAATGGAAGATGGAGTTCAACATGGATAAGTGTAAAGCGATTCATTTTTGAAGGTCGAATTCGAATGAAGAATACAGGTTTAAAGGCAGGATTATTGGCAGACTAGAGGACCATAGGGATCGTGTGGTCTATATCACAGGACGCTCAATGTTGTCACCCAAGCTGATAAGGTTATTAAGATTATGGTGTTTTCATTAGCCAGGGATTGAGTTTAAGAGCCGCAAGGTTATGCTGCAGCGCCAGAAATCTCTGGTTGGACTACACTTAGAATATTGTGTTCAGTTCTAGTCGCCTCAGTACTGCAAAGATGTTGAGGCTTCGAAGAGGGTGCCGGGGAGATTTACCAGGATGCTGCCTAGACTGGATAGCATGTCTTACAAAGAAGCGTTGAGGGAGCTAGGTCTTTTCTCCTTGGAGCAATAAAGAATGGGAATTGACTTCATACAGATGTATAAGATGTTGAGAGACAGGCAGAATTGGTAGCCAAAGACTTTCTCGCAGGGTGGAAATGGCTATCTCGAGCGGGCATAAGTTTAGTATGATTAGAAGAAGGTTTGAGGAGATGTCAGAGGTAGGTTCTTTAAACAGAGAGTGGTGGGTGCTTGGAATGCACTGCCAGCAGCGTTAGTGGAGTCAGCTGCATTACGGATATTTAAGTGACTATTGGATAGACACATGAATGATAGTACAATGAAGGGTATATCAGTTAGTCTGAACTTCAAGTAGGATAAATGTTCGACAGGACGTCAAGGCTTGAAGGGTCTGCACGAAGTTGCACTGTTCTGTGTTTTATGTTTCACCCAGCCTGTAGATTCTTATCAATTATTGAATGTGTGAGGGAGTGATGTATGTGAGATTAGGAAGCTGGGGAGGGGCGTTAGCCCAAAACTTCCAGTTATGTTGTTCATTGTTACATTCACCTGAATGTCAGTACAATATGTGTGGTGTCCTACATCAGGCAGGCTCCGCCAAGTTCAGTTATTAACGCAATTCTTAACTTGTCATTTGCTGCTGTTTTCTTCAGATTAAAACTGTTGGGTGACCCATGTATTAATCAAATGCTTGCTATGTTTCGTGAATTGCGCAAAACTAAGATGTCAACTATGATTACTCGACTGAACTATAATCTCTGAAAAGAATTAGGTTGATTCGATATTTATGGAACAAAAATATAAACTCCTGTCAAGATTTTCTAACACATAAATAAAGAATGCTCATTTTATTTTCTATCGAACAAAGAACATGGATGTAATTCTTTTGGTGATCAGAATTAAACACACAATATCAGGATTCAAAACAATGCATTGTCACTCCAACATTTTGAAAGTGGTTGGCTTCTGAATGATTACATGGTCAGGGTGAGCAAACGATTGAACAATCAAATAGAATTGGAGTTCTTATATATTTATATATAATCAATCAGTTTAATTTCTCACTGAAATGTACAAGCTTCAACTATTTGTCAGCGAAGTAGAAATGTCTATAGTTCAACATGCTCTGTGAATATTAAACGAAATAAATGATTTGTGCTATCAAATTTTAGTGAACAATAATTTGAAAACATTTAACTTTTAGAAACAATGTTATTTAATTTGAAGTGCAGACAGTGAACAAAAACGATGAACATATTATCGTGTGAGTGAAAAGTCAAACCTTTTCAAAGAGATTTGTGCCAAAGCAATGACAGATTTGTTTGAGTAGTTGGAACACAACATTTAAAATATTCATAATCTGAACAATAATTAGACTATATAATGAAGGTGGACTTGCAATAGTTGCATTTTAAATGCTTATGCTGCACTAAATAATCAGATATTCGTGAGCATTTAGACTGGGAAATAATCGGATACTGACTTTTATTCGCATCAGACACATGATAGAGTGCAAAACTTTAAAGTACAGGAGGAGGCCATTGGCCACGGTGTGTGCATCAGCTCCAGGAATGTCTCCTAAGTGCCTCCCATTTGCCAGCCCTATCTCTGCAGCCTGTTAAATTCATATTTCCAAATACATATCCAGTTCTATTTTTTAATGTTCATCCACAACTCTCCCAGGCAGTTCCATTCCAAATCTTAACAACTCTCTCAATAAAGAAGTGTTTCCTCATCTCATTCCTGGCTCTTTTGCTGACAATCTTGGAATTAGAACTCCTTGATGATGTAATGCCAACTAACGGAAACAGAGTATTCCTGTTTTACTCTACAACTTTTTTTCATATGTTTGAGCACCGCAATTAGTTCACATATTTTTCTGTTCTGCTGAAGGAAGAATAAGCCTTACAAGAAATGTTACAAGCACTACATCGGAAAAACAGTCAGAAAACTAGCCACCTGGATACATAAACAACAACTGGCCAGAAAAAAAAGACATGACCCACTAACAGTAGTATCCTTACATACAGATGAGGAAGGGAACGATTTTGACTGGGTCTGCATATCCATCTAGGAAAAGCCAAACAGGGATACACACGAGAATTCGGAGAAAAATACCATTCCAACCGGAACTCTATCAACATACATATCAATTTTGATTCCATCGAACACTCTCTGACAAAAGAACCGGACATAAAATCACCAATACTGGAAATTACATCACTGACTCAAAGAAACCTAAACACATAAATAGCAACCATGACATGACACCAGCACTTCACCAGTCTCACTGATAATGTTCCCTAGTATAGTGATGAACCGTCTGAAAATGAACTCTCCACCTCAGTGAGCAAACTGACTTCCAGAAGAAGCACAATTTCTCTCATCCTCCCTATAACTAAATACTTCATTCCACTTGTCATTCCGATTATTTTAAGTTTATTTGTATTCTGCAAAGTAATATAGTGTCTTTCTGTGTGTGTTTGAATGTGTGTGTATGTGTGAGAGAGAGCGAGAGAGAGAGAAAGAATAATCCTCTGTAATCTCTGGATTACTCCCCGTGCCATGTGGAAAAGAGGGAAGGATGAGGAAGACAGTAGAGCTTAACATGTTGTTAAAAATCTAGTTCAGGTGTGAGAGTTCCAGATTATTGGATCATTGGGATCTCTTCCAGGACAGGTGGGGACCTGTACAAAAAAGACAGGTTGAATCTTAACTGTAAAAGCACCAACATCCTTGTGGGGAGGTTTTCTAGTGCAAGTCAGATGGATTTGTATAAACCAGGAGAGTGAGAACCAAAGCAGAAGATCAGGAACTGAGCAGAAGGTAGAGGTGAATAGGATATCAGGCACGGCCAGTCTAATGACTATGCCGAGAGATGGAATCAAAACAGTGAGTTGGGAGTTGGAATAAATTATAGAGAGGAGGTGCAGATTTTTCAGAGATTATCAAGTAAGGATGGAGAGTGTGGGGGATGTGAGGGAGTGAGTTGTGTGGGATCAGGGAGACAGTGCACAAGAAAATGTTAAAGGGGAAAGAGGTTGAGCTGGGGAATTCTGTGATAAACAACTGGCAGCAAAACACGGGAAAACTTGCTGCTTGTCAAAGTGAATACCTGGGAAAGAATTTATTATGCTTCAGATAAACAACACCCTTATTGCTCGAGGTCTGTATTGTAATGGAGGAAAAGCTGTCGTCATATTATGGATGTAGCTTTAATAATGGTTGCATTCAGCTAGAATGGTGTCAGTGTTGTTATTGGACAATGCGTGCACTGAGCATTTGAATTACACTAGATGGTCACAGAGATGGCTGGGCTACCTTTGGTTGAGTGAGTGCTGAAGATGCACTAGATGATGCTGGCTTGTAATATAGCCACTTACTAAGTACAGTCAAAGGAACAAAGCAGCAACTGCCATTGTTAATTGTTTCAGAATATACCAGAGTGTTCATAGCTGCCACTGCAAAGAATCATGCAATGAAAAAACAGGCCAATCACGTCTGTGCCCGCAAGTGCATATCCAAAGACATTTTAAACGTTTGTGAGGTTACCTGCCTCAATCACCCTCCTCGACAACGCATTCCAGATTCATACCATCCTCTCAGTTCGAAAATGCACAAATTCCACATTCCACAAATCCTCTCTCAATCCCCTGATGTTCACTTTAAAAGTCTGTCCCTTTGTTTTTGATCCTTTGACTAAGGAAAACAGCTGCTGTCTGTTCATCCTCTCCATACCCCTTATGTTCTTGTACAGCTGTACTATATTCCCTCCTCAAGCTTCCCTGCTGCAAAGAAAAAACGAGCAAATTTATCCCTCCTCTTTCATACTCACTTTTGAGTACTCACTTGTCTTGTTACTTCTGAATTGCATCTTCCCAAATTATCGGTGTTAAATTCAATCAGACCATTGATCTAGCTATCTGAATAATCTGTTTCTATCCTCCTGTAGCCTAACAATTTCCTCCTGACTGTGATCCACCCCGCCCATCTTTGTGTCATGCACAACATTGTCATCATTCCACTGCTCCCCACCTTCCACATTCTCACAACTGTTATTTCTGAATATGGCAAATAAACCGTGATTTCCTTCCTGTTCTCCAGATGTTATTCAGACGATGATTTGACAATTCCAGTCTCTTGCTTTTCCTATTTTGGTGAATTTATGAGTGATGTAGTTAACACATTTTATGAGGGATCCACAAACAGCATTTTCGACACAGAGTTGAATTCACCTTTTACACTCTGCCCCTCTGCATGTTTTGTTTATAAACATTGTAAATAATTTAGGATAAATTAGGGTTTGGCATCTTGCGGTGGAACATTAGCATTTTACGTGGCACTGTTCTATGTAACATTCCCTGCAACAGCCAGAGCTGAAGAAATTTTTCATCTGCAGGATGGACATGCACTCATTCATTGTTTGTTTTAATCAGCGAGTGTGATGAGAATAAATATTAAAATAAATTCTATATTATGGGCAAACTGCAGAAGATTAAATCATATTCTCATATCCACCTTGAATTGGAAGCAAATATATACTGTAAAAAAATTAAAAACATTGAAACACCACATAGGGGAGAAAGAAACATGTCGTCTGCACTTGATGGAGATTTAGAAATATATGTACAACCTGAACAAAAATCAAGTGAGAGAAGAGAAAGTACAAGAAATCCTTTCTTAATTTAGAATGGAATCCAGATCCTGATTTTCTTGTACAGAGATGTTTTCTCATCCAATCTCACTACCGCAAAAACAAGCTTTTCCCTGTCACTAAAATCTGCCTTTCTTCCTCCTCCGTCCTACTCTTTTCTTACACTCCTACTTCCCTTGCACTACCCCCCTGCAGCTATATACCCTTCCACTGATGATCTCCCTTCACACTTTTCTTCTGCCACTCCCCTGTAAGTTACACCAATTCCCCAGTTCCTCCCACTTTCTCTGGCCATCCCTTCCCCTTTTTGCTTTCCAACTGGGATGCTAGGAGCCGCTGGCTTCTGGGCTGCTATATGATCATCAGTCAATGATGAGATTGAGATGATCAATGTCCAATAGGAACAGACAATAGTGTGTTTCTGTCACTGACTGATCCATCGTGAACAGGGTGGTTTTATTCCTCATGGTACAGAATGGAGTGTCTTTCTGTCTCTCTGTCACAGCGCTTAACCAAACAGCCTCATCACAAATAGAACAAACCTCTCCTCAGAATCAGAAATCCATGCATCAGTTTTACTTTAAACATTGTGAGTAGAGTGAGCACATTGTTCAAACAGGCTGTGTACTGGCCTTTTGTTCTTTATTCATTTAACTGATCTTCCAATGTCAGTTGAGGTGAGATCAGACTAACTTGCGTTGTATTAAAGTAGTATTTGACTCATGTGACATCAGGGATCCTAGGTAAACTGTGGTCAATGAGAATCGCAGGAAATTCTGTGCTGGTAATTTCCTCACTAAACAATGACACTTTCCCCAGAGCTATTGGGATTGACAAATAAACTCTGCCCTTGCTAGTGCCTTCCAAAACCATGGATAAATTTTTCTTGTTAATAACATCAAGACATATTGTATTTTCACAGTTTGGTCTAACGTCTCTGAAAATTAGAACCTTGCTGCTTGAGTGTCACTCCAGTGAAATCAGGACGTTACAATAAGGTTACATTCCCAATTATTTTCAATCAGTTACTTTCTGAGGTCTGATCGTGTGATATCAGTACCACTGAGATCAACGTTTTCTCTGTCCAGCAGAATCGCATTATATTGTCTCAAAGCTGCGCCACTCCACAATTCTAATTTATTCACCGGCTCATTCGTCGTGCTAAACAGATGTACTGGGCACACAATTTGCAACAAGGTAGAGATGTCCTTGACCCTCTGGAACCTTCCTCCCCTCCCATACCTGCCCACTGACTCCATGCCCTCCCCCAACTCCACCTCCTGTCGTTGATTCACTATCCCTCCTTAACCTCCACTCTCTGACGCTGAATGGTCTGTACTAATCAAATGTCTGAACTTTACCTCTTTGTGCCCCCACTTTAATGAATTTTAGGCATGATATTTAGTTGAGTTCTTCCACTGTCTTCGCCTCAGAGCCCATTTCTTTCGGCAAGATTCCTCTCCCTGTCTCATATACACTCTCCCTCCACCTTGACCCCTCCCTCTGGCCTTCACCTGAACTAAATCGGTTCATTGAGAAATCTCAACATGACATTGGTTGTCTTAATTTCTCTGCACTCCCCTCACCAAATCCATACTTTCAATGTCCGAACAGCCTACACTCCATGTACTTAAGTCCAACCCTGACTGTGTTATTCAGCCTGTTCCGAACAGGGTCGTGCTGCTATCGTCTGGTGGACTGACCTCGACATTGCAAAGGTTGAACGCCCACTCTCAGGTACCTCCTCTAATCTCCCCCTGGACCATGACCCTACCATGGCACATCAGGCCATTGTATCAACTACAATAACTGACCACATTTCATCTGGAGGTTTATGCCCCACTCGCCCCCACCCCCCCCCCCCCCAAATGCCCTCGAGCTGATGGTCCTCTGATAGCAGAGCTCACTTCTGTCTCCTCTCAAAAATTCACAAACAGAACTGCCCGGGCAGACCCATTGCTTCAGCCTGGTCCTGCCACACAGATGAAGTGCATGGATAAACACTTGGGCCCCAGTTATGCCTGTTTCTTCTTGGGGACGTTGACCATTCGCTGATCCAGTTCTACTCCAGCACCCATCCACAAACCTTTGTCCGATACACAGATGATATCATCGCTGCTGCATCTCTCTCTTGTCCAGAATTGGAAAAGTTCACCAATTTCGCTTGGAATTTGAAACTCTCCATCACTTTCACCTGGCCGATCTCTGGCTCCTTACTTCCTTTCCTCAACATTTTTGCTTCCATTTCTGGGGATAGACAAGCCACTGATATCCAGTATTATCCCACCGACTCCCACAGCTTCCTGGAGTATACATCCTCACACCTGGTTTCCTGCATAGACTCAATTCCATTCCCCCACTTCCTCCGACTACACTGCATTGCTTCTGCTGATCCTAAATTCAATAAGGAAGTCTTTGAAATGTCCACCTTGTTCCTCCATCAAGGGATTACCCATCATTGTTGTCAATAGGGTCCTCAACCGTGTCTGACCCATCTCCTGCACTTCTAGCCTACCCCTCCCCTTCCCTCTAGCAACGGATTTTACTTTGCCCTTACCTACTATCCCAGCCGCATTCACATGCAGAGGATCATCAGCCCACATTTCTCCCACCTCCAGCGAGATGTCCCCATCTGCACATATTCACCTCTCCTCCCCTGTCCACCTTCTAGAGGGATTATTCCCTCCAGGACACACTGGTCTACTCTTTATTTACTCCCACTCCAGGTCCACTTCACTTTCCCCTGCCGGAGGTGTCACACATTCCCATTTTCCTCCCTCTTCATCAGTATCAAAGGGCACAACTATACCTTCCAGGTGAAGCAGCACCTTACCAACAATTCCCATAATGCGGTCTACTACATGCGTTGTTCACAATGTGGTCTCCTCCAAATAGGGAAGGATAGACTGGGTGACCGCTTCACAGAACATCCAAGTTGGACCACTGCAAATGACTCTGAGTTTTCAGTTGCCTGCCAGTTTAACAGCCCATCCTATTCCTTGACCAATATCTCTGTGTCAGGCTTGCTGCAGTGTTCCAGGCAAATTCAGCGCAAGCTGAAAGAACTACACCTCATTTTCCATGTGCGGACTCTGCAGCCCTTTAGATTCAAAATCAAGTCCAATAATTTTCTGGCCTGAACTCCCCAATGTCCTAGCCACCTACCCATACACCAGGCCGAGTTGTCACATAGCCTTCCATTTCTCACACCCTATTATTAGCTGCTAACAGTCTCCATTAAGAGCTATCCAGTCTCTTCTGCATATTATTGAACATTTTCCGTGTTACCGTCAGTTCTGAGGAAGGGGCACTGGAATGAAACGTTAACTCTGATTTCTTTGCACAGATGATGCCAGACCTGCTGAGCGATTACAGCACCTTCTGTTTTGTTTCAACATTGTCATGGCAAGGTCTCACAATGCAATACGTCATCGATATTTAGAGCCTGTCAAATATAGGAACTTTGTAATTTCTCATTTAAAATCAATAACAAATTACTCGAGATTCAACTAAGATAACAGCTTTGCTGCTATCATTCAGATCAGACACTTTGTCACAGTTCAGAAAGAAGAAAGAAATCAAAAGAGCTGGAGCGAAACTCAGTCGATCTGGCAACATCTGAGCAGAGATGCAAAAAAAATTCCCTTTGATTCTAATAGGACTTTTCAGAACAGTGTCACATCATATTACATATGTTAATTCTGTTGCTCTCGGCAGACACTCCTCACCTTTTTCGTTTCTCCAGCATTTTCTTTTTGCATTTCATGTTTCCATTATTTTTATTTTTCCATGTTTCTTGACATGTCTACATATTGACCTTGGTAATATTTGGAACAATGTGGTCCTTTCATGTTTCTATTGCAGTTGGTGTGTCTGTGACACCTGAATTACAGCCGAAATCTGTTTCTTTTTTAAGATTAGAAAGTAAAAAAAATCTGAACATGTTGTAAATCTTAGGAAATCTATTTTTTTTGAAAATACATTTTAGAGACAGCTGAACTTCATGAATTAATAGGGATAGGTTTTTGATGATGGAACACTATGTGTCCTTCATTGAACTAGCTTGTCTCCCCAATCTCCAAAAGCTTTCAATGCATAACATTGAATTATTACAGCAAAGGTGGTGAAAACTCAGCCCATTGTCTCTTCCAGTTTTGGAATTAGCGATATTTCGACTATCATTCTCCTGAATTGTCCCCATAGCCTTGTACATTTTGTTATTAGCATCTGCTTTTAATTGTAAGCATTCTGCCTGATATGAACAACATGATCAATCTCAATCAAAAACAGACGTTGGAGGGAAAGCTCAGCAGGTCTGGCTGTATCTGTGAAGAGACATCAAAGTCAATGCTTCAGATTCGGTGACACTAGTAAATCTGTATTCCCAATGATTAAATGGTGTGTATATAAAATATAGTTCACTTTATCACATTTAAAATTATCCTGTTCAGTTCACATTGTCATTCAGCATTGCATCTCCCAAACGTTGGCTCTTTCCTTGTTGTGAACTATATTTAATTCTATCTGACGTTAAGAGAATTAATAACTGGGGAATATCATTGTACTCCCCATGCAGTCTCCACAGCCACTACCCCCATTCCGCCCTATCTACTAGCTAAACCTGACTCATTAATTCATAAGTCTTAATGAATAATTTCACTTTTGATTTCGGACTGAGGGATAAAAAAGTGAAAAATTATTGCTTTACAGCAAATGAAACTGCATTAAAATGTTTATCAATTTGTATAAATTAATTACTGAAACATATTCTATATGGAAAGTCCAAAGTTTCATTATTAGAGCAGTGAGAGGACCATTCAGAGAAGTCCAATCTTCCTGTCTATGTTCAGGGTAATTTTGCCCAGTGACTGTCGGCTGGGGTTTGGTCCCGTGAAGGAGAGATCAGCATAGTAACAACATCCTGATTGTGTTTCTTTTTATTTAGTGGAGGGGCAGGGATTCGGGGTACGATGGTGACAGCATTGCAAGCGTACAACAGGGCAGAGTCATCTAGCCTGCGATAAGAAAACGTCCATCATTCTCTCTCACAACTGACTTCACTAGAGGAATTGGCGATGGGAGATGCGACCAATAGCCAGCGATGACAGCATGAAGTCCAGTCCAGTCCAGTTATATTGTGAACTGAATGTGCTGTCTTGAAAGCTAGAGCTGTTTGCTCAGTGACTGTGATTGATGTCCGTCTCCATGCATTGTCACTGTGTCCTATTGGTGAGGGGCTTCACTCAGTGCGCTATCCCAGCCTAGGAGCCGATGCATCAGCTCCAACAGTAACAGAGATCAGCAGCTGTACAGACGTGGAGAGGATAGGTCTGAATCTGCGAATAATGGACTGGATAATTACACAAATGGAGAGGAGGCTTTCCTTGGGTCTTTTCAACATTTCCCTCTGCTGTAAATTTCTACCTTATCGGATATTAGTGGTGCTGATTGGGCGGGGTGGAGAGTGTGTGACTAACCTATGGTGGAGGAGCGACACTCTGAAATCTAGTGTGCTTCCAATTAAATCTGTTGGACTATAACCTGGTGTTGTGTGATTTTTAACTTTGTACACCCCGGTCCAACACCAGCATCTCCAAATCATAACCTATTCTCGCTATTGTTGGAGTTCTCTACCTCTGTCCATTCATTAATCCCATAAACAAGTTTGAACTTCATTGCAATTTCTGTTATCTATATTTGCCCATGAAAGAAACTTTTATCTTCAATTTCAATTGCAGTTTCCATGCATCTGAATTGCAGACCACTCCCTTACAAACATCTGAGAACAAAACTGTGCACAAACTCGAGATCCCTTTTTGCCCTGAACTGATTTATGTATCTTGTTCTCTCTGTCACGAACCCTGTCCACTACCAGCTCATAATATCCCCAGTCTCCATCTCTGCGTCAGTGCTGAACAAACCATTGTCTGCACGTTGATAAAATTCAGGCTTTACATTTCAAGCTCTCTTCTGGCCACTTTTCCAGTTACAAGAATTTCAATCACAAAATTGTTCTTGTCTCGGACGTTACTTCATGATTAGGACAATGTATCAGAGTAGGAATGTCGCTGGATGTGATTCAGGCGCAAAGCTTATTAAACGAAAGACTTTGTTTCAAGCGATTTGTTTCAAGTCTTACCACAGCTGATGGCAGAATTTAAATAAAAATGATAAGATTTGGAATAAAAGTGAATTTCACGAAAAACAACTATAAAACCCACATTTTGTCTGAAAATTTTCCTGTTCCACTGACGACCGTCGGTAAAGAAATCTAACGTTACTACCCGTTCTGGGTTAAGTGTGACTTCAGACCCATATCAATGTGCTTGACTTCATATTGGCTTGAGGAATGGCGTCAGAGTCAGGGCAATTAGTGATGATTAACAAATGCTGCCCTTGGCAGAGATGCCGACATCCCTCGGAATAACACATTTGAAGGTAAAACCAAATAAAGAAAGATGCTGGAGATCTGAAATTGCATAAATAATGCAAAGAAAAGATCAGAAAGTGCTGGGAAGCTTTTCTGAACTGAAAGCAGCTGGAAAATAGTGTGAACAATGCTGGTGACAGGGAAGTCTGCTTTGAAGGGCAGGAGGAGTGAGTTGAATCGATAGAGAAAGAGAGAGATAGAAGACAAATAGCAAACAAAGGGAATGATGATCAGCTGGGATGGAAATAAAATGTGAGATCCACCTCATTTATTTTTAACTTTTCCCATCTTCCTGAATATCACGCCCATGCTGCTACACGTATCCCCCGCTTTTCAAAAATTCGCTTTTTTCCACTTCCCTTTCCAGAAAACCTCCATTACGTCCTGTTTTCACTAACCAAAAGAAATCCGAAGAGGATTTTCACTTTTAACAAGAAAAGTAAATTTTTCACCCGTAAATTAATGCTACTTCACTTTATGCCTTTTCAGCTTATGAAAGGCTTTGTAGGAACACTCTACTTTCAGATACCGAGGGCAATCTCTATCTATCTAAGATCATGTTTAAAGTGATTTGATCCGACCTGTCTGTGTTCCCTGAGTGTCGTCATGTTCTTATATTTATTAATGGGATATAGGTATCGCTGGGTGGGCCAGTATTAGTTCACTTTGTTGATTGCCCTTGAGAAGACCTTGAGCCTCACAGGGCACTTACACAGAGTGAGGCGGACAAGGTGACAGCAACACAGGAGCAGTGCGATTCAAGATCGAATTTAGCAAGATTAATATTATTTGAAAAATTAGAGATGTCAATTCGTTAGTCTAATTACGGTAGGGAAGAAGGTGTTCCTGAGCATGCTGGTCCATGTTTTCAAGTCTCTGTATCCCCTCGCTTTTGGAAGAGGTTGTAGGACATCATTACCATTTTGGGAGAGATATTTGATGTTGCCAGCCTTTCACTGACAACGAGAAGCATAAATGGATGGAAGGTTGTCCTCCATGATAGTCTGGGCTGTGCATAAATCCGTCTGTAGTTTCTTATGGTCCTGGGAAGAGCTGTTACCGTCACACTATTATGCACATGAATAGAATGCTTTCCGTTGCCAGTATGCAGAGCACTGGGAGAAGGCAGTTCCAAAATATTTAGATGTAACAATTGACCGTTAAATGGATATCTACATTCTGATTGCTGTTTTGACAACAATTGAAATTTAACCAATAAATTTAAATTATGTCTAAGATACCAAATTGAGTTTATTGTATTGCCAACATCCAACCAAAGAGCCATCACATGCTTCAAAAGAATAGAGAAGCCATCACCATGACAATGAGGGAGAAAGAGACGGACGCATATAAGGAGAGAGAGAGAAAACACAGCGAGGAAAACAGAAGGACAGTCAGTAAAACAGAGAAAGGAAACAAAACAAGAAACAAACAGTCACAATAACAGGAGGAAGGGGAGATAGTAAGTTCTGGGAAAGAAGCAGAAGACAGAGAAAAGGAAAACACGGAAACAGACAGTGTGAGAGAAATAGTGAGATACAAAGCACACAGGGAGTGGGGATGGGGTCACAGTGAGCTGGGGGTGGGGATCAGAGACAGCTGGGAGTGAGCACTGGAGGAACTGGGGGAAAGGAGGTGAGGATTTACTTTGACCTGTACCAAGATATACAGGCAAAGCATAGTAAACAATGATGTACAGAACAATGGCTATAAAATGTGTTTTAGAGCCATGCAGGTTATGCTGCACAGGGGGTGGGCGAGGCGAGATCAACAGGAACAAGATCAGCATTATCTGAGATTAGAGAGTACACTCATCAGTCTAATAACAGTCAAGAAGAAACTGTTCGTGAACCAGCTACTCAGTGTTTTCAAGCTTCTGTACCTTTTAGCCTGATGGAAGCGGTTATAGGAGAATATTACTGGGGTTCTGATGGGTCATTGATAATGTTATAACAAAGAACATTCCAGCACAGTAACAGGCCATTTGATGGTCCAAGCCTGCGCCAATCCAAATCCTTTACCTAAGCCTGTCGCCAATTTTCTAAGAATCTGTATCTCTTTGTTCCCTGCCCATTCATGTAAGTTTCCAGAAACATCTTAAAATAAACCACTTGTCACAGTTCTCCATTTTGAGAAACTCCCTCCCCTTACTATTCTCTGCCTCCTGTTGCCCAGCCAGTTCTTTATTCATCAGCTCGCGCACCATGTGACTTCACTTTCGACATATCCCGACCATGGGGAAACATACCAAACGCCTTCCTGAAGTCCACGTACATGACATCTACAGACCCTCCCTCATCAATAAACTTTGTCACTTCCTCAAAGAATTCCATTCATTTGGTAAGACATGACCTCTCTGCACAAAACCATATTGCCTATCACTGGTAAGACTATTTTCATTCAAATAAGAATTATTCCAATCTCTGGACCCTGTCTTTGTGGAGTTTTTTTACAATCTCCCCGTGTCTGCATTGGGAGAATTAACTCTTTTCTCTCTCCATGGTATGTTTCTATGTTTGTTTCAGGCTTCTGCCATCTGCAGTATATTTACTTGTATTTGATGGAGAATTGCTGCAAATATGATGGGTTTGTTGTAAAAGTGGCATTGGTGCTCGGGCTCCCCGAGTACAGGGGAATCTTGCCCAGCTACTTATGTGAGTGCATGTCTCTGATTACCTGCTCTGTCACTCTCAATCCCTGAGTCCATCCGTCACTGCATGCAGCCTTTCATCGAGCCACACCAGGATTCCCCACACCCCATCACCTGGCACTGGATGCTCCCTACGCAAGGAGCGCACAAATAGTAAGTTCTGGGCACTTTCTGACCCACCAGGGATGCGGGGCAAAGACTCTGCTATTAAAAGGAACAGAATAGCTAAAATCCAATTGCACAACAATGCAAACAGGCTGAATGGCAGCCATCTGTTCTGACATTTTCTGGTCTTTTGGACTAATTCTGTTTATCCTCGTCCATCTACAAATAGATGCTCCATATGTATACCTTGTCATACAGTTTTGGTGAAGGTGATAGATATCAGATTCTATGATCATTGCGACAGATTGATTGGGCTCCACTTTCCTGGTTAATGAGATCACATTAAGTTTTTATTGTCTAGTCTATCCATTTCAAAGTGAAGATCTTGCCAGAGTTGTGCTGAAAGGATTTTTGAATATTGGAGAGACGAGATTATGCCACGTGCCAGTGAGGTTAGGAATAGGAAGGCAGTACAGTTAAAAACGTGGCCAAAGAGCTGGTAGGATAGGCAGCAATTCCAATATGTGGATCATTTGGATTCCCGGGTTGGTAAGATATACACAAGAAGGACGGGATGCATCGGAACTGGCAGCAATCTCCGATATGTGGTCATTGGGATTCCTGGGTCAGTATGAAATACACAAGAAGGACGGGATGGACGTGAACCGGCAGCAATCTCCTGGCAGGCAGGTTTGTTATTGTCACTCAGGAGGGTTTAAACCAGTGTGGTAGTGGTGGGGGAGGGAGGGTGGAGCCAGAGCAGAACATCCACAAGCACAGTGACTGAAGAGCAGTTGGAGACCAATCCCAGTACAGCTAAGACCAACAACAAACTGGCAGAGGGGAGTGAACACAATGGGGCTGGCAGTCTGAAGTGTGCTGATTTTAATGTGAGCAGTGTGACAGGCAAGACAGATGAGCTTGGAGCTTGGAGTTTGAATGAGTGTATATAACTATGATAAAAATATTACAGAGATTTGGTTGAGAGAGGGATCAGAAAACAGTTAATGCAATAGGTGCAGACAGAGTTGAAGAATGTGCATTGAGAGTCTGGAGACTGTTGTTTGAAGCATAATAATTATCCAGTAGTTTATTGGAATTGGGCAGTGTGTGATGCAATGTACAGATAGAAGGGACGAGGGAGGAAACAGAAATTGTCTGTTTGCAATATGTTCTGCTTTACTGACAGTCTTTTCTAATCTCCTATTACCAGAGAATAGACGAGGAGAATTTACATCAGGGAAACTCAAACCAAATATCAGGTCAGGATCTGATGGAGTTGGGCTGAAGTGTTTTCATTTCAATGGAAGAATTATTATGGTTAAGACCGATGAAGTGACAGCCTGAATCCGTGCATGGGACTATGATGTTGCAGCTTTACAGAGACTTGGTTGAGAGAGGGAAAGGACTGGCCGTTCAACATTCCAGGGTTTCATTGTTTTATGCGAGATGGAGAGGAAGGTAAAAGAGGTGGACGAGGTGTTTTACTAATAAGGGAGAATGCTACATCTGTACTTCAAGAGGACATACAGGAGGGATCATCCACTGCAGCAATATGGGTAAAGCTCAAAAATTAGATGGCTGCAAGCATTGAGTTACTATAATCCCTCCAACAACCACGGAGGGATTGAGGAACAGATATGTACGTCGATTAAGGAAAGGTGTATTAAAAACAGAGTGGTCATAGTGAGTGACTTTAATATCTCCAGTAATGACTAGGAGTCCCTTGGAGCAAGAGGCTTAGATGGGGCAGAATTTATTAACTGGCACAGTATGTTGATAGACTAACGAGAGGAAGAGCCATACTGGACCTCATATTGGCTAATGAGCCTGGCCAGGTGACTGACCTTTCAGTGGGACATAATTTTAGAAAGAGTCTATGACCTCTTACACATCCTTGAAATACCCGAGACTCATTCTCTAATGAAAAGTGTAAGTGTTTTGGAGGTGGTTCAAAGGAGGTTTACTAGACTGATAGCTGAAATGACTGAGTTGTCTCATGGATAATGTGTGGAAAGGCTGTTCTTACAAACAGTTTTACTGCAAATTGAACCCAAACTCTGGGTCAGATATGTGGATAACACCTTTGTAATTATTAAAAACACAGAAATAGAGTACACACACCGAATCATCAACGCCACACTCACAGGAATCCGATTCACTAGAGAGGAAGAAAAGGACAAACAACTCACATTCCGAGACGTGATGGAATAGAGAACACCGAACGGAGAATTCACCACAAAGGTATACAGGAAAGCCACACACACAGACCAAGTCCTGAACTACGAAAGCAACCACCCCAACAGACACAAAAGAAGTTGCATCAAGACATTATTCAAAAGGGCCACAACACACTGCAGTACACCAGAACTGCAAAAAGAGGAAGAAGAACACCTATGCAATGTATTCGCCAAAACGGATACCCGCACAATTTCATCAATGCCGACGGAATGATCACAGAAGCACTTCCCAGGAGGCTCCCAAGCACTGAGGATGTCACCTAGACAGGGGACGAAACATCTGCAACACAAATTCCCAGCTCGGCGAACAGAACCACAACAACGAGCACCCGAGCTACAAATCTTCTCACAAACATTAAACACATTTTATTACTGAGGAAGAAAGGACATGTTCCGATTGGACTTTCTTCGTCTGTGTCCGCGTGAATCCTAACCAAGGAGGTAGACAGAGCTTTAAACTGATTACGAGTGTGTGTGTGTGCGTGGGGTGGGGGTTCGTTTATAGGGTTTACTTAGAAAAGAGCATGAAAGAGTACAGAGCTCAGGAGAGGTTATTAAAATCACCAGCATAGACGCAAATAGGACAGAGGGTATGGAAAGAGTAAGCAATCAAACTTCAATCACACTGGAAAAACAAATGGCAATGAGAAGAGGGACCGTTAATACAAGATTGAAGGGTTATATCTGAATGCGTGCAGTATAAGGAATAGGGTAAATGAGCTTGTGGCATAGACTGAAATTGGTAGGTATGATGTGATGGGCATCACAGAGAAGTGGCTGCAAGGGGATCAGGATATGCAAGGACATATACCCAATGGAAAAGACAGAGGGAGTGGGTTTACATTATTAATAAGAAATGAAATTAAATCAACAATAAGAAAGGAAGTAAGGTCAGATGGTGTGGAATCTGCATGGTAGAATGGAGGAACCACAAAGGTATGACAACCACAGTTGGAGACTTGCACAGGCCTCCAAAGAGTAGTCAGGAGCTGGGGCACAAGACACACCAGGAGATAGAAAAGATCTGTAGGAAAGGCAAAGTTACAGTGATCATGGGGGATTTCAATATGCAAGTGCAATGGGAAACCAGGTTGGTAGTGAATCGCAAGAAAAGGAATTTGAAGAATGTCTATGGGATGGCTTTTTGGAGCATCATGTGGTGGAGCCCGGTCGGGAATAGATGACACTAGGTTTAATGACGCAGGCTAGACAAGGGAGCTTAAGGTGAAGGAAAACTTCAGAAGCAGTAATCAGAACATGGTAGAATCTATTCTGCAATTTGAGAGAGAAGATAGAATCAGAGTTAACAGTATTTCATCTGAATAAAGGCAACTGGAGAGGCATAAGGGAGAAGCTGGGTAGAATTGACCGGGGAGAATGTGAGGACTGCAGATGCTGGAGATCAGAGCTGAAAATGTGTTGCTGGAAAAGCGCATCAGGTCAGGCAGCATCCAAGGAGCAGGAGAATCGACGTTTCGGCCATGAGCCCTTCTTCATGATTGAGGAAAGTGTGTCCAGCAGTGTCAGATAAAAGGTAGGGAGGAGGGACTTGGGGGAGGGGCGTTGGAAATGCGATAGGTGGAAGGAGGTCAAGGTGAGGGTGATAGGCCGGAGTGAGGGTGGGGGTGGAGTGGTGAGGAAGAAGATTGCAGATTAGGAAGGTGGTGCTGAGTTTGAGGGATTTGACTGAGACAAGTTGGTGGGAGGGGAAATGAGGAAACTGGAGAAATCGGAGTTCATCCCTTGTGGTTAGAGGGTTCCTAGGCAGAAGATGAGGCGCTCTTTCTCCAACCGTCGTGTTGCTATGGTCTGGCGATGGAAAAGTCCAATGACCTGCATGTCCTTGGTGGAGTGGGAGGAGGAGTTGAAGTGTTGAGCCACGGTGTGGTTGGGTTGGTTGGTCTGGGTTTCCCACAGGTGTTCTCTGAAACGTTCTGCAAGTAGCCGGCCAGTCTCCACAATATAGAGAAGGCCACATTGGGTGCAGCGGATGCAATAAATGATGTGTGTGGAAGTGCAGGTGAATTTGTGGCGGATATGGAAGTATCCCTTGGGGCCTTGGAAGGAAGTAAGGGGGGAGTAGTGGGTGCAAGTTTTGCATTTCTTGGGGTTGCAGGGGAGGGTGTCGGGAGTGGAGGTTGGGTTGGTGGGGGATGTGGATCTGATGAGGGAGTCGCGGAGGGAGTGGTCTTTTCGGAACGCTGATAGGGGAGGGGAGGGAAATATATCCCTGATGGTGGGGTCCGTTTGGAGGTGGCTGAAATGACGACAGATGATACGATGTATATGGAGGTTGGTAGGGTGGGAGGTGAGGACAAGTGGGGTTCTGTCCTGGTGGCGATTGGAGGGGCGGGGCTCAAGGGCGGAGGAGCGAGAAGTGGAGGAGATGTGGTGGAGGGCATCGTCGATCACGACTGGGGGGAAATTCTGGTCTTTGAAGAAGGAGGCCATCTGTGTGGTACGGTATTGGAACTGGTCCTCCTGGGAGCAGATGCAGCGGAGAGGAAGGAATTGGGAATATGGGATGGCGTTTTTACAGGGGGCAGGGTGGGAGGAGGTGTAGTCTAGGTAGCTGTGGGAGTCGGTTGGTTTATAGTAAATGTCCGCGTTGATTCAATCGCCTGAGATAGAAATGGAAAGGTCTAGGAAGGGGAGGGAGGAGTTTGAGACGGTCCAGGTGAATTTGAGGTCGGTGTGGAAGGTGTTGTTAAAGTGGATGAATTGTTCAACCTCCTCGTGGGAGCACGAGGCAGCATGGATACAGTCATCGATGTAGCAGAGGAAAAGGTGGGGAATGGTGCCAGTGTAGCTGCGGAAGATGGACTGTTCCACATATCCTACGAAGAGGCAGGCATAGCTGGGGCCCATGCGGGTACCCATGGCTGCTCCTTTGGTTTGGAAGAAGTGGGAGGTTTGGAAAGAGAAGTTGTTCAGAATGAGGACCAGTTCAGTCAGTCGAAAGAGGTTGTCAGTGGAAGGGTACTGGTTGGTTCAGCGGGAAAGGAAGAAGCGGAGGGCTTTGAGTCCTTCGTGATTGTGAATTGACCTGGACATGCGTTTAGCAGGAAAGACAGGGGAACAGCAATGGCTGGATATTCCACGATAATTTAAATGACACTGCAGAGATTCATGCTGAGTAATCGAGGCATGGTACAGGGGGGATGAGGCAACCAGGGCTGACAAGGGAAGTCAGGGATTGCATAGAAGCAAAAAGCAAGCAGATTGAAGGGCAGTGCGGAACTGGAGAACTGGGGCCAACAGAAGGCATGAAAAAATAAATAAGAAGGGAGAAGATTAAGTATGGGGGTAAGCTAACCAGTAATATAAAGGAAACTGTAAGAGATTCTTTAGATATATAAAGTGCAAAAGAGACATAAATGTGAATATGGACCACTGGGAAATGATGGTGGAGAGACAGTAGTGGGAATCAAAGAAATGGCTGAGGAATTTTGCATCAGTCTTCACGGTGGCATACACGAGTAATTTCCCAAGGTTTGAAGAGAGTGAGAGGGCAGTCCTAAATACAGTGGCCATTACCAAGAAGAACATGTTAGAAAACAGAATGGCCTGAATGTGGATAACTCACCTGGACCAGATGGATTACACCCCAGCCTTGTAAGGGAGATCGCTGAAGAGTAAATGCAAGTGTAAGTGGTAATCTTTCAGGAATGACTAAAATCAGGAAAGGGCCAAGTGGCTGTATAATTGCTAACATGACACCCGGTTTAATAAGGGAGTTAGGCAGAAGATGGAAAACTGCAGACTGATTAGCCTAACCTTGGTTGTGGGTAACATCATGGAATTCATCGTGAAGAATGGGATTTCTGAATGTTTGAAGGCCTTTGGTAAAATAGGACAGAGACAGCATGGTTTCATCAAGGGGAGGTCGTGCCTGACAAACCAGCTAGAATACATTGAGGGCGTAATGTGCAGATTTGATCAAGGAGAACCGATAGATGTCATCCATCTGCACCTCAAGAATCCTTTGACAAGGTGCCATGCATGAGACTATTGAGAAAGATATGGGTCCATGGTGTTAGAGGCACGGTGGAAGTTGAAGTTTGGCTGTCTGAAAGAAAGCGGAGAGTGTGGATTAAAGTGTCCTTCTCAGGATGGCAGCCAGTGACAAGTGGTGTTCCACAAGACTGAGTTTTGGGACCACAACTTTTCACTTTGTGCATTCATTATCGATATGACGGAACTGAGGGCATTTGGGCTAAGCTTTCAAACAGTGCAAAGATAGATAGAGGGACAGGTAGCATTGAAGAGGAGGTTCAGCTGCAGGAGGGTGCTCTAGCGCATCTCCTCACCTGCCCAAAACTCCGCCCTTGGACTCCACTCTTCCAACGACAACCAGTTAGAACCTCTCTGGTGCTGGTCTTCCATCCCACCAACCTCAGGATACAATGCATCATCCTCCACCATTTCTGCCACCAACAGTCAGACTCCACCACCAGAGATATACGTCCCTCCCTACCCCTATCATCATACTGCTGAGACCATTCCCTCACAGCTCCCTCGTCATGTCCACGCAACCCCAACAAGCCACCTTCCACTCCCGACACTTTCCCTTTGCCACTACAACAGGTATGAAACCTGTGCCAACACCTCCCTCCTCACCTCCACCCAAGGCCCCAAACGATCCTTCCACATCAGGCAGATAACATCCTGTGCATCCAAACACCTCTTCTATTCTGTCCATTGCTCCTGGTCTCCACTACATTGGCGAGACAGGACGTCAACTTGCAGAACGGTTTAGGGAACACTCTCGGACACACATACCCAACAACCCACTGCCCTGTGGCTGAATACTTCAACTCCCCCTCCGACTCCGCCAAGGCTTTGCAGGATTGTGACCTCATCCACAGCCAAATTCTAGCTACCTGACGTGTGAAGGAAGAACGCATCATCTTCTGTCTTTGGACCCTCCAAACACACGGTATCAAGGACAATTTTACCAGTTTCCTCATTTCCCCTCCCTCCACCTTATGCCAGATCAAACCCTCCAACTCAGAACCGCCATCTTGAACTGTCCTACCTGTCCTCTTCCTTCCCATCTATCCACTCCACCTTCCACTCAGACCTATCACTTCCACCACCCACCTTCATCTCGCTGTCGCCTTCCAAGCTACCTTCCTCCCAGCACCAGCCCCTCTCATTTTTCTCTCTGGCTCCTTCCGCCCACCCCACATTCCTGATGAAGGTTTTATGCCTGAAACGTCGAATCTCCTGCTCCTCGGATGCTGCCTGACAGACTTTACTTTTCTATAACCACACTTTTTGACTCTGATCTCCATCATCTACGGTCCTCACTTTCACCTGCTGAAGGATTTTTACAGGTTTAGAGAGTGAGCAAAGAAGTGGCAGATGTAGTACAACGTTGAAAAGTGTGGAAAAGCATTTTACCAGGATGAATAGAGGCATGGACTATTTTATAAATCGCAAGCACATTCAGAAATCTGAAGTGCAAAAAGACTCGGGCGTTCTCATCCAGGCGTCTTGAAAGGTAAAGTTGCATGTTGTCAGTAGTTAGGAAGGCAAATACAATGATGGCATTTATTTCAAGAAGGCTTCAATATAAAAGCAGGGATGTACTTCTAAGGCTCTACAATGCTTTGGTCAGGCTACATTCGGATTATTGTGCGCAGTTTTGGGTCCCATATCTCAGGAAGTATGTGCTGGTCTTGGAGCGTTTTCAGACGAGATCCACGAGAATGGTGACAGGAATGAAAAGCTTAACATATGAAGAATATTTGAGGGCTCTGGGTCTGTATTTGATAGAGTTCAGAAAGATGTTAGGAGGTCTAATTGAAACGTACAGAATACTAAATGTCCTGGGTCAGAGTGGACTTTGGGAAGATATATCCAATGATAGGAAAGACTAGTACCGGAAGGGACAGAGTAAAGAGAAGACCTTTACAAACAGAGATAAAGAGAGACCTCCTCAGCCAGAGAGCGGTGAATCTATGGAATTCACTGCCACAGAAGTCTGTCGAGTCCAGATCATTGAGTATATTTAAGAGTGAGACAGATAGGTTCTTGACTGTAAAGGGGATCAAGGGTTACAGGTAGAAAGCGGGAGAATGGGGTTGAGAAGCTTAACAGCCATCATTGAATGGCAAAGCAGGCTCAATTTGCTGAATGGCCAAATTTCTGCTCCAATGTCTTATGGTCGTATGGTTAATATTGGCTCTCCTCATTCCTCATTGTAGTTGTATCCTTGAATTTGATCTTCAAGTGATTTACAAAGAGTAATGTTTCACTACTGATGAATGGGAAATATCATGTACCCTCCCTCCAGTCTCAGCACCGTGTCCCCAACAACATAATCACACTGCAATTGAAATCCAATGGTACTTAATCACAGTTGATTGACATCGATAACATTAACAGCATGACCCTCACCTGCTCTCTCTGATTCTCGAATAATCATCTGAATTGTCTGTCACGTCATATTCTCTGTTAACATATCAATGTCAGTTGTCCGTTATCACTCATGTTGTCGTAGGCACATTTTCCTGTCAGATTCTGGACGAGAAAAGTTCTCGCTATATTTTACTGACATTATAATCTCTGATCAGTAGTTACAGACTGTATGTTTCCATTTATAAACGGAGAAACTTGTTTATGTTCTGACAATCCTTTGACGTTACTCCCATATCCAAGGCAGATTGAATGAGTGCACGCATTCAATCTCCCATCTCCAATATTCCATCCCTCAGTCACTCCACATATCCCATGCCAAGTTTTAAACGTTCTTTTGAATTTTATTAAAATCAATATTAAATTGAAAAGGGTTAATTGGAGCTATTTGTTCAGTGACTGTGATTAATTTCAATCTCCTTGGATCCTAATTATCCCAGTGGAGCGTTTCCATCAGTGAATGATAAATGGGCTCTTTTCAGCGTGTTATCCCATAGTATGAGTAGAAGCATCACTGACAGCACGAACAGGGATCATCAACTCGAGAGAGAGGGGCAGTAGAGATCATAATCTGAGAACATTAGACTGGAACGTTACAATAATGGTTCAGAATGTGAGGACCTCCGATTTGAATGTTCCAATACTGGATCAGAATCTAAGATCAGTAAACTGGAATGGTACAATAATGGATCAGAATCTGAGATCATTAGACTGGAATGGTTCAACAATCGATCAGAATCTGGGAATATTAGACTGGAATATTACAATAGCAGACAGGAGTTTATTCTGGGGTCTTTACTTTCTTTCTCGGCCTTGGATGTCATTAGCATCACGGATCCAGGATATCCTTTGGATTATTCAAGGTGGTTACTATCCCATCCTCGCGTTAGTTGGTGTTCCTGGTAAGTCATTATATTTGTCTACTAAACCGGGTTGAACTGAATTTCTGCTCATGATATATAAAATTTGGAAAGTGCAAGACAATGTTTTCAGTTACAAATAAAAACACCTTTTCTTATATTAATCAGTATCAAACTACTATTTCTCAATTACTCACTGATATGCAAGAAAGAACCAGACTGTTCTCAAACTCCATAATCCATTTTGTCCTTCACAGATTTACATCTCTATCTCGTCCCCACTCACCAATCCTGTCCAATACCACCGTCATGATATCCCAGTCACGTCCTCAGTCTCATTGCAACTTCTGAATAAATCATAATTTGTGCCTTTGTTTAATCCGGATGCAACAGTTTCAAGTTCCTTCTAACTATATGTCCGTCACTAAAAATTGCTCTGGAGGATGTTAAACTTGTTCTCTGTACAAATGGGACGACAGTTTATTGTGTTCAAGACTCATACTCTAGAGCCACAGAATAATAGTCTGTTGATATCTAATGAGGGAAATTAAAAGCAACTCTTTTGATTTGCCATAAAAGCCCATCTGCTTGCCCCAAGTCCTTAAGCGAAGACAATGTGACATTCTTCCCTGCTCAGGTTTCAGTGTGACTTCTGTGATGAACATGTGGGTGTTCTGCACCTTTAACAGAATTAAGAGCCAGCAATAACTACCTGACGGCACTAAGTCTTCTGAAAAATAGATTTAATGTAACATTTGGTTGAACGTCTCGATTAGCTTATTTTCTCAAGACATAAACAAATTCAGCCAAATAGTTTAAATTATAACCCAAAATGCCCACCTCCATTCAAGTGTGAATTTAAAACATTGATAATCATAAAAGCCAATGACACAGTCCAATGGTTTGGGGGTACAAGACCGCGGGAAATTGACAGTTGAGAGGAGAATTGCCAAGTTACCAGCAGGCAAAGACTGCCTGAAAATTAGCTCTCCTCTCGGTAACTTTATTGATTAGTAACTGGTAAAAGCAGAATCTCAAAGAAGAAAAGAAGACAGGAATATGGAGAAGAACCGAAAGCTTCTTGGTTTTGAGATAAGAAGTTTTGTTTTGTAAATCTTAATTTGGAGTCTAATGGGACTAGTATAGTCGGGGGTTGGGGTGGGGGGTGGGGGGGAGATAAAATATAGCTTAGAGGAAAAAGCTGTAAATATTCGTTCGTCTATTATTCCCTATTATACTTTAAGAAATAAAGTTGTTAATTTTTACTTCAAATAGTTTTGGACTCTAGAATTATCATGGATTACTACAGTGGATAAATCTTTTCCCTGTTGCTGGTTTTATATTAAGCAGGACAATGTATCCTGTGTTGTAACACTACAATCCCACAGGAATGTGCTTTTCTCTTTACTGTCCTGTGGAACAGCTGAACCAAACACTCAGTTCAAGATCGGCATAACATGCTGCCCTGACCAGGGCTGCATACATCCTGTGAGAGAAGAACAGAAGTAAAGATAGCTCCCTTCCTCTGCCTGTTTCCCGTATTCCTATAGCTCATTTCTATATAGGTAGGTGATCATCCCCTATTTTAGGTGTATTCAATCTCATTGAAATTCTCCCCAGGAGTGATGCACATCTCCTACGCATCTCTGGTGTTGGCTTTATTGATGCTGACGTACAGATGTAAGGGAGTTATAAATTCCATGTCAGTCATAGTGCATAGAGAAGGAATGGTCTTTTGTGGCACAGGAAAGAAACGGCGATGTCTTAGTGAGAGAAAAGGATTATTGCAATCATCCCCGAGAGTGTTGTTGAGGCAGTATTTGGGGTACACTGGATAGACTTTCCCTCAAGTTTCACCAGACTAATCCCTGGGGTGATGGCACCATGAGCAGTGAGTGAAGCTCAGTGATAGAACAAGAGATGATTGTATTGAACCTTAAGGGGGATGGACAGTCACTCATGATATTCTAAACAGGCACTGATACGATGATAAATTCCATGGCTTTTATTAACTCGGGTTAAATGATTCTCAATAGGTTAAGAGCCTCCGAGGACGTTCCCCTCATCCCACCCCCACTCCATATGTTGATTAAGAGAGACAGAGGGTCAGTCTTTTAATAAATTCTCCCCACATTAATACAGTGCATTTAGTGTGTGATCCTGCATTTAACGTCATGTTATCCACAATCCTGACAACAGCCACAATACCTTCATTCTAAAACAGTTAACTATTCCCACCAGCTTCTGACATCCATGGAGGACATGGGCCTGTCTTCTCAGAGGCGGAAGATGCCTCTCTGAGACTTCAGACAAAGCATCTGGCTACCTTCCTCACTGCCAGCAAAGTGTTATGTGTCCCACAGGTAATGGAGCCATGAAGAACATCGTGGATCCGTCTCTGAGTGCATTCTCTGCTCCATTGATTTGTCAGGTTGGAGCATCAATGACACCCTCCTGTTCCAGTATAAGTGTCTCGAGGTGCTGAATGGCCTCCTCCAGGACCCATGGAACAGGTTAATGGGTCTGACTTGGCCCTGCCTGTTCCTGTTTAACAGCTTGATGTGGTAATCAGACCCCTTCTCTTTCTGTGGAACAGGCAGGAGGATTGAATCGGCTACTCCTCTCTTTGTTCAGTAGTTTCGATGGGCTGAATGGCTTCCACATATCCGTTTCTAATGTGCCTGAGATGCTGAATGAGCTCTTCATTTAACTGTGGAAATGTAGAGTGTCTGGCCTTGCTGTTACATGAATGTTACTGACACTTTAACAGCATAAGCCTGAATGTTGTCCAGGTCTTACTGCACATGAACATAGACTGGTTCAGGAGGTGAGGTGTGACACATTGTTCTGAACATTGGGTGATTTTCAGTGACCATCCCAATTTCTGATCTTATGATAAGGTAAGACAGTGATGAAGCAGCTGAAGATGTTTGTTTTGAGGCAGCTACCCTCAGGATCTCCTGCAGAGATGTCTCAGGACTGAGAGGATTGTCGGTCACCGAACACAAACATCTGCCTTTTTGCTCTGAAAGACCCCAACCAGTGGGGAGGGTACACCTGATTCCCATTAAGCTCAAATAAGTAGTGGTCCTGATGCCATCCACAGTAAAATGCTACCTTGTTAGCAAGGCCATTCACTCTTTCCTGAACCCCTGTGTTCACCTCTTGTTCATATCAGTAGATGATGGTGTATGTGTAGGGAGTGTTTTCCTCTCATACAGGGTAATCAATGCCAGGAAGTATCTTGGCTAGATAGTGAGGGGAGTTACATCACTGAAAGTATTCAAAGAGGCGGTACATGAATTTCTGGCCTGTCAGAGAGTTAAAGGGTGTGAAGAATTGGACATTAAAGACCAGTTATTGATAACAGTAGGTCAGTCATGATGGGATACAATGTCTTGATCGTCCGAGTCACCTAATCTTACTTCTTATGTTCTCATATTCTGTAATTATAAAGTTAATAATTGTAATTTTCCTGAACGTTCTTTTATTGAATGTTGCAGTCACAGAGAGTAAAGAATTTTGTGAGTCATCTCAGGGTGAGGTATGGGGGCTGTATTCACAGTGAATCTGGGTCTCCAACATGACCAACAAATGAAGCATAAGTTGCAGAGAGGAGATACTCTGTAAAGAGACCAGAGGTGTGTATTGAAACCAGCCTGGTTTTCCAAATAACATTTTCCAACCCACACCAAACCATGTGTGACAGTCTTGAGGGATTGAATGATATCCTGTGTTACGGTGGACCAGGTGGCTTCCATCTGTTAATATCAGGAGCTGTGAGGAGCTGAGTAGAACATAGGGACATAGGACTGAGCAGCAGGAGTGGGCTATTAGACATTTTGTCACCGCTCCACCACTTACAAATTCCATTTTTGATGTGAATGTGGTCTCAGCAGCATTTTTCTGTCTGTATATAATTTTCCTACATTCACTTGTCTGTCAAATGTCACCAAATATAATTTTGAATAAATGCAAGCATCCAGGCACCACAAACTTCTGGGGAAGGGAATTTCCAGTTGAACAGCCCTTTGAAAATTTCTCATTTGTGTTTCTACCAACGTTGAAAGGTCACTCCGTCCTTTTCCAGTCCCACTTCTCCACTGGTTACACCAATCTTAAATGCAACCAGTTTTGTGATGTGACCAATGATGTCGGTCTCAGAGTAGGTCATTTTCTAGAAAAGTGTGAGACACAGAAAGTTGGACTCATAACAAATGGTAAAATGATAGAGTGCCCCAAATGTTATTCTGCCTTTGATGTTATTCTGCTCACACAAGCTACTGGGCGTGGGATTTCACTCTGGAACAGTTGAATTTGGCTGAATTCCTTTTGTTTCAGGCAGTTGAGAGATTCCAGTGAATTCTCACCACAAATCCTTCACAAGTGGTAAAGATAGCACAGGGATTTTATGGTCTCACACTTTGCTATCGGATGGAACCACGTAAGAGAGAGAGATCAATAGGCTGCTGCTTCTCAGGCAGGGGACATTTTTCTCCCTCTCTGTGTTGAAACATACGATAATGTCAACTGAACACCAAACTGGACCATGTGTACTCTTCTGGAACATTCTCTGGAAAACCCGATTATAGATTATATGCAAGTGCATTCGTTTCAATCGCAAAAAAGTCCCCACTTTATAATTTGATGACATGCTTATATGTGTCTGTGTAAGTTGTAAATATTGGTAGGTGTCTTCATAGTATGTGTGTTAATATCAATGCATCTTTTTCTTAAAGTTTATTCTCTAGTTTAATCTTCCTGACAGGAGATAATATGCATCCAGTTGATACACTTTTCAGAAAGTCATGGATGGTTCAATACTATTTCTCAGCTAAGATGGAAACTGATAATCCCCCATAACAAAAGGCCGGCATTCCAGGAATGAGTAAAGGGAATCCTCTTTGAAAATCTTCGAAAAGAATTAAATCCTTTAATTTTAGTTTCGGGGATCAAAACAGCACACAGTGCATCAAATGTGGTCACAGCAATGCCCTGTACCAATGCAGTTAAACATTCCTGCCATTAAATCTGATACCTTTTTGCCAAAAACAGCATCATTCCACTTACCTTCCAAATCACTTGCTGCATCTGCAGACTGACTTCATTTGATTCATGTGCCAGGAACATGGAAACCGCCTGAATCACAGAGTTCTGCAATCTCTCTGCATTTACATTGTTTACCATTGTTTTATTCTTCATGCTAAAATAGACAACCTACCTTCTGTTATTTCTGCTGAAGGTTTGCTCACTAACCTGCCCTGTCTGTTTCACATTGCAGACTCACTACCTTCATTTGATGACACATTAAATAACCATCTTGGTGTACGAGCTAATTGAGCTCCAAACAATTCCCTCCCCTTCTTTCAGAACTTTGATACAAATTGTTGATCATTGATGAACCCACAGTGATCTCTGAGGCACTCCATCAGTTACAGCTTTGCAGCCTGAAAATAAACATTTGTCTCTGCACTCTGTTAGCGACTGATCTTTGGTGGACAGGAGAGTCAATGTTCGCTATTCCTGAGTAGCTGTTCAGGCGGGTTGAATGGCCTCCTGCTGGGCTGTGTAATGTACTCGACGAGCTGAATTATTTCATTCTATATTGCTGTGCAATTCCTTAGAGTGGCAGAATGGTCTCCTCCTGTCTCATTGTATCGATCCTGTCTGATTGAATGGGTGGTCGCCTACCCAGAGCCTCGAGGGTGGATCGAGGGAACAACACATGGGGTAGGGACAATGGTTGGTCATTTGGCTGCACCATTCTGAATGCTCATGGATGATCCGAGTGTGTCTGTCCATCTTTCTCCTGTCTGTTGCCAATAAACATTGACTCTCCTGTCCAACAAAGCTCAGTCAAGCACAGAGTTATACACTTAATGGCAAGGTCCTAGGGAGTGTAGCTGAACAAAGAGACCTTGGAGTGTAGGTACATAGCTCTTTGAAAGTGGAGTAGCAGGTAGATAGGATAGTGAAGAAGGCGTTTGGTATGCTTTCCTTTATTGGTCAGAGTATTGAGTACAGGAGTTGGGAGGTCATGTTGCTACTCTACAGGACATTGGTGAGGCCATTGTTGGAATATTGCGTGCTATTCTGGTCTAGCTGCTATCGGAAAGATGTTGGGAAGCTTGAACGAGTTCAGAAAATATTTACAAAGATTTTACCAGGGTTAGAGGATTTGAGCTCCAGGGAGAGGCTGAACAGGCTGGGGCTGTTTTACCTGGAGCATCGGAGGCTGAGGGGTGACTTTATAGAGGTTTACAAAATTTTGAGGGGCATGGATAGTGTAAATAGGCAAAGTCTTTTCCCTGGTGTCGGGGAGTCCAGAACTAGAGGGCATAGGTTTAGGATGAGAGGGGAAAGATACAAAAGAGACCTAAGGGGCAACGTTTTTCACCCAGAGGGTGTACTTGTATGGAATGAGCTGCCAGAGGAAGTGGTGGAGACTGGTACAATTGCAACATTTGAGAGGCATTTGTGATGGGTATACGAATTGGAAGGTTTTGGAGGTATATGGGCCAGCTGCCAGCTGGGGGGACTAGATTGGGTTGAGATATCTGGTCGGCATGAACGGGTTGGACTGAAAGGTCTGTTTCCATGCTGTACATCTCTATAACTCTATAAATGAGTCTTCACAGCTCCCTGAAGATGAGGACACCACAGGTAGCACAACACTAAAGTGAAAGGTACGTCCATAATTCTTTGTGGGAACTGTTACTTTAAAGCTATGTTAACTGAACATCAAATCACCACCTCTTTGCAGATATAAGGACAGAATAATTAGGAATAAACATTAACCATTCCGGACTCCAAACCTGTCCCACATTCCCATTGAACCTTTCAAATAGAATATGTATCAAACCCAGCCTCTGCTGTTGTCTCAGAAAGAGAATACCTGTTAGCATAGCACCACATGAAAAAAGGAGCAGAATGAGGCCATTCAGCACATCGAGTCTGATATGCCATTCAATAATTTCTTATATGTTCCTCAACCTCATTCTCCTGCCTTACCGCAAGAATCCTTGATCCCGTTATCAAACAAAAAACTTATCAATTTGTATCTGTGTCTATGCGTGCGTATGTTTGTCCATCTGCTTGTCATCTGTGTATCTGTGCATATACGTTTGTCTTTCTGTGTATCAGCCTGTGTTTCTATCTATGTTTGTGTCTATTTGTGTGTGACTCTATATGTCTGCGTGTGTTTCTACGTGTGTATGCCTATTCCCTTGTATATTTTGTGTTTGTTCATATATTGTGGTGATGCCAATAATTCTGTGTATTTCTGTGGCTGCCTCTGTGCAGTGAGAGAACTATATTTGATGGGGTGGGGGGAGTTAAATGACTGTCGTTCGAAATGCCAGTGTGTTTACAGTGAGAATTGTCTTTCACTGAGCACTGCTCCTTAATCGGTCAGTGGGACATGGATGTCTCACAAATTTCATGCGAGGCATCCCAGTCCGCTTCATATTGTACTAGGTTCCGCCCCACATGGCTGGTGTGGGGGGGTGGGGGAATGGATATTGGGCACTCCACCACCCGGCTTGGCCATTTCTGTCCTATTTCAGGCTGTTTCTCTTGGAAAAGAAGAAAAGGATGGAAGGAGTGAGGGCAGGAGTGGATGGCCTTGCTGTTAGTGCTGGTGGAGGTTGATCCACCAGCACTAACCAGCACTGGAGGAATTGTGAGGTGTCCGGAATGAGGCAGTCGACAGTTTTGAATCCATATAGTATTATTAATGTGTGGGCGTATTGCGTAGGTGATAGAGAAATTCTGGGAAGGAAGTTGCTGAATTCAATAGTAGTGCCTGAGCCTTATTTGGAGATAGAGCTTGAGGATTTTCTGGGGGTAGGTGCTATAACAGATATACAGACAGGGTGAGCGAGCAGAGAGAATTTGGTGACCATTATCCTGACAGAGCGGGGAGGATACTGATGCTTGTCCTGTATGATGGAGATATCTTCAGATCACCTCAGCGTCGAGGTGAGCCTCCCCGAATATTCTGTCCAAGATTATTACGAATAATGACACAGACCTGTCCCTCAGATTCCACAGAATCAGTTTATGTAGAACTTACAAATAGCAAGGCGCAACAAATATTGGTGTGTTATATATCGGTTGCAGAAAATCTGAGCATCATCTGCTCTAGGAATTAGATATGCAAGTATCATGGATACTGCAGTTTTATTAGATGTTCTCAAGTTCCATCTAAACTGTATTAACTAAGTGACTGCTTATGCTGTGCAAAATAAATTCTGTGCATGTATGTGAGGTGGGTTGAAGAGTATGTTGTGAAGCAAACTATAGAGCAGTTTATTTTGGGTTTGGTGTTGTGTGATCAGAAGGAAGAATTAATAACCTTGCTTTGAATCAGCTTTGAAGGAATAGAGACGTTAATAAGGTGCAGTTTACACGGTGTCTGCATGAATATAGAATGCTTGAACGTTCTGGTTAAACATCATGGTAGCCTGGAGGCGAGAGGGTCAAGTTCGCTCCAGTGAATTGGGAAAGTACAATATAACATACAGTGGGAGGCAAGCAATGTTTTTTGGAGTCATAGAGTCAGACAACACGGAGACAGGCCCTTCGGCCCACACACGTCCATTCCAACCAAAATGTCCATCCACGCTAACACCATTTCCCTGCCATTGCCCTGTATCTTTCTAATCCTTTCATGTCCATGTATTTGTAGAAATGCCTTTTAAATGTTGCGAATGTTTTTGCCTCAACCTCTTCCGCTGGCACATCATTCCATGTGCGTATCACCCCTGTGTGAA
Source organism: Chiloscyllium punctatum (assembly GCF_047496795.1). Lineage (NCBI taxonomy): Eukaryota > Metazoa > Chordata > Chondrichthyes > Orectolobiformes > Hemiscylliidae > Chiloscyllium > Chiloscyllium punctatum. Next base: position 54,983,211 of record NC_092785.1, on the reverse strand, counting down.
AAGCAGTTGGTCCTCAGGTTCCCTTTTATTGTTTCCCCTCTGACCTTAAACTGATGCCCTCTTGTCCGTGATTGCCTAACCCTGGAAAAAAACTGAGTGCATTCACTCTGTCCGTCATTCCCATGATCTTATACACTTCTCTCAGATTCCCCCTCAGCCTCATACATCTAAAATAAAAAGTCCTAGCTTGTCCAACCTCTCCCAATAACTCAGACCATTGAGTCCTTTGCTACATCTTTGTAAATTTCTTCTGTACTCTTTCCAGTTTAATACCATCCTTCCCATAGCAAAGTGAACACAGCTGAACATAACGCTCCCAGTATGGCCTCACCAGCATTCTGTATAATTGCAACATAACTCCCTAATTTACATACTCTGATATACACTGATGAAAGCCAGTGTGCCAAAAGCTTTCTTCACTACCCTGTCTACCTCTGAATCAAATTTCAGAGAATCATGCACCTGAATTCCAAGGTCCCTCTGTTCCACTACACTCCTTAGAAACCAACCATTACCCATGAAACTCCAACCTTGAATTGAGTTTCTAAAATGCAAGAACTTACACTGATCTATATTAAAATCCATTTGCCATTTCTCAGCCACTTCTCCAGCTGATCAAGGCACTGCTATAATTTCTGAAATTTCTGATATATTTCCTCACTCTCCATGATGCTGCCTATTTTAGTGCTGTTTTCAAACTTACAAATCATGCCTGTTCATTCTCATCTAAACCACAGATATGTGTAATATGCAGTGGACCCAGCACTAACCCACGAGGCTTTCCATTAATCACATGCCTCCAGGCTGACAAGCATCCTTCCACTATTACCCTCTGCTTCCCACCAACAAGACAATTTTGTATCTAATTTGGCAGTTCGTCCTCAATTTCATGCGATCTAACCAGAGCAGCGTACCATGTGGAACCTTATTGAAGGCTTTACTGGAATCCATAAAGACTACATATACCATCCTGCTCTCCTCAACGTTGATAGTCACTTAATCAAAGATTTCGAACAAATTTGTGAGCCATGATCTCCCATGCACAAAGCCGTGCTGAGTTTGATGATGGGCTTTTGCCTGAAATATTGATTTTCCTGTTCCTCGGATGCTGCTTGACCTGCTGTGCTTTTCTAGCACCACTCTAATCTTGCTCCTAATCACACCCTGTCTTTCCAAATGCATGTATATCTTATCGCTCAGAACCTGTTCAAGTAAATTACCTACAACAGATTTTACGTTTACTGGTCTATAGTTCCCACTTTATTCTTTGTAGCCCATCTTGAGTAAGGACACAGCATTTGCTGTCCTCCAGTCCTTCGTGACTTCGCCCGTTAGCCAGCGATGATGCAATAATATCAGCCAGGGCTCCGGCAATTCCTTCTATGTCCTCCTGCAGTGTTCCTGAATATATCTGATCAAGACCAGGAAATTTATAGAAATATTGCAAAGTCTTTTTATTTCAGGTACAATCACCAAAGAAAGGGAAATGACACAATGATGTTTAACATAACAAATTAGAAAATGTAATAATCATAGGAAATGGCTTCGGAAGAATTTCAGTCATTGTGGAAACCTTAGAATTCTCAGAAATTCACGATCCAGAAACAAGAACCATGAAACTGATAAGGAAATCAAAAATAGAACATGAATGCTCACAAACAGGAACAAACACACTGCATAAATCTACAATGTGTATTTCAAAGGAAACAAAGTGAAAGCAAGGTCAAATATGGAAATTGGTAATTGGGAGAGGAGAGTTTATTGTGAAGAACAGGGAAATGGTCAAGAAAATAATCAGCTGCTTTGTATTTGTTTTCAAGGAGGAACATCCATAAACTCAGCCAGTAATACCAAGTGATCATGTAGCGCTTGAGCAACTGAAGGCAAAAAGTCAATTTATATCAGTGACAAGGTAGTATTTGAAAGTGTAACTGGATTGAGCATTGCTCAGCCTGAAAAACCTGATGTACTTCATATTAAAATGTCAGACATAACTCATCAACAGAAGTATTAATTGCACTGTCGATGACTGTGTATTATTTTCCTGTGCATTCTGCAGATGCCGCAAGCCATTCCGGATAAATGGAAGTTAGCAAACGTGATCCAAGCACTATAGATTAATGGAAGGGATCCATACATCTATAAAGGAAAGAAGGCATAGTTTGGAGAACTGCCGACCAAACAAATTGACATATGCAGGGAAACTGTTGGAATCTATTATGCAGCATGTGATATTGGATATTTAGAAATTAATAGGAGCAATGCAGAGAATCCACATGTATTTCTGGCAGATGTCTAACTCGATGTGCTGTTAGTTGTTAGACCCCATCTACCACCCCTAGAGAAAAGGAACATAAAGTGACTTCGCCACAGGAAATGACATCAACAACCCAAAGAAACAATTAAAAAGAAAGCAGGAATGTGTAGCATCACTTCGCCAGAGGTCCACTGAAGATGTTACCTTGTAAGGTAAGGAAACGTCGGGAAATGAACCTGCCAGCTCAGCGAGCAAACCTGCATCCATTATGGACAGTATTGGGGACCCAATCTGAGAAAGAATATACTGAGCCCAATAAAATTGCAATGGACGTTCTCCAGATTAATCTCACAGATGGCGAGATTGTCTGATGAGGAAACTCGGCCTATGTTCTCTAGTCTTTCAAAGAATAATAGGTGGATCACAGTGAAATTTACAAAATTCACAAAACATATGACAAATTGGAAATTAACAGGACACTTCCCTGGCTGCCCAATCCAAATTCAAGGCAAATAATGGCAAGATAAGGGATTGGCCACTTAAGACCATAATTTTGAGGAAATTCATCACTCTGTGAGAACTGCCTAAAACAGGGTCATAGAAACCTGCTGGCAGGGTAAGATTAAGGAAAATCTCCAGATATTCTGCAAGTGTGTCAAGCAGAAATGAATAACAAGGGAACAGGTACGAGTCATTAATGTTTTGCCAGGTTGCATCCAAATCAACTTAGTGTTAGGAGACAGAGGGTAGTGGTTGAAGGCTGTTTGTGTGACTCGAGACCGATGTCCAATGGTGTATCACAGGGATCAGTGCTGTGATTCGGAGATGCTGGTGTTGGACTGGGGAGAACAAACCTAAACATCACATAACGCCAAATTATATCCCAGCAGGTTTATTCAGAGTCACGAGCTTTCAAAGCGCACAACCACCTAATGAAGAAGCAGCGCTTCGAAGTTAGTGCCTCCAAATAAACCAGTTGGACTGTAACCTGGTGTTGTGTGATCGTTAACCTTATTATTTGTGGTATTCCTAAATGATGCAGCTGTGAATATAGGCGGGGGTGCTGGGAGTGTGACAACTAAGTTTGTGTTTGATACAAAGATTGGCCGGGTGGTTGGCAGTGAGGAGGAAGGTCTTATGTTACAGTAAGATACAGATGGAATGGTCAGATGGGCAGAGCAATGGCAGATATAATGTAACCTTGATAAATATGATGTGACACACGTTGGATGAAGGAACTGGACAGGGAGTACTCAATGTATGGCAGCAGATGAGGAAGCTCAGAGGGTGTTTCTCCACACTTCACTGAATTTAACTAAATACGTTAATGAACAATTTTGAGAAAGCATAAGGGACCGTAAACATAATCTTTATTCATCAAGGCATAGATTGTAAGAGCTATGCGGAACTTTGATTTGGCCAAGATGGAGTACTGTCTGTTGTTCTGGGAACCACACTACGGAAGGATCTGATTGTAGTGGAGCGGGCTGAGAGGAGATTCACCAGGATGTTTCCAGGGATGGAGCATATCAGCTATGGAGAGAGGCTGAATGAACTCAGATTGTTTAGTTTGGAGCAGAGAAGGCTGAGGGGGCCGTGATTCAGAAGGATAGGATTCTAAGGGATATGGACAGGGTGGATAGACAGCAGCTGTTCCTTTTAGTCAAAGGGCCAAGAAAAATGCAGCACATTTTAAAGTGAAGGGTTTGAGATTTGGAGGGAATTGAGGTTTGTTTTTCATCCAGTGGGTGTTGGGGTCAGGAATGCCCTTCCTGAGAGAGAGGTTGTCATGGTAACTTCACAACCATTAGAAAATACACGGCTGTGCACTTGAAATGCAATAAGATTCACGGCAACGGAACTTGTGTCGGAAAATGTGACTAATGTAGACCGTGCTGTATTTCTGATGGTACAAAGTCTGTGCTTCTGTGTTTGTATGGCTGTGGGAGATCAATCATTGAGTAGTTTAAGATAGGAATTGATGGGTCTCTGAAGAGTATATTAACACGTGTTTTAAGATTGAACTTGTAATATCTTACAAGTGGGAGGCACGGTGGCACAGTGGTTAGCACTGCTGCCTCACAGCGCCGGGTTCAATTCCCGCCTCAGGCGACTGACTGTGTGGAGTTTGCACATTCTCCCCGTGTCTGCGTGGGTTTCCTCCGGGTGCTCCGGTTTCCTCCCACAGTCCAAAGATGTGCAGGTTAGGTGAATTGGCCATGCTAAATTGCCCGTAGTGTCAGGTAAGGTGTACATGTAGATGTAGGGGTATGGGTGGGTTGCGCTTCGGCGGGGCAGTGTGGACTTGTTGGGCCGAAGCGCCTGTTTCCACACTGTAAGTAATCTAATCTAATCTTCTGAAATTAAGTCAATGGCAAAATTAAGTGGAAAAATGTGCAGCTTTCTTACAGTCTGATACCAGAGAATTGAGGACCAGGCAGAACTATGGAGCAAATACTTTAGTTATGTCTTCACAGAAGAAAACAAAACAAAAAAGAAAAATTCCCAACAATCCTCGTGAACATTAGTCTGTTGAGAAAAAAGGAATAGAATGAAATTAGCAACCAAACATTCTTAGAGGAAGTATTGGAACTGAAAGTAATGAGCACAGATAAAGTCAACCGAGATTGATCAAATTGGAATCATATTTGGGAAAGTGACGTTTAGCATAATTATGGAGAAGCAATGAATGAAATATGATTGTATTTTCAGAAAGATTTTTGATAAAGCCCAAAGCCTATTATGCAAATTCAAATCCTCTGGGACTGGGACTAATATAGCTTTAGAATGGGAGAGCGGGCAGGAAGCAGTGACTAGGAATAAAACAATGGGTTTATTTGAAAGGAAGGCTTGGAGGATATAGCAAGGATAGGGGTTTAGGCTCCAGCTATTCCAAATACACAACATATATTTTGTTGAGTGGATCAAATTTAATATTTCCAAGTTTGTTGATGGCACTAAACAATATCGGATTGTGAGTGGGTGAGCAGGATGTCAAAAAAACTGCAAGGTGATTGCGACAAGTGGCGTGTCTGGGTAAATACATGGCAGATGGAGAGCAATGGGGGGGGGGGGGGGCGAATATGGTCTATGGGGGATAAGTGATATTGTGACTTGTGACCTTTGATGGTAAAAACAGAACGGGAGCCTATCATTTGAAAAGGGATTGTTTGAAAAATGTTGATCTGTAAAGGAACTTAAGCTGCATTTTTGTTTCCTTCTGTGCAGCCCTCCGAGGTCAGTGTAGGGCAAGGAGATCTGAATCGAGAAGTCAATACTGGGAATGGCATTGGCACGCTGACCAGTATACACAGACCCAACATGTGGGGAGCTGTAACATTGAAAAGGATTTGGATCTCCCTGTGCACTGGTCACTGAAAGCAATTTTGCAGAGCAGAAAACAGATAGGCAGATAAATCGTGTATTCACCTTCATTTCAAGGGGATTTGAATCCAGGAGTAAGGGTGTTTTACTGCAGATGAGCCGAGCCTTGGTAAGACCTCATCTGGAACATTGTGCAGTATTGTGTGCAGTGTTGGTCTCCTTACCTAATAAAGGAGAAACCTGACATTGAGGGAGAGCAGTAAAGGGTAACCAGACTGATCTCTGGGATGACAGGCTTGTTGTGAGAGCAGAGTTTGGGGCGGCTATGCCTGTATTCCATGGGCTTTAGGAAAATGAGTGGAGATCTCAGTGAGATATATAAAACACTGTTAGGGCGAGACAGATTGGAAACAGGGGTGACAATTCCCCTGGCTGGGACTTCAAAACAAGGGACTACAGTATTATGTCCAGACAGGCCACTCTGCATTGAGATGAGAATAAATGTTTGCACTCAGAGACTGGTGAACCTAGGGTACTATCTCCCAGAGCAGGCTGTGGAAACCAAGGCACTGAATATAAATATGGATTTCTGGAAACTAAAGGGATAGGGAGACAGCAGGGTATGGTATGAAGATAGAGGATCAGATAACATCAAACGTTGTTGTCCAATAACGTGGTGGTGTGTTCCTGTGCATCACTGTGTTGCAGAAAATCATGCAATATTAATGATGTGGTCTATGGGGAAAAGAGGATAATGGGCGAACTGCAAAATATCAGTAAAAAACAAAAATTAAAGTTAGTCTAACACGCACTAGCACAGTCTAATTAAACCTTTAAATCATATATTGTAATGAAATAGTGCTAATAATGACAATGCCATCACTGGCTACATCCCTGCACCTTTCACCAAGCTCTTCACCCGAAAGTGCGCAGGACTGACTGACCACGTGATGCCAACATGGAATTCCAGTTCTCCTGAAGATTCTCCCCCTGTTTGAAATAAAGTTCCTTCTAATTGGAGAGAGCAATTCCCCGTTTCAAGCTCAGGTTCAAAGCTTGCAGAGCGGATTGCATTCCTGTTTTAGCTGAACATTCACAGGGTGCATTTTGCAGACAGAGGATCCTGAAGCTGGGTTTTGTTGTTCAGCTGGTGCCTGGCAAGGAGTCGCGTCACAGTGAACGGGAGTAAACTTTATAGAAAAAAGGTGCGCAATTCACGAATCGCATTGCAGTCAAATCACGTTTAATAAACACGCGTTATCAGAGAACTGCCTGTATATTGAATCGAGGAGCAAGATTGATCGACTGAAGGTCTACAACAGTTCTTATTTTATATTTCACAATGTTTAAACATATTAATAGATATGAACACTGTGTCGGGAAAACTGCATTGAGGAGATTTTCTCAATGAACTAGAATGGGGAAGGCTCAATGTGTTGAATGACCTACTCCTTTCCCGATGTTTTCGTGCAGCCTGTGGGAAAGCTCTGTAAATGTTGTCACAAGCTCTCAGATGTTAGGAAGGAGGACTCTGCAGGGTCAACAGGACTGTGATTCCCGTTCCTTTTTCTGATATCGAGGCTGGTGCCGGGTATTCTGTCTGTTTATTTCCTTTAAGACCTCGGAGCAGTGTGATACAATTGAGTGTCTTGCTTGGCCATTTCAGGGACCATTGAAGAGTTTATCACATGTCTATGTGTCTGGAGTCACTTTTAGGCCATACAAGGAAAGCACGGGAGGTTCACTTCCTGACAGTACGTTGGGGAAGGAGATCAAAGTTTACAATAAACATTGGATGCAAGGTCACTGTTACAATCACCAGATTCTAGATCTTGATATTTTATTAATTGTTTTAACTACCACCAGCTGCCAGAGCATTATCCTGTATTGGATTAGTAATCCAGTGACATTTCCACAACAGCACCATCGCCACTATCGGAAACCACAATGAGCGAGTTATTTCTGGACTGCTTGACAGCTCTGTCAAAAAGAACTCCCACCAATTTGATTATCGTGAAGGGACTGAGGGGATGGTAAATGGTCAGAATGTAATTATTCACCTATTAGGGGACCAGACATAGTTAAGTAATTTTCCACATTGCTGAAAATGTGTTGCTGGAAAAGCGCAGCAGTCAGGCAGCATCCAAGGAGCAGGAGAATCGACGTTTCAGGCATGAACCCTTCTCCTGTTCCTTGGATGTTGCCTGACCTGCTGCGCTTTTCCAACAACACATTTTCTGCTCTGATCTCCAGCATCTGCAGTCCTCACTTTCTCCTCGATAATTTTCCACATTACCAGGGAGTTGTCAGAGTTGGAGCTGGAATGAAACAGCTTCCCCAGGGACACGGCCCTGTTGTGCAGCACAAGTCTTCAGTCCTATTGCAGGAATGGGGTCAGGGTCCATTGCCTTTTTCGTATCTACTGTGTTCAGCGGTTTCTTCATGTCACATGTAGCGAATCGAATTGGGTGAACACTGCCATCTGTGATTCTGTGGATATCATGGCGAGGATGAGGTGGATCATCCTTTCAACACCTCTGGCTGAGGATGGTACAGATACTACATCCTTGTCTTTTTCACTGATGTGCAGGGCTGTTCTATTATTTAGCATGGGGATATTTCTGGTGTCCTCTCCTCCAGTAAGTTTTTTAATAGTACAACGACATTTATGTCTGGATGTGGCAGGACTGCAGAGCTTAAATCTGATCTGTTGGTCTTGGGATCATTTCGTCCTCTCTATCAGATGTTAGTTCTGCTGTTTGCAATGAAACCACAGAAGTGCCGTAGCTTTGACAGTTTGTCATCAGCTTTAGGTACACATGGTTCTGACCGTGGCATGTTCACCCACACTCGTCACTGAACCATCGCTCGGCTTAATGGTAATGGTAGACTGATGGAATATCCTGGGGAAAATGATACAGATTGTGTTTGAATACAATCCTGCTTCGGTTACTACTGTTGTCTACAGCATCACATGAAAGCCCAGTTTGAGCTGCAATATCTGCAATTCAATTCTACTGACTCTCCCCCAGTTCACATCGAGACCCATTCACCGATCAGCCGTGTACTCAGTGACCACACCTGGTTTCTGATGCAGTAATATTTCCATTTTCATATTCTCATTCTGCTGATGGTTCTCCTTGGTGCCATGCTTCCAATTTGTTATCTTACTCAAACCCTTTAACATATTCATCTGAATCTTTTCCTTGCTTGTCGTGCCATTTGCGTTTGAATTAAATGTGTTTCCCTCTGGTTTTCTCCCTGACCATGGTTAAGAGCTCTGTGGTGTCAGTGATGTCAGCCTTATGCAGTTTCTGAGCGAATTAATGTGTGCACTTCAGTTCCCAGTGTAGGGCGCTCCGTGTTGGACAGGGCGTTTGAGCAGCTTTCAAACACGTCATTGGAACTTGTTCAAAAACAGAAATTCCTGAAGAAATAAAGCAGCTCTGGCGGCATCTTCTGTAGTGAATGTCGAGTTAATGTTTCGAGTCCAGTGGCCCTCTACAAAGCCCGCAGTTTCTTCAGCAATTTTTGTATTTATTTTGTATTTATTTCCAGTATCCATAGTTATTTGTTTCATTGAAAATTTGTGCTGTGCCTATTCATTTCTGAAGAACCTCAGCAGGTCTGGCAGCATCTGCAGAGACTGAGAAACAGAGTTAGCGTAACAAGTCCAATGTGACTTGTTCTGAACTGAAAAGGGTTGGCTTTTTAATCCCTTGCCGGAGATGGGGGATGGGTGATTTGGAAAAGAGGGCGTGGCAAAAGATAATCGGGCTATTATCAGTGGTGAACGAGAATATGATGCAAAATGGGTTTAAATTAAGGTGTGAATGGGGGAAAGGGGTTCTCTCTCGTTGAGTGTAAGATAAAGAAGACACAACCACACAAGGCCATAGGGAGAACAGGAGAGAGAATGTCGACAATGTGGTATTATATAGATCTAGATCTATACGTTTTCACAGTATACATCATCACTGCCTTCACACTATGGAATTCAGGTGCTTGACCTCTTATTGGCACTAGTAAGAGTTTCATGCTGCCTTAGTTTTGTAACATAGAGCAAAACTAACAGTATGAAGCTTGGGCTGTTTTGTACACCTGTCATTTTTAATATTCTTTCAAATTTGCAGTGCTTATCGTTAAACGTTTGATCTTGAAGTTAGTATCAGATGGAGTGTGCGAGTTTGAAGGGTGGCATTCTAGAAGTTTATAATATCATGGGAGGCATGGATAGAGTGAATAGCGAAGATTTTTTCTGTAGGATCGGGGAGTTCAAACACAGATGCATAGCATTAAGGTGGAAGGGGGGAAACTTGAAAGGGACAAAGTTTTTTACACAGAGTGTGATGTATTATGGAATGAGCTGCCAGAAGAACAGTGGGAGATGCAGGTACAGCTACAATATTTCAAAGACACTTGGACCAACATATGAATGGGAAAACTTTAGAGGCATTTGGGCCAAGTGCAAGCAGATGGGATTACTTTAATTTAGAAAACGTGGTCAGCATGGACAAGTTGGACCAAAGGGTCTGTTTGTGCGCTATATGACTGTATGGATGTAGAAACTGAGGAAAATGTACGAAAAGACATGATGTAATAAATTGGTAAGAAATATTAAAACAAGCATCATGAGCTTTTCTGTCAACATAAAAAAAGCTTGAAGATGTGTGTGTGAGCTGAAGCAGAAGTGAAGTGAGGAAAGTACATTGAGGCCATTAGGAGGGTGTGACTGGAGAACTGGCCACAGGGAACAGGCAGATAATTTACACGAGTATTTTAAATTACTCCTCATGAGGAAAGTATTGTAAGCATGTCAATGGTATAAACAAAGTGGTAACAGGAGGGAAGTTATTGAACTGTGTATAACAAAAGGAACAAGGTATTTACCTAACAGATAAGAATAAGGTTTGGCAGATCAGCAGTAATTCATAGTTAATTTTAAAAGAAGTGGTCACAGAGTGACTAGTGGCATTGTGTGAGATATTCCATAACTCTTTGGATTACAGGGGTGTTCCAATGAAACTGGAGAACCTCCAAGGTGGCGCCTGTCTTCAAGAAAGGAAGGAGACAGAAGGCAGGAACAATTTAGCCTAACCATTATTGCTGTGAATCTGCGAGAGCCTGTTATTAAGGAAGGCATTGCAGGGCAATTAGAAAAGCTTAACGCAGAGTTGGCATGGTTTTGTAAAGGTGAAGCTATTTTTGCTCTGTAAAATCATACAAATTCTGTTTTGGAGATCCCTGAGAATGTCAAGATTAGAGTCATGCTCGAAAAGCACAGCGTGTCAGGCAGCATCCGAGGAGCAGGAAAAAAAAATCAATGTTTCGGGCAGGAGCCGTTCATCAGGAATCCCTGAGAAAGTGACAAGCAGATTTGATAAAGGGCACTGGTCAACATGAGGCTTTCCAGAAAGTTTTCACAAGGTATCACACAATAAACATTCTGACACAAGACAGAGGCTTAGTATGTTGAATAATATATTTGCATGGGATAATGGTTGCTTAACACATAGAAATCGGACTGTCAGGATTAAAGGATCTTTATGATAAGGATGTATCTACTGGATTACTACAAATATCAGGCCGATGGTATCAGTTATGTACAATCTATACTGATAGCCTGACGGCGGGAGCTGAGTGCAATATACATCCGAGCTTGTGGATGACACTGAGAACCAAAATGCAGGCTGCTATTTAATGAAGAGGAACCCCAAAACAGGAGAGATTGGAGTGTTCCTGAGTATGAAACGTAACGTCTGCATGCTGATGCAGCAAGTAACTAGGTTGGTTCATGAGGCGGCTTCCTGAGATGGAAGGGTTGAATTATTGAATACATTTAAAATGGTGAGGAGATTATTCATTGTGGTTGAAATGAATGAGAGTGATATTACTGAAATGTACAAGATACAGAGGGGGCTTGACAAGGTAGATGCTGAGAAGGTGTTTCCCCTAAGTCTCGAACTCGAGGTGGTAGATACTAAATAAGGGACATCGATTTCAATCTGAGGTGAAAAATGATGCATTCTCTCAGAAGGTAGTGAATGTCTGGAATTCCCTAACCCAGAGAGTTGTGGAGGGATGCAGGAAATTGGATCGGAAAGTGGAGTTGAGCCCGGAAATAGATCAGCCATGTTCTTATTGAATGAGAATTCAGTCTTGAGGGGCCGAATAGCCGTCTTATGTTCCTACTTCTTAGTTTTTTATGTCATGCTTTTGGAAAGTAATTGGTTATTTTCCTGGAAGTCGTGTTGTACAATGTTGCATTCAGGAGAGGAGAAAATTTGCCTGAGTTAATCCTGGATGGGATATGAGATCTGCATTCAAAGCAATTCCAGAGCAGAAGTTACAGAGTGGGGAAGCATGGAAAAAGGGATTGCGGCTGGGGGCCACTTCCTGACCAAGCCTGGAATTTCCAAGTGCATTTCCGAAACTACACCTAACCATCGGCTTCAATCTCCCTGTTTGTAGCAGGTCCGAAGGGCTGATTGGAACAGCAGAACATAGGGCTGAGGGATGCAAGTGGGATAAACGGCCCTTTGACACTACCCCACTAGTAAATAAGTTCGTGGCTCATCTCATTGTGGTCCCAGCTGCACTTTTCTCTCCATGCACCATTATCCCTGATTCACATGTCTATGGAAAATCAGACAAAGCCAGCCTCGATATAATATAATGATTCAGCCATCCTAAACTTCTGGGGAAGGGAATTCCCACTTGAGTGAAATCCTACTTTGTGAATTTTTCCTCACTCCGGTTCTGACTGAGGATGGAGGGTGTCACTGTTTCCTTTTCTAGTCCCACTCCTCCACTGCTCACAACAAGTTTTAAATGTAACCAGGTCGGTGATATAACCGATGATAAAGGTCTCAGACGGGGTCAGGTTCAGTGACAGGAACAAGTCAGGCAGATTTCTTTCGTCAACCGCACGTAACTAATAGGGCTAATGGAGCAGCATGTTAGATTTGTGGTTAGCACTGCTGCCTCATATCAGCAAAGAGCTAAGCTCAATTCCAACTTCGTCCCACACTCTATGTGGAGTTTGAGCATTCTTCCCGTGTCTGTGTGTCTTTCTTCCCAGTTTTCTAGTTTCCTTCCACAGTTCAAAGATGTGCAGCTTAGTTTGATTGGCCATGCTAAATTACCGATTAGTCTGTTTAGTTTTGTTTTCTCAGGGTGTAGTGAATCTTTGGAACACTCTTCCCTGCAGACCATTCGAGGCAGAGATATTGAATAAATTTGAGGCAAGGTTCACGAATCACAGATGAGTCAAGGATTATCGAGGAATGGGCAGCAATGTGCAGTGTTGGGGAAAATGTAGTCAGTGGTACTGAATGACACGGCTCCAGAATATCTAGGGATTAAACGAAATGATAACATCGATAAAGTTTTATAGGGGAAACAAGATGGCAGCGATCTGAAAGGTCAGCTTTGCTGATCTCTGTACCACAATAATGCTCTACCCCACCCCACCACAGTCATTTACTTACAATTGAACACTAAAAGAGCTACAGAATCCTTACTAATCCCGTTTTGTCAAGTGGAAATGACAAAATATGGGAAAGGATCGAGTAAGTCCCAACACGCAGTACACCCGTCAGAAGCTTTCAGCATGTCTGTGGCCGCACCTGTAACACCCTCTGCTCGTTCAATGGACCGAGTTACTCACCAGGACTTGGTCACCGAGTTCACCAAGTTACGGGAAATGACTGAAACCATGATTGACGAAACAATCAGCGGGAGGATAGAACCACTCTCAGCAGTGCTCCAAAAACATGAGCAGCAACTTGAAAGCCTTGGAAACAGAACGGATGAGGTCGAGAGACAAACTGCTGGGGCAGAGACTGTGATCGATTCCTGTAAGGAGCGGATCCTCACCCTTGAAAAATAGGTCCGTACCTTAACTAAACAAGGTGACGACCTCGAGAGCAGGGGCAGGATGAAGAGTGTTCATATCATCCGTCTGCTGGAACGGACATAAGGTGATCAGTCAGTGAGTTTTTTTGAGAGAACTGGCTGCAGGGATTCCTTCACTTCGAAGCTGAAGAGGGACGGGTGAAGAGTGAGACAGTTCATCGGGTTAGGGTGCGCAGGTCAGGCTCAGACCAACGCCCTCACCCTGTCCTTGTGCTATTACATTGTTGCAGGGACAAACAAAGATTTAGGGAAGCTTCCACAACACAGGGAAGAGACCCAAAGAGGGCTCCAGGATTATGTTCTTCCAGGTCTTTTCAGCGGCAATGATTCAGAAAAGAAAATCTTTTGATGATATCAAGAGAAGATTAAGTGAACTTGAGATTCAGTATTCCTTAATGGACTCAGCGGTGCTCCGTATGCACTAGTGGATCTTTCAATAGATCCACCAACTCTCCAGAGGATGCGAAAACTTTGTGGACACTTTAAAGTAGGCTGGATGCATTAATGGAAAGCGATAACCTTGTTTCCCTTTTTTAAATGAAAGTTTGTTGACCGTTTCTGGTATTAAGCAGTGTTAAATTATAGTCAGGGTTGGGTAGGGTACACACTTTTAACTTCTTCATTAGTAATACTACTCGTTTTTCTCTTCATTAGTTTGTGTGTCGGGTTCGGCTCAAGCTGGAGGGAGTTATGAAGGTGATCGTGATGACTGAATACCTACCTAAAGGCATTTCAGTCCCGATGTTTGTGATTAATTGCCCTGGATGCAGTATTGATAATGGGGCAGAAGATAGAGATATGTGACTTGCAAATGCCTCCAGTCGGCAGGGGGTAAATGCCCCTCCTGAGTGCCATTGGCACTTTGTATCTTTTTTTTGGTTTTTGTATGTATTTAGTTTTGGAACGTTTTGAGAGCTTGTTCGTTGTAGTAGCATTAGTTTGCATGTTTTTTTTAGGCTCTATGATTCTTTTTTCATTGGTGCTCAGTAATTTGTAATTCGAGTTCTTCCTCTCTGGAGTTCAAATATTGTTTCAGTGTGTAATGGCTAATGTCAAGCTTAAATGGTGTATCTGGAACATTAAGGGGAGGCATTCGCCAGTTAAGAAAAAGGAGAGGGTGGATATTGTCGTATTGCAGAGATGCACTTTGATAACAAGGAACATTTGACATTACAGCGAGGTGGATTTGATCGGGTTTATTCTCGTCTTTTAACACTAGGAATAGGAGATAAACCATACTGGTGAGGAAGAATCTTTCATTTAAATTAGTAGATTGTATTAGACACCCACGGGAGGATCATAACCCTCAAAGATATATGGGGAAGAAGGCAGTAGTTTGAATGTTTATTGCCCCCTAGCTCACTGCCTTAAATTTCCAAATTAAATAATCTTTCTTCGTAGCACATTATCGTAGGAGGAGTTTTCAATTGTCTTTTGCACCCACGGTGGACAGCATGCCCGAAGGCCCCCAGCACCATCTTTCCAATCTAAGCAATTAGTGGATTTTTGTGTGGAACTGGGGAAGATGGATGTATGGAGGCAGATCCACCTCATAAATAGGGATTTTACTTTCTTCTTTAACCCGCAGAAATGCCATACTAGAGTTGATCTCTTCCTCAACGTGCAGCAGTCTTCGATTCAGTGGTTTTCTGTACAATTAGGACTATTAACAATTCAGACCATGCAACAGCATACTTACTGGTTAAGATTAAGGGCAATATAGCAGGTTCGAGACACTGGTGAATACCTTTATTCTAAAGGATAGTAAGTACATTGAGTATTTCTGGAATGAATTCAGATCTTTCTTAGCCATTAATTCAGATTCAACCAGTAACCCATCCATTCTATGGAAAATTGCTAAGGCTTATGCCAAAGGAATAATTCCTTAGGATGCGGCAGAAGCAGGAGCAGGAACGCTTGCTCCAGGCATGGTTGAAGGCAGCCGAGAGGGCATACTGTGATATACCCTCGGTGGCTGGTCTGCAGAGGATCACAACACTTCGGTCTGCTGTGAATTCCATGGTCACACGGACAGCCAAGGACGAACTTACTTTTGCAAAACAAAGACTGTTTGAGCATGATGATAAACCGGGCAAGTAGTTAGCCTATCTTGCATTGAAAAAGAGAGCCCCAAAGCCATTACCTCAATTAGGGAAGGTATTGGGACCCTTTCCTGCGATCTCATAAAGATTAAAGCAGCATTTTGGAGAGTTTATTCTGAATTATATCAGACTGAGCATTATGAGGATAGATGGATTAAGATGGAATCTTTCTTCAAGAACTTGGACCTTCCAGGGGCAGCTCCCAAATAAGTGTCTTGCAATAATGCACCATTGTCAGTGCTGGAGACTGTAAAACAGCTTCCAGGCGGAAAGGCGCCCGGTCCTGACGGATGTCCACGTGAGTTTTATGAGAAATTTATAAACCTTTTGTCAGAGCCAATGCTTACTATGTTCGTCACTCACACAGTCACGACTGTGTCCCACCATCCTTAAGAGAGGCTCATATCTCTCTTATTCTTAATAAAAGGAAGACACCGAAAGATTGTGATTCCTATAGGTCCATCTCACTTCTAAATGTTGATTTCAAACTTCTGTTTGGGTCCCTTACATTGAGGATGGAAACTACTTATCCTTCCATTGTCAAAGTATAACAAACCGGCTTATAAAAGGCTGCAGATATTCCAACAATGTTAGGAGATTACTCAATATGATCCAAGCGTGCCAACAGCAAATTAAGCAGGTATTACTGATCTCTTTAGATGCAGAGAAGGCATTTTCTTGGGTTGAGTAGCTGTATCTCTTGTATACGTTAGAATGGTTTGGTCTCGGCAAAGTTTTTATCAAGTGGCTGAGGGTCGTTGAAAGTGACCCTCTGTGTAAGATCCTGTAAAATTACTCTTTCTAGAGGCAGTCGACAAGGTTGTGAATTCCAGTGTTGTTTACGATGGTGATTGAGCCACTGGCGAAGGACCCCAACATATCTGCCCCAGAAGTGGTATAGAAGTCACGTAAGATTACATTGTCTGCAGATGATGGTCTTAAATTTTTGTTAAATCCCACAGTTTTGGCACCTCACCTCATGCAATGCATCAGTTCGTTTGGTGCCTTTTCCGGCTATAATATTGATTTTACAAAGTCGGAGGCCATGCCTCTGGGTGAACTCAGGGAAATACCTGATGCCGTGGGAGAATCCTGATTTCCTTTTCAATGGTCCCAGGGGGGATGGAGCTGTTCCCTATTGAGGTATATTCATTAATCCTATCTTTGAATTTATCTTTAACATGGGATTTGTCCATTTGTTTGACAAAATTAAACAAGACGTTCGAAGATGGGAGACACTTCCAATATCCTGGCTGGGTCAGATAGCTCTTATTAACATGAATTCCCTCCCTTGTTCGCTATACCCCGTGTGAATGCTTTCTTTGATGTTTCTCAGACACACATTTAGGAGACTAAATGCATGATGTAGCTCTTTGATTTGTCACCATAACCAACCCCTTATCAATTTAACCAAATTACAACGACCCCACAGTTTGTGGGGAGTAGATCTCCCGGATATTAAAAGCTATCAATTAAGCTTTTCTTTACCCGATGTTAGTGAGGCCTCGGCGTAAATACGGTTAGATATTGATGCTTCTCAGGCAAGGTGCTCCCTTATTAGTCTGCTACTCATAGACAAAATGAGGACAGTTATGAATTATTACCATTTCCCAATAAATATCAATAATTTTAAAGTAGGGAGGGCAATGTGTCCGATCGAGGGCAACATAGCCAAACCTCATTTCTTACCCCAAAATGTGGTGTACCATGTTTCCGACGGGGAATACTGGATTCCATGTTTAAACTGTGGACAACTCGTGGGTGTATCTTGCTTTGATGGTTTATCTGAGGGAGAAACAAGGATGTTATTTGATCAAATAAGTCGTAACTATAGACTACCGAGTAGAGATCTCTTCTGTTTTCTTTTTATCAGATCAGAGATGTTATTCAGAAAAGAACC
Organism: Chiloscyllium punctatum; assembly: GCF_047496795.1. Taxonomy (NCBI): domain Eukaryota; kingdom Metazoa; phylum Chordata; class Chondrichthyes; order Orectolobiformes; family Hemiscylliidae; genus Chiloscyllium; species Chiloscyllium punctatum. The sequence goes on along the minus strand of NC_092785.1, from coordinate 54,965,711 downwards.
ACGCTTTTAACAGACCCGTACAGATCCGATACAGAGAACAGGGTGCTTATTGCTAAGAACACACTCTCTGTCAGTACCCTTTATCTCTTGTTGGAGAGTGGCCCCTTAGACGAGACTTTGTGCCTTTCTGAGGTCTGCACAGAGTTTTGGGGAATCAGATCTCTTCGGACACAGGGGAGGATATTTGTGAAAATACAAGAAGTATTTCGATCTGTAAGAAGACTCTTGCCCTGAAGTTGAAGATTCTTCATAGAGTCTGTCTGGCCACAGATACTCTCTCAAAATTCAAGGTGGGAGTATGTCTTAAATACAAAATGACTATGGACACTCTTGCTCATTGCTTGTTGACCTTCCACCGGCGCTATAGGAGCGGTGTGTTCGCTGGGATGGAGAGGATCTTGCGGACATAATTGGAGATGGGTCAGTTTTCCCTTTTCCTGGGCCTGCCCAGTCTACCTTACTCAGATGTGAATAGGAAAAAATACTTCAATACCCTCACTCTCTGTGTTCAGAAAAAAAAGTTCTGTTGTGTTGGGTGTCTGAATACCCCCTGGGTCTGTTGGGTTGTCGTAACCTCGCCATGGCGCATAGCCCTTTTGGAGTTTTTAAAAGGTATTTTGCAAAATAAAATAGAGGATTTTTATTAGACATGGCAGCCCTTTTTGAATTACCAAGGTACAGGCTGTCTGCCACTCTAAAAAGGACTTTTATATTGCTATGACGAACTTGACTAATGAATCTAATGTCCACAGAGGAGGAATTACAAACAAATGAACGTGTATTAGTTAATGCTCTTGAAGTTTGAGAGCTATAGTTTTGTTATACTGAGTTCTAGTATTCGTTTTTTATTTTTATTAATTTTTCTTCGGTCCGTTGATTTACCTTTTCTTATGTACATGCACATGGGTGTAATTGTGTTCAATTTGCATTGTTTTTTGAGTTGGGTACTTATTGGTTCATTGAAGCATTAAAAAGATTTTCTCTGAATAAAAATATTTTTGAAAAAATTAAAATGTTAACATGGATAGAATAGAGTCCCAAAGGACCAGTTTCTCATTAGTGATACCACAAATTATGGTTTACATTAAGTGTCATCACACCTCGGGTGACAGGATGATGTTGAGAAGGTGTGCCCTTCATGGCAACCTCTGTCTGCGTGGGGAATTGAACATGCGCTGTTGGCCTTCCTCTGCATCACAAGCCAGCCATCCAGCCAACAGATTGCGAGACTGTGTAACTGCTATAGATAGAAATAGCCAAAGTCAAAGTAAAATATAAACTTTGATAAGTAGGAAAAAAAGGTACAATTCAGATAACGGTCAAGATAATGGCTGAGGAAAAAAATATATCCGCTGGAAATTGTACTTTATAACGAGAGAGTTGATTGGATGCTATCTTTGGTTGAATAAGTTGAACCAAGCGAAATAACCAGAATTACTAATTGTAATTAGATGTCGATGACTATAAAATATGACTACATTTTTGATTGGTCTGTGTGAAGCATGATAACCATTGTATGAAAGTAAAAAGCTGATGGAACATATTTTTTGGAGGGTCGGTCCCCGTGGGAAATGCCTCCCAAACACATGCTTGAAGAAACCAAGGATAGAAAGTGCGTGAGGGTCGTCTGGTTTGTGGCAGGAAACCAGGGGGCTGAATGATTGAAAGTTCCTGCAACGTGAAGCTCAGGAGACAGTCAGATCACCCCCGATCTTATTAAATGTTACAGCACATTTTAAGGGCTAAATGTCCTCTTATGGATTTTAATTGCATATGATTTAAAAAAACACTCTGTTCCTTCACCCAATGTTTTACACACTGGAGCACTGTCATTTTCCTGAAACTGGGAAGTATTTGGAATATTATCTGGAACATTCCATAATCAACATTCTCCAGAGCATTCTACATTCTGTGGAGATATTACAAAGGAAAGATACACAGAGGGGGTGGAGGCGTGCTGCATGCAAGAGTGAGAGTGGTGGAGCATGAGCATTGTTCGGATGTCGGTGCTGGAACACACATACATTGATTGTGAGGGACCAACAGCATACGGTGACCCTTATCCTCACAGAGTTGGGAATGTTATCGATGTTTGTCCTGTATTGCTGGTCATTGCTACTGATCACAGATACTGCACTGAGCTGGGTGGTGAGCTCAGATCATGCTCGGTGGGTCTGGTGGTGTGGCCCACTCTGGGAAGAGATGTACTAACCCATCCGTCAAGATATCTGTGACCCTGTTGACAAACCGTGGTGGAATTGACCCTTATCTGCTATGCTCTGGGTAAAACGTACATGGCAGCTCCAAACTGAGGAAAGCTCAATCGAGCGCCCATTGTCCTTTTAAAGATGGCACCAGTACCAAGGATAATGGAATATCCAGCGGCATCTGGGCAATGGTGGGTACCTCCAGCCAAAGTGGGTGGGAGAATCGGGTTAACATTGAATGAGAGGGACACCATGAGTTAGGGTGGGTAGTTGATGAGGTGAGTTCGATAAGATAGCACCAGGAAACTAGCTCGGCCTCGTGCAGAGCATCCCCCTGTCACACTCAATGAAAACCACTCAAAGATAAATTATTATTCGATTCAGACGGATGAGCTGAAGACTCTGCTGATCCCATTCACAGTTACAGAGCTGCAGAACAAATCCTCAACCACAACTCTCCATCATCTGAACTCACACCTATATTCTGTTCACCATCATTCCTGGTAATACTGGCTTATTTTGCCTGATGCTATCGAAATGTCTGTATCTCAGCATTCTGAAACATGTGAGCACATCCGTCCATGATATTGTTGCTCAATGTCACCCTCTCTGTCTATAACCAAAACCACTTTCATTTACAGTCATGCACGCAGACAGGCCCTTCAGCCAAGATTGGTCCATACCAACCAAAATGTCCGTCCACATTAACCCCAATTCCCTGCACTTGGCCCATATCCTTCTCTGCCTTTCCAATTCATATATTGTTCGAACAAAGTGCAGCGAGGTTTTGTGACATCAAGGAAGGCCTCAGGAAAGATCTCGTTGAATCTACCATTCATCTCACCCTAGCAATCAGATTACACAGAAACAATTTGACTGGAGGTTATAAACAAGAAGTACAAGCAAACATTGGTGGGAGATCTGTATGGAAGTCAATACAGCAGGGAAAAAAGTGTACGTTATAAACAGGAAATTAGATATACAAGCGTTTGTAGGCAAAACCCGATGGGTCTGGTACCATTTGAAGGAAAAAAGTCGGAAGTTTGGCCCTCGAATAGCACAGCAGGATAGGGTGCATCCAAGGAGCAGGAAAGTCTATGTTTCAGTCATAAGCCTTTCATCAGGAATTCACTTCAGAATTCACTTTTTCGTATTCCTCTGTAGGAAGAGAGTGAGTCAACATTTTTAATTTGGGAATTCTTCATCAGAACAGCTTTTGTTTTTGATCTCCAGTATATGTAGCTCTTTGTTTTATTTTAGATCAGCAATTATCTTGCATGCTGCAGTATTAATGAACAACTTGATCTGAGAATAAGGGGAAGGGGTGAGGGCAAAGAGCAGACAATGTGTCAGTCACAGCTTAAGGCCCTGTGGAGGTAAAGGAAGGCTTGTAGGAAGCACCGCACTGGAATTTGGCATCATTTGAACAGATGCGACAGATCCAGAGAAAGTGGGAGGATGCAGTTTCTCGCACAGCTGGTCATTGAGTGTCACAGTGGCGAGCAATTCTGCCTTACAGCATCAATTACCTGGGTTCGATTCCACCCTTTGGTGACATTCTGTGCGGTGTTTGCATGCTCTCCTTGTGTGTGCGTGAGTTTCCTCTGGGTGTTTGGTTTTCCTCTCACAACCAAAAATGTCCAGTTTAGGTTCAGTGACGTTACTAAATTTTTCTGCAATATCCAGGGATGTGCAGATTCGTTGGATTGTCTATGGGAAATGTAGAATTAGCGGGGTAACGTTTGGGTTTTTTGTTCGGGATGTTATCTGGAGAGTCAGTGTGGTCTCGGTGGGCAAAATGGCCTGGTTCCACACTTCAGGGCTTCTATAATTTCTATGTCGCTGTCTGTGTTTGAAAACACTTCCCAGGATCCTACCTATAATTGCTAACACAATTTGCCACAACAAAATGTTACACCTTCCGTTTGTCTAACATGAACTCCATCAGCCACTCCTCAGCCCTTCAACCTATCTGATCAGGGTCCCGTTTTACTCTGAGTAAACTATCTTCACTCTCCACTACCTCAATAATTTTGGTGTTATCTGCAAACTCACTAACCATTCCTATTGTATTCTTATCCAAATCATTTATATAAAATGACAAAATCCATTCGAACCTTGTGGTACACTGCGGGTTACAGGCCTCCAGTCCAAAAAAAATACCAGTTCACAAACATTTACTTCGTCTATTACCTTCGAGCCAATTACATCCAACTCTCCCTGTATTCCATGTGATCTCACCATGCTAACCAGATTACCATGCGGAACCTTTTTGAATGCTTTACTAAAGTCTATATTCTATTCCACAGTTCTATTTCTGAGCCTTCGTCAATCTTATTCGTCACTTCTTCAAAACGCTAAATCAAATTAGTGGGACACGATCTCCCACAGACAAAGTCATGTTGATTATCGCTAATCGGAATTTACATTTCTAAACACAAGTAAATGCTGTCTGTCAGAATCCTCTCCAACAACTTACCCACCCATGACATCAACGAGGTAAGGGCTTTTGCACGAAACGTCGGTTTCGAAGCTACTTGGATGCTGCCTGAACTGCTGTGCTCTTCCAGCACCACTAATCCAGCACCAATGACATCAGTCCCACTTGTCTACAGTTTACTGGCTTTTCCTTACCAAATGTTCTTAAACAATGGCACAACCTTACCTGTGGCTGTCCATGATACAAATATCTCAGCCAGAGACCGAACAATTACTTCTCTAGCTTCCCAACAGATCTGGGGTACATCTGATTAGTTCATGGATCATGGATCATGGATCAGTGCATCACAGTACGGGCCCTTGAGCTGCTGATGTTGTGCCGGCAGTTTATCCTACTTAAGGGTCAGACTAACCTTCATGCCCTTCATCGTACTAAAATCCATGTGCCTAACCAAGAGTCACTTAAAAGGTCAGGGGGGTTATCCACCTTAATGCATTTTAAAATATCCAGCTCCTCATCTTCATAATGTGGACAAATTTCAAGATATCACTATTCATTTCCCCAAGTTCTCTACCTTCCATATCCTACTCCACAGTAAATACTGATGCAAAATATTTAGTATCTCACCGATCTACTATAGTTCCACACATAGGTCACTTTGCTGATCTTTAAGGGGTCCTGTTCTCTCTCTAATTACTCCTTTGACCTTAATGTATTTGTGGAATCTCTTTGGAATGTCCCTTACCCTACTTTCGAAAGATATCTTATGTCCCCATTTTGCCCTCCTGATTTCCATCTTGAGTATTAGCCTACATCCCTGGTACTCCACAATGGAGTCACTTGATCCCTACTGTCTGTATCTATCATATGCTTCCGCCTTTCCTTGAACAGAGCCTCAATTCTGCTCGCCATTCAGCATTCCCTACACCTACCTGCCTTACCCTGCTCATAGGCAGGAACATTATGTCGCTAGACTCTGTAACTCATTTGTGAAGGCCTCCCACTTTCCCGCCAATAGCTTCTCCAAAGCAGCTTTTCAAAGTGTCAACATAAAACAATCAAAGTTGGCCTGAGACAACTTACAACTTTAAAATTTATATTAGGAGTATTCTTCTCCATAAGTATTTTACAACTGATAGCTACTGCATAACAGACTGAAGAAATAGAATGGCCTCCTCCTGTCCCTCTGTAAGAGACTTGAGAGGCTGAATGGCCTCCCCCTGTCCCTTTGTAACAGGGACATGGGGACATAATTACTTCCTCCTGTCCCTGCGCAGCAGTCCCGATGCTCTGAATAATGTCCTAAGGTTATGGAAGAATTTGACAACAGTGCACATAAAACCAGAAGTGGCATTACACAAAGTAAATGGACATTAAATATATACACTGGTTTATTGGCTCTGGAAATTACCCCAACGTCACCTTATGCAGTTGGTCTGTTACTTATTCACTGTCGCCGTTTATAAACAGTATGTAATATACACACTCCTGCAGTGTTCTGGCACTACTCCCTCTTACAAAGGAAGCAATAAGAATATTGAAAGATTTATGATCCATCCCTAAGCAATGCCCATCCATTCCACCCACACCGAATAAATGTTCCCTTTTATTGGGATAAGAAAAGTGATGTCAGGAAGGGGTTAACTAGACCTGTTTGTTCAGTGACTGTGATTAATATTAGTCGCCATGGGTTGCAATTGCCCCAGTGGACTGTTTCCAACTTTTAATGATAAGTGGGCTCCATTCAATGTGTTATCCCACAGTATGGTGGGAGCATCACCAACAGTATTAACAGGAATCAGCAGTCCAAGAGAGACGGGGGGAGAGATCAGAGTCTGAGCACAAGAGTCTGGAATGTTTCAACAATGAATCAGAATCTGAGAACATTACACTGGAATGTCCCAAGAATGGGCAGGAGTTTATATTTGGATGTTTGGTTTCTTTCTACGTATTATGATCGAAGGTCTTTATTGTGGCGGATCAAATACATACTTTACATTATGCAATATTTTTATTATACAATCCTGGCTTTTGTTGGTGCACCTGTTAAGTCGCACTGTTCAGTCATTAATTCTATAAATCATATTTGACAATACTACTGCTCCTTCATTCACTCTACCCTCCTTGCCACTGTTATTGTTCCTGCTAAGACTCTAAATCCACATATTAACTTGACAAACCACTACTAAATTGTTAAATCACTCTCTCCCTCCTTGCTTCTGGCAGTGTTACTCATGGGTTGGTATGTTGACTTGCTCAGTTTCAGCTGTGAACCATGATTCGCTGTATCACTGCACTTGCTATCGAAATATTGAAGGCATTGAGGTCACTATCTTCTGTTCTGGTTACAAAATAAATTTCCTTCCTCTGACTCCAGCTCATCCTGGGCCAATATCTAAAGCTGAATTAGACAAATAACAACAGTGGCGATCCCTTTGGCCATGAACCAATTCCTGACACTATATCCTGACCATTCCTAATTATAACTACTGATAAATCCAGTATATACTTCACTGGCTCATCCCATTTGTTATTTGAACCATGAGCTGTGAAATACAGTCTTAACGATGGCATTCGTCTGTAGCTGACACTCACAGCTGCAAACCTGCAGAAACAACTCTGAGTCAATACCCCACAGCTCATATCTGATATCACACTGAACTCCCCATCCATCCATCATTCCTGTGCATACTGATCTATAATGCTATTGGGTCCGGCAATGCCTTTATTGTCACGTGCTAGGCAGTTACGCAGTGCAAATGTAGCAGCAATATACCGGCAATGCTTTACAATACTGCTATGCTGGGCAGCTGGTCCAGCTTACTGAGCAATACACTGGCATAGTCATCACAGCTCCCCATGCTGGCCAGATAGTCCACCTTACCGAGCAATACACTTTCATAGTCTGCACAGCTCCACATGGTGAGCAGATAGTCCAATTTACTGAGCAATACACTAGCATAGTCTGCACAGCTCCCCATGCTGGGCAGATAGTCCACCTTACCGAGCAATACACTAGCATAGTCTGCACAGCTCCACATGCTGGGCAGATCGTCCACCTTACCGAGCAATACACTAGCATAGTCTGCACAGCTCCACATGCTGGCAAGATAGTCCAATTTACTGAGCAATACACTAGCATAGTCTGCACAGCTCCCCATGCTGGCCAGATAGTCCACCTTACCGAGCAATACACTAGCATAGTCTGCATAGCTCCACATGCTGGCCAGATAGTCCAATTTACTGAGCAATACACTAGCATAGTCTGCACAGCTTCCCATGCTGGGCAGATAGTCCACCTTACTGAGCAATACACTAGCATAGTCTGCATAGCTCCACATGCTGGCCAGATAGTCCAATTTACTGAGCAATACACTAGCATAGTCTGCACAGCTCCCCATGCTGGCCAGATAGTCCACCTTACCGAGCAATACAGTAGCACAGTCTGCACATCTCTCCATGCTGGGCAGATAGACCAGTTTACTGAGCAATACACTGGCAAAGTCTGCTTAGCACTCCAAGTTGGGTTGTCTACTTGTCCCAGTGTATAGTTTCTGCGTTTGTTCTGTGAAGCAAATTCAGAATTTAGTGAACAAATTTGATCAGCTGGTCTGGCAATGCCTCTATTCAATGTTCTCATTCTTGTAACCTGACCCACCAAGGTCTCACTGCTCCAAAGAGACCCACTCCCTTGTTTTTTTCCCATATTTCAACAACATGCTCTGGTTTTGTCTTAATTGTCCGTTTCTATCTTTAATGTGAATGTCTCTGTCCATCTGTATCTTTCTCTGGCCTTAGTTTTTTTGGTTCTGTATTGTATCGAATGCTGGCATCATGAAGTTCAGAAATAATGTAATAGTATGTGTCAGGCTATTGTTCACTTCCCACTGTGTCCCATAGTTACTCCATAGACAGGGGAGTGTGTACTGGGCTGTTGTTCACTTCCCGGTGTGTCCCACGTCGTCCTCCATGTTGGACAGCAGTGTGTGTGCTGGGCTGTTGTTCATTTGCTGGTGTGTCCCATGTGGTGCTCCATGGACAGTGGGTTGTGTTTTGGGTTATTGCTCACTTCCCGGTGTGTCCCAAGTTGTGCTTAATGTTGGACAGGGAGTTTCAGCATCTTTGACTCATGTCTTTAAAGTTTGGTCTGTGCCTGTCTACTGAACGCCTGTGTTTGCCCAGCTCAGCTGATCACGTGGTCAGGAACAAGAGGAGGACCCTGAAGTATAATTATAAAGTAGATAGCTCACTTTTAGTGGATGGAAGTCTGATTGTCTCCTGTTATTGAAAAGTTAGTGGAGTGGATCGGGATGGGGATGGTTTGCTGGAGGTTGTGCTGTGAGCTACCTCAGACATTCCGGGAGACCAGAGGATTTGGTGACCCAACTCTGGATGGAGCATGGAGTCTGTAGTTAGTGCCTGTAACATGAACAACAAATGGAGCAGAGGCTGCAGATCATGGACGCTCTGAAACCACGGACTGCATGTATGTGGGGAAAGGGATCTGCTAAATCTGTCTGGTCTTAAAGTGCGCACAGGCTCTCACTCTCATCCTTAATCAGACACACACACACACACCATCTTTCGCTCACACACATGGAAACAAACATACACATCATCTCTCTCTCACTCGCACGGCACCCCCACCGCCCCACCACGCGCGCGCGCACACACACACACACACACACACACCTATAAATCGGGGTGGGGGGGCGGGCTAATTTGCGTTTGCAGATTTATATTTGTGGATAGATTGTATTTTGTTCAAAACAACATTCAATTTGTACGCAGCCAATCATTGTGGCATTTTAAAAAGTCCTGCTTTGGAAATAAAACCAGTATGACTCCAGGGTAAAACAAGTCGACCTCCACACAAGACCTGCCATGGTTTGTGCAGGGAAGGTCACATCTTAGAAACGTAATAGAATTCTCTGAGGAATGACAAAGTTGATAGTGCGGAAAAGGCTGTAGATATCAAATACATGGTCTTCAGTAAGGCGTTTGATGAGATAGACTGATGGAGAAGGTGAAGTCACAGGGGTCCATGGGGTACTAGCTAGATCGATTAGAGAACTGGCTGGGTAACAGGAGACAGTGAGTAGTAATGGAAGGGAGTTCCTCAAAATGGAAAACTCTTCTGTGTGGTGTTTCACAGGGATTCGTGCTGGGACCACTGTTTGTTGTGATATATTTACATGATCTGAAGAAAGGTATAGGTGGTCTGATTAGCAAGTTTGCAGATGACACGAGGATTGATAGTGTAGCAGAAAGTTGAGGGGACTGTCAGAGAACACAGCTGAATGTAGATAGATTGGAAAGTTGGGTGGAGAAATGGCAGATGTGAGGTGATGCATTTTGGAAGATCCAATTCGAGAACGAATTATAGAGTAACTGGAAAAAGTCATGGGGAAAATTGATGTACAGAGAGATCTGGGTGTTCAGGTCCATTGTTCGCTGAAAGTGGCAGGTCGATAGAATGATCAAGAAGGCATACAGCATACGTCCTTCCTGCATTCTAACAATTTAAGAAGTGGAGAACCACAGTGGTTAACTCGTCACCAACAGGAGAGAATCTGTTGGAATCTATTGCGTTCAAGTGTAGGCAGGCCGTATTACAGTTGTATAGGACTTTGGTTCGGTCACAATCGGAATACTGCAGACAGTTCTGGTTGCCACATTACTGAAAGGATCTGGATGCTTTAGAAAGAGGGCAGAGGATTTTCACCAGAATGTTGCCTAGTATGGAGAGAACGACATATGAAGAGAGGTTTGGTAAATTAGGATTATTTTCATTAGAAAGATGGAGTTTGAGGGAGGACTTGATTGTTGTCTACAAAATCTTGAGAGATGTAAACAGGGAGGATAGCAAAAAGCTTATTCCAGAGTGGGGGATTCAGTTACTGGGGGTCAAGAATTCAAGATGAAAGGGGAAAACTTTATTGGAGATATGCTCGAAAGGTTCTTTGTACAGAGGGTGGTGGGTGGCTGGAATGCGTTGCCAGCTGAGGTAGTAGAGGCGGGGACGATAGCATCATTTAATATGAGGAAGCAGAAGTATACAGATCCTTAGACAATAGGCGACGGATTTAGATAGAGGATCTGGATCGACACAGGCTTGGAGGACTGAAGGGCCTGTTCCTGTTCTGTGATTTTCTTTGTTAATTGTAAATGCTGGCGAAAAGCGTCTGTTGGTACTTGAAAGGAAAATGAAATCAAGATCAAATGTGGCACAGGGAATGTGTGGATACGAGAATTTATTGTAGAGAACAGAAAAATGACAAGGAGACGAAACAGTTACATTGCATCTGTCTTCAAAGAGGAAGATCCAGAAAATATCCCAGAAATACCAAGTAACCACGGGACCTTTATAACTTAAGACTAAAATCATTCATATACATTACGAGGTAGTATTTGGAAACAGAACTGGGATGAGGATTGATCAGTCTGACAGACCAGATATAATTCAAACTGAAATTTCAGAGAAAACAGCAATACACATGTTGATTGCAAAAGGGGCCACTGTATTTCTCTGTATTCACTTCGGAAGGTTATAAATGCATTCAAATGATTTACGAAGGGAAGAGATGGGAGAGTGGAGGAATACAGGCCAGTTAGTTGTCATTCACAGTAGGGAATCTGTTGCAACCTATTGTAACGAAGATCTTATTGGACACTGAGAAAGTTATAGCAAATTTCAAGTGAATTGTTCTGCATTCATGAAAGGGAAGTTACAATTTACATTTTTTTTCTTGAAGATATCACTTGTATTTGTAAATAATAGCGAATCAGTGAATGTGGTACAGTCAGATATTCAGGAGGAGGTTTAATCAGCACACGCAGTAAGTTAGCAGAAAACATTAAAGCAAAGTGTATTGGAAGGAACATATGCAAACAGGGGACGGTAAGCACTGGAGAAACTCTTGGAGAACATAGGTGGTGGTAGAAGGCGTTTGTGTGACTGCAGACCGGTGTATGCTGGTGTGTCACAGGTTTCAGTGCTGTGTCCCTTTCAACGCTTTCATTTAAAGGGAATCCGAATACAGACGATGAAGAATCAACTAGACTCAAAGTGTTAGCTTGCTCTCTCTTTACGGATGCTGTCTGACTAACTGTGATTCAACACCAGGGTCCTGTGCTTAAACGATGGAGACTACAACAGAATGGAGGGAGGACTTGGCAAAAGTCTCTGGATACAAATACTTTATGGTGAGATTTGACGAGCAGTGGAGGATTTTCAAAAGATTTTTTCAAAGTCCTAAGCAAAAGTATATTCGGTGAAAAGGAAAGACTCGAAGAAAAAGGGAAATCTGCCATGGGTGTCTAAGCAAATACGGAAGCCTATCAAATTGAAAGATATGGAATGCAAAGTGGCCAAGAACAGCAGGAACCTAGAAGATTGGGAAAAGATTAAAGGTCAACAGAAAGCCACGAAAAGAGTTATAAAGAAAAGTAGGATAGAACACGAGAAAAAAAACCTAGCACAGTATATGAAGACAGATAGCAGATGATTCCCTAAATATATAAAATGAAAATGAGTGGCTAACTTAAATGTTGGTCCTTGAGAGGATAAGAAGGAGCATTTAGTTATAGGATATGATGAAATGGCTGAGGCATTGAACAGATATTTTGTATCAGTCTTCATAGTGTACGATACGAATAATGTGCCAGTGATCGACGAAGAGATGAAGAGTCTAGATTAGAGTGGTGTTGGTAAAGCACAGCAGTTCAAGCAGCATCGGAGGAGCAGAAACATCGACGTTTCGAGCAAAAGCCTTTCATCAGGAATGCTCTGAACTGCTGTGCTTTATCAGCACCACTCTAATCTAGAATCTGGTTTCCAGCAGCTGCAGTCCTTGTTTTTTACCAAAGAGATGAGGGTAGGTGAGGACTTGTGAACAATCATTATTACAGAGGAGGTAGTGTTGGGCAAGCTAATGGAGCTAAGGGTACATAAATCTCCTTGCCCTGATGGAATGTATCCCAGGGTTCTAAAACGATAGCGGAAGAAATAACAAGTGCACTTGTGGTAATTTTCTAAAATGTGCTGAACTCTGGGGCAGTTCCAGAAGATTGAAAAACAGCTAATGGGACGCCATTGTTTAAAAAGGCAGGTGGATAAAAATTGGGGAATTATAAACCAGTTAAGTTAATCTGAGTAGTGGGGGAGATGCTTTGACTGTATTATCAAGGAAGAAATAGCAAGGCATTTTGATAGAAAACGGTCCATTGCACAGATGCAGCAAGGATGCATGAAGGGCAGATCATGCTGAACTCGTCTTTTGGAAATCTACCAAGACATTACGTGCAAGATAGACAACGAGACCACAGTGGATGTGTTGTGTCTAGGTTTCAAAAAGGCTTTGACAGGGTGCCACATAGTAGGCTGCTGCATAAGAAAAAGCTGGATGGCGTTACAACTGAAGTAATAGCATGGATAAAAGATTGGTTGACTAACGGGAAGCAAAGAGTGGGTGAAAATGAGTGCTATTCTGACTGGCAATCAGGGCTGAGTGGTGTGCCTCAGGGATCAGTGTTGGGGTTGCAATTATTCACAATTTATATAGATGATGTAGAGTTGGGAGCATGCGTAGTTTGTCAAAGTTTGCAGATGGCACGAAGATGAGCGGCAGAGCAAAGTGTGCAGAGTACTGTGAAACTTTGCAGAGGAAAAGAGTTACATTGCATGAATGGGTAAAGGTCTGACAGATGGAATACAATGTTAGTAAATATGAATATAAATCTATTTTGTTAGGAGTACCAGTAAAAGGGATTATTACTTGAATTGTAAAAAGATGCAACATGCTGCTGTGCAGAGAGACCTGGGTGTCCTTGTGCATGAATCACAGAAGGTTGATGTGCAGGTACATCAAGTAATTAGGAAGATAAATGGTATTTTGTTCTTCATTGCGAAAGGGGTTGAATTTAAAAGCAGGGAGGTTATGTTGCAGCTGTACAGGGTGCTGGTGAGGTCATCCCTGGAGTATTGTGAGCAGTTTTGGCCTCCTTACTTGCAAAGCGATGTACTGGCAGTGGGGGTGGTGCAGAGGAGATTCACTCTGGTGAATCTGGAATTGAGGGGGTTGTCTTATGAGGAGAGACAGAGTAGATCAGCATTATATTCATTGGAATTTAGAAGAATGAGGGGAGGATCTTATAGAAACATAATAAAATGATGAAGGGAAGAGGTAAGAAAAAAGTAGAGAGGATTGTTCCACTGGCAGGTGAAGCCAGGACAAGATAACAAGACAACCTCAATATGAGAGGGAGCAGATTTAGGATTGAATTAAGAAAGAACCTTTTCACCCAGAGGCTTGTAATTCTATGGAATTCCCTGCCCAGTGAAGTATTTGACGCTACTTCAGTAAATGTTTTTCGAGCTGAGATAGATATGTTTCGAACAATGAAGTAAATTACCGATATTGGATCAGTGGTGCTGGAAGAGAACAGCAGTTCAGGCAGCATCCAATTAGCTTCGAAATCGACGTTTCGGGCAAAAGCCCTACGGTGAGAGCGCGGGTAAGTGGATATGAGTCCACGAGTAGATCAGACTTGATGTTACAGAATGGCTGAGCAGGTTAGAAGGACCAGGTGGCCTACTCCTGCTCCTAGTCCTTCTGTTCTTATGAAAGGGGAGTGGCGAGTTCACCCAGCGCAAACCCTCTGCTTTGATTTGTTTGGACTGATTTTTCACAGACTGGCTGTTTACTGAAAGCAGGCAGCCAGCTGTGAAGCTATCAGGCCAAAGAAGAAGGTCCATGCTGATCCCCCAGCCCCCCCCCCCCCCCTCTCTGATATCTCTCCTGGAAGAACCTGGGTTTGATTTTTTCCTTTCGAATTTTCCATGGGGTGTTTATGGGGATTATTTCAAGTACAGGTTTCAAGACGTGCAGGTCAGGTGAATTGGCCATGCTAAATTGCCCGTAGTGTTAGGTCAGGGGTAAATGTAGGGGAATGGGTGGGTTGCGCTTCGGCGGGTCGGTATGGACTTGTTGGGCCAAAGGACCTTTTTTCCTCACTGTAAGGTAATGTAATCTAATGTAATCTAAATCTAATCTAATCTGTTTCGAACAACACCTTAGATTATTTAGATACAGATTACTTACATTGTGGAAACAGGCCCTTTGGCCCAACAAGTCCACACCGACACTCCAAAGAGCAACTCACCCAGATCCATTCGCCTACATTTACCCCTTCACCTAACACTACGTGCAATTTAGCATGGCCAATTCAGCTAATCGGTGCATTTTTGGACTGTGCGAGGAAACCGGAGCACCCAGAGGAAATCCACACAGACACGGGGAGAATGTGCAAACTCCATTCAGACAGTTGCCTGAGGTGGAAATTGATCCCGGGTCTCTGGCGCTGTGAGCCAGCAGTGCTAAACACTGTGCCACGGTAGCACCTTTCAACCATTTTCAGATTCTCAGTTGAGAAGTGGAGTGCTACTGAAGACCAGAAAGCTTCACCTGGAAGATTAGTTGACGAGCCAACTTTTAATATTTTTTAATGTTTATTTATAAAACTTTAAAATGACAAAAGCTGGGAAAAGTCACTTTAGTTCTACTTACTGTGGAACTCGTAGCATGGATATGGCTTCTAATTGGCTGTGTCTTGGTTTTGTCATCTCTAATCATGTTACACAGTAATGACCTACATTTTTGTAGGCTGGATTGAAAGTCAGTTCTTGGTCTTCCCATGTACCCACTCCTTATGAATTTAATTTGCTAACAGCATTAAGTTAGGATAATCTGTTGGGTTTTCGGATAGATTGTTATTCTGCATGCTATTCTGTTCTGTTTGTGTTTCATTCCGTAACCTTGAAAATAAATTTCTGTTTTATTTAAAACTAAGTGGCTTGACCAGCTGCGTCACTCCTGGAATATCCGCCTTACACCTGCTTAAGGCAACAAGCAAAGTTTGAGTCTGCACTACGTCCTTGAAATGACTTGAGGTGGTCTATCCTGGTCCATAACAGTGTGCAACAGTGAGATCTAATATACTAGCATGGGTTGAGAATGGTAGAGAGCTGAAAGAAAAAGTGAGTCAGAATAAGCAGCTCCTTTGTTTGGAGTGGAAAGTAATTACGAGCAGGATGATCCTGGAATTGATGTTTGGCACCCATCTATTCAGGAAGCAGATTAAACATCTGCTCGAGGGTACTAAATGTAATGTTTCAAAATCTGCTGATGGCACCAAGCTGAGAATTGATTGGGTGAGGCGGATGTAAGGAAGTTCAAGGGACTTGAGACACGTGGAGGGAATGGGCAAATACGTGGCAGATGAACAGCAATATGGATGGACGTAACACTGAACATTTTGGTTGGAAAAATTGAATCTCAGGCTAGCATTTCAAAAGGAATTGATGTGAAATTTTGGTCTATGAAGATACTAACGTGCATACTTTTGTTGACTTCTTCACCGAACTCTGAGGTCCATTCATGGCAGTGCATTCTGAAGCCAGACGTCAATACTGGGATTGGCACTGGCACGCTGCCCAGGGTGAATAGACCCACCAAGTGGGTATATGTAACATTGAAAAGGATCTGGATCTCCCTGTACACCAGTCACTGAAAGCATTATTGGAGCAACTGAAAGCAGTTAGGAAGGTAAATGGTGTGTTGACCTTCATTTCCGGGGAATTTGAGTCCAGGCATAAGGGTATCATATTACAGCTGTACATGACCTTGGTGAGACCCCATCTCGAACATTGTGCTGTATTGTGTGCAGTTTTGGTCTCCTTACCTAATAGAGGACAAAGCTGACATTGAGGGAGAGCAGCAAAGAATGACCAGACTGATCTCTAGGATGACAAACTTGTTGTGGGAACAGAGTTTGAGGCGACTGAGTCTGTATTCCATGTGGTTTATGAAAATGAGTGGAGATCTCAGTGAGATATATAATACTCTGACAGGGCGAGATATATTGGAAATAGGGATGATAATTCACCTGGCTGGGACGTCTAAAACAAGGAGCCACAGTATTAAGTACAATCAGGGCACACTGCATTGAGATGAGAATAAATGT
Source organism: Chiloscyllium punctatum (assembly GCF_047496795.1). Taxonomy (NCBI): domain Eukaryota; kingdom Metazoa; phylum Chordata; class Chondrichthyes; order Orectolobiformes; family Hemiscylliidae; genus Chiloscyllium; species Chiloscyllium punctatum. The sequence continues at coordinate 54,949,040 of NC_092785.1, read as the reverse complement.
CTGCACTCACAGACTGGTGAATCTGGGAATTCTATCCTACACAAGCCTGTGGAAGCCAAGGCACTGAATTTCGCTAAGTATTTCTTGACACTAAAGGGACAAGGTTGCAGCAGAAGTTTGGTGTGGGGAGAAAGGATCAACCATTGTTATATTGAATGGGGAAGCAAAATTGATGGACTGAAGTTCCTAATTTATATTGTTCCAATAATTAATCACTGCAAAGGATATACAGTATGCAGTGCTTATGAAAAAAAAAGAAGAGATGTTAGACTGAAAACTAGAATGGGAGAGGCTCAATGTGTTGAATGACCTACTCCTTTCCTGATGTTTCTGTGCAGTCTGTGGGAAAACTCTGTAAATGTGTCACAGGCTCTCAGCTGTTAGGAAGGAGGCATCTGCTGGATCAACAGGACTGTGTTTCCCATTCCGTTTTCTCATACCGAGACTGGTGTGGGATGTTCTGTCCAATTTTATCCATTAAGGGCTCGGAACAGTTTGATACAATAGAATGTCTTGCTTGGCATTTTAGAGACCGTTGAAGAGTTTGCTCCATGTCTGTCGTCTGGAGGCACTTTTAGGACAGAACAGGAAAGCAGGGGAGATTCACTGCCTGAAAGTAAATTGGGAAGGCAATTGGTGTTCACAATCGACATTGGCTTCAAGGTCACTGTTACTGACAGCAAAGTTTAGATTTCGATATCTTATTAGTTGATGTTAACTTCCACCAGCTGCCAGAGCATTAGCCTGGTCGGGATTGGTAATCCAGTGACATTTCCACAACAGCACCATCTCCACATGGGGACCAATCTGAAACCACACTGAGCAGATAATTTCTGTGCTTCTTGACAGCTCTGTCAAAAATAACTCACACCATTTTGTCTATCGTGATGGGACTGAGGGGTTGGTAAATGGTCAGATTGTAATTATTCTTCTCTGAAGGGACTGGACATAGTTGAGGAATTTTCGATGTTGCCAGAGAGATGCAGAGTTGGAGCTGGAATGAAACAGTTTCCCCAGGGACACGGTTTGTTATGCAGCACAAGTCTTCAGTCCTATTGCAGGAATGGTGTCAGGCCCCATTGCCTTTTTCGTACCTACTGTGTTCAGCTGTTTCTTCATGTCAGGTGCAGCGAATCGAATTGGTTGGAGACTGACATCTGTGATTCTGTGGGCATCATCTAAGGAACACTTCTGGCTGAGGATGGTGCAGACATTGCATACTGTCTTTTACACTGATGTGCAGCAAAGTTCCATTCTTTCGGGGAATTGTAAAGTAATAACCGAGTGGTATTGAGCTGTTAGTCTAGCGACCCAGGCAATGCTCATGTGACCTGAGTTCGAATACTGCCAAAGAAAGTTTTGGAATTCAAATCTAATAAATATTTGGAATTAAGAGTCAAATGATGATCATGAAACAATTGCTGATTGTGTGGGAAACCCATCTTGTTCACAGATGCCCTTTCGGGATAGAAACCGCCCTTCATTCGTGCTCTGGCCTACTTGTACCTCCAGACTCACAGCGATGTGTTTGACTCTTAACTACCCTCCTGTCAATAAATGATGACCTACCCAGCGACACACTAATCCCATTGAACATTTAAGTAAATAATTGTGGAGTCCTCTTCTTTCGTCAGTTGTTTGATAGTTCAACTCCATTTCTGACTGGCTGTGACAGGACTGCAGAGCTTCGATCTGATCTGTTTGCTTTGTAATCATTTCGTCCTCTCTATCAGATTTTAGTCCTTCTGTTTGCAATGTAAGTGAGTAGTCAAATGTGGTAGCTTTAAATGGGTTGTCATCAGTTTTAGGTCCACACGGCTCTGACCCTGGTATGTTCACCTACACTTGTTACTGAAACATCATTCAGCTTAATGGGAATAATGGACTGAGGAATGATCCTGGGCAAAAAGTTACAGATTGTAACTCAGTACAATTCTCCTTCTGTCCAACTGTGATCTACACTATTACATGAATTCCCGGGTTTGAGCTGCAACTTCTGCAATGCAATTCTGCTGTCTGTCACCCAATTCATACCGAGACCCATTGACCCGTACCCCGTGAGTTACTCTGGTTTCTGATCTGGTAGCACTTCCATTTTCATATTCTCATTCCTCTGAGCGTTTGTTTATTGTGTCACACCTCTTACTTGTCAGGTTTTTCAAAACTCCAAACATATTCCATGAGGTAGCACCATGGCTCAGTGTTTCGTGCTGCTGCCTCATAGCGCTAGGGACCCAGGTTCGATTCCATCCTCTAGCGACTGTCTTTATGGAGCTGGCGCATTCTCCCTGTGGGATTCTTCTGAGTGCTTTGGTTCCCTCCCACAAACCAAAAATTTGCAGGTTAGGTGCATTAGTCGGGGGTAAATATAGGATAAGAAAATGGGTGTGCTTGGTTTACTCTTCAGAGGATCGGTGTGGACTTGTTGGGCTGAAGGACCTGTTTCCACAGTGTAGCGATTCGAATTCTAACATTCATCTGAACGTTTTCCCTTGCAGTTGTGCCACTTTCAGTGTTTAAATTGAATGTGCTTCACTCTGCTTCTCTCCATGACTTTCATTAAGAACTCTGTAGTGTCAATGATTCCAGTCGTATGCAGTTTCAGAACCAAGATATTTGTGCGCCTTTTGTTATTTTACACTTCCCAGTGTACAGCAATCCAAGTGGGTCACGACATTTGAGCAGCTTTGACATATACCTTTGAACATATTCAAAACCAGAAATTTCTGGAGAAACTCAGCAGGTCTGGCAGCATCTGTGCAGACAGAGAAACAGAGATAGTGTTTCAAGTCCAGCGTGACCCTTGTTCAGAACTGAAAAGGGCTGCTTAATGCCTTGGCTAAAGTGGACGAGCGATGATAGGAAACAGAGCATGTGGAGGTGCAATGGCACAGAGGAATGGGCTTTTAATTGTGGTGAAAGAGAAACAGATATAAAATTGGTGTAAATTAAAGTGTAGATGGCAGACATGGGTTGTCTCTATTGAGTGCAGGATAAACAAGACACAGATGAGGTCATTGGGAGGCCAGGAAGTAGAATATATGAAAAATGGAGGACAGCCATAATGGAGTCAGGCTGTGAATTTGGAATTGTGTATTAACTCCTGCAGGCTGTAATACATCAAAGTGTAAAGTGAGGTGTTACTCGAGCTTGGGTGGTGTTTCATTGGAACATTTCAGCGGCTCAGGACCGAAATCTTAGGATGAGAGCAAGGTCGGTTATTGAAATGGGAAGCAATGAGAGGCTCAGGGTCATTCCTACAGAGTGAAGGATGTCCTCGAACAAGTCTCTGTTTGGTCTCCCCAATGTAAAGGAGACAGCATTGTGAGCAGCAATGACAGGAGACCGGATTGATAGAGTAAAAGTGAAATGCTCCTTCACCCTGAAGGTGTGTTTGGGGACTTGGACAGTGGGGATGGAAGAGGTGAATGCGCATGTGTTGCAGCTTCTGTAATTGCATGGGAATGTGTCATGGGGAGTTGGGAAGTGTTCGGGATGATGGAGGGTGTTACAGAAGGAATGGTCTCTGTGAAATGCTGTCAGTGGTCGCGAGAGGAAGATGTGTTTGATAGTGCTGTCCCATTGGAAATGGTGGAAGTGGCGGAAGATGATTCTGTGAATGTGGATTCTAGTACAGTAGAAGTGAGGACGAGGGGATATCTATCATTGTTCTGGTAAGGAGGGGACGGAGTGAGGACAGAAGCGCGGGAGATGGGATAGTCACAGCTGAAGGTCCTGTCCACCGGAATTAGCGGATTTCTGATTTGAAGGAAAAGGAGGTCACATCACAGGCAGTTCACTGGAATGTGGCGTCATCAAACGTAAACAACAGATACGGAGAAACTGGGAGAATGGAGTCAGCTTCCGCTGATCATGTGTACAGCTACATGCAGAAGTCCCCCCGAACGATTGAAAAGAACCAGACATCTAAATTGAGGCTTTCTGTCTCACATCTGATCTGAAGCGGGATGTGGAAGTAGACGCAGAGGAAGGTCAGTGGGTATACCTGGGCAGACATTCAAGCAGATATCTAATAGCGCTCAGGAATTGTTGTTTCTGTTCAAAAAGAAGGACTCGATTAGAAGATGTACCACCCATGGTGGACAAGGATACTATGATGAGCAGAAGTGTAGGGCCAGATTTAGGATGTTTATTTCAGGGATCATAAGCAGATGTGGGGCATGAATTTCATTTGTGCTTCCTGAATGCCCCCCCAGAAACCGCTGTCATTGCTGCTCCATCCTCTTCCCTGCTCCTCTCCTTTCCTGATTCCAGGTTCTCCATCTCAAATTACAGAGCACATTCTCTCACATTATGGTCCCTCCCCACTTCACCTGAAGCTCTTTGATCCAGTCTACCTTCCCTGCACTGGCATCAATCTGCGTTTTGTGCTGCCACCTTGCCTCTGGTCTGAGTGTGGCTCGGCCTCACCATTCATGCTGTCTTAGACCTCCCACTCACATCTCACTCCGGAAAGTTTCATTCTTGTAGTAAACCGTATTGAAAGCACTATTCTCACTTTGCACTGAATTCACATTGTGATTCCAAATCCAGAAAGTACACTCAGCCTTCATCTCACTCTGCTAAAGGTGCATGCTGACCGTATGGTATAAGAATTCCTTTTTTTCACATAGAACTGGCCAAAGATACGTTTTCCCTGTAGAGATCATCAGCCCCTTTAAAAAAAGGAATTTGTTTGCTTGACGTCTTATTAGCACGAGTAAGAGTTTCCTGCTGCCTTAGTATTGTAACATGGAGAAAAACAAATCACATTATGAAGTTTGGGCTGAGTGTTGTTTACCTGTCATTTTTAATACTCTTACAAATTTGCAGTGCTTATCTTTAAATGCTTGCTCTTGAATCTAGAATCAGATGGAGTGTTGAGGGGTGACATTCGAGAAGTTTTAATATCATGGGAGGCCTGGATAGGGAGAATAGCCAAGGTCTTTTTGAGAGGATAGGAGAGTCCAAACATAGATGATGTAGCTTTAAGGTTAAAAGGAGGAAATTTAAAAGGGACAAATGGACAACGTTTTCACACAGAGGGTAATTTGCTTATGGAATGAGCTGCCAGAGGAAGATGCAAGTACAGCTACAACATTCAAAAGACATTTAGACAAACATATAAATGGGAAATGTTCAGAAGCATATGGGCCAAATGCAAGCAGATGAGACTAGTTTAGTTTGGAAAACCTGCTCAGCATGGACAAGTTGGACCAAAGGGTTTGTTTGTGCACGATATGACTGTATGAATCAAGAAAACAAGGAAAAAGGGGAAGAAAAGATATGATGTAAGAAAACTGGCAAGAAATATAAAAGCAAGCAGCGCAAGCTTTTCTGTGTATATGAAGAACGTTCAAGATGAATGTATGCCCTTTGGTAGAAATGAAGTCAGGAAAATATATTGAGGACGTTTGGAGCGTATGCCTAGACGGAAAAGACAGATAATTTACACCAGAATTTTATATCATTCCTCACATTAGAAGGCACTGTAAGTATTTCAATGATATAATCAAAATAGCAATAGGAGGGAAGTTCTTGAACTGCCTCTAACAAAAGGAACAAGGTTTTTCAATAAACAGATAAGAGTAAGGATATGCAGGTCAGCAGTAATTCACAGTTGGTTTTAAAAGCAGCGGTTACAGAGTGACTGGTGTTACTGTGAGAAATATTTCATAACTCCTTGGATTTCAGGAACGTTCCAGTGAAACTGGAGTCCCTACTATGTGGTGCCTCTTTTCAAGAAAACAGCGAGACTGAAAGCAGTAACCATTTAGCCTCAACATTATTGTTGGGAATCTGCTAGAGTCTATTATTAAGGAAGGAATTTCAGGGCATTTAGAAAAGCCTCACGCAAATTCAACATGGTTTTGTGAAAGGCGATCAATATTTTGCCTGTGAAATCATGCAAATTTTTTTTCTGGAGATCCCTGAGAATGTAACAAGCGGATATGATAAAGGGGATCTGGTAGACACGAGGCTTTCTCGAGATTTTTCATAAGGTTTCACAAAATAAAACTTGTTACACAAGACAGAAGCTATCCCTCTTTTTGATCAGTAGTTTTGATGGGCTGAATGGCTTCCTCATATTCTTGTGAAAACAGATTGAAGTGCTCAATGTGCTCCTCGTTTTACTGTGGAAATGTACAGTGCTGTAACATAAATGTTACCCATATTTTAACAGCACAATCTTGAATGTTGTCCAGATCTAGTTGCACATGGACACAGACTGCTTCAAGAGCTGAAGAGCGACAACTTGTTCTAAACATTATGTAAACTTCAGTGAATATCCCCACTTCTGCTCAGTTTTGACTCAATGGGCTGAAAGGCCTCCTTCCAAGCTGCAGGATTCCCCGCTGACAAACAGAAGATGCCTGGGCTGAGGGAGGAACCTTGTGGATCTCCTGCAGAGATGCTCCATGGCCGAGATGATTGATGCCCACCAATGGTAATCATCTTCCCTTGTGCCGTGAATGACTCCAAACAGTGGAGAGGTCACAATCGATTCTCATTAAGTGTGATTTTCCTCAGGCTCCTTGATCTCATCCTCAGTCAAATACTGCCTAGAGTTCAGGGCCAGTCTCTCTTACCTGAGCCTCTGTGTTCCCTGTATTGCTCATATCAATAAGTCATGATGTAGAAGCAGAGAATGTTTTCTTCAAACAGAGGGTAGTGAATGTCAGGAATTCTCTTACACAGAGAGTTAGGGGATCTAGATCACTGAAAGTGACCGGTGGTGATCTGCAGGGAGTGGCTCTCGGACCCCTACTCTTTGTTTTTTTCTATAAATGACTTGGATGGGGGTGTGGAATAGTGGGTTAGCAAGTTTGTTTATGACACAAAGGTTGTTGGAGTGGTACAGAATGTGGAGGGCTTTTGTAGGTTGCAACGGGACATTGACAGGATGCAGAGCTGGGCTGAGAAGTGGCAGATGGAGGTCAAACTGGAAAAGTGTGAAGTGAATCCCTTTGCAAGCTCGAATGTGAATGCAGAATACATGGTTAAAGACAGGATTTTTAGCAGTGTGGAGGAACAGAGCGACCTTGAGGTCCGTGTCCACAGATCCCTCAAATATGCTCCCCAAGTTGATGGTGTGGTTAAGAAGGCATATGGTGTGCTGGCTTTCATTAGAAGGGGGATTGAGATTAAGAGCCGTGAGGTTATGCCAAAGCTCTATATAGCCCTGAATAGACCACACTTGGAATATTGTGTTCAGTTCTGGTCACCCCTTTATAGGAAGGATGTGGAAGCTTCAGACCAGAAATTTACCAAGATGTTGCCTGGACTGGAGGGGAAGTTTCATGAAGAAAGCTTGAGGGAGCAAGGATTTTTCTCATTGGAGGAAAGAAAGATGACAGGTGACTTGATAGAGGTGTGCAAGATGATGAGAGGCATAGACAGAGTGAATAGTTAGCGACTGTTTCCAAGGGCAGAAATATCTATTACAAGGGGTCATAATTTTAAAGTTATTGGAGGAAGGTTTAGGGGAGATATCAGAGGTAGGTTCATTAGACAGAGAGTGGTGGGTGTGTGGAATGCACTGCCAACAGTGGAAGTCGAGTCAATTACGTGAGGGAAACTTAAGAGACTCTTGGATAGGCATATGGAAGAACGTGAATGGAAGCATGTAGGATAGTCTGATCATACAGGAGGATAAACGGGTGGTACAATATCGAGAGTCGAATGTCCTGTACTGTGCTCTACTGTTCTTTGTTCTGTGTTCTATGGAAATGCTCATAGAGTTTGGAGATGGATTTTGATGTATCAGAGAGGTGAGGGCTATGAAGCGGTGATCTTAGTGAAAGGCAAGGCAGGCTTCGGAGCTGAATGACCTGCCTTTGTTTCTGATATTCTCACATTCTGCTATTGGGAAATTTGATTAGATTAGATTAGATTAGATTACATTAGATTAGATTAGATTAGATTACATTACATTACATTAGATTACATTACATTAGATTACTTTCCTTTCCTTTCCTTTCCTTTCCTTTCCTTTCCTTTCCTTTCCTTTTCCTTTTCCTTTTCCTTTCCTTTCCTTTCCTTTCCTTTCCTTTCCCTTCCCTTCCCTTCCCTTCCCTCCCCTCCCCTCCCCTGAAGGTGCCTGGAAGGTCAGCTATGGAATGTCGCAGTCAAGGAGCCCAGAGGACTTTGCGAGCCATCTCTGGGTGTTGTATGGGGGCTGTATTCACAGTGAATCCGGGTCGACCAACAAATGCAGCACAAGTTGCAGAGAGGGGAAGCTCTGTAAAGAGAAATGACGGACCGCTTTCATATCCAGCCTGGGTTCTCCAATTACATTTTCCAAATCTCCCAAACCGTGTGTGACAGTCATGAGGGAGTGAATGTTCTCCTCTGTTTCTGTGCACCAGGTGATAGCAGTAAGTAGCCTCCAACTGCTCAGATCCAGCAGGTTTGAGGGTCTGAATGGAACACAGAAACAGGGGACTGAGGAGTAGGAGTGGGTCCTGAGATACTTTGAGCCATCTCCACCAGGCACTAAGATTGTGGCTGATCAGGTTTGGTTTCAGCCCCACTTTCTTGTCTGTATCCAATTAGCCATGACACAGTCTCTGTGAAATCTTTAACGAACTCAACTGTGAATACTTGCAATCAGAGAGGCACCACAAACGTTTGGGGAAGAGAATTCCCATTCAAAAGCCCTTTTAGTATTTTTCCTCATCCCTGTGATAGAATAGGTGAGTCATACAGCATGGAAACACATCCTTTTGTTCAAATTCTCCATGTGATCAGGCATCCAAACCTGACCTAGTCCTAATGCCTGCATTTGGTCCGTATCCCTCTGAACCATTTCTGTTTATGTATCTATCCAGATATATTTTAAACATGTAATTGTACCTGCTTTCACCACAGCACTTTCCGTGCACCCACCAGTCTCTGCATGAAACAGTTTCCCCTCAGGTTCCATCTAAATCTTTCCCCTGTCATCTTCAACCTCTGCCGTCTAGTTCTGGAAGTCCCTACACTGGGAAAAAAGATGTTGGCCACTGAGACTATAAATGGCCCTCAGGATTTTATAAGCCTCTGTCATGTCACTATTCAGACTCCAACTGTCCAGGGTAGAAAGCCCCAACCTGTTCATCCTCTCCTGCAGCTCAATTCCTCAGGTTCCAGAAAATCCTTGTAAATCTTTTCTTCACCCTCTCAAGCTTAGCAACATCCATCCTTTAGCAGTGCCAACTGAATTGTGCAATATTCTTAACGTGGCCTCACCAATGTCCTGAAGAAGCATAATATGCTACCCCATCTCCTATACTCAATGTTCTGACTGAACATTAAAACTCTGTCTTCCTGATACTCCACTTTCAAGTAACTATCAACCTGCATCCGTCGGTCTCTTTGTTCAGCAACATTCCCCAGGGTACCACCCTGCTTTAACTTACCAAAATGCAAAACCACACAAATGTCTGCATTAAATTCTATCTGCCAGTCCTTGGCCCTTTGTTTGTCAAGGATGCCGTTGTACTCTGAAATAATCATCACTGTCCACTGTCCCACTTTTTTTAATGTTACCTGTAAACCTACTAACCATGCCTCCGGTAATCACATACAAGTTGTTTATATACATGATGAAAAGCACTGAGCTCAGTACTGATTCTTTCAGCACACCCCGGCCCACAGGCCTACAGTGTGGAAAACAACGCGTTACCTTCAATCCAATTTTGCATACAATTGGTTAGCCTTTCCTGAATTCCATATGACCTAACCTCTGTATTCTGTCTACGATGAGGAACCTTATTAAATGCCTTGTTGAAGTCTGTGTGAACAATGTATATCACAGTGCCTTCCTCAATCTCTTTGTCACTTTTTCAAAATACCAATCACATTAATGAGACATGATTTCCATCATGTAAAGCCATGTTGACTATTCCTAATAAGTCCTCGTCTTTCTAAATGCATGTAAATCCTATCCCTCAGAATCCCCTCCAAAAATCTTCTCTACACTGGCATTAGGTTGACTGAGTCGATAATTTCCTGTGTTTTTGGATCGCTGTTCCCTTTTCTAGTCCCACTCGTCCACTAGCCACAAAAAAATAATTTTAACTAGATTGGTGATATGGCCAATGATATAGTTTTCAGAGTGTCTCAGGGTCAGTGTTCGGAATAAGTCAGACAGATTTCTTTAATCTGTTAAAACAACATGTATATGACCAAAGCAAAGTTGCACAAACTACGATGGAAAAAAAGAATGATGAGTGGATATTGCAAATATGTACATAGGTATTTCCCTTTGAAAAATACTGCAGAACACACATACACATATATATACACACACACACACACACACGATGGATATCAAACTGAAAACGAAAATCTCTGCAAAGTTATCTTGAAAGAACGTTGTCCAAGTATTATTCGAACTCATGACCACAGGAAGAATGAGAGTTTGACCCAAATGCTATTCTACTTATAGAGTCATCAAGTCCTACAGCATGGAGAGAGGCCCTTTGTCCCAAACTGGTCCATGCTGACACAAATATCCATCCACATTAACCTCTTTTCCCAGCACATGTCGTCCTTTCCTGTCCATGTACTTGTCCAAAAGCCGTTTAAATATTGTTAATATAAATGCTTCAACCACTTCCGCTAGCAGCTCATTCCCTTTGTGTACCACTCTCTGTGTAAAACAGTTTCCATCAGTTTCCCTTTTATTCTTTCCCATCTCACCTTAAATTGATGCTCTCTAGTCCTCAATTCCCCATCTCTGGAAATAAAGGTTCAGTCCATTCACCCTATCCATGCCTCTCATAATCTTGTACACTTCTATGAGATCCCCCTCAGTCTCCTACGCTCTAAAGAAAAAAAGTTCTCGCTTGTCCAACCTCTTCCTATAATTCATACTGTTGAGTCCTGGCAACATATTTGTAAATTCCGTCAGCACACATTTCATTTTAAAAACATCCCTCTGATCGCAATGTGACCAAAACTGAACTCAACACTACAAGTGCAGTGTCAACGACATCCTGTATAACTGCAACATAACTTAGAAACTTCTCTCCTCCATGTCCTGACCGTTGACTGCCAGTGAGCCAAAAGCCTTCTTCACTGCCCATGTCTACCTGTGACTCCACTTTCAGAGAACGGTGGACCTGAACTTCATGGTCCCTCTGCTCAACGACACTGCTTAAGGCCTTACCATTCACCATGAAACTCCTACATTGATCTACGTTTGCAAAAAATATTCCTCAGCCCACTTCTCCAGTTGATCAAAATCCTGCTGCAATTTCTGGTAACCTTCCTCACTGTCCACAATACCACCAATTTTAGTGTCATCATCAAATTTACTAATCATGCCTTTTACATTCTGAATAATATCATTGAACTAGATAATAAACAACAATGGGTCCAGCACTGACCCCTGAGGCATTTCATGTGTTACAGGCCTCCACTCCGAGAGCATCCTTCCACTATAACCCTCTGTTTACTACCATCAAGCCAATTGTGTATCCAGTTTGTCAGCTCCCTCTGGATTCCCTGCGATTCTAACCTTCCAGATCAACCTATCAAGAGTAATCTTGTCAAAGGCCTTACTGAAAACCATACAGACTATGTCTACCGCGCTGCCCTCATCAACATTCCTGGTCACTCCATCAAAAAACTCAAGCAAATTTGTGAGGCATGATCTCACACTCACAAAGTCATGCAATCATTCCAGTCTAAAAACAACTATTAAAAAGTATTTATTAAAATAAATAACAACAAACAATAATATGTAATAATATGATGGCATTTTCAGCGGAGAATAAATTATCCATGGTGTGTGGCATTGGAACGTGCATCATTCGTGAAGGGCAGAATAGATTTTGTCCCTATGTCATTGAACTGCGTTGAAAAAAAGCAAGGGTGGCATGGTGGCTCAGTGGTTAGCACTGCTGCCTCATAGTGCCACTGATCCGGGTTTGATTTCAGCCTCGGGTGACTCTCTTTTGGAGTTTGCACATTCTCCCTGTGGTTGTGTGGGTTTCCTCTGGGAGCTTCATTTTCCTAACACAATCCAAAGATGTACAGGTCAGGTGAATTGGCCACAGCCCTATGTGCATAAGTTAGGGATAAATATAGATTCGGGGCATGAGACTGGGTGGGTTGCTATTCAGAGGGTCGGTGTGGTATTGTTGGGCGAAATGGCTTGTTTCTATACTGTAGGAAACTGAAAAAAAAGCTATTTCTAATCAAACCCTGTCTTTCCAAATGTGTGCATATCTTATCCCTCAGAATCTTCTCAAGTAACCTACCTACTACAGATGTTAGGCTTTCCGGTCTATAGTTCCCAGATTTTTCTTTGCTTCCCTTCCTGAATAATGGCACAACGTTTGCTACACTTCAATATTCTGGAACCTAACCTGCGGCTAACGATAATGCAAAAATATCACCCAGGTCCCCATAGTTTCTTCTGTAGCCTCTTGCAGCATTCTTGGATGCATCTGTTTAGGACCAGGAGATTTATCCACCTTCATACATTCTAATGCATACAACACATCCTCTCCTGTGATATTGACTAACCCCAAGATATCACCAAGACGTTTGTTAACCATCCAAGTCTTCATGTATTTCTCCACTATAAAGAGAGAGGAGAAATATTCATTGAGAATCTCACACATCTCCTATGGTTCTAGACATGCATGTCCACTTGGGACCTTGAGGGGTCATATTCTCATGTAGTTATTCTTTTAACTTTAATATACTTCAAGAACCTCTTTGTCTTCACCCTAGTCTTCTCAGACAAGGCTATCGCGGGCACTCTTTTCGCCCTTCTGATTTCCTTTATCGGTAAACTCCTGTATTCTCTGTACAGCACCGGGATTCCATTGAACCCAGCTGCATGGAACTCAGCCAGACCTCCTTTTTGCATGTCAAAGCCTCAATATCTCCTGACATCCAGGGTTCCCTCTTCCTGCCAACCTTGCCTTTTATCCTCACAGGAACATACAGACCTTGAACTCCAGCCATTTGCTGGAGGTTCCTTCTCCTGCAAACAAACTCCTCCAACCAACCCCTACAAGCTCCTATTTAATTCCATCAAAATTCGCCTTGCCCCGAATTTAGAACTTGAACATGCGGGCCAGTTTTGTCCTTCTCCATAAGTATTGTTAAACTAACAGAACTACGGTCCCTGTCCCAGCGTGCTCCCCCACGGTCACCTCAGTCACCTGTCTTGCCCTATTTCTTAGAGTAGGTCAAGTTTTACCTCTTCCCGAATTGCTCCCTCTACATAGTGCTTGAGGAAACGTTTCTGAACACACCATCTCAATTACATTCGATGTAATTCTCAGTCAATGTTAGGAAAATTAAAATCTCCGACTATGGCAATCCTATTGGCCCTGCAAGTCTCCCCAATCTCTGTACATATTTTAATTATTCTAATTCCCCGTTTACTATTTGGGGGCCTATAGTACAACCCAAATAATATCATCATTCCTTTTTTATTTCTTAGCTTCCCCCACAAATCCTCACTGGATGATCTATCAGTTACTTTATCTCTGATTACTGCTGTGGTACCGCCTTAATCAAAAATGAAACCCCCACACCTCCTTCCACCATCTCTGTCTCGTATAAAGCACCTGTACCTTGGTACATTAAGCTGCCAGTCCTGTCCCTCCCTTAGCCATGTTTCTGTAATGGCTACAATATCCCAGTCCCACGCACCTATTCACGCACTGAGTTCATCGGCCTTACCTGTCAGTCATCTTACATTGAAACAGATGCAATTTAATCCAACAGGCATTCCTTGCTCCCTGTCGTGTTCCTGCCTAACCTATCTCTGCATTTTACTGTTTGTGATAACGGTATCTCCTTCAAGCCTCGCACTTGTATCCCTGCTGTTGAGGATCCCACGCCGTCCCCACGCCAGCCAATCTAGTTGAAACACTCCCTTTTGGCACTAGCAAACCTGCCTGCCAGGATATTAGTCCCCTTCCAATTCAGGTAAAACCTGTCTTTCCTGAACAGGTCACCTCTGTCCCACAAAAGATCCGAGTGATCTAAAACTCTGAATTGGTACCTCCTGTACCAATTATTTAGCCACGTATTCATCTGCCATGTCCGCCTGTTCTTACCCTCACTAGCACGGACCACTGGAAGTAAACCGGATATTACACTGTCGTGGTCCTGTCTTTTACCCTTTTTCCTCGCTCTCTATCATCACTCTGCATGACCTCATCACTACTTCTACCTTTGTCATTTGTACCAATGTGTACAATGACTTCTGGCTGCTCCCCCACACCAGTGAGAACGTTCTGCAGCCGCTCTGAGATATCCTGGACCCTGGTACGTAGGAGGCTATACATCATCTTGGATTCCCATTTGCAGCCACAGAATCTCTTGCCTGATCCCCTCACATATCGAGTCTGAATAATTACTTCTGAAGTTATTCGTCTCGCATAACCTTCTGACAATGGGATTTCTTCCTGAAATAGTTGTATTTGGCTGAATTGCTTTGCTTCATGCAGTGGAGAGATTCCAATGAATCATCATCAGGAACCCTCCATGAGTGGAAAAGACGACTAGGCTTTTTCTCACTCCCACACAGTGCTGTGTGGAGCGGCAGGGAAACAGAAAAGGGGTAATAGGCTGTGCCTTCACAGGTAGGCTACATTTTCCTATCTGTGAGTTAAATCATTCACGTTATCAGGCCCCAGACTGGACCATGTGAGCTCTCCTTGAATATTGTCCGAATTATATGACTCCATCTCATTCTCGTCTCCAGGCCAGTTCATTAATGCTGTTGTCATACACAGAATCAATTCATTAACAATAAATGGTCCTACTTGTTTTGAAGATGTGTTAATATGTGCCTGCATAATGTAAACATAAGCGTTTGATGACTTCACAATATCTGTGTTAAGATGAATATGTTTTATTCTTAAACAAATAGAGAAATTGCTGGAAAAGCTCAGTCTGTCTGGCAACAGATATGAAGTGAAATCAGAGTTCAATGTTTCGGTCCAATGACTTTTCCTTTGAACCTTAGTTATTCTTAAATTATTTCCCCAATTTTATTCTCCCACATAAGAAGAACTATCCATCCAGTATTCACCAACTACACTCTTCTCAAGATGTTATACGGTCAATAAAACATCTCTCATTCTCAGGTCGAACTGTTCCTTCTTCGTAACGTAATGTCTTCATCCCAAAAATGAGTAAAGAGAAAGATCTTTGAAACGTTTCGAAAGCAATTTTGTTTTTATCAGTTAAGGCAATTATAACGACACGTAATACATCAGTTGTGATCTCAGCAATGCCCTGTACTGATGCAAAAATCATCGCTAAGATCAAACACAACACCCCTTACACGGAACAGAATAATTCCATTTATTATCAAATCACCAGCTGCCTCTTCAGAGTAATTTGATGTGATTCATGTACAAAGACACACAGAGCCCTCTGTACCACTCAGTTCTGCATTCTCCTTGCATTTAAATAATTTTCTGCTGTTTTGTCTATTGCCCAAAACAGAAAATTCCCATCACAGAAATGTTGTACTTTGTTTTCTGCTGAAGGTTTGCTCAAAAGTGTCCTTTGTCTATCCCATTGCAGACGCGCAGCCCTCCCCTGTCTGTATTCCATTGCAGACGCGCAGCCCTCCCCTGTCTGTATCCCATTGCAGATGCTCTGCCCTCCCTCTGTCTGTATCCCATTGCAGATGCTCTTCCCTCCCTCTGTCTGTATCCCATTGCAGATGATCTTCCCTCCCTCTGTCTGTATCTCATTGCAGATGCTCTTCCCTCCCCCGTCTGTATCTCATTGCAGACGCTCTTCCCTCCCACTGTCTGTATCCCATTGCAGAAGCTCTGCCCCTCCCCAGTTAGTGTCCCATTGCAGACGCTCTGCCCTCCCCCTGTCTGTATCATATTGTAGACGGTCTGCCCTCCCCCTGTCTGTATTCCACTGTTGACGCTATGCCTTCCCTGTCTGTATTCCATTGCAGATGTGCAGCCTTCCCCCCGTCCCGTATCCCATTGCAGACGCGCAGCCCTCTCCTGTCTGTATCACACTGCAGATGCTCTGCCCTTCCCCTGTCTGTATCTCATTACAGATGCTCTGCCCTTCCCCTGTCTGTATCCCATTACAGATGCTCTGCCCTCCCCCTGTCTGTATCCCATTGCCGACGTGCTGCCCTCCCCCTCTATGTATCCCATTGCAGACGCTCTGCCCTCCCCCTGTCTGTATCTCATTGCAGACGCTCTGTCTCCCTTTGACATCTTATTGATTGACTGTCCTGATGTATGAGCAAACTGAGCTCCATCCCCTCCATCCAACTCATTGGTTAAGGATTGTCATTTGTTGATGACCTCACACAGATCCCTGAAGAATTCCACTAGTTACAACTTGCCAAAAACAAAATCAGTAATGATCTCTTGTCTGTATTTCCTGATGCTGCCCAAGGCGCCCCTGCTCCTGCGTAACAGCCTGGGATGGTTAAATGGCATCCTCCTGTGCTGTGTAATTTACTGAAATGATTTGAATACTTCATTCTATTCCTGTCAAACCCCATAGAGGTACATTATGGCCTGATCTTGCTGTATTATCACGATGCTGACTGGCTGAATGGGATCTTTCTCTCCCTCTGTAACAGCCTTGTGGGTGAATTGACAGACCAACGGATGAAGTAGGAACAGCAGTTGCTCATTCGTCTCCTCCAACTTGCTGATCAGTTTAGAAACATTATGGCTGGTCTGATCGTAACTGAATACCCCTTTCCTGTCAGTTCCCAATAAACATTGACCCTCCTGTCCATCAACGGTCAGTCAAGGTCAACCTTGAACATACTCAGTGACACAGACTTCACTGTTCCCGGGGGAAGAGAACGCCACAGATTGCATAATCCAAAGGAGAAAGGACCAATTTTATCTCAAATGGAAATAGGAGACACCTTTTATATTAAACTGTGTTAACCTCACAGCAAGTCACCTCCTCTTTTCAGAAGCAAGGGCACAGCAAATAGGAACAAACATATACCATTCAGCCCCTCAAATGTATCCCACAGTCCCATTGGCTGTTCTGTCAAGTATTTATCAAACGTAGTTTCTACTGCACCCTTGGAAAATAATCCTGACACCTTAAGGCCACAGAGCATAAGAAATTGGAATTAGGCCATTTGGCCCATCACGTCCACTTTGCTATTTGATCCTGTCGGGTGTGTGTTTCTCACACAACTTTCCCACTTTATCACTGTAACTCTCGATCGTTGTTTTAATCTAACATTTGTCTTAAAGACATGGTTACGTCAGTGTGTCGGTATGTGTGTGTGATTGCGTGTGTGTTTCTCTGTATATCTGCTTAATGGCAGGAGACAGGGTGGTGGTGGATGGTTGTTTTTTGAAATGGAAGCCTGTGGGCAGCGATGATCCAGAGGCAAAATTGTTGGGTCCACTTTTGTTTGTCATTTATATAAATGATTTAGATGAGAGTAATAGAAGATATATTTCGCGAATTTGCGGATAACATCAAGTTTGGGTGTACGGTGGACAGTGTTTGTATAATGGTGAACAACTGAAGATTACAAAGAGACCTTCATTAATTAAATCAATGATTCATAGAGATGTACAACATGGAAACAGACCCTTCAACTTGTTCATGCCATCCGATTATTCTAAATTAATCCACTCCCATTTGCCAGCATTTGGCCCATGTCCCACTAATCATAAAGCCATCCAGTTGCCTCTGAAATGCTGTAATTGTTCCAGCCTCCACCAGTTTCTCTGGCAGCTTATTCCATACAAGCACCATCCTCTGCAGGGAAAAAAAGTTGTTCTTCATTGTCTTTCAGATATTTCTCTTCCCACCTTAAACCTATGCCTTCTAGTTTAGACTCTCCTACCTTAGGGGGAAGGAACCTTGACCACTCATCCAATCCATGCCCTTCATAATTTTATAAACCTCTAGAAAGTGTAAATGTGACTCCAATCAAGACGGTTGGCTGTGCTTTCAGTCATCCTGGGTCTATAGTCTCAAATTCAGTAGTCGTACCTCTTCCTTCTCTATCAAGGCACGATTCCAAAAAAGTTTAATCAACTTGTTCAGATATATTATGAAACAGCTCTGTGGGATTTGGAACTAGAATTTTCGGCGCAGTGATAGGGACCTACCATCATTCAGCATTACCCCCTAAAGCTGCAACATGATGCTCCTGTATGCTGTTCATCAGTTGTAACATGCTGTGACACACCTCCACGGGACATGACTCCACTCCACCTTCTCCAGAGATAGGGGCACTATCAGACAGTCATGGACTTGAATCGAATCCAGAGCTCCGGCTCAGAAATTTGGGCACCCATCCATTAAACAGGCCTAAATCATGCCCAGATTTCGGGTCATATTTGAAGTGTATGGATTTATTAAATTCTGGTTAACATTACAAAATTATACAGGGGACATTTCGAATTGAAAAAAGTACAAGTTATAAGGCTCAACTAAAGAATATTGAGTGCATTCGCTATGCCATTGAGATAACCAATGAACATCTTCAATTGCTTGGCTATGATTTCCGGTTTAAATAGCTATTACCAGCATTCTGCTATATTAGGGAAATAAATCCTGCAGACACACTCTACACTATGAAGGCTCTCGAGTAGATATCAATACTGAACATCAGAGACGAGAAAGGAGCACAATTCTGGGCCCAATACACCGGTCACTATTTCAAATCCCGTGCCTTCCCTCTTCCTAAAATCATTCATTGATACAAAGCAACTGTTTCCTTTCCAGCTTTTGCTTTTCGACTCCTCCCTCTGCCTGCGCAAGGCAAACCAAGTTCTGGGTCATTGGGAAACTCAAGGCTGGTGTTTGTTGGCCTTATGGACAGGGGATTGTCGTTTAATCCGAAGGGGGAGTGTGAGGGGACAGTAATATCATTCACTGGGCTAAGGTGTGGCAGATGGGGTTTAACATGGATGAATGTGAGGCATTGCATTTTGATAAAACAAACAAGAGGAGGGCTTATACAATTAATGGTGGGCTTTGGTAGTTATATAGTAAAGAGGGACCCAGGGACGCAGGTATAATTCTTTGAAGTTTGTGGCGCAGGGTGTTTAAGGTTATTTCATTGCTCATACTTTTGAGGTTAGAAGTTGGGAAGTCATGCTGAGATTGTGCAGGATATTGATACAGCCTCTTCTGACGTACTGTGTGCAGTTCTGTTACAGGAAGGAGATTATTAAGCCGCAGATGTTTGAGAAGAGATTACCAGGATGCTACCAGTAACACCTCATCTTCTGCCTCGGGAGACACAAACACACGGCATGAACATTGGATTCACTGGTTTACAAATCTCCCCTGGCCAACCCAGATCCCAGATCCAACCCCCGGACTCACATCTGCCCTCTCGAGGAGACCTAATGTCCATCTTCCTTCCCACCATCTCCTCCACACTCCCGACCGATATATCACTATCACCTCCTACCTTCACTCACCTATTACTGATCTTTCCCCCAGCATCACCCCATCGCCCATTTTCTCTTAGCCCCTTCTCCCTGCCCAGTCCTGAAGAAAGGTCCTGCCTGAAACGTTACTCTCTTGCTCCTTGGATGTTGCCTGGCTTACTGTGCCTTTTCCACCTCCATGCTTTACCTGCACTGAATTATCCATTATCTGCAGTCCCCATTATCTCTTAGATACAATTCCCTTTTAACATAGCCATGTCGCAGTCTGTTATAACTGCATGTATTCTTCGGGATATATTCTTATCAGATTTTGGACGATAAAAGTTCTCTCAATGTCTTCCTGATATTGCAGTGCCTGATCAGTAGATGCAGAACGTATGTTTCAATTTATAAACGGAGAAGCACGCTTATATTCTGATAACCCTCTGGCATTGCTCCCATATCCAAGGCAGATTGAATGCTTACACATGATTGATCTACCAGACCTAACATAACGTATGCTGTCCCTCAGTCACCCCCACATATCCCATCCAGAATATGTAAATTTTAATCAAAATTTTGAATTTTAATAAAAAGTATTGAATTGAAATGGTTTAACGGGAGGTATTTGTTCAGCGACTGTGATTGATGTCAGTCTCCATGCATCCTAAATATGTCACTGGAGGGCTTTCCTCTTCTATTAATTAGGGACTCGGTTCAATGTGTTATCCCATAGTATCAGTGGGAGCATCAGCGACAGCATTAACAGGCATCAGCAGACCTAGACAGAGGGCGAGGAGAGATCAGAATCTGAGAACATTAGACTGGAATGTTCCAACAATGGATCAGAATCTGAGAACATTCGACTGAAATGTTCCAACAATGGACAGGAGTTTATCCGAGGGTCTTTACTGTCTGTCTCGGCCTTGGATCTCATTAGTTTTGTGGATCTATGATGTACTGATGGTTGTTCAACCTGGTTACTATCCCATCCTCGCTAAATTGTTGTTCCTGTTATTTATACTATCTGTTTATTAAGCCAGGTTGGACTGAATTGCTGCGAATATTATTTAAAATTTAGAAAGGTGGATGTCAACATTTTCAATTCCAATGAACTATTTCTTTCTTCACAAATTGTATCGAGCAAATTACTCATGACAAATTACTCACCAAATTGTGAGGAGAACCAGTCTGTTCTCAAACTCCATAATCCTTCTAGCCCTGCACAGATCTACATTTCTATATCCACCCCGCTCACTAATCCTGTCCAATACCAAAATCATGATATCCCCGACTCCTCCTCTGCCTCAGTGCATCTTCTGAATAAACCATCAATTGTGTTTTTGTTAAATCTGGATACAATTTATCAAGTCCCTTGTAACCACATGTCAATTACAGAATAATTGCTCTTGAGTATGTTGGACTTGTTTACTGCACAGATTCTGTCAGACGGGCAGACACTGCATGCTGCTTAAATCATTGACACATAATCTAGAGGCACAGAATAATAATCTGGTGATATCTCATGAACGAAATTGATGTAATTGAACTGAAACTATCATCATTTGTGAGAAAATGCTCATCTGCTTGCTTCATGTCCTTCAGAGAAGCCTATGCGTTATCCTTCCCCAGTCATGTCTGGGCAAAGCCCCAGCAATATGTTTTACTCTTGACTGTCCTGTGGAACAGCTGAACCAGTCACTCAGTTCAAGCTCAGCATAACAAGCTGGCCTGACCATGACTGCACACATCCCGTGAGAGACGAACAAAAGTAAAGTTAGCTCCCTTCCTCTGCCTGTTTTCCTTATTCCTACACTTCATATCCATTCAGGTAGGTGACCATTCCCTATTTCAAGTGCAATCTTTCTGACTGAGTCTCTCCCCAAGAGTGATGTTCAACTCCACGGGCACCTCTGGTCCTGACTTTACTGATGCTGACATGCAGATGTAAGGAACTTTTAAATTCCACAACAGTGGCAGTGCATAGAGAAGGAATGGGTTTTTATGTCATAATAAAGATACGGAGACCAATAAGTGAGGGAAAGGAATTATTGTGATCATCACTAAGAGTGTAGTTGAGGTAGTATTTGGGGTATTATGGACAGTTTTTACTCCTTTAGAAGGAATTATCTCAGGACAATAGAGGCTGTGTAAAGGAATTTCATGAGACTAATCCCTGGGCTGATGGTAAAAGAGGAGTGAGTGAAGGGTAATCTATAACACTGTCAGAGAATAAAAGGACATTGCATTGAAACTTGATGGAGATGGACAATCACTAGTTATGTTCTACACAGTCACCGAGAAGGTGATTAATTCCATGATTTGTATTTTTATTTTTAATTGGGATGCATGATTCTGGATATTTAAGTGCCTCTGTGGATAAAATCTTCAGTCAAATCCTGCCTTGATATCGGGGTCAATCCATCTTACCTAAGCAGGTCAGTTAAACACTTTTGTAAATGTTAATACGTGATGGTGTCTGTGTGGAGAGTATTTTCTTCTCATAGAGGGTAGTGAATGTCAGGAATTCTCAGATGTAGAAAGTTAGGGGGGGCGATATTACTCAAAGAGGAGGTAGATGGATTTTTGACCTGTCAGAGAGCTGAGGGGTGTGAAGAATTGCGCATTAAAGAAAAGTTAATGCCAACAGTAGGTCAGCCATGATGGCATACAATGGTGTGAGCATCCAAATTACTACTCCTGTTTTTATGTTCTCATATTCTGTCTTTGGAAAGTTAATGGTTTTAATTTTCCTGGAAGTGTTGTTATTGAATGTTGAGGACAGTGAGAAAAAAGCATTTTGTGAGCCATCTCTGGGAGAGGTATGGGCCCGATATTCACATGAATCTGGGTCTACAACATGACCAATATACGAAACACCACTTGCAGAGAGGAGACACTCTTTAAAGAGGTGGGAGACCACTTTCATACACAGTTTGGATTTCCCATCACATTTTCCAACCCACAGCAAACCACACAGTGTTGAGGGACTGAATGATATCCTGTAATACTGCGGACCAGGTATTTGGAGCAAGTCGTCTCCATCTACTCCTATACAAGTGGTTTTAAGGACTGAATGGAACATAGGAACAGAGAACTGAGGAGCAGGAATGGGTCATTAGACACTTTGTCATTGCTCGACCAGACAATAAGATCATGGCTGGTCTGATTGTGGTCTGCGCAGCACTTTTCAGTCTGTCCACAATTTTCCTCCATTCACATGTCTGTCAAATGTTGTAAAACACAACTTTGAATAAATGCAGGCACCCAGGCACAATACTAGGAAACTGCACAAAGTAAAAGTACACAGGCAGCACAATTCTGGAAGGAAACAGACATTTATATATCAGTCTTGTTCCCATACAATTAATTCTGCTGCAGTTTATCATTTTAGATTTGTTCATGGAATGTGGGTTTTGTTGATAGGCCAACATTTATGGACCATGTCTAATTACGCTGGAAGTGGTGGTGTTGAGCTGCCACCTTGAGCTGAAACTTCTGGAGAAGGGAATTCCCATTTGAACAGCCCGTGCGAATTTCTCATTTCTGCTCCGACAAATGTTGGAGGGTTTCTGTGTCCTTTTCCAGCCCCACTTCTCCACTGGTTACAACAGGTTTGAAGTGTAACCTAGCCCAGTCTCTCGAAAAATGTGAGACACAGAGTCACACACGTACTGACACATACACAATCGCACTGTCTGAAGATGAAAAAGAATAGGAAAAGGTTTCCAGAGTTTCGTAGTAGGTGAACTTATTTCAAATGGAAAAGAAATGATGCGTCCCAACTGATAGTCTGTCTCCGACGTTATTCTACTCAAACAAGCTGCTGGTATGAGACTTCTTCCTGGAATCGTTGGATTTCCTTTCCTTCAAGCAGTGGAGCGATTCCCATGAATCCCCAACAGGAATGCTCCAAGTTTGCTGAAGATGACTCAGGGATTTTTTACTCTCACATTTTGCTGTCAGAAGGGACAAAGTGAGAGAGAGGGGGCAATAGACTGTGGCTTACGACCATAAGATCATCGGATATAGGAACAGAAATTAGACCATTCAGCCCATCGAGTCTGATCCACTCTTCAATTATGGCTGACAAGTTTCTCAAAACCATTCTCCTGCTTTCTCCATGTAACCCTTGATCCCTTTGATACTCAAGAAGCAAGCTACCCCTATCTTAATTATACACAAAGACCTGATTTCCACTGCCTTCTGTGAAAATGAATTCCATAGATTCTTCACTCTCTGGCTGAAGACGTTTCTCCTTACCTCCGTTCTAAAAGGATTTCCCTTTACTCTAAGGCTATATCCTTGGGTCCAAGAGTCTCCTACCAATGAAAGTCTTCCCACCATCCGCACTGTCCAGGCCATTTAGTATTCTGTATGTTTCAATTAGATCCCCCCCACATCCCTCTGAACTCCATCAAGAACAGACCCAGAGTCCTCAAACGTTCTCATAAGTTAAGCTTTTCATTCCTGAGACCATTCCCATGTACCTCCTGTGAACCCATTCCAAGGTCAGCACATCCTTCCTGAGTTGTGGGGATAAAAACAGCGCACAATACTCCAAATATGGTCTGACATGAGCCTTATAGACCTTCAGAAGTACATCCCTGCTTTTATATTCAAATCCTTTCCAAATAAATTCCATCACTGCATTTGCCTTCCTAATTACTGAATCAATCTGCAAGTTCACATTGAGAGAATCCTGGAGTAGAACTTCCAAGTCCCTTTGTACTTCAGACATCTGAATTTTCTCGGTAGTCCATGTTTTTATTCTTCCTAACAAAGTGCATGTTCCCACAATTTCCCACTTTGTACTCCATCTGCCATTTCTTTGCTCATATTCCTAACCTATCCAAATCCTTCGTGAGCCTCCTTGCCTCTTCAATGTTACCTGTCCCTATACCAATTTTTGTTTCATCTTCAAACGTAGATAGAATGCCTTCAGATCCTTCATCTGGATCGTTTATGTAGAAAGTGAAAAGTGAAAAGTTGTGGTCCCAACACTGAGCCTAAAGGAACGCCACTTGTCACCGACTGTCAACCTGAGAGGGACACGTTTATCGATATTCTTTGCTTCCTGCCAGACACCCAAACTTCTATCCATGCTATCACCTTGCCTTTAACACCATGGGCCCTTGCCTTACTCAGTAGCCTCCTGTCGGCACATTGTCAAAGACTTTCTGGATGTCCAGGTGGATGACATCCATTGGCTCTCCTTGTTCTAAGCTGATCATTACGTCCTCAAGGTTTTCCAGCAGATTTTCCAGGCATTACCTCCCCTTGATGAAACCATGGTAACTTTGTCCTACTTTATCATCCACATCCAAGTATTCAGAAATCTCATCCATCACAACGGAATCCAGGATCTTACCCACAGCCAAGTTTAGATTAATCAGTCTGTAATTTTCCGGTTTTTTCTTTACTTTTTTAAACGGGGGTATCACGTTAGCGATTTTCCAGTCCTCTGGGAATCTCCCTGATTCGAGAGATTCCTGAAAGATCACCACCAACGCCTCCCCTGTCTCATCAGCTATCTGCCTTAGAAATCTGGAGTGGAGTCCATCTGGTCCAGGTGATTTACTTACCTTCAGGCCATTCAGTTTTTCCAACACCTTCTCCTAGGTGATGGCCACCTTACTCACCTTACTGTCCACTAAGTCTTTTCAATGTTTGGGATATTACTCGTGTTTTCAACCATGAAGACTGACAAAAAGTAATTTTTCAGCTCCTCAGCCATTTCCTTGTTCCACATTACTATCGCTCCTGCGTCAATTTCTAGCGATCAGATGCCCATTTTCGACTCTCGTTTGCCCTTTATGTATCGAAAGAAGCTCTTACAGTCTTTCTTGCTGGCTGGCTTGCTTACCTCATATTTAACTTTCTCACTCCTTATATCATTTGTTTTGCTCTCTGTTGGTCTTTGCAAGTGTTACGATATGGGGGTGAACGCCTCTTAATTAAACCAAACACCCAGGAAAGCTCACCTAACCCGTCATCTATTAGAATATGAGTGATAGAGAACTCCCCAAATTCCACTATTTAAAGAAAATAACGCCAATTTACTTTTAACTGTAAAAGTGAACATTACGCCACAACTATTTACAACTTTAACCAGCCCACCCCCCACAACTGCCCCCAAATCTCTAACAATATGCTGTTTCAATAAGACACTTATGAAGATTACATCAACTTAATTTCAAAACCACACAGCCACTGCCGTCCTCTGTGATGTTACTCTCCTGGCTGCTGAATTCCCTGGGTCGTCGTATTTCTGTTTACTGTGAATAGTTTTCATATGAAAAAAATACATATGATTAGTGAGTATTTCCTAATTTCTTGCAAAGCAAGATGGTTGGTACCCAGGCTTCATCCATCTCGATGGCATCTGCTCTCTCCCTAATTTTCAAAATGTTCGCATTTTTATGTCCCCAGCATCCAATTGTCTCATTGGTTCAATGTTGGCAAAACAATAAATTCAATCTCGATTTGCTTTCAGTGACAGAGTGAAGGAAATAGAATGTTGCATGCAAAGGTGAGAGTGGTGTAGCAAGAGCCTTGTTCGGGGGTAGGTGCTGTAACAGATATAAAGAGAGTGTGAGGGAGTAGAGAGAATAGGGAAACATTTGTCCTGGCCCAGCGGGGAAGGTTATTGATGCTTGTCCTGTATTGATGGGCATTTCTTCAGATCATCTCAGCATCGGGGTGAGCCTCCCCAATGTCCTGTCCATGTCTATCACTAATAACACCACACACCACATCCCTCAGCTTCTTCAGAAACAGTTTGTATGTATCGTGCAAACAACAAGGAGGAACACACATTGGTGCCTTACATATCTAAACCAAAACTGTTGTGCAACTTTGTGCATCCAATTCTCTGGAAATTAGATATGCAAATATCGTGGGTGCTGCAGTGATACTGGATGATCTAAAATTGCATCTAAACTGCGTTAACTAAATGATTGCTAATGCTGTGAAAAATCAATTTCATGTGTATATGAGGTAGGTTGAAGAGTATGTTGTGAACTAAAGTAGAGAGCAGGTTATTTTGGGCGTGGTGTTGTGTGGTCAGAAGGACTGATGACTGAACCTGCTCTGAGGCAGCTATTGGCCAATCGTGACATTAATATCTTGCATTTTACACGGCGCCTGCAAGCAATATAGAATGTTTGAACATTACAGTCAAATATCATGGAAACCCGAAGGCTAGAGGGTCAAGTGAATTGGAAAAATACAATATGACACTTAGTGTGAGACAAACATTGGCTGGTAGTCATAGAAATACTGTAAAGTCTGAAAAATACGTACATATCACTAAGTTACAGACACCAATGAAAGGGAAGGTGACTCATTAATGGTTTACGTAAGAAATTAATGATTGCATTAAATTGAAGCAGCTTCAGAAGAATTCCAGATATTGTGCAAACCTGAACATACAGAGAGATTTATTTTTCTGAAAATAAGGACGAAGAAAGTGTTAAGGAAATCAAAAAGAACATGAATACAAACAAACAGGAAACATAAAGACTGCTTAAATCTCCGATCCATATACCAAAGAAAACAAAAGTAAGGCCAAATGTCGAAATTTGTAAGGTATAGGAGAATTTATTGTGGGGAACAAGGAAATGGCAGAGAAACTAACCAGCTACTTTGCATCTGTCTTCATGGAGAAAGTGCCAGGCAATCTCTGTGTAAAGCAAGTGATCACATGGGACTTGTGGAACTAAAGATATAAAGTGCATTCATATCAGAAAAAAGGTAGTACTTGAAAATTGAGCTAGATTAATCATTGCTAAGTCTGATGGGCCAGATATACTTCATATAAAAATGTCAGAAATAAAACAGCATATTTATTGAACTGCTGGTGACTGTGTTTTATTTTCTTGCAGATCCAGCCATTGTAGGTAACTGAAAGGTAGTAAACATGTTCCATCTATGTACATAGGGAAGAAGTGATAATGTGGAGGACTGCAGACCAATTAATTTGACATATGTATGGAAAGAATTGGAATCCATTATATAAGATGTGATATTGGGTACGTAGAAATGAACAGCAAAATTTCAGAGAATCACAATCCATTTCTGACAGAGAAATCATGCCTGACAAACTTCGGAATTGTTTGAAGTTGTTTCTTTCAGCTTAGACCACAGACAACCAGGGGAAGTAGTGTATTTGGATTCTCAGATGTCTGGGCGGGCGGGAAAAATTTCTGGCTGTAACAGCTGCTCCTCTTTTTGAGGTATTTTAGGTGTTAGAGGTGATTTCCTCGAATTCCAGAAAGCAGCAATAACTGTTTTGTATGCACTTGCATTGTTTTGGAACTTTGGGAAAAAGAAATTCAAAGAAACAGCAGTTTTAACAGGGAAAAGAACGGACAAAGGAAGCACATGGTGAGGGGAAGAAACTGACAGGATGGCGTACCAGCAGAGTTACTGCCTTTGCTGTTTGAATTCATGTATCGCTGGATATCGGAGTGCCTCTAGGAAAATTAACAAACAGTGAAATTTACAACTGGTTTGGAGGAACTGTTTGAGCAAAGTTCCCAGCCAGATAGTGGATGGTTTTAAATGTGTCCTACAGAAAGTCTGCAGAAGTAAGTAGAGTGGGTTATTCCTTAATTATATATTTTTGAGATATGTCTTTTGATTAATCTTAAAATATAAACTATAAATATTAATATAACCTTGGGCAGTGTTTTGTAGAGGATTAAGACAGTTTTCTTTTTCTGGGTCTGTAGATTGTGAAGGAGCACAAATGGCCTCAGTAGAATCATATGTGCTTCTTGTCAGATGTGGGAGTTTAAGGAGGATTTAAGGGTTACTGCGGATTATATCTGCAATAAATGCTTCTAGTTGCGAATCCTATCAGATTGTATGGATCGGTTGGAGAGACAGTATAAGACAATGAACAATTGGTAACAGCAACAGTATGTGATGGATGGCAATTATAGGAAGGGGGGAATGTCTCAGATACAGTTACATAGATGGGTTAACTCCAAGAAGGGCAAGATAATGAACTAGCTAGTGCAGGAGTATTCTGGGGCTGCCTCCATTTCAAACAGATATGCTGTTTTGGAAAATGTAGCGGGTGATGGATTCACACAGGAACGTAGCACAAACAGGCAAGTTTGTGGTATGGAGACTGGCTCTAATGCAACAACGGATACGTCGGATTCCACGTGGTCAATTGTGTTAGGGGACTCGCTAGTCTGAGGTACAGACAGACGGTTCTGTGGACAGCAGAGAAATAAGCAGATTAGTGTGTTGCTTCCCTGGTGCCAGGATCAAGGATGTCTCAGAAAGGATGCAGAATGTTCTCACAGGGGAGAGGGTCCAGCAAGAGGTCATTGTCCAAATTGGAACCAACGACATAGGAAGGGAAATGTTTGAGATTATGGACGGAGATTGCAGGGTGATAGGCTGAAATTTAAAAAGGAATTTCTTGAAAGTAGTAATATCTGGTTTACTCCCGGCGCTGCAAGCTAGTGAGGGCAGAAATAGAGGTATTGACCAGATGAATGCATGGCTGTGGAGCTGGTGTATGGGAAAAGGATTCATATTTTTGGATCACTGGAATCTCTTTTGGGGTAGAAGGAACGGATTGTATCTAAATTGGAAGGGGAAGAATATACTGACATGGAGATTTGCTAGAGCTGCTCGGGAGGATTTAAACTCGTAAAGTGGGGGGGTGGGTACTGGGGGCAGGGAGATAGTGAGGAAATAGATCAATCTGAGATTGGTACAATTGAGAACAGAAACGAGTCAAACAGTCAGGGCAGGCAGGAACAAGGTAGGACTAATAAAGTAAACCGCATTTATTTCAATGCAAAGGGGCCGAACAGGGAAGACAGATGAACTCAGGGCATGGTTAGGAACATGGGACTGGGATATCATAGCAATTACAGAAACATGGTTCAGGGATGGGCAAGGCTGGCAGCTAAATGTTCCAGGATACAAATGTTACAGGAAAGATAGAAAGGGAGACAGGCCAGGAGGGGGAGTGTAGTTTTTGATTAAGGATAGCATTACAGCTGTACTGAGGGAGGATATTCGTGGAAATACATCCAGGGAAGTTATTTGGGTAGAACTGAGAAATAAGAATGGGATGATGACCTTTTTGGGATTGTATTATAGACTACCAAAAAGTCAGAGGGAAACTGAGAAACAAACTTATCAGGAGATCTCAGCTATCTGTAAGAAAGTAGGGTATTATGGTAGGAGATTTTAACTTTCCAAGCATAGACTGGGACTGCCATAGCGTTAAGAGTCTAGATGGAGAGGAATTTAATAAGTGTGTACAAGAAAATTTTCTGATTCAGTATGTGGACGAACCTACTAGAGAAGGTGCAAAACTTGACCCACTCTGGGGAAATAAGGCAGGGCAGTTGACTGAGGTGTCAGTGGAGGTGCACTTTGGCGCCAGCTACCATAATTATATTAGATTTAAAATGATTATGGAAAAGGATAGACCAGATCTTAAAGTTGAAGTTCTAAATTGGAGAAAGGCCAATTTTGACAGTATTTGGCAAGAACTTTCAAAACCTGATTGGGGGCAGATGTTCACAGGTAAACGGACGGCTGGATAATGGGAAGCCTTCAGAAATTAGATAAGAAGAGAAAGTATATTCCTGTTAGGATGAAAAGAAAGGCTGGTAGTATAGGGATTGCTGACTAACTAAAGGGTTTGATTAACAAAGAGAAGGAAGCATATGTCAGGTATAGAAAGGATAGATCGAACAAATCCTTAGAAGAGTATAAAGGCAGTAGGAGTATACTTAAGAGGGAAATCAGGAGGGCAAAAAGGGGACATGAGATAGCTTTAGCAAGTAGAATTAAGGAGAATCCAAAGGGTTTTTAACAAAAACATTAAGGACAAAATCATAACTAGGGAGAGAATAGAGCCCCTCAAAGATCAGCAAGGCAGCCCTTGTGTGGAGCTTCAGGAAATAGGGGAGATACTAAACGAGTATTTGGATCAGTATTTACAGTGGAAATGGATATGGAAGATATAGAATGTCAGGAAATAAATGGTTACACGTTGAAAAATGTATATATTACAGAGGAGGAAGTGCTGGATGTCTTGAAACGTTTAAACGTGGATAAATCCACAGGACCCAAACAGGGGTACCATAGAACTCTGTGGGAAGCTAGAGAAGTGATTGCTGGGCTTCTTGCTGAGATATTTGTACCGTTGATAGTCACAGGAGAGGTGACAGAAGACTGGAGTTTGGCAAACTTGGTGCCACTGTTTTAAGAAGGTTGGTACGGACAAGCCATGGAACTATAGGCCAGTGAGCCTGATGTTGGTGGCGAGCACGTTGTTGAAGGGAATCCTGAAGATCAGGATGTACATGCATTTGGAAAGACAAGGACTGATTATGGATAGTCAACATGGCTTTGTGCATGGGAAATCATATCTCACAATTTTGATTGAGTTTTTTGAAGAAGTAACGAAGAGGGCAGAGCAGTAGATGTGATCTATATGGACTTCAGTAATGCGTTCGACAAGATTCTCCATGGGAGATTTGTTAGCAAGTTTAGATCTCACGGAATACAGGGGCAACTAGCCATTTGGATACATAATTGGCTCAAAGGTTGAAGACAGAGAGTGGAGGTGGAGGGTTGCTTTTCAGACTGGAGGCCTGTGACCAGTGGAGTACCACAAGGATCAGTGCTGGGTCCTCTATTTTTTACCATTTACATAAATACTTTGGATGCGAGCGTAAGAAGTATCATTAGTAAGTTTGCAGATGACAACAAAAGTGGAGGTGTAGTGGACAGCGAAGAGGGTTACCTCAGAGTACAATAGGATCTTGATCAGATGGGCTAATGGGCTGAGAAGTGGCAGATGGAGTTTAATTCAAATAAATGCGAGGTGCTGCATTTTGGGAAAGCAAACTTTAGCAGGACTTATGCACTTAATGGTAAGGTCCTGGGGAGTGTTGCTGAGCAAAGAGACCTTGGAGTGCACGTTCATGGCTCCTTGAAAGTGGAGTCGCAGGGAAATAGGATAGTTAAGGCGGTGTTTGGTATGCTTTCCTTTAGTTAGAGTATTGAGTATTGGAGTTGGGAGGTCATGTTGCAGCTGTACGGGAAACTGGTTAGGCTACTGTTGGAAAATTGCGTGGAATTCTGGTTTCCTTCCTATCAGAAATATGTTCTGAAAATTGAAAGGGTTCAGGAAAGATTTACAAGGCTGTTGACAGGGTTGGAGAATTTGAGGTATAAGGAGAGGCTGAACAGGCTGGGGCTGTTTTCCCTTGAGTCTTGGAGGCTGAAGGGTGACCTTCTCGAGATGTAAAAAATTGTTAAGGGCAAGGACAGGTTAAAGGGATAAAGTCTTTTCCCTGGTGTTGGGGAGTCCAGAACTAAAGGGCATAGGTTTAGGGTGAGAGGAGAAAGATGTTGAGCGGCACAGTGGCACAGTGGTTAGCAATGCTCTCTCACAACGCCAGAGACTCCGCTTCAATTCCTGCTTCAGGCTGTGTGGACTCTCTATGTGGAGTTTGCACATTCTCCCTATGTCTGCGTGGATTTCCTCCCACAATCCAAAAATGGGCAGGCTAGGTGAATTGGCTATGCTAAATTGCCAGTAGTATTGCGTTAAGGGGTAAATGTCGGGGTTTTGGTGGGTCGGTGTGGACTTGTTTCCACTCTTTAAAAAATCTAAACGTAAAAGAGACCTAAGGGGCAAATTTTTCATACAGATGGTGGTACATGTATGGAATGAGCTGCCAGAGGATGTGGTGGAGGCTTGCACAATTGCACCATTTAAAAGTCATTTGGATGGTTATATGAATAGGAAGGCTTCGAGGGATATGGGCCAGGTGCGGTCAGGTGGGACTAGATTGGGTTGGGACATCTGCTAGACATGGACGGATTGGACTAAAGGGTCTGTTTCCATACTGTACATCTCTATGACTCTATAACTCACAGAGTGAGTTCGTAAATGCAATTAGTGTGAATGGTATTTGGTGCAATATATGTAATTGGAAAGTTAAAGTTCGGTTGGAGTTTGTTTAAGGGACTCGGAATAGAGAGGTAAAGACATCATGAAGCAGATGCACAGAGTGTTGGTGAGAGTGCACCTGAGGTATTGAGTGCAGTGTTGGTGACTTAATCTCAGAAAGATTACACTGCTCACAGAGGACGTCCAATGGACATCCTCCAGATTAATTCCTGAGATGACAAGATTTTCTGATGGGGAGATTTGTCTTGCGACCTCTCCAGTTTCAAAGCATGAGAGGTGATCGCAGTGAAATTTCAAAAATCTATGATACATGTGATGTGGTGGAAATACATAGGATGTTTCTCGAGCTGTCTACTCTATATTTAAGGCAAATAATGACAGGATAAGGGATATGCCATTTAAGACCGTAATAAGGAGGAAATTCTTCCCTCGGAGGGGACTGACTAACACAGGGGCAGGGAAGCCTGTTGGCAGGGCAAGATTAAGAAGAATCCCCAGATATTCTTCACGTATATCAGGTGGAACAGAACAACCAGGGAACATGTAGGGCCTATTAGTGACTTGGCAAGTTGCATCCAAACTCAACTTCATTGGAGAAGGCTGTTTGAGTGACTGGAGCCCAATTTCCCTTGGTTTACCACAGAGATCAGTGCTGTGTCCCTTATTATTTGTGGTATTCATAAGATAAGTGAATGTGAAGTGGGTAGGGGGAGTGTGATAAGTAAGTTTGTGTTTGACACAAAGATTAGCCGGTTAGTTGGCAGTGAGGAGAAAGGTATTATGTTACAGGAAGATACAGATGGAATGGTCAGATGGTCAGATCAATGGCAGATGGAATGTAACCCTGATAAATATGAGGTGATACAGTTTGGATGAAGGAACCAGACAGGGGAGTACTCAAAGAATGGCAGCACACTAGGAAGCTCAGAGCGTGCTTCTCCACACATCCCTGAATGTGACTGAATATGATAATTGATGAGTTCAGCATGACTGCAGATGAAGCTTTTATTCATTGACCCAAAGGTTATACGAGTTTGGAGAAATTATTGGAACTGAAAATAATGGGCATAGAAAAAAATCAACACACTTTGATGAAATTGGAAACATATTTGAGAAACTGACTGGTAGATTAATTACAGAAAAAAACAATAGAGGCACTGAACTTGGATTTTCAGCAAGAATTTTAAAGAGTCCCAAGCCTAGTGTGCAAAGTAAAAACACATGGGATGGGGGGTAATATATGAACATGGTGTTAAAATGGGAGTGTTGACAGGAAACAATGAGTAGGAATAAATGGATGGTTTTCAGTTTGGAAGGCTCACGAGGCATCGCAATGATTGGTGATGGGGCGCCAGATAATCACAATACATCCCAAATATCTCATTGAGGGAATCAAATGCAAAGTTTCCAAGTCTGCTGATGGAATTGGATTTTGAAAATTGAGGAGGATGTGAAAAAAGGTGATTGAAACAAATGGAGTGAATGAATAAATATGTGGTAGATGAAGAGCATTTGGATAGATGTGATTTTGCCCACTTTGTTGGGAAACACTAAAATGCCAGCCAACCATTGGAAAAGGAGTTGGTTGAGAAATGTCAATCTATAAAGGGAACTGTATTTTTCTTCTGTTATTGTTTGGACAGACCTCTGAGTTCCATGCAGGGCAGTGAGTTTTGAAGACAGAAGCCAATACTGGGAATACATTGGCACAGAGACCAGTTTACGCAGACCCACCAAGTGGGGAGCTGTAATATTGAAAATGATCTCGGATCTCCCTGTACATCAGTCACTGAAAGCAAGATTGCAGGAGCAGAAAGCAGTCAGGAAGATAAATGGGGTGTTGACGCTCATTTCAGGTGGACTTGAGTCCAGGAGTAAGGGTGTCTCAGTGCAGCTGTACAGGCCCTTGGTGAGACCTC
This sequence comes from Chiloscyllium punctatum, assembly GCF_047496795.1. NCBI lineage: Eukaryota > Metazoa > Chordata > Chondrichthyes > Orectolobiformes > Hemiscylliidae > Chiloscyllium > Chiloscyllium punctatum. Next base: position 54,914,778 of record NC_092785.1, on the reverse strand, counting down.
AACTCGAACATTGTGCAGTGTTGTGTGCAGTTTTGGTCTCCGTACCTAATAAAGGACAAACCTGACATTGAGGGAGAGCACCGAAGGATGACCAGACTGATCTCTGGGATGACAGACTTTTTGTGGGAGCAGAGTTTGGGGCGACTGAGCCTGTATCCCATGGGGTTTAGGAAAATGAGTGGAGATCTCAGTGAGATATATAAAACACTGACAGGGTGAGGTAGATTGGAAGAAGTGATGATAATTCCCCTGCCTGGGAAGTCTAAAACAAGAGGCCACGGTATTAAATACAGTTGGGTCACATTGCATTTAGAAACGAATAAATGTCTGCACTCCGAGACTGGTGAACCTGGGAATTCTCTCTCACATAAGGCTGTGGAAGACAAGGCACTAAAGACTAATAAGGATGTCTAGATACCGAAAGGATGGGGGAGAGAGCAGGAGTGTGGTGTAGAAATAAAGGGTCAGCCGTCATTATATTGAATTGGATAGCAAACTCGACAGACCAAGGGGACGACTGCAGTTCCTATTTTATAGCTTCAGAAGGTTAATCACATTAAGGCACGTGTACAGTGTGTGGGGAAAGTGCTTTGAGGAGATGTTCAGACATTAACTAGAATGGGGCAGGCTCAATGTGCTGTATGGCCTATTCCATTCCCGATGTTTCTGTGCGGTCTGTAGGAAAGCTCTGTAAATGTTGTCACAAGTTCACAGATGTTAGGAAGGAGGTCTCTGCAGGGTCAACAGGACTGTCTTTCCAGTTCCCTTTTCCATACTGAGGCTGAGGCTGGGTGTTCTGTCAGGTTTTATCCTTGAAGACTTCAGAGCAGTTTGATACAATAGAATGTCTTGCTTGGCCTTTTCAGAGACCATTGAAGAGTCGATCACATGTCTGTGTGTCTGGAGTCAGATTTAGGCCAAACCAGGAAAGCACGGGAGAATCGCTTCCTGAAAGTTCATTGGAAAAGCAAATTGGTGTTTACAATCAACGTTGACTTCAAGGCCGCTGTCACTGACACCAGATTTGAGATCTCGATGTTTTAGTAATTGTTTTTAACTTCCACCAGCTTCCAGAGCATTAGCCTGGTTTGGATAATTCATCCAGTGACTTTTCCAAAACAGCACCATCTCCACATGGGGACCTATCAGAAACCACACTGAGCAAGTTTATGTCTGTGCTGCTTGACAGCTCTATCAAAACGAACTCCCAATTTGACTATCGTGATGAGACTGAGAGGGTTGTAATTGGTCAGATTGTAATTATTCCCCGACACTGAGTAATTTTGCACATTGCCAGGGAGATGTCAGATTTGGAGCTGGAAGGGAACCGCTTCCCCAGGGAGACGGCTTGTTGTACAGCACAAGTCTTCAGTCCTATTGCAGGAATGGAGTCAGGGCTCATTGCATTTGCCTCTCTACTGTGTTCAGCTGTTTCTTCATGTCACGTGCAGCGAATCGAATTGGTTGAAGACTGATCTGTGATTCTGTGGGCATGATGATGACGGTGAGTTGAATCATCGACTCAACACCCCTGGCTAGGATGGTACAGATACTATTTCCTTGTTTTTTACACTCATGTGCAGAACTTATCCATTGATAGAATGGGAATAATTGTGGAGCCCTCTCCATCTGTCAGTTGTTTAATCGTCTATCACGATTTTTGGCCGGATGTGGCAGACTGCAGAGTTCGATCTGGGTGTAATGACCTTGTGACAATTTCTCTCTCTCTATCATTACATTTGGTTTGATTGGATTTGATAGGAGTCATTGTCGTATTTATCTAAGTGGAGTGAAACTCTTTGTTTATACACAGTTCTGGCAGATCATAGTGAGAGTTGGAGCTGCCTTTTTTTTAGAGACATGGAGTGGCCAAAATAAAGAAGTCTACTACAACTGTCTGTTTTTGAAGAGCCACAAAATAGCCAGAAATTAAAATAGATTGCTTCAGCATTTGTGAAAAAAGGGCCTTTGAAAAGGGAATTATTCCAAAGCAAAATAAATGATAATCTGATTCGTAAGATTCTGAAACATGCCAACATAGTGATAAAGAAAGTTCTTTTTTAAAGAATCGATAATTTTTAACAGAACACAGAAGATATAATGAAATTGTAGCACAAAAACTTTGAAGAATCATTACAAAAGGTAACGTATTCTGATCTCAGTAAGGATTCTTTTCATCCACAAAAGCAGCAACTCAAGTTATCTTTCAGAAGCTCGCTGTGCCTTTGAAACTATTTACAATTGTAATAAGTCCGAGTTAAATATTTGGTAAATAATCATGGACACAGATTTCAACGTAATTCTAAAAGCTTAAAGAGATGCCTGTCATGTCTTGTCTAGTTCACTAAGAAAAAGTTTAACAGTAGAAATAATAATAACAATACGAATTTTGTAACAGAATCAACTTTTTAATGTAAAATGTGATCTCGGAATTTGATAAGAGATAGCCTGCCCAATGGAGAATAGAATTTATGCAATCCTTCAAGATAAACAATGAGGGATATGACTAAAAAGAGCACAGCCACGAACTTTGGAATGCATTATAGAAAGATCCCAAGGACTCGAGATAACAGCAATTGTTAAACTTCTGAAACAAATAAGAACCTCGAGCTGTCCCTGGGAGTGTCCATCATTGATCAGTTGTTTTACAAGATTGGTTCTGCAGAAGGGGAGTGGAGTGCACACTGACAAAGTTGTGTATGATCATTGCAACACAGAACGTATAAAAATACGGTCCTTCTACTGTAAACTCGAAGTGTGTCATTGATTTGCCGTCTGATCTGAGCTAAAGATTAAGGAAACGATTGTCTTCTCATGTCAAAGCCAGATTCGAGGAAGATCCGTTGGTATTCTCCCAGCATTAACCATGTTTTGCTTGAATTAAAGTCCATTCCATGCCTGTGCCCTGTCTGCCTCCAGAGTCTTTGAACCTAGCTGGGGAATCTCGCTCCTACAATAAGCAAGGAACATACAGATCATAGGGTAAAGGAAAAACTTATACTGAGGCATACAGGCTACACCAGAAAGGGCATGCAATAGGCAACATCAATGTGAGCAAGATCAGCATAATTTGAAGTTAGAGAGTCCATTCATTAGATGAATAATGGCTCGGACGAGGCTGTCCAGGAGATGCTGGTTTGTGTGTTCAAGCTTCTGTATTGTCTCCATGATGGAAGAGATTGTAGGAGATCCAGGGTGTGATGGGTCTTTGATAATGTTGTCAGCCTTTCTGCGGCAGTGAGCTGTGTAAATGGAGACAATGGATAGGACATTGGTTTCCGTGATGGCATGGGCTGTGCACACAACCTTCTGTCATTTCTTTTACTGTCCTGGGCACGGCTGTGGCCACACCAGGTCATTATGCACACAGATAGTTTGCTGTCAGTGGTGCATTTGTAGACATTGGTGAAGGTCCTTGTGGACATGTCAAATGTCCTGAGCTGCCAGAGAAAGAAGAGGTGTTGTTGTGCCATCTCGGCTGTCACATCTACATGGGAGATCGGTTATCGTCACTCCAAGCAACTTAATGCTTTCCACTCTTTCAACTTCAGTTCCATTGATGCAGATGGGGGCATGTTCTCCTCATTTCTTTCTGAAGTCATTGATCAGTTGGTTAGTTCTGCCGACGTTGAAAGAGAGATTTGTCTTAGTGCAGCACATCACCATGTCCTCTATTTCCGTTCTGTATTTTGACTTGCCATCATTACATACCTGCCCTACTATGATGGTGTCACCAGTGAACATGTAGATGGCATTTGTTCAAAATTTGGCAATACAATCGTGGGTGAAAAGGGAGTATACTAGGGGGCTGAGGACACATCCTTTGGGATTTCAGTATAGAATGTTATCATGGAAGAGACACACTTACCTATTTTCACTCACTGTGTACTGTAGGTCAGAAAGATGAGGATCCAAATTCAGAGGGCGGAGCCAAGACAAAGGTCAGGGAGTTTTGTGATCAGTCTGAAGGGAATAATGATGTTGAAGGTGAACCTATAGTCAATGAGCAGGATTCTGACGTGGGTGCCCTTGTTGTCCAGATGTTCCAGGGATATGGCACCCGCTATGGACCCATTCCACTGGTAGGAAAATTGTAGGGGATTGAGGCAGGCTGGGAGACTGGAACTGATGTGGGCCATGACGAGCTTCTCGAAGAACTTCATGCCTCCCTCGGTCTCCTGCGCTCTAAAGAGAAATGTCCCAGCTTATCCAACATCTCCCTATGACTCAGACCCTAGAGGCCTGGCAACATCCTTGTAAAGTTTCAGTTTAATACCATCCTTCCTAAAGCAAGGTGACCAAAACTGAACACAATTCTGAACTGGGAAATATCTGGAACTGTAAGTTTTACTCTGCTGCCAATTATTATGCTGCTGTGATATTGCTTTATTTTTTGTGTTATTCTGAAATCTTATTATTCATTGAATCCTCTGACGGTAATCCCCTCGGGTGAACGTCCTCCTGACTGTTTGAATGTGAATCAATCTATTTTGTTTGAACTGATATTTTGAGGCCGCTGTATATCAGAGAACAGGAAGAGATGATGGATGACTGTGCAGTGTGTGTCTTTTACTGGACCAGCTTGTCTCTCCAGGCACCTAAAGCTTTTATTGTGGGTCAGAGTACCTCAGAATCGTTACATCACAGAAGAAAGCTACTTAGCCCATTGTAGGTCTATGCACATAGAACATTACTGCTCAGTACCGAAAACATCATTCAGCACTGCCTACAGATCCACCGACCTTACTGTCAACCGTAAATTTACTAAGTCATCAATCTGTACCCTCATTAAGGTCATTTTCAAAAGGACAAACAACAGTCACTCCAAAGCAGAACCTTGCAGTGTACCACTGGCAACTAAACTCCAGGATGTACATTCCCCATCAACTTCCACCTTCTGTCTGCTTTCAGCTAGCCGATTTATGATCCAAATGCTAAATCACCCACAATTCCATGTCTCCATATTTTCTGGGAGAAAGTAAAGACTGCAGATGTTTGAGATCAGAGTCGAGACTGTGGCGCTGGAAACACACAGCAGGTCAGGCAATATCCGAGGAGCGAGGAGAAAATGAAGACTACAGATGCTGCAGACCAGAAAACTGATTCCTGATGAAAGGCTTACAAGAGAAACATCAACTTGCATGCATCTTGGGCGCTGCCTCATCTGTTCTGCTTTTCCAACACCACACTCTCCATATTTTCTTCAATAGCCTACTATGGGGTACCTTATCAAACGCTTAAATGAAATCCACATATCTCACTTTACCCTCATCCACCTGTTTGGTCACCTTCTCAATGAACTCGGTAAGATTTGTGAGGCGTGACATACCCTTCACAAAACCTTGTTGACTATTCCTAATCAAATGATTCCTTTCTAGATGATATTAAATCCTATCTCTTATAATCCTTTCCAACACCTTACCCACAACCAAAGTAAGACAGGTATCTAATTACCAGGGTTGTCTCTTCTCCATTTCTTGAGCAAGGGGACAACGTTTGCTGCCCTCCAGTCTTCTGACACTATTCCTGTAGATAATGGCGATGTAAAAATCCGAACAGATGGTTGTGTAAACTCCTCCCTAGCTTCTCAGAGAATCCTAGGATAAATCCCATCTGGCCCAGGGGAGTTATCTATTTTCACACTCTCCAGAACTGCTAACATCTCCACGTTACAAACTTCAATCCTGTCTATTCTAATAGCCTGTATCTCAGTATTGGCCTCGACAGCATTTTCTTTTTCCATTGTGAATACTAATTCAAATATTAATTTACAGCCTGTCCTATCTCCTCAGACTCCACACACAGCTTTACACTACTGTCCTTGATTGCCATTAATCTTCATTTGTTCATTCTATTATTCATGACGTACTGATAGAAAGCTTGAGGGTTTTTCGCGATCCTACTTGCCAAAGACTTCTCATGCTCTCTCCTGGCTAATCTTAGCTCTTTCTTTAAGACCTTCCAGGCTGACTTGTAACTCTCAAGCATCTGAACTGAGCCTTCACGTTTCATCTTAAAATAAGCCTCCTTCTTCCTCTTGACAAGAGATTCAACTGCTTCAGTAAACCACAGCAGCCTCACTCGACCACTTCCTCCTTTCCTGACAGGTATAAACTTATAAAGGACACACAGTAGCTGTTGTTTGAAAAAGCTCCACTCATAAATTGTACCCATCCCCTGCAGTTTCCTTCCCCATCCTATGCATCCGAAATCCTTTCCTAATTGCATCATAATTGCCTTTCCCCCCAGCTATAACTCTTGTCCTGCGGTATACACCTGTCCCTTTCCATCGCTAAGGTAAACATAACTGAATTGTGGTCACTATCAGCAAAGTGTTCACCTACCTCCAAATCTAACACCTGGTCTGGTTCATTACTCAGTACCAAACCCAATTTGGCCTCGGCCCTTTTTTGCCTATCTACATACTGTGTCAGGAAACCATTCTGCACACATTGGACAAAAACTAACCCATATAAAGTAATTGAACTGCAGCATGTCGAGTCAATATTTGGAAAGTTAAACTCTTACATAACAACTACTCTGTTATTTTCGCTCCTATCCAGTATCATCTTTGTAATCCTTTCCTCTACATCTCTGGAACTTCTCAGACGGCAGTACAGAACTTTCAGCAGAGTGACCTCCCCGTGTTTGTATCTAACCTCTTCCCATACGCCCTCACTAGACGAGTCCTTATCAAGCATCCTTTCTACTAACGTAATGCTGTCTTTGATTTTCAATGCCAACCCACCCTCCCCCACTACAACCACCATACCCGCCCCACTTTTAGTACCTTCCTTGTTCTTATTGAAGCATCTAAACCCGGACCCTCCAACGATCAGTCCTTCCCCTGTTCTATCCATTTCTCCAAAATGGCCAAAACATCAAGTTGTACAACTGCACAATTTGGAAACAGGGAGTGATTGGAGGGATGCTAAAAGGGGGTGAGTTGGATAGATCAGAAGACAGCATGACGGGTGATAGACAGGAACGGACAGAAAATGGAAGTTTTATTTAGAAATTCTCACGGATGGCAAGGTCTTTATCTATTGCCATACAGTTTGAGCACTGTGCGGATACTGGCTGTGGTCCCAGAGCATTTATCGCCAATAATATCACAGAGCTGAGTTGCTGACAGTTAAACAGAGTCCAAAAGGCAAAGTGATTTTTTTTCTCTACAGTGAGAAGGTGACTTAATTTAAATAGACTGGATGAACAGCAGCAGGAACTGAGAATCGTGCTCGATACTGAGATACTGCGCCAGCGAATCTTAATGAGGTGGATCACTGACAGAGGGAAAATCAGCATCTCAGCTGTGGGCCAAAAAATGATTGACAAAGATTACACACCACTTCCGTGGTTTTGTAATACACATTTCAATTTATGAAGCTCAATATCATGAGTGTATCTTATTTCTTTGTACTTCCCATACTTTAGTATGGACAGAAAATCATTTTGTACCCATATTTTGTATTCAATAAACAAATTTTACTCCTCATTCCTCACTTTAGATGTATCCTTGAATCTGTTCTTCACATGAGTTATAAAGAGTAACATTCCAATACGGATGACTGGGGAATATTATTGTCCTTCCCTCCAGTCTGAACTGTCACATCCCACAATTCTCTCTGTTTCCTGCCTCCTGCACAATGCCATAATCACACTGTAATTGAAGTCCAGTAAATAACATTTCATCACAGTTCACTAACATCGATAACATCAATAGCACAGGCCTCATCTGCCTCTCTCTAAACCTGGAATAACAATCTGAATTGTATTCGCCACGTTCAATTCTCTGTTAATATATCCATGCCATTTGTCTGTTAAAACCCCACGTTTCTCAGACACGCATTCACCTCAGATCATGAATAATAAAAATTGTCTCAATGTTTAATTGAAATTATGATGCTTGATCAATAGTTCCAGGGTATATGTTCCATTTATAATCAGAGACACATGTTTACGTTAAATAAACTTATGGCATTACTTCTGCATCCAAGACAGATTGAATGGTTACACTCAATTGATCTAACGGCCTCAAGATTTGTTCCATTAGTCACCCTCACATATCCCATCCAGAAAATGACAGTTTGAATCATTGTTTTGAATTTGAATAGAACAATATTGAATTGAAAGGCATTGGATGGAGCTATTTGTTCAGTGACTGTGATTAATGTCAATCTCCGTGGATCCGAGATGTGTCACTGGAGGGTTTGCCTCTTCTATTAATTAAGGACTTGGTTCAATGTGTCATCCCAGTATGGGCAGGAGCATCAATGACTGGACGAACAGGGATCAGTAGCTTGAGAGACAGGGGGAGGAGAGATCAGAATCTGAGAAAATTAGACTGGGATGTTCCATTAATGGATCAGAATCTGAGAACCTTAGACTGGAATATTACAACAGACAGGAGTTTAGCCTTGGGTCTTTACTACCTTTCTCAGCCTTGGATATCATTAGCCTCACGGATCGAAGATATCCTTTGGATTATTCAAGGTGGTTACTATCCTATCCTCGCTATAGTTGGTGTTCCTGGTAAGTCATTCCATCTGACCATTAAGCTGAGTTGTACTGAATTGCTGTTCATATTCAAATTTTAAAATTTGCAAGTCATTATTTTCAAGTCCAGTCAAATATGTTATTCCTTACTGATTATAACTAGCAAATTACTATTCACAGCTTGCTCAACAATACGCGAGGAGAAACCAGACTGTTCCTAATTTCCATTATCTTTTTTCTTCATTCATATTTACATTTATACATATTCTCCCCACTCACCAATCCTGCCCAAGACCACTATCAGGATATTTCAGTCACCTTCTCAGCCTCAATGCAGCTGCTGAATAATTCATCGTTTGTGCCTTTGGTAAATCCAGATATAAACTTTTCAAGTCCCTTCTAACTATGCTTACGTCACTTGAGCTGGTTAATTTCTCCTCTGCACAGAATCTGTCAGATGGACAGACAATGCATGGTGGTCAAGTCATTTACTCATAATCAAGCGGCACAGAATAATAATTTGTTGGTATCTCATGAAGGAAGTTGATGGAATGCAAATGAAATCATCACCACTAGTTTTAAACAGAAGCCTATCTGCATGCCTCATGTCGTTTCGAGAAGGCAATGGGTTATCTTTTCATGTTCAGGTCTCTGTGTGACTGCAAACCCACAGCAATTTGGTTTACTCTTTATTATCCTGTGCAACAGCTGAATCAGCCACTCAGTTCAAGATCAACATAACATGCTGGCCTGACCAGGGCTGCACACATCCGTGAGGGAAGAACAGAAGGAAAGATAGCTCCCTTTCTCTGCCTGATTTCCATTCACCTGTAAGTCATTTCCATTCAGGTCGGTGACCATTCCCTGTTTCAAGTGAATTCTTTCTGATTGAGTCTCCCTCTGAACGTGATATACATCTCCATCGACACCTCTGGTGATGACTGACGCACAGATGTAAGAAACTTCAAAATTCCACATCATTCGCAGTGCAGAGAGAAGGAATGGCTTTTTATACCACAGGAAAGAAGCTGAGACAGCTAAGTGAGGGAACAGAATTATTGTGATCAACCTTAGAGTGTTGTTGAGATAGTATTTGGAGTATTGTGCACAGATTTTCTCTCCTTTATAAGGAATAATCCTCTTGGCAGAAACAGTATAAAGGAGTTTTACCAGACTAATTATTGGGATGATTGTACCATCGGGAGTGCATGAGGATCTGCAGCGCTTTGAAGAATAAGAGGTGATTGCATTGAAACTTAAGGTGATGGACAGTCACTCATTATATCCCAAACAGAACTAAGACGGTGATAAATTCCATGTTTTTTTTAAATTGGTTTACATAATTCTCAATGGCTTAAAAGACTCTGAGAATGTTCCTCTCAGTGCACGCCACTCCCCATTTCGATAAACTCTTCCAACATTAATCCAGTGCATTTGGTGTGTGATCATACATAGAACTTCACGTTATCCTCCATCGGGACAGGAGCCACAGTACCTTCATTCTAAAACAGTTAACAATCCCAACCAGCTTCTGACCCCCACGAAGAACATGGGTCTGTCTTCTTGGAGATGAAAGATGCCTCCTTGAGGCTTGGCACAAAACATTTGATTCCTTCCTCATTGCCAGCAAAACACGTTAAACAATCATTTGTTCCACAGGCAATGGAGCCACGAGGAACATTGTGAGCAGTCTATGAGTGCAGAGTCTGCTCCGTTCGTTTTCCAGGTTGGAGCATCAATGACACCCTCCTATTCCTGTATAAGTGTCTCGAGGGGTGAATGGTCTCCTCCTGGTTCCATAGAACAGGTTTAGGGGTCTTACTGAAATCTGTCTGTTCCTGTTTAACAGCTCAATGTACTGACCAGACGCCTCCTCTTCCTGTGGAACAGGCAGAAGGATTGAATGGGTTGTCCCTCTTCTTGTTCAGTCATTTCGATGGGCTGAATAGTTTCCACATATCCGGGTGTAACCAGCTTGAGGTGCTGAATGAGTTTCTCTTTTAATTGTGGAAATGTGCAGTGCCTGGCCGTTCTGTTACATCAATGTTACCGACACTTTAACAGCACAAATGTGAATGTTGTTTGGGTCTTGCTGAATATGGACACATACCAGTTCAGGAGCTGAGTGGGGACAAAATGTTCTGAATATTGTGTGATCTTCAGTGATCACTCCGCTTCTGATCTTGGGATAGATGGGGGTCGCCGGGAGTGGGGGCACAGAGACGTTGACGAAGGAGCTGAAGATGCTTGTGCTGAGAAAGTTACTCTGAGGATCTCCTGAAGTGATGTCCCGGAACTGAGAGGATTGTCAGCCAACGACCACAAACATCTTCCTTTGTGCTCTGAAAGACCCCAACCAGTGAGGACGTCAGACCTGATTCTCATTAAGCTCAGATAAGTAGGTGGTCTTGATGACATCCTCAGTCAACTACTGACTTGGTATCAAGGCCATTCACTCTTTCCTGAGCCCCTGTGTTCACCTCTTGTTCACATCAACAGGTGACGGTGTATGTGTAGAGAGTGTTTTCCTCTCACAGAGGGTAATCAATGTCAGGAATTATCTGGACTAGAGAGTTAGGGGAGCTACATCACTGAAAGTATTTAATGGGGTGGTACATGAATCTTTGACCTGTCAGAGAGCTGAGGAGTGTGAATAACTGGGCATTAAGGAGGAGTTAATGCGAACAGTAGATTAGCTATGATCGTATACAATGGCTTGACCGTCCGAATTACCTATTCCTGTTCCTTATGTTTTCATTTTCTGTAATTTCAATGTAAATGGCTGCAATTTTCCTGGATGTACTGTTATTGCATGTTGCAATCAGAGAGAGCAAAGCACTTTTGAGTCATCTCTGAGTGAGGCTCTACCATGCACTATGATCTGATTAAGGTCTCAGCAGCACTTTTCTGTCAGTGTACCATTTTCCTACATTCATTTGTCTTTCAAATGTCTTACATAGACAATATTGAACAAATGGAAATATCCAGGAAATATCACAATCTTCTGTGGAAGGGAATTCACACCTTGACAACACTATGAGAATCTCTTGTTCGTGTTCTGACCAATGTTGGAGGGTCATTCATGTCTTTTCCCACTCCTCTATTGGCGAAAGCAAATTTTAAATGTAACCAGTTGAGTGCTGTGTCCAGTGATATAGGTATCAGACTGGGTAATTTTTCTTCAAAAATCTGAGACACAGAAAGTTGAACTGTGAACAAATGGTAAAATGACAGAGTATCCCAAATGTTTTTTTCTGACTTTCAACTTATTCTGCTCACACAAATGTCTGGGAATGCGGATTTCTTCCCGGAACAGTTGGATTTGGCTGAATTCCCTTTGCTTCGAGCTGTACAGAGATTCCTATGAATCCTCATCAGGAATCCTCCACGAGTGGTAAAGATGACTCAGGAGTTTTCTGCTCTCACGCCTTGTTTTCAGGCAGAAGTAAGTAAGAGAGAGACCAATTGGCTGCTGCTTCTGAAGCAAATAATATTTTTATCCGTCTTTGTGTGGAAAAATACAAGAATGTCAACTGAAAACAAAACTGGACCATGTGCGCTCTCCATGTACATTCTCTGGAATGGATGATAATAGACTGTATGCTGTATGCAGCATCATTGCTGTTGTTGTGCACAACGTTTGTTCATTAGCAAAATAAAATAATGTCCGCACCGACCACCCCACCAACCTCCATGTACAGCATATGATCCGCCGCCATTTCCGCCACCTCCAAATGGACCCCACCACCAGGGATATATTTCCCTCCCGTCCCCTATCAGCGTCTCTACAAAGAAAGTAATGTGCCCGTTTGATGATTTGATGAGATGTTTATATACATCTGCGTATTTTTTTTAAACTGGGTTGATATCTTCATAGTATTTGTGTTAATACCAATGCATCTCATTCAAAAAATTATTATCTAGCTTTAGTCTTCTTAACAAGGGTAAATATGTATCCAGCTGAAAAACTTCTCTGAAAATCGTGGTTTAATAAGATTTCTCATCTAAGGTCAAAACAGATAATCCCCGACAACAAAAGGCCTTCATTTCAGGAATGAGTAAAGGGAAACATCTTTGAACATTTTTGAAAGGAATTGTATCCGGTTGTATTTTTAGTTTAGAGGATCAGAACTTCACCCAGAGTATCTGATGTCGTCTCAGCAATGCCCGGGACAGATACAGTGAAATATTCCTAATTAAACCCAATACCCGTTGCTAAAAACAGCATCATTCCACTTACCTTCCGAATCACTTGCTGCATCTGCAGACAGACTTCGTATCAGTCATGTAACAAGAATATGAAAAACATCTGCATCAAAGAGTTCTGCAATCTCTCTCCATTTAAATTGTTCCCGACTGCAATAAACAACTCACATTATATTATTTCTACTGAGGGTAGCTCACTAACCTTCCCTGTCTACATCATAATGCAGATTCACTCCCTCCATTTGAAGATCTATTGAATGATCATTTTGGTGTACAAGATAGTTCAGCTTTGATCCATTCAGTCCCTTCATCCAGATATTTTACATAGATTATTGATCATTGATGACCCTACAGTGATCTCTGAGTCAAAACTAGTTACAGTTTTGTTTAAAAAATCATACATCTCTACTGTCTATTTCCTGTTAGTGACAGCATCCCTGTTCCTGTGCAGCAGTTCAGGCGGGTTGAATGACCTCGTCCTGGGTTGTGTAATGTACTCAACGAGCTGAATTACTTCATCCTATATTCCTGTGTAATTCTTTGGAGGGGCAGAATGGTCTCCTCCCATCTCATTGTAACGATCCATTCAGGCTGAATGGGATGGTCCTCTACCCTGTAATCGCACTCAGTGGTGGATAGAGGGAACAACACATGGGGTATGGTCAGCAGTATATCTCTGTAACGGCCGGGAGCGAGGATTGATGGAACAACACATTGGAAAGGGGCAGCAGTTGGCCATTTAGCGGCACCATCCAGAATGCTCATGGCTGATCCGAGTGTGTCTGACCATCCGTCTCCTGTCTGTTCCCAATAAACATTGTCTCTCCTGCCCGGCGAAGATCAGTCAAGCTCAAACTAAAATACATAAATTAACCGAGTCTTCACTGCTCCCTGAGGATGAGCGCACCACAGACAGCACAACAGTAAAGGGAAAGGGACATCCTTCTTTCATTGTGGGACACAGTTTTTTTAAAAAACCGTGTTAACCTCATATCAAATCACTGCCCCTTTTCGGATAAAGTGGTACAATAACCAGGAATAGACATTAACCATTCTGCCCTCCAATCTTTTCCCACATTATCACTGACTGTTTCCAATCAAATATGTTGCTGCTGCTATCTCAGGAAGAGAATACCTGATAACATAACAATATACGGGCATTAAAAAAAGGAGCAGAATTAGACCATTTGGCCTATCGAGTCTGATATACCATTCAGTCATTTCTAATATGTTCCTCAACATCATTCTCCTACCTTCTCCCTAGAATCCTTGATCTCCTTATAAATCAAAAACTTATTTATTTGAGTCTTAATGACACTCGCATCTGTGTCTTAATGTGTATTTATGTGTGTGTGTGTTTCCTTGTGCTTGTTACTTTTGTATTTGTGTGACTATGTCTGTCTGTCTTTGTATCAGCCTGTGTGTTTCTATCTGTGTTTGTGTCTACTTGTGTGTGACTGTTTATGTCTTTGTGTGCTTCTCCGTGTGTGCATGCTTATCTCCTTGTATGCATTGTGTATGTTAGTATATTGGGGTATTTACTAATACATCTGTGTAATTCACTGCCTGCATCTCTGTGCAATGGGGTATCTGTTCTTCTGCGAGTGAGAGACATGAGGTTGGAACTAACAGTCGGTTTGATTTGAGAATTGCTCTTACTGTACACTGCTCCTTATTCGGTGGGTGGGACGTAGATGTTTCAGAATCTCCACACAAGGCCTCCTGGTGCTCTCCGGAGCTCTCCAGGGTCCTCCCCACATATCAGGGTAGGGGTATGAGGGAACGGATATCCGGCCCTCCACCACCCGGGTTCGCCCTTTCTGTGCTATTTCAGACTGCTTCTTCTGGAATGGGAGAAAGGGAGGGAATGAGTGAGGGTGGGAGTGGATGGTCCTGCTGTTAGTGCTGGACTAGGTGAGGTGTGACATGGTGAGGTAGCCGGAGGGAGTCTGTCCACAGTGTTGTATCCATGTCGTGCTATTAGTGTGTGGGGCTATTGCATCAGGGACAGAAAATGTAAGGGAGGGAAGGTGCTGAATTCAACAGTGAGAGTGGTCGTGCTTGAACCTTATTGGAGTTAGAGTGTGAGACTTGGATGAGGGCAGGTGCTGTAGCAGATATACAGTGAGTGTGAGGGAGCAGTGAGAATATACGGTGACACTTATCCTGACAGAACGGAATGGATATTGATGCTTGTCCTTTATTGCTGGACATGTCTGCAGATCATCTCAGCATAGAGGTGAGCCTCCCTGAATGTCTTATCCAAGTCTATCACTAATAACGACACAGGCTCTGTCCCTCAGATTCCACAGAATCAGTTTGGGTGGGTCTTACAAATAGCAAGGAGAAACAAATTTGTT
Source organism: Chiloscyllium punctatum (assembly GCF_047496795.1). Taxonomy (NCBI): domain Eukaryota; kingdom Metazoa; phylum Chordata; class Chondrichthyes; order Orectolobiformes; family Hemiscylliidae; genus Chiloscyllium; species Chiloscyllium punctatum. The sequence goes on along the minus strand of NC_092785.1, from coordinate 54,899,716 downwards.
GTGTTATATATCTGAACCAAAACTGTCGCGCAAATATTTTGCATCATATGCTCTGGAAATTATATATGCAACTATACTCAAAGGGAAGCTATGAAATAGTGGTATTATCGCTGGGCTCTTAACCCAGAGACCCAGGTAATGTTCTGGGGGCATGGTTTCAAATCCTGCCATGGCAGATTGTGTAATTTGAACTCAATATGTATCTGGAATCAAGGGTTTATGATGATCAGGAATCCATTCCTGATTGTTGGAAAAACTCATCTGATTCACTAATGTCCTTTAGGGAAGGAAACGGCTGTTCTTATCTGATGTGGCCTGCATGTCACTCCAGAACCAAGGCAACGCTGTTGACTCTTAACTGCCGGCTGGAATGGCCAGTAAATGCTGGTTATCCAGCTAAGCCCCCCATCCTGTGAATGTGTAACAAATACTCGTGGGTTCTGCAGTAATAATGAATGGTGTCAAGTTGCATTGAAACTGAATTAACTAAGTGACTGCTAATGTTGTGAAAAATAAATTCCTTAAGTGTATATCAGGTAGGTTGGAGAGTATGTTGTGAACCAAACTAGAGAGCAGATTATTTCTGATTTCGTGTTGTGTGATATTGATTAAGGATGATCAGCCATGATCATATTGATTGGTGGTGCAGGCTCAAAGGGCAGAATGGCCTACTCCTGCACCTATTGTTTATTATCTATTGTGTGATCAGAAGGACTAATTACTAACCTTCCTCTGAAGCAGCTTTGGAGGAATAGTGACATTAATATGTTGTATTTTACACGGCGTCTGTATTCAATGTGGAATGGTTGAACATTCTGGTCAAACATCATGGAAGCCCAGAGGTTAGAGGGTCAAGTTCGCTCCAGTGAATTGGGAAAGTACAATATAACTTTCAGTAGGAGAACAATGGTTGTTAGACCCATATAGTATTACCGCACGGAGACAGGCCATTCGGCCCAAACTGGTCCATCCCGGAAAAAGCATCCATTCACACTAACCCCATTTCCCCGCCATTTCCCTATATCCTTCTAATCCTTTCCTAACTCTGTATTTGTCCAAATGTATTTTAAATTTTGTGAATGTACCCGCCTCAACTACAGCTGTCAGCTCATCCCATATGCATACCACCCTGTGTGTAAAAGAAATTGCCCCTCAAGTTCCCTTTTACTCTTTCCCCTCGGACCTTAAATTGATGCCCTCTAGACCGTGATTGCCCAATCCTGGGGAAAAAAAGACTGAGTGCATTGACTCTATCCATGCCACCTATGATCTTACACACTACTATCAGATCCCCCTCAGCCTCATACATTCTAAAGTACAAACTCCTAGCTTGTTCAACCTCTCACTATAACTCAGACCATTGAGTCTTGGCAACATCCTTGTAAATTTCTTCTGCACTCTTTCCAGTTTAATAACATCCTTCCTCGAGCAAAGTGAACAAAATTGAACATGGCGCGACAAGTATGGACTCACCAACATCTTGTATAACTGCAACATAACTCCCTAATTTCGATACTCAGTGCTCTAACTGATGAAGGGCAGTGAGTCAAAAGCCTGGGACTCCACTTACAGAAAATCGTGCACCTGAATTCCAAGGTCACTCTGTTCCACTGCACTCCTTAAGGCCCTGCCAGTCACCATGAAACTCCTGCTTTCTAAAATGCAAGAACTTACACTTATCTGAATTAAACTCAATTTGTCTTTTCTCTGCCCAATTCCCCACCTGATCAAGGTACTGCTGTAATTTCTGAGATTTCTGATAACCTTCCTCACTGTCCACGATACCACATATTTTAGTGTCACCTTCAAACTTACAAATCATACCTGTACATTCTCATCTAAATCATAGATATGTGTAATATATGAATATATAGTCCCAGCACCTATCCCTAAGGCATTCCACTCATCACAGGCCTCCGGTCCAACCAGCATCCTTTCACGATTGCCCTCTTGTTCCTATCATCAAGCTAATTTTGGACCTAATTTGCCAACTCCCCCTCAATTCCATGTGATCTAACCTTCCAGAGCAGCGTACCATGTGGAACCTTATTGAAGGCTTTACTGAAATCTATATATACAGCCATGTCCTTGCCAAAGTTACTGGTCACTTCATCAATGCAGTCTTACAAACTTGTGAGCCATAATCCTCCATTCACAAGGCCCTGTCTTTCCAAATGCATGTGTATCTTCTCCCTCAGAATCTTGTCAAATAACTTACCTGCTACAGATTTTAGGTGTACTGGTCTATAGTTCCCCGGTTTTTATTTGTAGCCCTTTTTGAATAACAGCACAGCATTCACTACCCTCCAGTCCTCCAGGACCTTACCCATTGACGACCGATGATGCAAGAGTACCAACCAGGGCCCCCGCTATTTCTATCCTGTCCTCCTGCAGTGTTCCTGAATATATATGGTCAGGACCAGGAGATTGATAGAAATACTACAAAGTCTGAAAAATATGTCTATTTATTTCAGGTAAAACACCCAAGAGTGAGAAAGTGAGTTAACAATGATTAGCATAATAAATTAAAGATCACACGAATCACAGGAAGTAACTTCAGAAGAATTCCAGACATTGTGGAATCCTGAGAATTCTCAGAAAATTACGATCCAGAAAAGCAGGGCCATGAAACGGGTAAGGAAATCAAAAAGGGAACATGCATACAAATAAAAAGGAACACAAGGACTGCATAAATCTATGATCTATATTTCAAAGGAAAGAGAAAAGCATAGTCAAATGTGGAAATCTGCAATCAGGAGAGACGAGTTTATTATGGATAACAGAGAAATGGCCAAGCAAATAACCAGTTACCTCACATCTGTCTTCATGGAGGAAGATCCAGAAAATCACCCAGAAATACGAAGTGATCGTACAGGACTTGTGGATCGAAAGACAGAAAGTCAATTTATATCAGTAACAAGGTTCTACTTGAACATGCAGCTGGACTGAGCTTTGCTAACCTTGACAAACTAGTTGTACTTCATACCAAAATCTTCAGAAATAAACCACTAATTGAAGTATTAGTTGCACTGTCGATGACTGTGCACCATTACCTAGTGCATTCTGCATAGTCTGGAACCAAGCACTACAGATGAACGGGAGTGATCCAAGCATCTACAAAGGGAAGAAGAGATAGTGTGGAGAACTGCAGACTAATTAACTTGACATTTGTGGGGAAACTGTTGGAATCTATTATGTAGGATGTGATATTCGTTATTGAGAAATTAACAGCAACATTGGAGAGAATCAGTATGTATTTCTGAAAGGGAAATCATACTTGACAAGCTTTGGAATTGTTTGAAGTTGATTCTTACAGCACAGATAATGGGGAACCAGTAGAAATGGCATACTTCAGATTATCAGAAGGTTTTCTATAAGAACTCACACAATGAGTTTGTAAATGCAATGAATGTGAAGGGTATTTGGAGGAATATATGCAAGTGGTAAGTGAAAGTTTGGATTGCATTGCTTTAAGGGAGTCAGAATATAGATGTAAAGACATGTTGAAGACATGTTAACAGCGTGTAGGTGAGTACTGTACCTGGAATATTGAGGACAGTTTTGGTCACCAAATCTGAGAAAGAATATACTGACCACAGAGGAAGTACAATGGACATTCTCCAGATTAATCCCTCAATTGGTGAGATTGCGCGATGAGGAAACTCGGCCTGTGTTCTCTAGAGTTTCAAAGAATTACAGATGGGTCACTGTGAAATGCATAAAATTCTCAAAACATGTGACAAGTTGGAAATTAACAGGATGTTTCTCCGGCTGCCTAATACACAATCAAGGGAAATAATGGCAGGATAAAGGACAGACCATTTAAGACTGCAATAAGGAGGAAATTCTGCATGCGTTGGGGACTAACTAACACAGGGACATGGAAACCTGCTGGCAGGGCAAGATTATGGATTCCCAATTATTCTACAAGTGTATCCAGCGGAACAGAATAACCAAGAAACAGGTAGGTCTTATTAGGCCAAATTGCATCAAAATAAAGTTTAGTGGTGGGAGACACAAGGTGGTGGTTGACTCCTTTTGTGACTGGAGGCCAGTATCCAATGGTATACGACAGGGATCAGTGCTGTATCCCTTATTATTTGTGATTCGGAGATGCTGGTGTTGCACTGGGTGGACAATGCTAAAAATCGCATAACAACAGATTATAGTCCAATAGGTTTATTCGGCGGCACTAGCTTTCTAAATGCTGCTTCTTCATCAAAGCGCACAATCACCTGATGAAGAAGTAGCGCTTTGAAAGCTGGTGCCTCCGAAAAAACCTGTTGGACTCTATTCTGATGCTGTGTGATTTTCAACTTTAATATTTGTGGTACTCATAAATGATGTCGCTGTGAATATGGACGAGAGGTGGGGAGTGAGATAAGTAAGTTTGTGTTTGATACACAGATTGGCCATTGGCTGGCAGTGAGGAGGAAGGTCTTAAGTAACGGGAAGATACAGATGAAATGGTTAGATGGACAGATCAATGGCAGATGGAATGTAACCCTGATAAATATGAGGTGATACACTTTGGAAGAAGGAGAGGACTCAATGAATGGCAGCACACTGGGAAGGTCATAGGGTGTTTCTCCACACATCCCTGAATGTGATGGACAGGTTCATACACAATTTGGGAAAGCACAGAGGACTGTAAACATAACCTTGATTCATTGAGGCACGGATTATAAGAGCTATGCGGAACTTTGGTGACGCCAAGATGGAATACTGTGTGTAGTTCTGAGAACCATATTACAGGAAGGATGTGAAAGCACGGGAGGGTTTGAAGAGGAGATTCAACAGGATGTTCCCTACGATTGAGCATATCAGCTATAGAGAGAGGCTGGATAAACTTGAGTTGTTTAGTTTGGAGGAAAGGAGGCTGAGGGGGACGTATTCAAAAGCATAGGATTACGAGGAGCATGGACAGGGTGGATGGACAGCAGCTGTTCCTTTTAGTCAAATGGGCACACTTTTAAAGTGAAGAGTTTGCGGTTTAGTGAGGATTTGAGGATTGCTTTTCAGCCAATGTGTATTAGGGTCTGAAGTGCACTTCTTGAGAGGGGAGATGTCATGACAAACTCAAAATCATTCGAAAATACACGGTTGTGCACTTGAAGTGCCTTAAGATACACGGCTAGGCGTATTGTGTCGGAAAGTGGGCCTTATGTAGACCATGCTGTATTTCTGATAGTACAGAGTCTTTGCTTCTGTGATTGTATGGCTGTAGATGGCCAATCAGTGAGTACCTTAAAATAGGAATTGATAGGTTTCTGAAGAATGTCTTAACAAAGTCTATAAGACAGAACTTACGATATTTTCTGAAAATATGCTAATGGCAAAATTAAGAGAAAGAAATGTGCAGCTTTCTTACAGTTTGATGTCAGATAATTGAGGACCAGGAAATGGTAGAACTATGTAACAAAAGTTTCAGTCATGCCTTCACAGAGGAAAACAAAATAAAAAAGAAAACTTCCTAGCAATACTAGGGATCTTTAGTCTGGTGAGAAAATGGGAATAGAATGAAATTAGCAACTAAACAGTTTAGAGAAAGTATCGGAATGAAATTAATGGACGTAGACAAAGTCAACAGAGATTTATGAAATGGGAATCATATTTGAGAAAGTGGCTTTTAGCAACATTATGGAGAAGGTATCAATGTAATACGAGTGGAATCTCAGAAAGATTTTTGATAAAGCCCCAAGCCTATTGTGCAAATTCAAATCCTGTGGGACTGGGTCTAACGTATGGTCATGGTTTTAGAATGGGAGAGCTGGCAGGAATAAAACAACATTTTTTTTTAAAATGGAAGGCTAGGAGGATATAGCAAGGTTCGTGTCTTGGGCCCCAGCTATTCCCAATACAAATCATATATTTGGTTGACGGGCTCAAATGCAATATTCCCAAGTCTGCTGACAGCACTAAACATTGTCAGCCTGTGAGTTGGCGAGAAAGATGTACAAATGCTCCAAAGTGACTGAGACAAGTGAAATTACTTGGATAATATGTGGCAGATGGAGATCAATTGGGAGAGATGAGATGTTGTGTACTTTGATGGGAACAATAGAATGGCAGCCTCTCATTTGAAAAGGGAGTGGTTGAAAAATGTTGTTCTACAAAGGAATTTAAGCTGCATTTTCGTTTATTTCTGCACAGCCCTCTGAGTACATGCAGGACAGTGAGTCTGAAGCTCGAAGTCAATACTGGGAATGGCATTGATACGTTGACCAGTGTATATAGACCCAGCAAGTGGGGAGCTGTAACATTGAAAGATGACATTGTACCAGTCACTAAAGCAATATTGCAGGAGCAGAAAGCAGGTGGACAGATCAATGATGTATTTCACCTTCATTACAGGGGAATTGAGTGCAGGAGTAAGAGTATCCTACTGCAGCTGTACAGGACCTTGGTGAGACCCCATCTCTAACATTGTACAGTATTGTGTGCAGTTTTGGGCACCTTACCCAATAAAGGACAAAGCTGACATTGAGGGAGAACAGGGAAGAATGACCAGACTGATCTCTGGAATGACAGACTTGTTGTGGGAGCAGAGTTTTGGGCGACTGGACCTGTATTCCATGGGATTTAGGAAAATGAGTGGTGATCACAGTGAAATATATAAAACTCTGACAGGGCGCGACAGATTGGAAGCTGGCTTGGATGCCTCAGACAAGGGGCCACAGCATTCAGTACAGACAGGCCACTTTGCATTGAGATGAGAATAAATGTCTTCACTCTGAGACTGGTGAACTAGAGTGTTCTCTCCCAGCTCAGGCTGTGGAAACCTAGGCACTGAATATAAATAAGGATTTCTGGAAATTAAAAGGATAGCGGAGTATCGTGTGAAGATAGAAGATCAGCTATCAATCCAGGTTGTTCTCCAATAACTCAGTAGCTGTGTTCCTGTGCAACACCGTGTTGTGCAAAATCGTGCAATATTAATCATGGGGTCTATGGGAAAAAGAGGGTAAGGGGCGAACCCCCAAAATTATTAGTAAAGCCAAAAATTTAATTTAGTCTAACACACATACTAGCAAAGTCTAAATAAAACTTTAAGTCACATATTGTAATAAAACAGTGCTGTAAATGTAACACTTTCAAAATACAGGTCACTGACTACAGCAGTGTACCTTTCACCACACTCTTCACCAGAAAGCGCGTGAGGCTGACTGACCACGTCATGTCGATGGGGAGATTCCAGTTCTCCTCAAGAATCTCCCCACAGTTTGAAATAAAGTTCTTTCTAAGTGGATAATACAATTCCCCGTTTCAGGCTCAGTTTCAAGGCTTCCAGAGCGGATTACATTCCTGTTTTAGCTGAACACATTGATTGTACATTTTGCAGACAGAGGATCCTGAGGCTGGGTTTTGCTGTTCAGTTGGTTCCTGGCAAGGAATTGCGTCACAGTGAACGGGAATTCACTTTATGGAAAAAGGTTCATGAATCACATTGCAGCCAAATTTTATTTAATCAACACGCGTTATCTGAGAACTGCCTGTATATTGAATGGAGGAGCAAAATTGATGGGCTGAAGGGACTACAGCAGTTCTAATTTTATATTTCACAATGTTTAAACATATTAAGGGATATGAATATTGTATGGGTAAAACTGCATGAAGGAGATGTTCGAACATTAACTAGCATAGAGAAAGCTCAATGTGTTGTGTGACGTACTCATTTCCCGAAGTTCCTGTACAGTTTGTGGGAAAGCTCAGTAAGTGTTGTCACAAACCGCCAGACGTTAGGAAGGAGGTCTCTGCAGGGTCAACAGGACTATGTTTCCCGTTCCCTTTTCTGAGACCAAGGTTGTAGCCAGGTGTTCTCTCCGGGTATATCCTTTAAGAGCTCGGAGCAGTTGATACAATTGAGTCTCTTGCTTGGCCGTTTTAGAGACTATTGAAGAGTTTATCACATGGCTGTATGTCTGGAGTCACTGTTAGGACAGACCAGGAAAACATGGAGATTCACTTCCTGAACGTACATTGGGGAAGGAGATCGATGGACTCAAGATCATTGTTACTGAACCAGATTTTAGATCTTGATATGTTAATAATTGTTTTTATCTTCCACCAGCTGCCCAAGCATGAGCCTGGTCTTTATTAGTAATCCAATGACAATTCCACGACCGCACCATCTCCACATGGAGACCTATCTGAAACTACACTGAGCTGGTTATTTCTGTGCTACTTGACAGCTCTGTCAAATAGAACTCCCACCAATTAGACTGTCGTGATGGGACTGATGGGGTGGTAATTAGTCAGATTGTATTTATTCCCCTCTTAGGAAACTGGACATAGCTGAGTAATTTTCCACGTTGCCAGGGAGATGTCAGAGTTGGAGCTGGAATGAAACAGCTTCCCCAGGCACACGGCTTATTGTGCAGCACAAGTCTTCAGTCCCATTGCAGGAATGGTGTCAGGGCCCATTGCCTTTGTCGTATCTACTGTGTTCAGCGGTTTCTTCATGTCACGTGCAGCGGATCGAATTGGTTGAAGACTGGCATCTGTGATTCTGTGGGCATCATGATACGGTAAGTTGGAACATCCACTCAACACGTCTGGCTGAGGATAGTGCAGACACCACATACTTGACTTTTACACTAATGTACAGGACTGTTCCATTATTTAGGATGAGGATATTTGTGGAGTCCTCTCCCCCAGTCAGTTGTTTAATGGTCCGAAAACCTTCATGGTTGGATATGGCAGGATGACAGTGCTTCGATCTGATTTGTTACTCGTGGTATAATTTCTGCCTCTGTACCAGATGTTCGTTCTGCTGTTTCGAGAGAAACCAGCCAATTGCGGTAGCTTTAATGGGTTTTCATCATATAAAGGTACACATGGTATTGACCCTGGCATGTTCACCCACACTCGTCACTGAACTATAGATCGGCTTGAGGGTAATGGTGGACTGAGACATTATCCTGAGGGAAAGGTTACAGATTGTCATTGAATACAATTCTGCTACTGCTGTTGCTGCTGTGACCTACAGCATCAGATGATAACCCAGTTTTAGCTGCAATATCTACAATGGAATCCTACTGACTGTCCCCCAGTTCACACTGAGACCCATTCACCCATCAGCCCTGTACTCAGTGACCTACTCTGGTTTCTGATGCGGCCACCCTTCCATTTTCATATCCTCATTCTGCTGAAATTCTTTCCATGGTGTCACGCCTCCAATTTGTTACTTTAACTCAATCAATTTAAGGTACGAATCTAAATCTTTTCCTTTCAGTAATGCCATCTTCAGTATTTGAAGTGAATGTGTTTCCTTCTGTTTTTCTCCCTGACCATAATTCAGAGCTCTGCAGTGTCAGTAATGCCAGCCTTATGCAGTTTCAGAGTTAAGGAACTTGTCACCATGCGTTATCGTTCAGTTCCCAGTGTATGGCACTCCATGTTGGACAGGATGTTTGGGCATCTTTGACATTCGTCGTTGGAAATTGTTCAAAAACAGAAATTGCTGAAGATGTTGCAGCATTTTATGGAGTGAATGCAGATATAAACTTTCAGGTCCAGTGAACCCTCTAAAAAGCTCCCGGTTTCTCTAGTAATTTTTGATATTTTTATTTCCAGTATCGATCGTTATTTTGTGATTGAAAATATGTTCTGTGCCGCTATTCATTTGTGGAGAAACTCAGCAGGTCTGTCATCATCTGCAGGGACAGAGAAACAGGATTAGTGTTTCAAGTCTAATGTGACACTTCTTCAGAATTCAAAATGATTGGAAAATGTGCTTTAAATCCCTAACCAGAGTTGTGGAATGGGTGACAGGGGAAAGAGGGTGTGGCAAAAGATAAAAGAAGATTCTGTGAAATGAGTTTAAATTAAGATGCGATGGGGAAAGGGGTTCTCTCTATTGAGTGCAAGATAAGGAAGACACAAGCACACAAGGTCATTGGGAGGCCAGGAGGGGGAATGTTGACTATGTTTTATTATATCGATCTGGCCATAGATACGTTTTCATTGTCGAGATCATCACCCCCGTTAGACAAATAAATTCAGGTGCGTGACTTGTTATTGGCACTAAATAAGCGTTTCATGCTGCCTCAGTATTGGAATATGGAGAAAAACAAATAATAGTATGAAGTTTTGGTTGTGTATTGTTTTATTGTCATGTTTAATATAGTTTCAAATTTGCAGCACTTATCTTTACATGTTTGTTCTTGAAGTTAGTATCAGATGGAGTGGAGAAGGTTGTGGGCTGACATTATAGAAGTTTATGAAATCATGAGAGGTACGTTTCGGGTGAATACCCAAGGGCTTATCCACAGGAGGGGAGAGTTCAACCATAGGAGGCATAGGTTTAAGGTGAAAGGGGGAAGATGTAAAAGGGACGCAGTGGCAGTGTTTTTATACAGAGTGGTACGGGTATGGAATGAGCTTTCAGAGGAAGAGTGGTAGATGCCAATATAGCTATAACATTTAAAACTCATTTGGACAAACATACGAATGGGAAACATTTAGAGGCCTATGGGTCAAATGAAAGCAGATGGGGCTAGTTTAGATTGGAAAACCTGGCCAGCATGGACATTAAGAAAAGCTTCACGCAGTGTCAGTGAGGGTTTGTGAAAGGAAATTATATTTTGCCCTGTAAGATCATGCAAAGATTTATGGAGATGCCTGGAAATATAACAAGCGGACTTGATAAAGGGGATCTGGTAGACAAGAGGCTTTTCAGAGATTTTCCGCAGGGTATTACAAAATAAAAGATCTTACTCAAGCCGGAAGCTCGTAGGATGACGGATAATGTATTAACATGCGATGATGACTGGTTAACACATAGAAATCGGTGAGTCAGGATTAATGGATCTTTATGATAAAGGTGTATCTGCTGGATCACCACACATATCAGTCCGATGGCATCAGTTATTGCAATCTATACTGACAGCCTGAAGGAGGGAGCTGAGTGCAATATACATCCGAGTTTGTGGAAGACACTGAGAACCAAAAGGCTGGCTGTTATTTAATGGAGAGGACTTCCAGAAAAGGAGGAGTTCAAAGTGATTGGAGTCTTCCTGAGTATGAAGCATCACGTCAGCATGCTGATGCAGCAAGTAATGCGGTTGGATCATTAACTGGCTTCCAGAGATGAAAGGGTTGAGTTATTCAGAATCTCTATAATGGTGAGGTTATTATTCATTGGAGTTTAAATGAATGAAGAGGGATACTATTGAAATATATAAGATACAGAGCGGGCTTGAGAAGGTAGATGTTGAGAAGTTGCTCCCAATCGTGGGCAGAATGTCGAACTCGAGGATAAAGATACCGAATAAGGAACATCGATTTCAATCTGAGATGCAAAGTGATGCCTTCTCTCAGAAGGTAGTGAATATCTGGAATTCCCTAACCCAGAGAAATGTGGAGAGATACAGGAGTCAGCATGAAAGTGGAGTTGAGCCCTGGAGTAGATCATCCATGTTCTTATTTTATGACAGGGCTAGCTTGAGGTGGCGAATGACCTACTTCCGTTCCTATTTATTAATTTCACATGGTACGCTATTGGAAACTAACAGGTTATTTTCCTGGAAGTCGTGTTGCACAATGTTGCATTCAAGGACAGCAGATGATTTGTTTAGGTTAACCGTTGGTGGTGTATGGGGGCTGTATACCCAGCGTATCTAGGTCTGTAACATGACCCACATCTGGAGCAGATGTTACAGAGAGGGGAAGCCTGGAAAGAGAGCTTGGGGGTGGGGGTCAGTTCCTGACCCAGCCTGAATTTTCCAAGTAGTTTTCCGAAACTACACCTCACCATCGGAGTGGCCTCGATGTGCCTCTGTGTAGCAGGTCTGAAGGGTTGAACGTAACATCAGAACATGGGGCTGAGGCACATGAGTGGGCCATTCAGCCCATTGACACTACTCCACCAGTAAATAAGGTTGTGGTTCATCTCATTGTGTTCCCAGCTGCACTTTGCTCCCGATGCACTATTATCCTTGATTCACCTGTTTATGGAAAATCATTTTATATTATATCGAAGCCAGCCAGATATAATGTAAAGATTCCGACATCCCAAACTTCCGGGAAAGAGAATTCCCACTGGAATAAATTCCCACTTGGTGAATTTCTCCAAATTCCTGCTCTGACTGAGGTTAGAGGGTGTCACTGTTTCATTTTTATCCCACTCTTCCACTGCTCTGAACAAATTTAAAATGTAGCTTTGAAATGTATTGCTGGAAAAGCGCAGCAGGTCAGGCAGCATCAAAGGAGCAGGAGAATCGACGTTTTGGGCATGAGCCCTTCTTCAGCAATGAGGAGGGTGTGCCAAGCAGGCTAAGATAAAAGGTAGGGAGAAGGGACGTGGGGGAGGGGCGTTGGGAATACGATAGTTGGAAGGAGATTAAAGTGAAGGTGATAGGCCGGAGAGGGATGGGGTGGAGAGGTCGGGAAGAAGATTGCAGCTCAAGAAGGCGGTGCTGAGTCTGAGGGACTGAGAAAAGTTGGGGAGAGGGGAAATGAAGAAGCTGGAGGAATCTGCATTCATCCCTTGTGGTTGGAAAGTTCCGAGGTGGAGCTCTTCCTCCAGGTGTCGTGTTGCTCCGGTCTTGCGATGGAGGACGCCAAGGACCTGCGTGTATTTGGCGGAGTGCGAGGGGGAGTTAAAGTGTTCAGCAACGGGGCGGTTGGTTTGGTTGGTGTGGGTGTCAAAACGGTGTTCTCTGAAACATTCTGCAAGTAGGCGGCCTGTCTCCCCAATGTACAGGAGGCCACATCGGATGCGGCGGATGCAGTAAATGATGAGTGTGGAGTTGCAGGTGAATTTCTGATGGATATGGAAGGATCCCTTGGGGCCTTGGAGGGAAGTGAGGGGGGAGGTGTGGGCGCATGTTTTGCATTTCTTGCGGTTGCAGGGGAAGGTGCCAGGAGCGGAGGTTGGGTTGGTGGGCCGTGTGGATCTGACGAGGGAGTTGTGGAGGGACTGGTCGTTCTGGAACGATGATAGGGGTGGGGAAGGAAATATATCCTTGGTGGTGGGGTCCGTTTGGAGGTGGCGGAAATGATGAAGGATGATACGATGTATCTGGATGCTGGTGGGGTGGTAGGTGAGGACCAGTGGGGTTCTGTCCTTCTGGCGATTGGAGGGGTGGGGTTCATGGGCGGAGGATTGGGAAGTGGAGGAGATGCGGTGGAGAGCATCGTCAACCATGTCTGAGGGGAAATAGCGGTCTTTGAAGAAGGAGGCCATCTGGGTTATTCAGTATTGGAAATGGTCTCCCTGGGAGCAGATGCGGCGGAGACGAAGGAATTAGGAACATGCGATGGCGTTTTTACAGGGGGAAGGGTGGGAGGAGGTTTAATCTAGGTGTAATCTAGGTAGCTGTGGGAGTCGGTCCGTTTATAGTAAATGTCCGTATTGAGTCTGTCGTCTGAGATAGAAATGGAGAGGTCTAGGAAGGGGAGGGAGGGGTCTGAGACGGTCCAGGTACATTTGAGGTCGGGGTGGAAGGTGTTAGTAAAGTAGATGAACTATTCTCCTAATAAACTTTAAATGTAACCAGGTTGGTGATGTGGCCAATCATAAAGTTCTCAGACTGCGTCAGGTTCAGTGACAGGAACAAGTCAGGCAGATTTCTTTAGTCAGCCACAAATAACTAATAGAACTGTCGGATGTGCATGATGGATATCTGGTTAGCACTGCTACCTCCCATCATTAAGGATCTGCTTTCCATATAACCTCAAGCTACGCTATGTGTGGAGTTTGAGCATTCTCTCTGCAGTTTTCTGTGTGGGTTTCCTCCCAATCCTCCAATTTCCTCCAACAGTCCAAAGATCCGCAGCTTAGAGTGGATTGGTTTTACTAAATTGCCCATCATTCCCAGGGATATGTAAGTTAGGTAGGTTAGTCATGGGAAATGCAGGGTTACTTGGATAGGGTAGGGGGGCAGGTCCGGTGGATGCTGTTTGGCGGGTCAGTGTGGAGTTGATGGATGGGATGTCTTACTTCCACACTGTAGAGATTATGTGAAAATGACAAGAAATTTAGACTATACCCAGTGGGTATCTATCTGATCCACTCTCATTTAGGTCTTGTATGTTTCAATAAGATCATCTCTCTTTCCAAGGGTGACCTGTTAAATTCTTCATAATATAAGGTACTCATTCCTGGAATGCGTGAAGTAAAACATCACCGAACTGCTTCTAACGTAATTATATTCTTTCTCAGAGAAGGAGACAAAGAAAAAATAATCTCACACTCAGATCTTGAGTTTTATTTTTTTTCTCAGTGTTGTGGTTCTTTGTAACTCTCTTCCCCACAGAACATTGGAGGCAGAGATATTGAATAATTTTGAGGAACAGACAGAAGGTTCATAAATAACAACGGTGTCGAGGATTATCAGGGATTGGCAGTAATATGCGGTATGGGGGTAAATGTAGACAGTGGTACCAAATGACATTGCTCCAGAACATCCAGGAATATAATTCAAAACGAAATGGTAATGTCGATAAAATGTTAAGGGGGAAGCCCAGATGGTGGCGATCTGGAAGGTCTGTTTTAATGGGGTCTGCATCAGAGCACAGGCAAAGTGGTTCTCTAACCCACCCCATCCCTGCCAGTTACTTAACATTCAACACTAAAAAGAGCGATAGAATCTTTACTAATCCCGTTTCGTCAAGTGGAAATGACAAAACATGGGAAAGGATCGATCAAGTCACAACATGCAGTGCGCCCGTCAGAAGCATCGAGCATGCCTGAGGCTGTAGCTGCAACCCACTCTGCTCGTTCCATGGACCCAGTTACTCACCAGGCCTTGGTCACTGAGTTCACCAACTTAAGTGAAATGATTGAAGGCATGACTGAACAGAAGTCTAGCTGTGGCTAGAACCGCTCTCAGACGTGCTCCAAAAACATGAGCAGCAACTAGATAGCCTTGGAAACAGAACATACAATGTCAAGTGCCGAACTGCATTGACAGAGACTGCGATCAATTCCTCTCGGGAGAGGATCCTCCCCCTTGAAATACAGGTTCATACCTTAACTGAACAAGATGACCTCCTCGAGAACAGGGACAGGACGAAGAGTGTTCACATCGTCGATCTGCTGGGCCCGACGCCAGGTGGTCAGCTTTGATTTGGCTGCTGTGATTCCTTCACTTCGAAGCTGAAGTTCATTGGGTTATGGCACGGTGGTAAGACTCAGACCAACGCCTTTGCCCTGTCCTTGTACGGTTACATAGTTACAGGGATAAACAAAGACTGATGGAAGCTCAGTGTGGTTTCCGATGGCTTTAATTCACGAGAGCTCCAGGATTATGTTCTTTTATGACTTTTCAACATCGGTGATTCAGGAAAGAAAATCTTTTGATGATATCAAGAGAAGAGTAAGTGAACTCGGGATTCAGTATTCCTTATGCTCTGTATTGCTTTGAATGGGTCAATGAACTCGTCTGATTCTCCAGAGAAAGCGAAAACTTTGTGGATATTTTAAAGAAAGCTGGATGTTGAGATAATCATGTTTCTCCCTTAAAGAAATTTTGTTGGATTTTTCTGGTATTAACCAGTGTTGAATTATAGTCGGGGATGGGTAGAGTGCACACTTTTAACTTCTTCATTAGTATTACTACTTGTTTTCTCTTTCTTTGCTTGTGTCGGAGGTGTGGCTCAAGCTGGGGGGAGTTACAAAAGTAGTTGTGATGACAAACTGCTGACCTAAGGACAGTTGAAGCCTGGTTTTTGTTATGAATTGCCCTGAATGCCATATTGGTCGGGGGGAGAAGATAAAGTTTTGGGATATGTAAGCGCCCCCAATGGGCGGGGTAAATTTCCATATAACGTGTCATTGGCACTTGGGATTTTGTATCGTTCGTTGTTTTTTTTTATGTGTTTAGCTTTGGAAAGTTTTGCGAGCTTGTTAGTTCTGGTAGTAATAGTTTGTATCGTTTTAAGGGTCGCTGAGTGTTTTATCATTAATGTTCAGCGATGTGTAATTCGATGTGAAACTCCCTCGAATTCAAATGTTGCTGCAATGTGTTATGGATTATAATGTGGTTAAATAGTGTACCTGAAACATTAAGGGCAGTGATCTGCCAGTCAAGAGGAAAAATGTAATTTCTCGTCTTAAAATCAAAGAGGGTGGTTGTTGCCTATTGCAGGAGATGCACCGTGATGACAAGGAACATTTGATGTTACAGCAGGGCGGCTTTGATCGGGTTTATTTCGCGTCTTTTAATACTACGAGTAGGGGAAAAGTCAGAATGGATTGTAAGAATCTTCCATTTAAATCACTAGATTGCATTAAACACTCATGGAAGGATCATAATCCCCAAAACCTTGAACTATAGGAATTAATACAGTGTTTTGAATTGCCACCCAGTGCACCCGCTGAAAATCCTGGTAGATGCATTTCCCAAATTAAGTTATCTTGCATCGTGGCACATTGTTGTAGAGGATATTTCAACTGTCTCATGCACCCCACTGTGGACAGAATGACCAAAGGTCCCCAATACCCTCGTTATAATGTACGTAATTAGTGGATTTGTGTGCAGAATCAGAGCTGGTGGATGTCTGGAGGCAGTTGGACTTCACAAGAAGAGATTTTATTTTCTTCTTGAACCCGCATAAATAGCACACGAGGGTTGATCTCTTCCCCATCCCTGAAACAATCTTAGGTTCGCTGGCATCCTGCACAATTGGGAATATTACCCCAACATACTTGCCCCAGTAATGGGATAGAAGTCACATAAGATTATGTTGTTTGTAGATGAAGGTCTTATGTTTTTGTCAAATCCCGCAATTTCGGCAGCTCACGTGATGCAATGCATTAATTCGCTCGTCACCTTTTTGGCTTTAAGATTAATTTTACAAAGTTGGAGGCCATGCCTATGGGAGGCCTTAGGGAAATACCAGATTTTGAGGGTAAATCCTGTTTTTCTTTTAAATGGACGGGGGTGGGTGGGGGGAGGGAGGTTTCTCTATTTCAGTATATTCATTACATCCGTTTTTGATCATTTATTTAACAGGAACTATGTCTATTTGTTTGAAAAATTAAACAAGACCTTCAAAGAAGGGAGGCACCTCCAATATCCTGGCTAGGTCGGATAGCTGTTCTTAAAATGAATGTCCTTCCTCATTTACTGTAACCCGTGTGAAAGCTTCCTTTGATGTTTCCCAGACAGACATTTGGGAACCATAAGCGACTCTCTATCAAGCTAACCAAATTTTAACTGCCCCACATTGTGGGGAGTAGATCTCCCAGATTAAAAGCTATGAATTCAGGTCTTTTTTATCCTATGTTCGTGCATGGGCCGCTGAGGACTCGGCGTCAATAGGATTAGATATTGAACCCTCACAGACAAAGTGAACCCTTATTGGTCTGCTGGTCTTAGACAAAATGAGAATATTTATGGAGTATTGTTATAACCCAATAATTATCAATACTGTTAAAGCATGAATGACAATGCGTCAGATTGAGGGCAATACAGTCAAAACCATGTTTCTTACACCTATAATTGGTATACCGGGTTGTCATCCTGGGATAATGGATTCCAGGTTTAAACTGTGGGCAGCAAGGGGTGTGTCTTACTTGAGTGATTTAGAATTAGTAGAATCCTTACAGTGTGGATAAAAGCCCTTGGGCCCAGCAAGTCCACTTTGACCCTTTGAAGAGTAGCCCACCCAGACCCATTCCCGTACCATCCTATATTTCCCCTGACTAATGACCCAACCTACTCATCACTGAACACTATGGGTGATTTATCAATAATCAATTCATCTAATCAACACATCTTTGGACTGTGGGAGGAAACCCACACAGACAGGCCTCGAATATGTTAACTCCACACAGCCAGGCACCCAATGCCGGAACCAAATTCGGAACCCTGGTGCTGTGAGGCAGCAATGCTCACTACTGAGGCACCTCGTGCTTTTTGAGGGAGAAACAATGATGTCATTTGATCAAATAACTCGTATGTATGGACTGGCTAGTAGAGACCTCTTCTCTTTCTTTTCCAGATCAGAGATTTGATTTTAAAAAACACACTTTTACCAGACTCTTACAGATCTAATAGAGAGAAGAGGGTACTTATTGCTTAGAATACACTCTCCCACAGTACCCTTTATCATTAGTTGGAGAGTGTCCCCTCAGACGAAACTGTGCAGCTTTGTGATGTCTGCGAGAGAGAGTTGGGGGTTCAGAACACTTCGGAGCCAGAGGAGGATATTTGTGAAAATGCTCGAAGAATTTCATCTGTAATAGGACCCTTTCCATGCAGTTGGAAATTCTTCATAGGGCCTATCTGACCCTAGATTATCTCCCAAAATTCAAAATGGGATTATCTTCAGCATGTCCGAAATGCAGAATGACTACAGGCACTCTTACACATTGCATGTGGTCCTGCTGCAGGCTTCATAAATATTGGAGCAATGTGTTAGGTGTGATAGAGTGAGTCGAGGGGACTGAATTGGAGATGGACCTGGTTTCTCTTTTCCTGGGCCTGCCCAGGGTACTTTACACAGATGCACAAGTGAAAAAATATCCTTAGTTTCTGTGCTAGGAAAAGCATTCTGTTGTGTCTGAATCACCACACCCCCCCAAAAAAAAACCCAACACCCTCCCCCACCCCCCGCCCGGGTCTGTTGGGTCGTCGTCAGCTCTTCATGGAGAATATCCATTTGGCCTTTCTCACCAGCATGGTGCACCAAAAACAGAGATTTATATAAGACCATGGCAGACCTTTTTGAATTACCGTGATACAGGCTTATCTGCCACTCTCAGAAGGGCTTTTATACAGCCATGACGATATTATCTAATGAATCTTATATCCAAAGAGGAGGAATAATGAACATAAAAAGGGATATCAGCTAATGCTCTTGAAGAACGAGAGCTATCATTTTGTTACACTGAGCAGTATTATTTATTCATTATTTACTGTTAATTTTTGTTTTCCTTCTGTCTGTTTATTTTTTTTAACTTGTTTTGTATGTACATGCACATGGGTGCAATTTAGATCAGTTACTGGAGTTGTGTTGTTATTGGTTTATTATAAAATTAAAATTCTCTTTTTCAATAAAGATATTTTTTAAAGTATTAAAATGCTAACATTGATAGAATAGAGTCCCAAAGAACTCTCATTACACAGTCCACTCATGGTGGTTTATCTTGAGGGTCACCACATCTCGGCTGATGGGGTGAGGTTGAGAGAGCGTCCGCTTCTTGGTAACCTCTGTCAGTGTGAGGAACTGAACCTTCGCTGTTGGCCTCCCTCTACATCACAAACGTGCCGTCCAGCCAACTGAGTGGGAGACTGTGTAAGTGTTACACACAGAAACAGTCACAGACAAAGGGCAAGAGAAGCACTCATAACAAGGAAAGTGGTACAGTTCAGATAACGGATATAACATTTATGGAGTGTTGTCATAACTCAATAATTATCAAGACTGTTAAAGCATGAATGACAATTCGTCACATTGAGGGCAATACAGTCAAAATCATGTTTCTTACCCCTATAATTAGCATCCTGTGATAATGGATTCCAGGTTTAAACTGTGGGCAGCAAGGGGTGTGTCTTACTTGAGTGATTTATAATTAGTAGAATCCTTACAGTGTGGATAAAAGCCCTTGGGCCCAGCAAGGGTAAAAACATTCTCTGCTCGAAATTGTATTTTATAACAAGACGTGTTTAGAAGTTGTTTTTGGTTTAATATCATTATGGTGAGTCAACTGAAATAACCAGAATTACACAGTGTGATTGGATATCTATAACCATAAAATAAAAGTATATTTTTGTTTGGTCTGTGTAAAGCATGCTGACTGTTGCATGAAAGTATACAGTTGATGGAATATACTGTTAGGAGAGCGCGTTCCATCAGAAATGCCCTCAAGCAGGCGCTTGAAGATAATTGGGGTAAAAGTGCCTGAGTGCCGTCTGGACAGTGACAGGAACGCAGAGGGTTGAATGACTGAAAGCTCCTGTATCTGAGAAAAGCACCAGATCAGCTGGGAAGTTATTCAATGCTAGAGCACACTTGAAGGGCTGAATGGCCTCAACATGGTTTGAAATATGTGTGATTTGGAAAACGTGCATCTCTACTCCTTCCTCTTTTGTGGTTACACACTGGGGCACTGCTAATTTTCCTTAAACTGGGCATTATTTGGAACACTATCTGGAACATTCCATATTCGGTGTTCTCCAGAATGTTCTCTAACTGTGTGAGGGGTATTACAAAGGCGAGAGAGAGAGAGAGCGAAGCTGTTGCATGTGGCAGTGAGAGTGGTGGAGCATGAGCCTTGGTCGTGCTATAACAGATATACAATGAGTGTGAGGGAGTAGAGAGACCAATTACCCTGACAGAGCGGGGAAGGTTATTGATGCTTGTCCTGTTTTGCTGGATATTTCTTCAGGCCGCAGATGCTGCATTGAATTTGGTGGTGAGCACAGACCATGCTCGGTGGGTCTGGTAGTATGGCCCCCTCTGGGAAGGCAATGGCCCCTCTCTGCACTAGCCCATCCACTATGCACACCATGCACCGTCAACAAACTATCTGCCATGATCGGGGTAAACTGTACAGGGCAGCTCCAAACTGAGAAAACTTAGCCGTGTGCCCCTTGGCCTTTTAAAGATGGCACCAGTGACAGGGAACACGGAATATCTAGGGAAATCCTGGCGACTGTGAGTACCTCCAATCATGATGTTTGGGAGAATCGGGCTGGCATTCAATGAGAGGTGGGTGGGGTGGGTGGTATTTAATGAGGTGAGTTCGATAGGACAGCACCAGGAAACTAGCTCAGCTTCGTACAGACAATCCCTCTGTCACACTCAATGAAAATGACACTGAGACAAATTACTGCTTTATACAGTTCAATGAGCCGAACACTCTGCTGTCCTCACTCCCAGTTACAAAGTTGCAGAACAAATGCTCATTCAAAACTCCCCATCGCCTGAACTCACAGCATTATTCCATTCACTCATAATTCTTCATAATACTGACCCGTGTTGCATGATACTATCGAAATGTCTTCATATCAGCATTCTAAAACCTGTGAACATATCTTTCCATGACATTTTTTCTCAGTCTGTCCCTCTCTGTCTCTATCCTGAAACACACATGTTTACAGTCATATGATTCTACTACATGGAAACAGGCCCTTCGGCCCAGCTGGTAGATGCCGACCAAAATGTGCATCCACACTCACCCCAATTCCCTGCCCTTGCTCCTTTCCTATCCATGTATTTATCCAAATACCTTTTTAATGTTGTTATTGTACCCACATCAACCACTTCCACTGGCAGCTCAGTCCAAAGGCAAAACACAGTCTGTGTAAAAACGTTGACCCTCAGGTTCCTTTTTATTTTTGTCCCCTCCAAACATTCACAGATGTCCTCTAGTCCTTGGCTTCCCAACCTTGCAAAAAAAATTGAAATATTCACCCTATGCATGGTTCTCATGATTTGATAAGAGGTACACTTCAATATAATCCCCCTCAGTTTTCTACGCTGTTAGGAAATATGTTCTAACCTGCCCAACTTCTCCCTATAACGCAGACACTTTAGCCCAGGAAACATCTTTGTAAATTTCTTGTACATTCTTTCTCGTTCAATAATATCCTTTCTAGGGCAAGGTGAACAAACCTGAACACAATACTCCAACTGCAGCCTTACCAACATCCTGTACAACGGCAACAGAACGTCCCAACTTCTATACTCAATGCCCTGATGTCGGCCAGTGTGCCAACAACCTTCTTCACTGTCCTGTATATCTGCGACTCAAATTCAGACAACCATGCACCTGATATCCAACATCCTTTTGTTCCACTACACTCCTCAAGGGCCTCTCATTCACCATTAAACTCCCACCTGAATTTGACTTTCCAAAATGAAAGATGTAGCATTTATCTATATTAAACTCCATTTGCTTTTTCTCAGCCCACTTCCCCAGCTGATCAAGGTAGTGCTGCAATTTCTGATAATGTTGCTCACTGTAAACAATACCACTATAACATCACTAACCCCCTCTTACTTCCTTGTACCATTCAATATTTTAGTGCCATCTGCAAACTTACTAACCTGCATTGTGCACTCTCGTCTAAATCATTGATCTAGATAACACACAGCAATGGGGACAGTACGGACCCCTGAGGCACTCCACTAGTCACAGGCCTCCAGTCCAACAAGCATACCTCCACCATAGCTTTTTGCTTTATAATGTCAAACCAATTGCGTAACCAAATTGCCAGCTTACCTTAGAGTCTGTGCGATCTAACCTTCTAGAGCGGCCTTTCATGTGGAATCTTACTAAAGGCCTTACTGAAATCCATATAGATTATGTTGACCGCCCTGCCCTCGACAACTTTCCTGGTCACTTCCTTAAAAAACCCTAATAAAATTTGTAAGGCATGATCTGCCACGCACAAAGCTATGCTGACTGCTTCAAGTCAAACTCTGTCTTTCCAAATGCATGCATATCTTGTATCTCAGAACCTTCTCAGGTAGTTTACCGCAAACAGATGTGAAGCTTACTGGTCTGTATTTCCCAGGCATTTATTTGCAGCCCTTCTTGAAGAAGGGCACTATATATTTGTTACCGCCCAGTCTTCCAGGACCTTGGCCCCTGTCTTCTCTCACCTCTTGCAGTCCTCTTGGATATATCTGGTCAGGACCAAGAGAGTTTCCTGACTTTGTGCATTCTAATATGTCCAGCAGCACCTCTACTGTGATTTCGAGAGTACCAAGATATGACAATTAACCTCCCAAAGGTCACAAGTCTTCATGTCTTTCTTCATGGTAAACACAGAGGGGAAATTGAGGACCTCAACCTCTCTTGTGGTTTTACACATGCGTGCCTATTTTGGTTTTTAAGGCGTCCTATTCTCTCTCCAGTTGTTCTTTTTCTTTACTATAGTGAACTTGGGTTCACCCTAATCGTCTCAGCCAAGGCTATCTCATACTCCCTTTTCGCCTTCCTGATTTCCTTCTTCAGTAAACTCCTGTATCCCCTGTATACCTCCAGGGATTCCCTTAATTCCAACTGCCTGTACCTGAACCACGCCTCCTTTTTGCTGGCTAGAGCCTTAATATCTCTTGTCATCCAGGGTTTTCTCTTCCAGCCTCACTTTCCCTTCACCCTCACAGGAACATGTAAACCTTGAACTCGAGCTATCTCACTTTTACAGCCCTCCCTCGTGACTAATATCCTTTTACCTGAAAACAAACTACTCCAATTAACCCCTGCAATCCTCTGTCTAATTCCAACAAAATATGCCTTGGCCCAATTCAGAACTTGAATCTGTGGACCAATTTGGTCTCTCCCATAACTATTTTAAAATTACTACAACGCCAGTTACTTTTCCCAAAATACTCCCCCACTTTACCACCGTCACCTATCCATCCCTATTTCACAACAGTTTGTCCCTTCCCGTGTCGGACCCTTTATTTACTGCTTGGGAAGCTTTCTTGAACAAACTTAAGAAATTACGTTCCATCGAAGTTCTTAACCATCTGGATGTCCCAGTCTATGTTAGGAAAATTTAAATCACCTATTATGACAATCCTAATGCTCCTGCTACCCTCACCAGTTTCCCTGCATATTTGTTCCTCTAATTCCCATTGATGATTTGGAGGCTTATAGTACAACCACTACAACATCATGAACCTCCTCTTACTTCCTTGTACCATTCACAGAACCTCATCGGATAATACCTCAGTTATTTCATCTTTAACTACTTGTAGGATACTCGCCTTAATCAGAACTATTGGTGTTTCAACTGTTTTCATTTACATCTCTCCCTTGCAATGATTTTCACATCTGCATCAAAACTTGTCAAGGTACAGTGGAGATATGCTGCTGTAACTGGATGGGAGCTGCACATCCTGTCACTTCCAGCAAGTTTCCCCACACTGGGCAGTGATCTAACACAGTGTTACCGAAAACTAGAACAACCTGTGTTTATATATGAATAAACCAGTGAGGTCTGCACTTCTCCCCACGCTGGACATTTATCCCAGGAATAAAGATTAAGTATTGGTGTGGGCTGCACAGAGTTCCATTCTGGATATTGTTGGGTTGCATTCAGCAGTACACGAGCCATATCTACACAGTGCTCCATTCCGAATGCATTATGGATGGGCTGTTTATGTGAGTTTGATTGCGAATGTGAGAGAACTAAACATCTGGCAATACCTTTATTTTGTGTTTTCATTCTTGTGATTGGATCCTTCAAATCCTGACTCATCCTTAGACCCGACCCTCTGGATGAGTCATGATGACTGTTGTTGCAGCATCTGGGTCTGTAACATGACCAACAAATAGAGCAGAGGCTGCAGAGAGGACAGTCTCCGTAAAATGGAATGAGGAAATCACAATCAGATCAGCCGTGGTCTTAGTGAATGGTGGGGCAGGATTGAATGGACCACTAATCCAACTTGTTCATGTATTTATGTTTGTTCCAAGCAAACTCCTCTTCTCTCCCAATGTCCCATACTAGTGGGAAGTGAGTCAGCTCCTCCTGTTCCTGTGTAACAGGATCCTGGGGCCTCACTAGCCTACAGATTTCCCTGTGGCCCAGTTTCGAGCAGTTGAGTGACGACCTCCTGTTCCTTTCCCTGTTCCCGTGTCCCAGTCTCAAGCAGTTGAATGACTCCATTCTGTTCCTGTGTCCCAGTCTCAAGCAGTTGAGTGACTCCCTCCTGTTCCCATGTCCCAGACTCAAGCAGATGAGTGACTCCCTCCTGCTCCTGTGTCCCAGTTTCGAGCAGTTGAGTGACTCCCTTCTGTTCCTGTGTCCCAGTCTCAAGCAGTTGAGTGACTCCCTCTTGTTCCTGTGTCCCAGTCTCAAGCAGTTGAAAGACTCCCTCTTGTTCCTGCGTCCCAGTCTCAAGCAGTTGAATGACCGCCTCCTGTTCCTGTGTTCCAGTCTCAAGCAGTTGAATGACACCCTCCTGTTCCTGTGTCCCAGTCTCAAGCAGTTGAGTGACTCCCTCCTGTTCCTGTATCCCAGTCTCAAGCAGTTGAATGACACCCTCCTGTTCCTGTGTCCCAGTCTCAAGCAGTTGAGTGACTCCCTCCTGTTCCTGTGTCCCAGTCTCAAGCAGTTGAATGACTCCCTCCTGTTCCCATGTCCCAGTCCCAAGCAGTTGAATGACACCCTCCTGTTCCTGTGTCCCAGTCTCGAGCAGTTGAATGACTCCCTCCTGTTCCCATGTCCCAGTCCCAAGCAGTTGAATGACACCCTCCTGTTCCTGTGTCCCAGTCTCGAGCAGTTGAGTGACTCCCTTCTGTTCCTGTATCCCAGTCTCGAGCAGTTGAGTGACTCCCTCCTGTTCCTGTGTCCCAGTCTCGAGCAGTTGAGTGACTCCCTCCTGTTCCTGTGTTCCAGTCTCGAGCAGTTGAGTGACTCCCTCCTGTTCCTGTGTACCAGTCTCAAGCAGTTGAATGAATCCCTTCTGTTCCTGTGTCCCAGTCTCAAGCAGTTGAATGACTCCCTCCTGTCCCTGTGTCCCAGTCTCAAGCGGATGAGTGACTCCCTCCTGTTCCTGTGTCCCAGTCTCGAGCAGTTGAATGACTCCCTTCTGTCCCTGTGTCACAGTCTCAAGCAGTTGAATGACTCCCTCCTGTCCCTGTGTCACAGTCTCAAGCAGTTGAGTGACTCCCTCCTGTCCCTGTGTCCCAGTCTCAAGCGGTTGAGTGACTCCCTCCTGTCCCTGTGTCCCAGTTTTGAGCAGTTGAGTGACTCCCTCCTGTCCCTGTGTCCCAGTCTCGAGCAGTTGAGTGACTCCCTCCTGTCCCTGTGTCCCAGTCTCGAGAAGTTGAGTGACTCCCTCCTGTTCCTGTGTCCCAGTCTCGAGCAGTTGAGTGACTCCCTCCTGCTCCTGTGTCCCAGTCTTCAGCAGTTGAATGACTCCCTCCTGTTCCTGTGTCCCAGTCTCGAGCAGTTGAGTGACTCCCTTCTGTTCCTGTGTCCCAGTCTCAAGCAGTTGAGTGACTCCCTCCTGTCCCTGTGACCCAGTCTTCAGCAGTTGAATGACTCCCTCCTGTTCCTGTGTCCCAGTCTCGAGCAGTTGAGTGACTCCCTTCTGTTCCTGTATCCCAGTCTCGAGCAGTTGAATGACTCCCTTCTGTTCCTGTATCCCAGTCTCGAGCAGTTGAGTGACTCCCTCCTGTTCCTGTGTCCCAGTCTCGAGCAGTTGAGTGACTCCCTCCTGTTCCTGTGTACCAGTCTCAAGCAGTTGAATGAATCCCTCCTGTCCCTGTGTCACAGTCTCAAGCAGTTGAATGACTCCCTCCTGTCCCTGTGTCCCAGTCTCAAGCGGTTGAGTGACTCCCTCCTGTCCCTGTGTCCCAGTTTTGAGCAGTTGAGTGACTCCCTCCTGTCCCTGTGTCCCAGTCTCGAGCAGTTGAGTGACTCCCTCCTGTCCCTGTATCCCAGTCTCGAGAAGTTGAGTGACTCCCTCCTGTTCCTGTGTCCCAGTCTCGAGAAGTTGAGTGACTCCCTCCTGTTCCTGTGTCCCAGTCTCAAGCAGTTGAGTGACTCCCTCCTGATCCTGTGTCCCAGTCTTGAGCAGTTGAATGACACCCTCCTGTTCCTGTGTCCCAGTCTCAAGCAGTTGAATGCCCGCCTCCTGTTCCTGTGTCCGAGTCTCAAGCAGTTGAATGACACCCTCCTGTTCCTGTGTCCCAGTCTCGAGCAGTTGAGTGACTCCCTCCTGTTCCTGTGTCCCAGTCTCAAGCAGTTGAATGACACCCTCCTGTTCCTGTGTCCCTGTCTCGAGCAGTTGAGTGACTCCCTCCTGTTCCCATGTCCCAGTCTCAAGCAGTTGAGTGACTCCCTCCTGTTCCTATGTCCCAGCCTCGAGCGGTTGAATGACACCCTTCTGTTCCTGTGTCCCAGTCTCAAGCAGTTGAATGACACCCTCCTGTTCTGGTGTCCCTGTCTCAAGCAGTTGAATGACACCCTCCTGTTCCTGTGTCCCAGTCTCAAGCAGTTGAATGACACCCTTCTGTTCCTGTGTCCCAGTCTCAAGCAGTTGAGTGACTCCCTCCTGTTCCTGTGTCCCAGTCTCAAGCAGTTGAATGCCCGCCTCCTGTTCGTGTGTCCCAGTCTCAAGCAGTTGAGTGACTCCCTCCTGTTCCTATGTCCCAGCCTCAAGTAGTTGAATGACTCCCTCCTGTTCCTGTGTCCCAGTCGTGAGCAGTTGAGTGACTCCCTCCTGTTCCTGTGTCCCAGTCTCAAGCAGTTGAATGCCCGCCTCCTGTTCCTGTGTCCCAGTCTCAAGCAGTTGAATGACACCCTTCTGTTCCTGTGTCCCAGTCTCGAGCAGTTGAGTGACTCCCTCCTGTTCCCATGTCCCAGTCTCAAGCAGTTGAGTGACTCCCTCCTGTTCCTATTTCCCAGTCTCGAGCAGTTGAATGACACCCTTCTCTTCCTGTGTTCCAGTCTCGAGCATTTGAGTGACTCCCTCCTGTTCCCGTGTCCCAGCCTCGAGCAGTTGAATGACTCCCAGCTGTTCCTGTGTCCCATTCTCAAGCAGTTGAATGACTGCTTCCTGATCCCAAGTCTGTGAAAATGGATGTCCTCCTCCTGTTCCTGTGTAACAGGCTCCAATAGCTCTGTGCTCACCTCCTGCTCCTGTGGAATGGAACTGAGGGACTGAATGGCCTCTTCACATTCATTACAGCTTCTGTTGACTAAAAGCAATTCTCCTGATTCTGTAAATCACCATCAAAGTCTGAATGATGTATTTTTGTATTTTGCTCTCAGTAAATGAGCAAACAATCTGACTGACAGAATTCAGAAGCTGAGTAGCCTCCTCCTGTTCCTGTGTTATACACTCAAATGGCAATAGAGTCTCAGAGATGTACAGTACAGAAAACGATCCTTCAGTCCAGTCGTCTATGCCAACCAAATATCCTAAATAAATCTCGTCCCCCTTGCCAGCACTTGGCCCATCTCCCTCTAAACCCTTCCCATTCATGTATCCATCCAAATGCCTTTTAAATGGTGTAACTGTACCTGCCTCCACCACCTCTTTTGTCTGTTCAATCCATACACACAGCAGTCTCTGTGTGAAAATGTTGTCCCTCATGTCCCTTTTTAAAATATTTCTCCTCTCACCTTAAACCTTTGTCTTCAAATTTTGGACTCGCCTATCCTGGGAAAAGACGTTGACTGTTTACCTTATCTATTCCCCTCATGATTTTATAAACCCCTTTAAGATCACCCCTCAGCCTCAACACTTGAAAATAGCTCCAGCCTATTCAAACTCTCCCTGTAGCTGTAACCCTCCAACACCTGCAACATTCTTTTCAATCTCTTCTGTACCCTTTCAAGTTTGACAACATCTTTCCGACAGCAGGGAAACTGGAATTAAAGGCAATATTACAAAAGTGGCCAAACCAATGTCCTGTACAGATGCAACGCGTCGTGAAAATGTTTAGACACAAAGCACGGACCAATAAAGGGAAGATCACCAAGTGCCTTCTTCACTGCACTGTCTACCTGTGATGGCACTTTCAAAGAACAGAGAACCTGCACCACAAGGTGACACAGTAGCTCAGTGACTAGCATTGCTGCTTCAGAGCACAACGATCTGGGTTTAACTCCATCCTTGAATGACTGACTGTGTGGAGTTTGCACATTCTCCCCGTGTCTGTATGAGTTTCCTCCGGATGTTATGTTTTCCTCCGACAGTATAAAGATATACAGATAAGGGTAGATCGGCCATGCGAAATTGAGTAAAGTACCCAGGGATGTGTAGGCGAGGTGAATTAGCTATGGAAAATGCAGGCTCAGAGGGATAGGGTAGGGGTTTGTCTAGTGGGATACTGTTTAGAGGGTCGGTGTGGCCTCGATGGGCCGAAAAGCCTGTTTCCTCACTGTAGGGATTCGATAACTTCTATGGAATTCTCCTTGATTGGCAGCTTTCGACAGGACCCTACCTACATGTCTTGCCTTGATATGTCTTGCCAAAATGCGACACCTCACATTTAACTAAAATAAACTCTATCTGCCACTCCTCGGTTCACCTAAGCAAAGTCCCATTGTGGTCTGAGAGATCATTCATCACTGTCGACGACACCACCAAATCTGGTATTATCTACAAACTTACTGACCATACTTCATATACTCAAATGTAAATGATTTGTATCAGTGACAAAAGGCAGTGGACCCACTATTGATCTTTGCGGCACGCCACTGGTCTCAGGTCTCCAAGTTTAATGAACAAACTGTCACGCCCTGTCTCCAATATTCAAGAAAAGTTTGGACCTAAATGGCGAGTTCTCCCTGGATCCCAGGCAGTCTGACCTTGCTAACCAGTCTACCATGTAGAACATTTTGGTTTTCTTACTGAATTCCATAAAGGCAACATCCACTGTCCTGCCTTCATCAATCATCTTCATCACATCCTCAAAAAATTCCACCGAGTCAGTGAGACGTAATCTCAATTGTACAAACCCCTCTTCAGTCCTTGACTTTCCAAATACATATCGATCTTTTTCCTCGAAATCCCCGTCACCAATTTAGTCACCATTGACGTCATGCTCACCAATCTCGAGTTACCTGTTTTTTCTTTACTTTCTTAAATAATTGCGCTATGTTAGCAGCCCTCCAGTCTTTTGACACCTCACCTGTGAAAATCAATGTTACAAATATATCAGCAAAATGCATAAGCAATCTATTTCCTAGCTTCCCGCAAACATCTGGGATACAACTGATCAGGTCCCAGGGGTTAGTTCACCTTTATGTGTTTTAAAATGTCCAGCACCTCCTTGTAATATAGACACTTTTCAAGGTATCATTGCATATTTCTTCATTCTCTCGCTCTTGTAACCTCCTCCACATTAAATACTGAGGAGAAATACTTGTTTAGTATCCCTCAAATTTGTTGTGGTTCCATAAATAGGTAGCCTTACTGATCTTTAAGGGGCCCTATTGTCTCCCTAGTTAATCTTTTGCCATTGAAGGATTTGTAGAATTTGTTCAATGCCTCATTAACCCAATTTCTAAAGCAATCTCTTGTCCACATTTTTCTGGCCCGATTTCCCCATTGACTATGCACTTGCTGCCCTTATAGACCTCTCGGGATTCACTTGATCTCAGCTCTGTTTACCTGACATACGCCTCCTTCCTTACCTTGACCATAACATCAATATATCTAGCCATCCAACACTCCCTGCACCCACCAGCCTTGCCCACCTCTCTAATAGGAACACGTTGGCTCTGGACTCTCTGAAACCAAGTTTTGATGGCCTTGCATTTTCCAACCATCCCTTTACCTGTGAATAGGGTATTCCAATCAGCCTTTCACAGGGCTCACCTAACACTTTCAAAATTGGCCTTGTTCAAAGTTAGAACTTTAATGTTGACATCAGGTATTTAAAATTCCATAATTAATTTAAAACTAATATTTATGCATAACAAACTTGAAAGTTAAATAAACACATCCTGTGCTTCAATAACGGGCTCGAGAGACTGAATAGGCTCATCCTGTCCCTCTGTATTACACTGGAAATGCTGTCCCTCTGTAATAGACCCAAGAGGCTTAATGGCCTCCTCCAGTTCTTCTAAACACACTCGAGAGGCTGCATGGCCTCCTCCTGTCCCTGTGTAACAGATCCGAGACACAGCAACCTGTGGATTACGAGCAGCCGGTAAACTGTATCTAATGGAGACCCATTCCTTTTCAGTTACAGAAACACAAACAACACAATGTACTCCAGGTGCCCTCTCAGTGACACCTCATACAGCTGCAGCGACAAATCTCTTTGTTTTGAATGATTCTGTTGGCAAAATGTGCCAATATTCCAACTTTCTACCTTTTCAACTAGCAACAGGTTAATATGGGCTGAATGGCCTTCTCCTATCCCTCTGTAAGGGGCCCATAGGGACAGAATTGCTTTGGTCTGTTACTGAGCAGCAGTCTCAATGGTCTGACTCAAGGTTATGAAAGGATTTGAAAACAGGGCATTGAAACCAGGAGTAGCCTCACACTGGTCAATAAGTACCGTACATTGTTTCAGGTATCTAGAAACTTGCCCACCCGACGTTTGTTTTTTTACGCAGCAGATCTATCATTTTATAACTGCCTATTTTCATAAGCAGAGTGGAACATATATAGGCTGCTGCAGTGTTCTGTTAATACTCTTATATACAAGGGAAAAAAGATTAAAAATATTGAAAGATTTATGGTCCATCCCTCAGCAACCCTTATCCATTCCGTCCAAAACCAGTAAATGAAAAGTGATGTTTTGAATTGGTTAACTGAGCCTATTTGTTCAGTGACTGTGATTAATGCCAATCTCCATGGATTCTAATTATCCCAGTGGAGGGTTTCAATCTTTTAATGATATATGGGCTCCGTTCAATGTGTCAACCCATAACATGAGCAGAGCATCACCGACAGCACTGACAGGGATCAGCAGATCCAGAGAGAAGGGGAGGAGAAATCAGAATCTGAGAACATGAGACTGGAATGTTCCAACAATCGATCAGAATCTGAGAACATTAGACTGAAATATTCCAACAATGAATCAGAATCTGAGAACATTAGACTGAAATATTCCAACAATGGATCAGAATCTGAGGACATTAGACAAGAATATTCCAACAATATACAGGAGCTTATCTGATTATGTTTGGTATCTTTCTGAATTTGATTGGTTGCCATTATCATCGCAGATCTATTTCGCTCTTCTCATTATTAAATACTTTTATTATCCCTTCCTGGCTATCGTTGGTGTTCCTGGTGAGTGTCACTATCCAGGTTTTGTTTTCTATACACCAGTTATGAGTGTATTATTGTTATTTCATATTGTCTACACTTCCTGCCACTGTTATTGTTCCTGTTGAATCTCACAATCCAGACATTCACTCTACAGACCACTACTAACTGCATCAATGAAGGTGTTCAATTACTGTCTCGCTCTCTGCTCTGGCAGTGTAACTCACGGGTCTCTATGTTGAACTATTCAGTTTCAGGGGAGAACCACAATGCATTGTCTCATTGCCTTTGCTGTTAAGAGCATGGAGGACACTTTCTACTCTTCTGGTTACAAACTCCACTTCCTTCCACTGTTTCCATCCCATTCCTGGCCAATATCTGCAGCTGAAACAGTCAGGTCACAACTGTGGGAGATCCCTTTGACTGTGAGCTGATTCTTGACACCATATCCTGAACATGTCTAACTTGAAATACTCACCACTCCAGAATATATCTCACTGGTTTATTCCATCTGTTGTTTGAACCTTGAGCTATGAAATACAATCTTAATGAAGCCAATAATCTGCTGCTGACACTCCCGGCTTCAAACCTGCCGAAGCAAATCTGATTCAACCTCACACCAAACTCCCATCCATCTGTCATTCATGTGCACGCGGATGTATATTGCTATTGTGTCTGGCAATGCCTTTATTTTAACATTCTCAAACACCTTAGCTCATCTGTTCATGAAACTTCTCTCGTTCTCTCTACTGATTAACAAAAAGCTTGCCTGTTGTTCGTATTTAAAATAATTTCCTCCATGTGCGTTCCTTCTCAAACAATGAGTTTTGCATTCAACCACGCCAATCGCGCGCGCACACACACACACTCTCTCAGTCTCTGATGAACATATGCACACACACATACACACGCGTGCGCGCGCGCAGAGAGAGCAAACCTTCCCACTGTAAGCAGTAAATCTGTTGTGAGTATAGTTAGCATATGATAGTAGAGTTTGCAATACTCTCTATGCTGTGCAGATAGTGCAGTTTACTGAGCAACACACTGGCATGGTCTGCACAGCTCTCCATGCTGGGCTGTCATCTTGTCCCAGTTTATGTTGTTTGTGGTGTTCTGTGAAGCACATTGAGAACTTGATGTAACAAACCATTTCAGCTGATCTGACAATGTCTTTATTCAATGTTCTCATTCTTGTAATTTTACTCACGAAGATCTCACTTCGCCAGTTAGTCCCACTGCCCTGACGTTTTCCACATATTTCCACATCTTTTCAGTTAATTAACTGTGTGTTTCTGTCTTTAATGTGAATCTCTTGTCCCTTTCTTTCTTTCCCTGGCCTTGGGTTTTGGCCTCCCTAGTGTATCGAATGCTGGCATTGTGTAGCTCAGAAATAATGAAATGGGGTGTGTCAAGTTGTTGTTCACTTCCTGGTATGTCCCATGTGATGGTCCATGGACAGGCGTGTTTCTGAAGTTATGAGAAACATCCTTGTAACTTGGTCTGTACCTGTGGCTGTCGCTCTCAGGTGACCATGCGATCAGTAACAAAAGGAAGCCCACTGAGTGAAGGACCACGCATATAAATTGCCTGACAATGCTGTCACTTTTTTAATAAAAGGTTATGTTCTCCCTTTTATTTAGTAAGAGACCTTAAAAGAAAAACTTCCGACTGAAAACGGCTCAAGTAAATAACTTATGGGGCTTTTAGGGTTTTTAAATAAATAGCAGAAACAATGGCCAGCTGGCACAGACCAGGATTTCTAGTTTTTTTTATATATTGTAGCTATAACAATCACCAGGTGCTTGGGGTCCCAGAAGGGTTGTAAGTTTCAGTAAATTATCCACAGCTGCTATTCTCTCTGGAACCTCACTTGATGGTGTTTCCTCCTGGATTGGAGAACTGTATGCAAGAATGCATGTCTGAATGTTCTTTTTTGCCAAGGGGTGTGTTTATGGGATGTTGATATATTGGAACAGTTCATTAGTAGAAGGTACTGTATCCATTACTCGGTTAAGATTGCCAATAGAAAAATTATTCTAAATTCATCTTCATTTCTAATTGGATTTTCATTAGAGTGTTTAAATATATTGTATTTTGCTTAATGGTGAGTGGTTTGAATAGTTTGACATCTGGAACACCCAACTCACGTCTACCTTTAAAATAAGGAAAGGTTGGCATCCAACCTACCTTCTTAAAATAGTTTGAGGCAGCCTGGTTCGACTATAGCAAACTGGGGACTCTTGTCCGGTTCTAAATCGATAATACAAAATTGGGTTTAGAATTTGCAAACAGGCCATTCTCCCCAACAAGTCCACACCGACCCTCCGAGGAGTAACCTACCCAGACCCATTCCTCTACCCTATTATTACACATTTACCCCGACGAAGGCAACTAACTCACACATCCCTGAAAACTATGAACAATTTATCATGGCCAATACACCTGACATGCACATCTTTGGATTATGGGAGGAAACCAAATCATCCAGAATAAGCTCATGCAGACATTGGAGAGTATGCACCAGGAGGCTATTGGGTTCAAAGGTCGTGTATGGTAGTTGATAGTGTCTTTTTTCTGGATGTTGAATTCGGTTGTTTTCAACAGTATTTTGTGTATAAAGATTCAGTCCTTAAGAGTTCTCTGGGTGTGGAAAAGTGAAGTTGGCGGTTTTACAAAAGGTAATGATGGTAAAGCTTTAGGAATTGACAGACAACCTGGAGTTGGGGTTGCGATTGTCTGTGAGAAAATGAGAGATAATTACAGCTATAGATCGGCAATTACGTTTAGTGGAACCGCCATCAGACTCTTTGGAAATGGCCGGAATTCAATTTGAAATGATGGCCTTTGAACCTGAGAAGGAATTGAAAGAGTTTGAATTATGATGAAAAGTAGAAATAAAAGAAAGGGAAACGAAGAGAAAAGAGGGAAAAGGACAGAAGAAAAGCAGAGAGTTTCAACTTAAAACGGTAGCAATTAGAGAGGAAAGTTGATATAGAAGGTGGAGATGAAGGTAGAATGTCGGTGGGATGAGGAGGATAGTGCGGTTGAGCAACCCTATTGTCACCAATGGCCTAACGAGGTTCTGTTTAAATGCATCCAGGCATTCTCTAAATTTGATGAGAAGGATGGGGAAGCCTTTTGAATTTCATTTGAGAAAGTGGCTAAACAAAAGCAGACACCAGTGACCATGTGGATTTATTTGATCCAAAGCTGAGAGGTATTTGCATCCCTATCGGAGGAGGTATCTGGCCAGTATGGAGTGGTGAAGAAAACCATCTGAAGTGTATATGAGCTTGGGCCAGACACTGACAGACAGCGTTACAGGAATCTAAAAGAGGGTCTCTGGTTAAACGCACATTGAGTTTGAAAGGATCAAACACAGTAATTTTGAAAGGTGGTAAGGGTATTAAAAACAGAGCAAACCTAAGACACTCTTCGAAAGATTCTTATTTTGGAGAAGTTCAACAATTCACTTCCTGCAGCCGTGAAAACTCGTGTGGAAGAGCAGAGTTAAAACGGCAAGATTAGAAGCTGAAATGGCTGATGATGATGATTGAGTTCAGAAATCAAAGTTTGGTTTCTGTGAGAGATGGAGAAGAATGTGCGAGGTCTTGTTAAGGTTTACAGGCATAGGCCAGGAGTAGCAGGTAAAGAGGTTAGAGCATTAAGAGATACAGAAGCATGTAATTCTTTTATGCTGAGACATGAGGAGCTATGTCATTCAAAAGGTCTATTGGAGAGATGAGAAGTGCTCCATTATGTAACGTGTGGTTGGAGTGTCCAGTGGAAACATCAACAGATTTATTCCACAATGGGAAAGGAGGCCTTGAGCTTGGTGTTGGCGTTACAACTTTTCAGATTTATATTGCCAATAACATACCTGAGACAAATCCTTATCACTGATCATAACCGCTTAAAGTTTTTGGAGAAGATTAGGGAGAAAAATACCAGTCTGTTTCGATTGAGCCTATTATTGCTGCCATTCAGTTTGAAACTATACAGGTGACAGGGCGATAAAACCTAAGTGTGGAGACTTGGATGAAGAAAGTCAAAGGCATTCTGTGGCAGGAGTAAAATGACTGAAATCGAAATAGATGTGAATATTTGTATGCTCAGAGTCAATGTAATATATATGCATTTCAGTCTACTAATCGAGGAAGATTAGGATGTCTAAAATGAATCCAAATGTATTGATGAATTATTTTATTAAAGATGGAGTTGTGAGGATGCTATCACTGTAAAAAGATTATTTCTCTTGGTTTTTTTTGAAGAGAGGTGTTAAAGGCAGAGGTGTAGAACAGCTGTCTGAAAACAGTTTAAATAAATAACTGAGATTTTAGGTTTCATTAAAACTTTGGTAACAATGGAAGGGCAGTGGCCAGCTCTCCCAGACCAGATTACCTCATTTTGCTTTTAGCTGCAGCATTCAGAAGCTGCTGGGGATCCCAGAAGGGTTGGAAGTTTCAATACATGATCCCCAGATGCTTTTCTCTCTGAGATCTCTGTTCAGCTTGTTTCCCCCTGGATTGGAAAACTGCTGTAAGGATCTGTATTTGAATATATCTTTGTGCCATGCGGTGTAAACCAAACAGGTACGGGATCTATTGTTTGTGTAAGTGTTCCGACATATAAGCTATTCCAAAACGTTCTTTTCTTTGATTGTATTTTAACTAAAGCATTTGAATAGATTATATTTTGCTCAATGTCGAGTGGTTTGACTAGTCACAACATAACTGGAACACACACTTCACATCTATATTTAAAATAAGGAAAGGTTTGGGTCTAAACGGCCTTCTGGAAATATTTTGAGGGAATCTGGTCTGGTCCAAAACACTTGTAGTGAGGGGCTTCTGACTGGCTTCTGCAATTGAAAATTTAGTGGAGGGGCAGGGGATGTTTTGCTGGAGGTTGTGCTGTAAGTTGCCTCAGACATTCAGGGAGATCTGAGGATTTGGTGACCCAACTCTGGATGGAGCATGGGGACTGCAGCTCCAGCATCTGGGTCTGCAACATGAACAACAAATGGATCAGAGGCTGCAGAGAGGGGAAGCTCTGAAACCACGGAGTGAGTGTGTGTGGGGAAAGGGATCTGCTGTATCCACCCAGGATTTTCCAGGACCAATTTCCCAAACTCCACTTAACCCAGGATCAAAGTATGAGGGGACCCTTACTGAACAAGGAGCTGGTCACAGAGCGGTGTCACCTCCTTCAACACGACCTGCAGCTTCACACCAGGAGGAGGACGGTGCTGCCAGTGGCTGTTAGGGTCACTGTTTCATTCAGCTTCTATGATCCAGAACTTTCCAGGCAAGACTGGGTGACATATCCATCCTCTCCCAGTGTCTCAACATCAATGTCAACATTCGATGGTGGAGTATATATATGGTGGATGAGGTAAATAGATTGTTTCTCCCTCAGCAGGAAGCTGCCGGTTATATCCAGTATAGTGGGATCCCCGATGGTGTCCATGGCATCTGCAGAGTATCCATGTCAATGGGGAGAGGTAGAGGAACTGAAGGAGTTTTCTCCCTCTCCATTAATGTCACAGTGTGCCCATCCCAGTACATCATGTTGGCGAATACCCACTGAACTGGCAGCAGTCATGGTCTCTTCATTCAGAAGCAGTCAGCCATTCCCATCGTCATCGGGTCTCCACGTAGAAAGGAATGAATATATCTTGGATAAAGTCCATCCCCTTGATGCACGTTTCAAAACACCATTCCCACCACCAATTATGGGCGGCACGGTGGCACAGTGGTTAGCACTGCTGCCTCACAGCGCCTGAGACCCGGGTTCAATTCCCGCCTCAGGCGACTGACTGTGTGGAGTTTGCACGTTCTCCCCGTGTCTGCGTGGGTTTCCTCCGGGTGCTCCGGTTTCCTCCCACAGTCCAAAGATGTGCAGGCCAGGTGAATTGGCCATGCTAAATTGCCCATAGTGTTAGGTAAGGGGTAAATGTAGATGTAGGAGTATGGGTGGGTTACGCTTCGGCGGGGCGGTGTGGACTTGTTGGGCCGAAGGGCCTGTTTCCACACTGTAAGTAATCTAATCTAATCTAATCTAATCTAATTAACCAGATCAAAGTATTCCATGTGTACGGAGGGCAATTGGGTCACTTGGAGTGTCTGGGAGCAGACGATCAGGGATGGAACAAAACCTCCCATGTCTGAACGGATCTGAGTGACCCCCCCAGTACACCGTATCATTAAGTCCGATAATCCCTCTCCATTTCAGTAACATATTGCTTTCTATTATTCCTGTAAATGAAATGACAGGTTATATCATGTTAAATTCCACCTGCTAAACTATTATCTATTGCCTTTACATTTCTGAATCTGTTTGCAGACTCTCCACCCTCTCTTGATAATTTATTCTCTTGCTTACCACAGCGACATCACCAAACTCAGCATCTGTATATCTGTTCCGTCCACCTGATCATTAATATAGATTGTAAATAGTTGAGAACCCAGCGCTGGTCACTGTGTGACCCTACTGGTTACATTCCCTCTAACTGATTGAGACTGATTTATCCTGAGTGCCTGCTTCGTGTATGATACCCAGTCCTCCCCCATTCCTGTGAAACACTGTCGAAGGGTTGAATAAGAACAAGGAGCATCTGTGAGGAATCCAACCCCTCGATGACACTGATGTCAACACGGCCTCTGTTCCACTTTCGAAAAAAACTCCACTCCATATCTACGCATTCAATTACTTTTAGAATGTTACAGACATCAATGAGATCTCCTTTCATTCTTATAAACTCGAGAGTATATGCTTAAACTGCTCAATTACTCTTCATAAGGCAAACACTACAAATATGGAATCATTCTAATGAACCTCTTCTGAATTGCCTTCAATGGAAATACCTCATTCTGCAGGACACCCAAACTGTACTCTAGTTGCAGCCTCACTAATGCCTTGCGTAGCTACACCAACACTCCTTACCTTTCTACTCTATCCTTTTATAAATAAACACTGAAATTATGCTTGTATTTCTCATTACTTGCAGTACCCACAGGCAGGTTTTCTGTGATATGCAAGCAGACACCCAGATCCCTCTGCACCTAAGCACTTTGAACTTTCTCTCCATTTAGATAATAATTTGTCTTTCTATTATCCTGGCAAACATGAATAGCCCCATATTTATTCCCTTTAATATTCCTTGCTAACTTTTGGCCCATTCACGCAACCTATCCATATAGTTTTGAAATCTCTTGCATCGTCATTCCAAAGTAATTTCCCACCGATGTGAGAGTCATCTGAAAATGTGGCATTGTATTTTCTATCCCATCAACCGAGTACAGTAATACCATCGATCGCAAATGGTTGAGGCATGAGTACTGAAATCAATGGCACCCCACAAATTGCATTTGCCAAAATAAAATGACACATTTATTCCATCTGACTGCATTTTGTTGGTTAACCAATCCTCCATCCAAGCGAATAAACTACTCCTAAACCCATGTTGTGTGCTCTTACCACTTAGTCTTTGGAGAAGCGACACATCCAATGCCTTCAGGAAGACCAGAGATGTTCCATCTCCCACGATCCACCTTTTTTGTGACATCTTCAAATAACTCAAGCAAACACTTCAAACTTGATTGTCCTTTGTAAAACCATGTTGACTCTGACGGATTGTGGTTTAATTTTGCAAATGTCCTGAACAATGGACTCTAACAATTTGCCTTAAATTACAATGGTTTATTGTTACGCTTTAGTCCCTAATGTAAACCATTATTATAAGTTCATCCCTTTCGAAAACCTTCACGTTTTCTTTGAATTCCTATTTAATGGGCACACGTTTTTAAGAGATCTGCTCCAATTACTGAGTAAGAGTCATGTGTGGCTGAATGGACTCACCATCCCGTTGGTGTACAAACTCGATGGGCTGACGTCTTTCTGGTGTTCCCATGTTGTCGTCTCCAAGGCCAGAATGATCTGCGCCCGTTGATCCTTTAGAGGATTGGGAGATTATGGAATCTTACTGTTGCTCTCTAACATTTTGATGGGCTGATAGGTTTTCTCATACTTCTCCATGGAAATATTGAACGGTCTCCTCATGTATCCGGGAGATGGTTCCGAGGGGTTGATTGGTCTTATCTTGTTCCCATACAACAGACACGTGTCGAAATTACTACTTCCTTTCTCATTAAAGAAGTCTCAGATAGTTTTTATCCTTATCTAATTCCCTTGCAATAGGCTCGGTGGGTCTGAATGGCCTCCTGTTATCCCAGTGTAACAATCTCCAGTCATTGTGTGACCTCTTCCAGTTCCTATGTTACAGATTTGAGGAGGCTGAATGGACTGATCCTGTTGCTGTTTAACAGGATACTGGTGCAGCATGGCCTACTGCGACAGGGTTGAATGGCTAATTGGCCTCCTTCTGTAAATGTATATCAGGCTCCAGGGGCTGAATAGCCTCATCCTGTTTTGGTGTAACAGGGTCGAAGGCTTGATTATCCTTCTGTTGTTCCTGCATACCACACTGGAGAACGGAATGGTTCCTCCACTATCTGTGTCATTAGCTTCACTCGTTGACTACATCTGTCACCTATGTTGAAATAAGGTCACCTTATTTTTTGCAAACTCCAATGGCTACTGGATCAACCTGATCATCCTTTCGTTATAAGCTAGCACCTTCATTGCAGGAATCAGTTGAGGGAACCATCTCTGAGCTGCTTCCAATGGAACAACATCATTTCTTCACTGAAGAGATTAAATCTGTACACACTACTCCAGATGTGATCTCACTAAGACCCTGTACAGCAGCAGCAACATTTTACCAGCCTGTTGTAAGGTTCCCACCCAGGTTAGAGCTGTCTCAGCTCTCTGGGGGAATATAGAGCATTGTTGGAAAATCATTGTCCTTCTCTACTCCATCAGCATAACGGGAGATCTGGAGAAATTAAAGTTAGAGAAGATCATAAATGATGTGGCGAGATGATCTCTACTATTAATCTCTCCAGAGCCCACATCGCTCAGATTCCACAGAATCTAGTAAGATGGAGCAAACATTGATGGGAGTTATATCTCAAAGTGAAAGCTGCAATATAAATGCTGGACATATGATAAAACAGGAAATGAGATATACACATTTGTGGGTACTGCAGTAATAATATACTGCTTACATTATATCTAAACTGTGTTAACCCAACTGAATGCTAATGCTGGGAAAATGGATTTCATGACCGTGTGTGAGATGGTTTACATGAACATTATGTTGAGCACTGAGCTCGAGATCAGGTTATTTAGGAATTGGTGTTGAGTGATCAGAAGAGCTAATTGAAAATTTTGCTGGCAAGGACATTTTGGGAACAGTGACCACAATGTATTGGTTTTCTTTTATGCTGTTTGAGTACACGATAGTTTTTGTTGTATTTGAAGTAACCATTTGAAATCTGAGTCATGCAGACCATGAAGGTGTGAGGAGAAAGTGGGGATGACAGATGCTGAAGATCAGAGTCGAAGAGTGTGGTGCTGGAAAAGCACAGTCAGGCAGCATACTAAGAGCAGATAAATCGATGTTTCAGGCATAAGCCTTTCATCAGGAATGAAGCTTATGGGCCTAGGGGGCTGAGAGATAAATGACAAGAGGGTGCGGCAGGAGGGAGGTAGCTGGGATTACGATAGGTAGATGAAGGTGGGGTTGAAAGTGAAAGGTGATGAAGGGAGACAGAACGCCTCATCTACTGCATCCATTAAAGACAATGTGGTTTTCTCTTCATTGGCGAGGCAGGAGGTCAACTTGTAGATGATTTCAGGGAACATCTCTAGGACAACTACATTGAACAACTCCATCGCCTAGTGGCTGAGCACTTTAAATCCCCTTCCCACTCTGCCAAGGACATGAGAGTCCTGGGCCTGCTCCATCGCCTAACCGGAGCCACCAGAACCCTGGAGGAAGAAAACCTCATCTTCTGCCTTGGGACCCTCCAACCACAGGGGATCATAGTTGATTTCCCCATTTCCCCTAATCCCACCTTATCCTACTCCAACCTTCCAAGTCAGCACCGCCCTTTTGAATGTTCCTATGTGTCCACCTTCCTTCCTATCAATCTGGTCCACCCTCCTCTCGGACTATCACTTTCAACCCCACCTTCATCGACCTATTCGATGAAAGGAAGCAGCTTAGAAAAATGCCAAGTGTTGCAGTAAGCCAGTGGATTCAGAGAAATGTAGGGCCCAGCAAAGGATGACCAAAATCAGAAAGAGAAAAAGCATGCAAACGGAAGAAAAACATAAAGACTGCTAAAAAGCATCTATCAATGTATGAAAAAAATAAAAACAAAGTCAAATGTGGAACAGTTGCTGTGCAGACAGGATAATTTATTTCAGATTACAGAGAAATCGCAGGGAAAAGAAACAGTTTCTTTGTGTCTATCTCCATGGAAGAATGTCCAGAAATTCTCCCAGAAATACCAAGTGACCATGGGACTTGTGTAAGTAAAGTCTAAGATCATTCTTATCAGTGATGAGGTCATCTTTGAAAAGAAAGCTGAATTGAGTATTTATAAATCTGACAGACTAGATGTACTTCAAACAAGATTTTCAGAGGAAGCAGCAACAGACATGTTGATTGCATCGCGGATTTTCACTTTATTTTCCGACACATTCCCGAAATGCATTTATCCAATCTGGATAAGGCAAAGGTTATAAATATTATCCAACAGTTTAAGGAGAGATGAATTTGGAGAATGGTAAACTACAGACCAGTTCACCTGTCATCCGCAGTCAGGTATCTCTTGGACTCGATTACAAAGCACATGCTACTAGATATTTAGAAGGTAAAAACATAACTGGGGAGTGTGAGAATGCACCGATGAATGGAAAACCAGAAGTGACAAACATTTTTTTGGAATGGTTTGAAGATGATTCTTGTGGACATAGGCAATGAACAACAAATGGATAATGTATAGTTGGATATTCATGAGCTTTTTAAAAGAACTCACACACTGAGCTCATAAGAAAAGTTAAACTGAGAGGTATTAGGAAGAACATATGCAAATGGAAAGAAAAATTAGGTTTACATTCATGTGAATGTAATTGGAAGATAGAGGATGTCGTACACCAGTTGCATCGAGTGTTAATGAGACTACACTTCGAATATTGTGTATCGCTCGGATTCCCAATCTAAGAAAGAATATACTGACTACAGAGGAACTGCAAAAGCTATTCTCCACATTAACCCCTAAGTTGGCAAGGTTGTCTGACGGGGTAACTCAGCCTGTAATCTGAAGTTTCGAAACATGAGAGGTGATCGTAGTGAATCTTAGAAACATCGAAAGGACTGAATAACAGAGGGACATGAGGAAGTACAAGTAGGCGAGATCTGGGAGAATCCCACGATATTCTACACGGACAAGTAGAACAGAATAATCAGCAAAGAGTCAGTGTTCATTAGAAACCAAAGGGGCAATCTGTGTGTCAAGCGGGAGAATATTGATGGATTGTAACATGAGACCTTCACATCTATTTTACTTGGGAGAAGGAGGATGCAGGTACAGAATTCAAGAAGATGGACTGGACAACTCTTGAACAGATTGATGTAAAATACGAGTAGGGATTTGAGGCTTTGTTCTGTACAAATTTGGACCAATCTCCATGTCTGAAAGAGTTGAATCACAGGCGGCTGTTGGGGTCAAGGGAGGAATGACCCTGATTGAATATTTTAATTAGAATCTGATCATAGGGGAGGTGCCAGAGAACTGGAGGACTGCGAATACGATTCCACTTCACAGTAAGGGTGGGAGAGATAGACCAGGGAACTATAGACGAGTGAGTATTAGATCACTGTTAAGGAAACTACAGGATAAAATAGGGAAGGAGAAAATCGAACTCCAATCAGAGTCACAAGGTTTGATCAGAGATAATCATCGTGACTTTATCAGAAGGAAGTCGCATCTAATGGATTTGATTGAATTAGTTTGAGGAGGTCGATTGTTTAGTTTTGTAAGAAGGTCTCTGACAAATTTCCAGCCGGGATACTGAGAAATAATGTAAAATCTCACAATATGAAGGATACCTTGACAGGTTACAAGGAGAAATGTCTTAATGGCAGCAGGCAGAGGGTGGTGGGAGAAGGCTG
Source organism: Chiloscyllium punctatum (assembly GCF_047496795.1). Taxonomy (NCBI): domain Eukaryota; kingdom Metazoa; phylum Chordata; class Chondrichthyes; order Orectolobiformes; family Hemiscylliidae; genus Chiloscyllium; species Chiloscyllium punctatum. Next base: position 54,855,975 of record NC_092785.1, on the reverse strand, counting down.
TTTGTGTGACTGGAGACCAGTGTCCCCTGGTGTACCACAGAGAACAGTGCTATGTCCCTTATTGTTTGTGTTATTCATAAAAAAAGATGTGAATGTGGAGAGGGCTAGGTGGAGAGTGGGGGAGATGTGATAAGTAACTGTATGTTTGACATTAAGATTGACCGGATGGTTCGCAGTGAGGAGGAAGGCCTTAAGTTACAGGAAGATGCAGATGATTGGTCAGATGGGCAAATCAATGGCAGATGGAATGTAACCCTGATAAATATGAGGTGATGCACTTTGCGAGAAGGAACCAGGCAGGGGAGGACTCAATGAAAGGTAGCACACTGGGAAGGTCAGAGGGTGCTTCTCCACACATCCCTGAATGTGACTGGACAGGTTAATGGACTAGGTAAGAATTGGACCTTGGGTGTTGTGTTTCATAATCAGGGTGTAGATTATAAGAGCAATACAGGGCTTTGGAGTACTGTATGTAGCTTTGGGAGCCACATTCCAGGAAAGATGTGATTGTACTGGAGAGGGTGCAGAGGTGATTCACCAGGATGTTCCCTGGGATGGAGCATATCAGCTATGGAGATAGGCTGGATAAGCTCGGGTTGTTTTCTTTGGAGCAGAGAAAGCTGAGGGGTCAGGGATTCAGAAGGATAAGATTATGAGGGACATGGACAGGGTGGAAAGACAGCAGCTGTTCCTTTTAGTCAGAGGGTCAAGAACAAATGAGCACACATTTAAAGTGAAAAGTTTGAGGTTCAGAGAGGATTTAAATATTTTTTTCACCTTGTGGATGTGGGGTTCTGGGATTACTTCCTGAGAAGGGGGATTATCACGGGTAACCTCACAATCATTAAAAAGTATTTGGACGAGCACGTGGAAGTGTCATAACATTCCAGGCTATGGGCCTGGTGTAGGAAAGTGGGACTAATATAGATTGTGCTGTATTTCTGTTGGCACAGAGTCTGTGCTCCTGTGGGTGTATGGTGTGTAAGGTCAATTATTGAGCAGTCTAAGGCAGGAATTGATGGCTTTCTGAAGAGTATATTCACAAGGGTTAAAAGAGTGAACTGTAATAGCTGGTTAAATTATGTCAATGTGAGAAATATGAGAAAACAAGTACAGTTTCCTTACAGTTTGAAACCAGAGAATAGAGAATGGGAAACAGGGAAATGGCAGAACTATGAAGCCACTACTTCAGTTCTGTCTTCACAGAACTTTCAAACAATACAAGGAAAACCAAGTCTGGTGTGGGAAAATGATAGAGTACATTGAACATAGAACATAGTAAGTAACTGGTTGAGGAGAAATTATTGTGGCTGAAAGTGATGGTCATAGGCAACACTGACGTAGATTTATGAAATGGGAATTATGTTTGAGAAACAGAATGGGAGACAAATGAAAGAGAAACAATGGATGTAAAACATGTGGACTTTTAGAAAGATTTTGGTAAAGCTCCAAGCCCAATTTGCAAAATGAAATCTGAGTGGATTGGGTGCTAATATATGGCTATGTTTCTAGAATGGGACAGCTGGCAGGAAACGGTGAAAAGAAATAAATAGACTCGTCAAGCAACAGCCTGACATTGTCTGTAAGGTATGATTCTGTGAGTATGACCATATCGCAGACACCCCATTACCTACCCCGAATATCTCCTGTCTTATCAACAGGACGGACACAGCAGAAATGGTGGCACAGTGGGATACAGTTAGAAGGGAATTGCTCTTGGAGTCCTCAACAGTGACTCCGTATCCCATGAAGTCTCATGGCATTACTTTGCACATGGGAAAGGAAACCTCCTGCTGATTACCATGTACCAGCCTCTCTGAACTGATGAATCAGTACTCCTCCATGCTGACCAACACTTGGAGGAAGCACTGAGGGTAGCACGGACGCAAGATCTACTCTGGGTGGGGGATTTCAATGTTCACCAACAAGAGTATCTCAGCGACGGCATTACAGCGAGCTGGCCAGGCCCCAAAGGATATAACTGCTCGACTGGTTCTGCAGCAGGTGGGGAAAGAACCAACATGAGGAAAATACAAACTTGAACACAGCCTTACTAATCTGCCAGTTACAGAAGTATCTGTCCATGATATGATCGGTAAGAGAGACCACCACATAGTCATTGTGGAGACAAAATCACACCTTCACATTGAGAATAACCTCCACCATTTTGGGTGGTACTATCACGTTGCTAAACAGGGCAGACTTCGAACAGATCTAGCAGCTCAAATCTGGATGTCCATAAGGTGTCGTGAGTCATCAATAGCAGCCAAGTTGTACTCCTGCATAACCTCATGGCCTCCCGCATATCCCCCTCACAATTGCCATCAATCTAGAGAATCAATATTTGGTCAGTGGAGTGTGCAGGATGGCAGGAGCTGCACCAGGCATACCTGATAATGGGGTGTCAGCCTGGAGAAGCCACCAATCAGGACTACTTATGCGCCAAACAGCATAAGCAGTAAGTGATAGACAGAGCTAAGTGATCCCACAAGCAAAGGAACAGATCTAAGCTCTGCAGTTGTTCCACATCTAGCCGAGAAACGTTGGGGACAATGAAACAATTCACTGGAGGAAGAGATTCCACAAATAACCCTTTCCTCCATGATGGAAGAGCCCAGCCCTTCAGTGTATAAGATAAGGCTGATTCATTCGCAACAATCTTCAGTCAGAAATGCGGAGTGGATGATCCATCTCAGCCCCCTCCAGTGGTCCTCAGCAATTCAGTTACCAGTCATCAACCAATTTGGTTCAGTCCACACGATATCCAGAAACGATTGGAGATACTGGATACTCCATAGGGTCCATAATCCGACAACATTCTGGTAATAGTACTGACAACTTGTGCTCATAACTTGCCACTCCCCTAGCCAAACTATTTCAATACTGTTACAACAATGGCTTTTCCTGATTACGTGGAAAATTTCCCCAAGTAATCATTGCTCCTGTATGTAAAACGCAGAACAAATCCAATCCGGCCAATTGCCACCCCATCAGTCTCCTCTCGATCATCAGTAAAGTGGTTGAAGGTCTCAGTGTTTTTAAGTAGCACTTGCTCAGTAATGCCCTGGTCAATGACGCCCAGTTTGGGCTCCACCAGGGCCACTCAGCTCCTGATCTCATTACCGTGATTCAAACATGGACAAAAGAGCTGAATTCCAGAGGTGGGGTGAGAGTGATAGCCCTTTAAATCAAGGCTGCCTTCGACCAAGTGTGTTATCAAGGGGCTTTAGCTACACTGGAATCAATGGGTATCAGGGGCAAACTCCCCGTTGGTTAGAATCATACCTGACACGGAGGAAGATGGTCATGGTTGATAAAGGTCAGTCAACTCAGCTCCAAGTCTGTCGGAGTCCCTCGAGCAGTGACCGAAAACTTCTTCAGGGCTACTTCATCAATGACCTTCCCTCCATTTTAAGGTCAGCAGTGGGGATGTTCGCCAATGATTGTACAATGTTCTGCAACATTTGTGGCTCCTCAGATACTGAAGCAGTCTATGTTCAAACACGACAAGATCTGGAGAGTATCCAGGTTGACAAGTGGCAAGTAATATTCAGGCCACACGAATGCCAGGCCATGACCATCACCAGTAAAGTACAATCTAACCTGCACCTTGGCATTCAATGGTGTTACTATCACTGAATCACCCAGTGTCAAATTCCTGGTGGGTAATCATTGCTCAGAAACTCACTGGTCTCGCCACATGAACACAGTAACTATAAGGGCAGGTCCGAAGCTAGGAATACTGCGGCGAGTAACTCACATCCTGACTTCCAAACGTCTGTCCATCATCTACAATGCATAAGTCAGAGGTGTGATAGAAGACTCCCAATTTGCCTGGATGAGTGGAGTTCCAACAACACTCGAGAAGCTTTATACCATCCAGGACAAAGCAGCCAGTTTGACTGTCCCTTCATCCACAATGCTCCACCATCAACTCTCAGCAGCAGCAGCAGTGTTTTACTATCTACATGCTGCAATAAAATGATCCACCAAAGATCCTCAGAGACCATCTTCACAACTCCCATGTCTATCTAGAAGGACAAGGGCTACAGATGTATGGGAATACCATCATCTTCAGGTTCCCTCCAAGCCAGTCACCATCCTGACTTGGAATTTTATCACCGCTCCTTCACAGTCACTGGGTCAGAATCCTGGGATTCCCTCCCTAATGGCATTTGAGGTCAACCAAGCAGGTGGACTGCAGCGTTCAACAAGGCAGCTCACCACCACCTTCTCGAGGGCAACTAGGGACGGGCAATAAATGCTGGCCCAGCCAGTGACACCCAGATTCACGAAATAAATAAATAGAAATTAACAGAGGACGGTTGCTGAGGTGTCGCAGGGATCGGTGCTTGGGGCCCAGCTGTTCACAATGCCCTTTAAACATTTGGTTACTGGAATCAGATACAATATATCCCAGCCTGCTGACAGCACTAACGGATGTGGGATTGTGGATGGGTGAGGAGGTTATAAAAAAGCACCGAGAAGACAATTGGAGTGAATGGGTAAATACGTGACAGATGGAGAGAAATGTGGATAGAGGAGACGGTGTGCTCTTTGGTGGAAACGATAAATTGGCAGCCTACCATTTGAAAGGCATTGGTTGAAACATGTTGATCTACAAAGGGACGTATGCTCCTGTTTGTTGTTTCCTTCTGCATAAACCTCTGAGGCCCCTGCAGTGCAGTGAGTTCTGTAACCAGAAGTCAATACTGGGCATGGCATTGGCACGCTGCCCAGTGTACACAGACCCACCAAGTGGGGAGCTGTAACACTGAAAAGGATCTGCATCTCCCTGTACACCAGTCGCTGAAAGTAATATTGCCGAAACAGAAAGCAGTGAGGAAGATAAATGGTGTGTGGATCTTCATTTCAGGGGATGTGAGTCCAGGAGAAAAGGTGTCTTACTGCAGCTGTACAGGGCCTTGGTGAGATATCATCTTGAACATTGTGCACTATTGTGGGGAGTTTTGGTCTCCTTACCTAATAAAGGACAAACCTGACATTGAGGGAGAGCAGTGAAGGATGACCAGACTGGTCTCTGGGATGACGGGCTTGTTATGGGAGCAGAGTATGGGAGACTGGGCAAGTATTCCATGGGGTTTAGGAAAATGAGTGGAGATCTCAGTGAGATATATAAAACTCTGACAGGGTGAGACAGATTGGAAGCAGGGATGATAATTCCCCTGGCTGGGACTTGTAAAACAAGGGGCCACAGTATTAGATACAGGCAGTCACTCTGCATTGAGATGATAATAAATGTCTGCTCTCAATGACTCGGGAACCTGGGGAATTCTCTCGCACCTGGAAACCGAGACACTGATTATAAATAAGGATTTAGAGACAGTAAAGGGATAGTGGGAGAGCAGGAGTACGGTGTGGAAATGAAGGGCCAACCATCATTATATTGAATTGGTTCACAAACTCGATGGACCAAAGGTACTACTGCACCGCCTATTTTATAGCTTCCCAGGGTTATTCACATGAATGGATATGTATATCGTGTGGGGTAAGTGCATTGAGGAGAGTTTTTCCATGAACTAGAATGGGGAGGCTCAATGTATTTTCCATTCCCAATGTTTCTGTGAAGTCTGTGGGAAAGCTCTGTAAATGCTGTCACAAGCTCTCAGATGTTAGGAAGGAGGTTTCTGCAGGGTCGACAGGACTGTGTTCCCATTCCCTTTTCCGACATTGATGCTGAGGCTGGGTTTTCTGTCCGGTTTCATACTTTCAGACCTCGGAGTAGTTTGCTTCGAACAGATCTGTTGGTCAAGTCTGGTAGCTTTAATGAGTTAGCATCAGGTAAAGTTCACGTGATTCTGACCCTGACATCTTCACCCACCCTCGTCACTGAGCCATAGATGGTGTTGATGCCAATGACAGACTGAGGTGTTACCCTGGCAAAAAGTTACAGGTTGTGTTTGAATGCAGATCTGCTTCTCCTGCTTCTGTGATCTACAGCACTACGTGAATACACAGTTTCGAGCTGCAATATCTGCAATGCAATTTTGCTGTCTGTTCCCCAATTCTCACTAAGACCCATTCACCCATCAGCCCTGCACTCAGTGACCTAACCTGGTTTCTGATGTGGAAATACTTCCATTTTCAAACTCTCATCCTGCTGAGGGTCTCTCTCCCCGGGTCTTGCTTCCAATCTGACACATTCCGCAAAAGCATTTAACTGATCTTAATTCAAATATTTAATTCACCTAAATATTTTTCATTGAGAAATACCAATCTTCTGTGTTTAAAGTGAATGTGTTTCCTCTGTTTCTCTCCCTGACCATGATTAAGAGCTCTGAAGTGTCAGTGATGCCAGCCTTATGTAGTTTCAGAGCCAATGAATTCTCTGGAGTCCCAATCATCTTCACCACATTGTATATTTTCTCTTTTGGTTTGATGCCTTATCACTCATGGCTGCCTTGTTCTCCCTTGAGTATGTTTCAAGTTCTTTGGGTTGCATTTCTGGTAATATCTTCCGAATTATCCCCAGAACCTCCTCCCATTGCTGCACCATGGTCTTTCCTGCTCAGCTCCCCTTCCAATTAACTCTGGCCAGCTCCTCCCGCATGTCTTTGTAGTTACATTGCTCAATTATAACCACATTACATCTTGAAAGAGCATTACATATAAACCGAAAGAAGGAGTTTTGGGAGACGGGACACGAAGAATAATTGGTGGATTTCTTAACTAGTTACAAAGGGAGAAGGAGAGAGAGGATAGAGATCTGGAGATCTGGAAAATGAGAAAGCTACATTATCGAAAGAAGTAGATGAACATCCCCCAATGTTTTGGCAATGACTGTGTGCTGTGGTCCTTGGTACAGTGCATGTACAACAGAGTAATATGTTCAAATGCTGAGTCTGATGCCAGAATATTTATCTCCAATAATATGACAGACACTAGCTTTGGAAAGAACCCACCAGGCCAACATATTGAAGTCCCGGTAGAAAGGGGATTAACTGAAATAAGTTGGGACACCAGAATCAAGAATTTGGAGCACACATCCTGGTAAGAATGAGAGATTAGAGTTGGGAATCCCAGAAAAGGAGGGTTCGTTGAGAGGATCAAATCATGTTTTAATGTTTTATCAATTTTATACATCATATGCATCATTTTTCGTTAACTGTGTCTCTGTTGTTTATTTACAATGTGTTGCGCACATATGAAAAATGCGACTTATCTGCACACACACATTGATTAAACAGTGTATATAAAATCATTGTTCCACCATTGAAACTGTCCTGTTGTTGTGTTACGAGGATAGATTAGATTAGATTAGATTACTTAGTGTGGAAACAGGCCCTTCGGCCCAACAAGTCCACACCGCCCCGCCTCAGGCAACTGAATGTGTGGAGTTTGCACGTTCTCCCCGTGTCTGCGTGGGTTTCCTCCGGGTGCTCCGGTTTCCTCCCACAGTCCAAAGATGTGCAGGTCAGGTGAATTGACCATCCTAAATTGCCCGTAGTGTAGGTAAGGGGTAGATGTTAGGGGTATGGGTGGGTTGCGCTTCGGCGGGGCGGTGTGGACTTGTTGGGCCGAAGGGCCTGTTTCCACACTATGTAATCTAATCTAATCTAATCTATCCTCGTAACACAATAACAGGACAGTTTCAATGGTGGAAAAATGATTTTATATACACTGTTTAATCAATGTGTGTGTGCAGATAAGTCGCATTTTTCATATGTGCACAACACATTGTAAATAAACAACAGAACACCAACTAGCCACCAAAAGACATGATCCACTATCACTATGTTCCGTACATACAGACAAAGAAGGGCACCACTTTGACTGGGACAAAGCACACACACATACTAAGACACGCAAGGACCTTCTTAGAGGAATCGTATTATAACCAGAAGTCCATCAATAAACGCATCAATTTAGATCCTGTCTACATTCTCTTGTTAAAATAACCGGAAATGACATCACCCACTTTAAGAAACCAAGACCTATAAATAGAGAGGTGGGATATCCCACCAGCACTTCAGCAGATGCTCCCACTGATGATGTCACCTAGTCATGGTGACGAAACTTCTGAAAACATACCTTCAAGCTCAGCGAGCTTACTTGCACAGATATAAATTGTTGTTTGTTGTTTATTAGTGGAATTTAGGAGTTCTCTATCGCTCACGTTTTGACAGATTATGATGTGAGGTGAGCTTTTCTAGGTGTATGATTTTAATTAACAGAGGGGTTCGACATTGATGTCATAACAGTTTGGGGCCTTGCCGTGTGGCACTTGGACCGATCTGAACAGATTTGAGATACAACAGGTCGCAGCAAATTCCAACTCATTGCAATTAGTGACTTTGATCTTCAAATAAAACCAGTGGGAAAATTCGTTTAATTTTGTTACTTGTGGTTGGTTCAATGAAAAGTGAGGGAAATGGCTGTTCACATTACTAAAGAGGTTCCCAAATTTTCCAAGGAAGTTTAGAAAGACAGAAGGAGGACATTTGTTAGAATTAGCAAATAGGTTGGAATTGGGTTCAACCACGGAGAAAAGGGAAGCTGAAATTGTAATGGATTTGGTTAAGCACTTTGATGTATCAGAGAAACAGGCAACTGCAGTAGAGTTATAAAAACTTAAATTGCAAATGTGGCAACTGGAGTTAGAAGATAAATAAAGGGATGGAAACAGAGAGAGACGAAAGAGAAAGAGAGGAAAAAGAAAGAGAGAGGGGATTTGAAATTCAGAAGTTGGGAATTAGACAAGAAATTTAAATTAACAGGATGGAGATGAAGGGAGAACGTAGGGATGTATACAACTAGGTTAGTAACTTGCCATATTTCGTTGAGAAAATTGTCAAACCCTTTTTCATTTCATTTGAAAAAATGGCTAGGCAGATGACGTGTCCAGTGAACTTGTGGGTAATGCTAGTTCAGACTAAGCTGGTGGGCACAGCTGGTGAGGTATGTGCAGCGCTGTCAGATGAGGGATCAAGAGATTATGAAGATGTTAAATTGGTTATTTTGATTGGTTATGAATTGGTACTAGAAGCATATAGACAGAAGTTCAGAAAAATAGAGACGGAACCAGGTCAGACTTATATTGAGTTTGAAAGAATTAACAACAGTCATTTTGACAAGTGGGTGCTGGCCTTAAAAATGGATAAGACCTGTGAGGCCTGAAGGGAGATTAATCTGCTGGAGAAGTTAAAAGACTCACTTCCAGAGATAGTAAAAATTCATGTGAATGAATAGAAAGTTCAAGAAGTGAGCAGCGCGGCAGAAATGGCAGGTAAATATGCATTGTGCAATGTGATGAAATTTAGCTTCTGGCAGGAATTTCATCCCGTGAGGGATAGTAATTGGGAGAAGGGACGATCACACATTACAAAGCGAACAGTAGTTCACAATATTTTACCACAGGTGAAGAAAGAAGCCCAAGGGGGTTGAAAGGTGGTGAAAGGCCTCAGGTGCTCTCACTATAAGGGAGTGGAACACATAAAATTACAGTGCTGGTGGTTTAGGAAGGGCACAGTGGAAAAGTTGTTTTCACTGCAGTAAACTGGGACACACCGTGCTGGGCGTTAAAGGAAGACACTTTGGGGAAAGATGCGGTCGAAGAGGCTAAGCCCAGTGGCAGTAGTGAAACTGGTAAAGGAGACCCCAAGTGGAGCCGAGGAGCTGCAGGAAATTGCACAGCCTAGGCAAGGGCTGGGTATGGAGGTAGTGCCTGATCTCTCAAAAGAATTCATCTCTGTAGATAAAGTTTACTCAGAAAGAACAGGGGGAGAAGGACAACAAGTTATAATTTTGTGAGATACGGGATCTGCTCAGTCTGTAATAATTGAGAAGTGAGGCGCTGGAAAAGCACAACAGATCAGGCAGCATCCAAACAGCAGGACAATCGAATATCAGGCAGAAACCCATCGTCAGGAACATGGTGGGGGGACAATGGGGCTGAAAGATAAATACGAGGGTAGTAGCTGAGCTGGTGGAAGGGTCATTGGGAAGGCAATAAGATGATGTAGGTGGGAGTGATAGTGATATGTCGGAGGGTAGGGTGGAGTCGATAGGTGGAAAGGAAGAGGTCTAGTTAGGGCGGTTCAAGAGGGCAGTGCTAGGTTGTACGGTTGGATCTGGGAGAGGTTGGTGGAGGGGAGATTTGAAATTTGGTGAAGTCAACACTGATGCGGAACAGTTTGAGGGTTCCAGCTGTCCGATCACTGAGAGGAGTCCTATCACCCTCCTCACCGACCTATCACCATCACACCCCACTTGCATCTACCTATCGCCTTCCAAGCTCCCTTCCACCCAGCTCCATCCCCACCCTCCCATTTATTTCTCAACCTTCTTCCCCCTCCCTTACCTCCCATTTTCCTGATGAAGGATTTATGCCTGAAACGTCAACGCCCCTGCCCCTCGGATGCTGCCGACGTGCTGTGCTTTTCCAGCCCCACACTTTTCAACTCTCATCTCCAGCATCTGCAGCCCTCATTTTCTCTCACCCTCTAATAGGAAGGGATGAAAGGTTTTTTCACTCTTTCTGGCATGTTCATCAAGAGTGTGTTAATTTGTGGAAAGGGGACAGAAATTAAGCATTCCCTTGTGTAACATCAGGATGGAATGCCAAATCAAGATTAGGGAAGTAACAGTGACAGTGAGTAACAGAGTGTCAGGTCCAGGAATACAGTTTGTTCTTGGGAACGATTTAGCAGGAGGTGAGGAGGGATAGGCACTCCTTGTGGTGGAGAAGCCAAAGGAAGACTCGGGAATTGGTGAGTTAAAAGAAAATTACCCAGGAATATTTCCAGACTGTGTAGTAACAAGATCCCACTGTCATAAGTTACAGCAGGAAGGAAAAACGAACGAAAAAGACAAATGAATTGATGCTCAGTGAACTGACCCCCTGTTTGATGTAACGGTGCAGGAAAAACCTGAACAGGCAGAGGATCAGGCAGAGGGGTTTAGTCCAGAAAGGCTAATGGACTTACAACAGATATATACACACACATTCACACACACATACACATGCACACACACAGAAAAGGAATCAGAATATATTGTTGAACGTTATTAACTTAAAGATAGAATCATAAAATTAAAATGGAGACCCCGATAGGTTACTGCAGAAGGGAAATGGGCCAAAGTGCACCAGATTGTGTTAGCAGTAACGTACAGTGTTATGGCTAGCACATAAACTAATTGCAGGCGGTCACTTAGGTGTATAGAAGACTCAGGCTAAGGTACAGAAGCATTTCCACTGTCCTGGAATGCACAAGGACGCTGTTAATTTTTGTTGTATGTGACATACATCCCAAATGGTAGGTTAGTAACAGGCAGTAACAAAACCAGCACTTTTCTTGCCAATTCCTGCATTCGAAGAACTTGCACGTGTGTTATGATAAATTGTGTTGCTCCCCTTTCTAAAGTAAAAGTGGAAACCAATATTTGCTTACTTTCTTGGATGTGTCTACCAGATTTCCAGAGGCAATTCCATTATTGGAGTGCCAAGGCAAAAAGGGAGGTGGCGGAGTTGGTAGCTTTCTTTACACGCTGTGGGCTGCCCAGAGAGATTCAGTCAGACCAAGGGTCTCATTTTACCGCTCATCTGTTTAAGGAAGTCATGGATGGCTTAGGCATACAGCACTTCAAATCAAGTGCGTCCCATCCTGAATCCCAGGGAGCCTTGTAAAGTTAGCATCAGATGCTGAAGACTATGATAACAGCTACTGTCAGGGTTGGCCAAATGATTGTGATAAAGGTGTCCCATTAAAGTGTTTGCCATTAATGATGTCCCAAATAAATCTACTCACTTTACTTCCTTTGAGTTAATATTCGTACATGAAGTGAGAGCTCCTCTGAAATTAATTAAATATAAATTGACAGGACCGAAGTCGGAAATCTCACACCTGGATTCTGTGTGTGAGGTGAAGGAGAGAGTAGATGGAGTAGGGGAGTTTGCTAAACAGTATCTGAAGAGCACAGCATAGAGTGAAGGAGGTGGCAGATACAAACTCTGAAACTTTGAAGATTTCCCGTGGGGATGACGTATTAGTATTGTCACCAGTGGTAAGAAATCTCTTCTAAGCCAGGTTTAGTGGCCCCTTTCAAATAAAAAAAAAATGTGGAGTCAGTTTAACTACCCAGTAAAGATACCAGAGATGACAAAATAACCTTTATCGAATATTTCATATGGATGAATAATGCACAAGCCACATTTAAGACTCAGAAACAGAGTTGTGGCCATATGAACAAATTTTGCAGCTTATCTTTATGATGTAGTGATCTTTAGCAAGTGATTGAAAGCTCACATGTTACAGTTGACCGATAATGTTGAATGATTACAAGAAGCAAACTCAGTAATAAACTTAAAGAAAACAGAATTCACGAAAGCAGTGGTAACATTCTTGGGATATTGCATTGGACATGGAAGGTTGACCCCATGGAACACAAATACGAAGGGCTTTGAGGAAATTCCATGACCATCCTCGAAGAAAGAGGTGCTTTGATTTTTGGAACTGAATGGATTCTATCGGAAGTTTGTCCCAAACTTCAGCAGCGTATTGGCACCTCTAATGGACTTATTAAAGAAGAACATTGAATTGTGGTGGATAGAACAATTCCAGGAGGCATTTGAGAATTTTAAAGCAGGATTAATCACCACATCAGTTTTAGCTACACCAAATATTCTGAAAACCTTTGAAAATTGTGTTTGATGCTTGGGATATAGGGGTCGGAGATGTATTGATACAGAAAGAGGATGACGGAATTGTATGGCTAATTGGCTACTTGTTGAAAAAACTCAATATCCACCAGAAAAAAAAATACAAAATCTTCATTATTGAAAAAGAATGATTAATTTTCATACTGGCCTGACAATATTTTAATGTTTATATGACAAACAAATTGTCGGAGATGGTTGTGGACAACAACAAATCTCTCACATTTTTTGAAATATTTAAAGACCAGAATATGAGACTATTTAATTGGAGTCTTACCTTACCGACTTTAAACTCACAAACTGTACAGGCTGTGGCCCCTACAATGTGATAGCAGATGGGTTTTCGCGGATTTAAAGGAAAGCAGTGTAGATAAGATTAGACTTATTCCAGTGTTGTATTGGTGTGCAGAATTGATATGAATGATTTAACTGAGATTACTACTTTTGTATTTCATATAATTGGGATTAAGAATTAGAGGAAAACGAATGATGCCATCTTTTCATTCTGCTGGTTCATTTTATTTTCTGAAGCAGGAAGATGTTATGAAGCCAAAAGCATGTATGGGCACTTTAAGACAGATCGGGTTTTGTTGAATAGAAATTAAAGCCACAGATGCCAGCTAAAGGTCACACTGTTCCACATGTCACCATTAGCTGAGAAATGGATACCTGAGTTTTGGTTGCTGTTTTGACAGCCATCCAAATGCAACCAAAGAGTTTAAATAATGCTCAGGATACCAGAAATCAACAGAATTTGAATATTATTGTTTGGGCACCTGGACAGCAATCAAATTATGAGAATTATTATTTCATGGCGAGTATATAAATCCAGCATTTTGAACACTGGAGGGAGAGCTGCTGCCATCCAACAATAGAGCAACTGCTGTAGAGCAGCAGTGCTAAGTGACCATCTCAAACACTCTCTATCAAAGACACATTTTCATGTAAACCTACTTGCAATAAAAAAACATGACCCAGGGAGATCAGCAGCTGAAAGAGTGAACACAGCGGGAAAGATAGAGACTGTATGGTCTTGAGATTTTAATGTTTCATATGTGGATTGTTGGAACAGCATATTTTTACAGAGTTGGAGTCAGATAGTAAGTAGCTAAGAAAAGAGGGGCTTGTATTTGCGAATAGTTGTTGTTTAGTGTTCACTATTAAAGTTAAGAAACTAATTTGATAATTTTTGTTTTAATAGTGGAATGTAGGAGATCTCTGTCGCTCATATTTTAACAGATTACAAGGTGAGGCGAGCTTTTCTGGGTGTTCGGGTTTAATTAACAGAGAGGTTCGAGTCCACCTTATAAATATCCATCCACGCTAACCCCATTTCCCTGCAGTTGGCCCATATGCTTCCAGTCCTTTCCTATCCACATATTTATCCAAATGTTTTTGAAATGGGTTGTTAATTGGTTGTTCGTGGGTGGCACGGTGGCATAGTGGTTAGCACTGCTGCCTCACAGCGCCAGAGACCCGAGTTCAATTCCTGCCTCAGGCGACTGACTGTGTGGAGTTTGCACGTTCTCCCCGTGTCTGCGTGGGTTTCCTCTGGGTGCTCCGGTTTCCTCCTACAGTCCAAAGATGTGCAGGTCAGGTGGATTGGCCATGCTAAATTGCCCGTAGTGTTAGGTATGGGGTAGATGTAGGGGTATGGGTCGGTTGCGCTTCGGCGGGGCGGTGTGGACTTGTTGGGCCGAAGGGCCTGTTTCCACACTGTAAGTAATCTAATCTAATCTAATGTACCCCCCCTTAACCATATCTGCTGGCAACTCATCCCTGTACCAGCCCTCTGTATAAAGAAGTGGCCCCTCAGGTTCCCTTTTATTCCTTCCCCTTTAACCTTAAACTGATCCCCTCTAATCCTCGATTCTGTACACCTTGGAAAAAGACTGAGAGCATTAACCCTATCCATACTCCTCGTGATTTTACACAGCTCTATAAGGACTCCCTCAGTCTCTTACACGCTAAAGAAAAGGTCCTAGCTTGTCCAACCTCTCCCTATAACTCAGACCATTGGGTCCTGGCAACGTCTTTGTAAATTTCTTCTGCACTCTTTCTAATTTAATAACATCGTCCCCATAACAAGGTGACAAACTCTGAACACAATACTCCAAGTGCGGCCTTACCAAATTCCTGTGTAACTGTAACATTACTTCCCAACTTTTATACTCAATATCCTGCCTGATGAATGCCAATGTGCCAAAAGCCTTCTTCACTGCCCTGCCGACCTGTGACTCCACTCTTAGAGAACCGTGCACCTGAACACCAAGGTCCCTCTGCCCACTGCACCCCTTAAGACCATTTACAATGAAACTCCTCCCTTGATTTCAGTTTCCAAAATGCAAGACCTCACGCTTCTATATTAAATACCATTTGTCATTGCTCGGCCCATTTCCCACCTGATTAAGGTCCTGCTGCAACTTTTGATAAACATTCTCACTGATCACGCTCCCAATTACTTTAGTGTCATCTGCAAACTTATTAATCATACCTTCCATATTCTCAACCAAATCATAGATAACAAACAGCAATGGACCAAGCCTCCGGTCTGACAAACATCCTTCCACTCAACCCTCTGCTTTCTACCATCAAGCCAACTGTGTATCCAGTTGGCCAGTTCCCCCCGCATTCTACGAGATGTAACCTTCCTGAGCAGCCTGCCATGTGGAACCTAATCAAAGGCCTTACTGAAATCCATAGAGACTACATCTATCACTCTGCCCTCATCAAACGTCCTGGTAACTTCATCAAAGGACTCTAAGAAATTTGGGAAGCATAATCTCCCACACACAAGTCTATGCTGACTGCTCTGAATCAAACCCTGTGTAAGTAATGGGTGCAGTCAATGGTATGCTGTCCTTCATTGTAAGATGATTCGAGTACATAAGTAAAGCCGTCTTCCTGCTGTTGTAGAGCCTTGCTGAGAGAGCTTTTGGGGCACTCTCTACAGATTTGATGCTCTTTGTAAGGAATGATCTCCTTACCACAGACACGGGTGATGGTAACATGAGGATAGAGTGAATAAGCTGAGTGTTTAATCTGTAGAGCTGTGAGAGACGAAGAAATGGTGACGCTGAAACACGAGGAGTGGCAGCGATCACTTATTTCCAAAAGAGACATTGACAGGGAGAGAAATTCCATACTTTACTCAGGATTGATTGGTTTGATTGATTGCCACGTGTACCTCAGTACAGGGAAACACTTTGTTTTTGAGCAGTGGAGGATGATCATAGTAAGCATGGCCAGACAGATCATAGGGTGGAAATAGACTTGGACAGAGTAAGGCATACAGGTTACACTGAACAGGACATGCACTCGACAAGGTCAACATGAACAAGATCACCATTAACTGAACTTAGAGAGTCCATTCATCAGTCTAACGTGACTTTCCGAATAGTTTATTTGCCTAAATTAACTCTCGCTCCGTTATTGTGCAGTCGGCGTGTGAACCCTGTACTGAACCGTCATGTTGCTCACAATCCCCAATAGCAGCCACAATACCTTCCATCTGAAACAGGTAGCCATTCCAACCAGCTTCCGCCCTACATAGAGAACACCAGGCTGTCTTCTTGGAGATGGAAGATGCCTTCTTGAGACTTTACACAAGACATATGGCTTCCCTCCTCACCACTAGAAAACCATGTTAAAGTCCCACGTGTGTATCATAAACAACGGAGCCAAGAGGAACAACGTGGAACAGTCTGTCTGTGCAGCCTCTGCCCCACTTGTTCATCATGTCAGAGCATCAATTAGGAGACAGTGAGGACTGCCAATGCTGGAGATCAGATTAGAGCATCAATTGCTGGAAAAGCACAGTGAGTCAAGCAGCATCCGAGGACCAGGAGAATCGACGCTTTGGGCATAAGACATTCATCAGGATTCAGCAAATATTACCTCATTCTGCCCCCGTGTAAGTGCATTGAGGTGGGAGTGGCCTCCTGCTGTTCCTGTGTAAGTGACTCAGGGGAGTGATTGGCTTCAATCTCGTCTGATTGGACAGGGCCAAGGGCCTGACTGGTTAACCCTGGTTCGGTTTGACAGCTCATTGTACTGACAATGTTGCAGCTTTAAGATGTTATTTTGTCCTGGTTTATTTTATGATAGAGATTGAACGATTGTTCCCAAGCTTGCCAGTTAAGACCACTTGAGTAACAGCTAGGGAGGCCTTCGGTTAATTTTATTTCAGCCTGAATGGGTGTGGCCAACTCTCACAGATTAGGATCTCTGGGTTTTGGTTTCTCAGTAACATCAGAAACTATTGGGGTCTCCACAGAGTTGGAAGCTTCAGTGGATGTCTCCTGGCTGCTACCCTCTCTGAAATTTCTCTTGATACTGTTTTTAATTCTTGGATTGGAGAAATGTTTGTGACAATCTGGGTCTGAATATTTCTTTTTGCCAAGGGCTGTGTTTATGGGATTTCCCTATATTGGAACAGTTCATTAGTAATAGTTCCTAGATCTATTATTCTGTTAACTTGTCCAATAAAATTACGTTATTCTAAATTCCTCTTTCTTTGGTTTCATTTTATCTTTCATCTTTAAGTAGATGGTGTTTTGCTTCACACCGAGTAGTCTGAACAGTCACATTGCATCTGGAACAGACACTTTACATTTCCTTTAAAATAAGAAAACATTAGAATCTAGGCTACCGCCTTCAAATATTTTCGAGGGGCTCTGGTGTGGCCCATCACACTAGACTCCTTCCCTTCCTGAGTAATAGGCTGTAGGCACTGAATGGGCTATCCCTGTTCTTCTCCAATAATGTCAATGGGCTGAATGGCTTCCTCATATTCCTGTGAAACCAGCCTGAGGTATTGAATGAACTCTTGTTTTACTGTGGCAATGTGCAGTGTCAGGCAGTGCTGTTACATGAATGTTACGGACACTTTAACAGCACAAGTCTCAATGGAATCTGAATCCTGCTACACACGGACAAAGACCAGTTCAGGAGCTGACGGGGGACAAAATGTTCTGAACATTGTGGAACCTTCAGTGATCATCCCCACTTCTGATCTTATGGTGGGGAGGTTCAGGGTGGGGAGACATTGATGAAGCAGCTGAAGGTGTTTGTGAAGAGGAAGCTACTCTGAGGATCTCCCACAGAGGTGACCCAGGACTGAGATGATGAACATCTTCCTTTGTGCCATGTTTGACCCCAAACACTGGAGAGGTTACTCTGATTCCCATTAAGTTCAGTTTTGTTAAGCTCCTTTATGTCAACAGAAGTCAACCACTGCCTTGATATCGGGGCCAGTCATTTTTATCTGAACGCTTGACGCAACCTCTTTTGTTCACGTCAATGGGCCATGATGTAGGAGCAGCAAGTGTTTTCTTCAAACAGGTGATATTGAATGTCAGGATCACTCTTCTCAAGAGTGTTCGGGAAGCTAGATGACGGAACGTATTTGAAGAGGAGATAGATGGAAATTGACCTGTCAGAGAGTTGAGGGCGATGAAGAATTGGATAGGAAAGAAGATTTGAGACCAGGAGCAGATCAGTCATGATCTTAAAGAAGGGCAAGGCAGGCTTGGGGAGTGAACAACATGCCCCTGTTTCTGATGTTCTCCGATTCTGTTATTGGAAAGTTAGTGGGTGTTATTTTCATGAATGTTCTGTTATTGAATGTTGCAGACAGGGACGACCAGAGGATTTTGTGAGCCATCCCTGAGTGAGGTATGGGGGCTGTATTCACATTGAATCTGAGTGTACAACATGACCAACAAATAAAGCACAAGTTGCAGAGAGGGGAAGCTCTGTGAAGAGAGATGAGGGGCCTCTTTCATACCAAGCCTGAGTTTTCCAATTACATTTCCCAATTCACTTCAAACCGTGTGGGACAGTACTGAGGGGCTGAAATGTCTCCTGTGTTTCTGTGCAACAGGTTATAGGAGTAAGTAACCTCCAACTGCTCCTGTCTAGCGGGTTTGAGGGGCTGAATGGAACACAGGAACATGGGACTGAGGAGCAGGAGTGGGTCATTAGATACTTTGAGCCTTCTCCACCAGGCACTAAAATTGTAGCTGATCAGGTTGTGGTCTCAGCTCCACTTTCCTGTCTGCGTCCCATTGTGCACTTCTTTGTCAAATATTTAACTAACGCAGCTTTCAATCAATGTGAACATAGAGACACGATAACCTTCCACTGAAGAGAATTCCGACTTGAAAAGTCCTTTCAGAATTATTCATCATCCATCTTATAGAATCAGAGAGTCATGCAGAATGGAAACAGACCCGTTAGTCCAATCTGTTCACTCCGATCAGATATCAAATCTGATTTAGTCCCATTTGCCAGCATTTGGCCAATATTCCTCCTGTGATTGTACCCGCCTTGACCACTTCCTCTGACTGCACTTTCTGTCCACACACCACTCTCTGTGTGAAATATTTACCTTCTCGTCCCTTCTAAATCATTCGCCCTCTCCCCTCCAACCTCTGCTGTCTTGTTCTGGACTCCCCTATCCTTGGGAGTAGAACATGGCTGTTCAGAATATCCATGGCCCTGATGATTTTATAAACTTCTATAATGTTGCCTCTCATCCTCTCACACTCCAGGGGGAAGCACCTCAACGTAATTAGCCTCTCCCTAAAGCTCAAACCTCCAGTCCTGGAACATCCGTGTAAGTCATTTCTGCAGAAAACCGAGTTGTACGCAGTATTCTTAAAGCGGCCTCACCAACATCCTGTATAGATGCAATCTGCCACCACAACTCCTATACTCAATGCTCTGACTGATTAAGGCAAATGTGCCAAATGTGTTCAGCACCACTCTGTCTACCTGCGACTCACTGCTACAGGTGATCATGTACGTAAACATTAGAAAGTTAACAGGATGGTAGTGCCAGCAGATAGGAGGACCAGTGATACATTAATCATTATTGAGATTAGATTGTGTTGGAAACATGAGCTTAACATGTCAGGAAGTGAAATCAAATCAATGGGTTCAGGGTGATTAATATACAAAATAACAGATAGCCCGGAGTGAGTTACAGACTGGAATCGAATCGAGGCGTTCAGGTGGTTAATATACAGAATACCAGATACCCCGGAGCGAGTTACAATCTGGAATCTAATCAAGGGGTTCAGGGTGGTTTATATACGAATAACAGATACCCGGGATTGAGTTACAATCTGGAATCGAATCAAGGGGTTCAGAGTGGTTTATATACGAATAACAGATACCCCGGATTGAGTTACAATCTGGAATCTAATCGAGGGATTCAGGGTGGTTTATATAGAGAATAACAGGTAGCCCGCAGTGAGTTACAGCCTGGAATCTAATTGCAGGGTTCAGGGTGGTTTATATACAGAATAACAGATAGCCCAGAGTGAGTTACAGCCTGGAATCCAATTGAGGGGTTCAGGGTTGTTCATAAACAGAATAACAGGTAGCCTGGAATGTGTTACAGGTTGGAACCTAATCGAGTGGTTTAGGATGGTTTATGTACAGAATAACAGATGCCATGGAGTGAGTTACAGTCTGGAATCTAATCGAGGAGTTCAGGGTGGTTTATATACGGAATAACAGATAGCCTGGAGTGTGTTACAGATTGGAAACTAATCGAGGGATTTAGGATGGTTAATGTACAGAATAACAGATAGCCCGGAGTGAGTTACAGCCTGGAATCTAATCGAGGAGTTCAGGGAGTTTTAGATACAGAATAACAGATAGCCCGGAGGGAGTTACAGCCTGGAATCTAATCGAGGGATATGTTAACCTTTTTATGTGAAATAACTTGTAACTGGGAGTGAGTCATAAAGTGTACTATTGGCCAAGTGGTTTCAAATCTTGACTCAAATAAACATAATGCAGTCACAAACTACACAACTTTACTGACTCCCAATTTTCCTTGTTTGAGGACTATCCTCCTCTGTTTTCCCCTTACACTGAAAGTATTAATATACCTTTTATACTGCACTGACATTCTGGTTATAGTGCTACCTATCTCTCACTGTCTCATTTATATTCAATCCTGTTGAAAGATACTTAAACCAACAGAGACACAAAGTTCCAGAAAAGCTTTGTTCAATTGCAGGTGCATTATTTTCTTTTATTTGTAGATAACACATAATTTGAACCCACAGAAGGTCAGTGTGGGATTTGAGCAACCCTTCAATTTGGGATGAGGCCTAGCCAGGCAGGATTCTGATTCAACGCTGCAAATCTACAATTCAGTGGCTGAGTTTTATCAGGTTTTGTATAGTATGTCTCTCTCATATATTAGGAGCTTGGAAAGTAAGGCAGACCTTACTGGAATGTCACATTGTCTCTCCGCATTCACTGTAAAAAGGTTCTGGGATTTGCATTTTATTCAACTTCAAAGAGCTGTCTCCATTTCCTATCTCTGC
The DNA here is from genome assembly GCF_047496795.1 of Chiloscyllium punctatum. NCBI lineage: Eukaryota > Metazoa > Chordata > Chondrichthyes > Orectolobiformes > Hemiscylliidae > Chiloscyllium > Chiloscyllium punctatum. The sequence goes on along the minus strand of NC_092785.1, from coordinate 54,834,951 downwards.
TGGCATCAATGAATGGAAATGGCTTTTGACACGTTGCCCCCTCTCCCTTGCTGAATGTATTCCTGACAGAAATCGGTCAGGCAAACGTTTTAGATTTGTCCACAGCCAACATTTTATATCAGTAAAACTACACGACTACTGTGTGCAGTTCTGATCTCCAAATTTGAGGAAAGACATTCTGGCTATTGAGGGAGTGCACCGTAGGTTCACGAGGTGAATTCCTGGGATGGTGGGATTACCTTACACTGAAAGACTGAAGCGACTGGGCTTGTATACCCTTGAGTTTAGAAGACTGAGAGGGGATCGGATTGAGACGTATAAGATGAAAGGATTGGACATTCTGGCAGCAGGAAACATGCTTCCGCTGAGGGGTGAGTGCCGAACCAGAGGACACAGCTTAGAAATACGGGGTAGACCATTTAGGACAGAGATGAGGAGAAACTTCTTCACCCAGAGAGTGGTGGCTGTGCGGAATGCTCTGCCCCAGAGGGCAGTTGAAGCCCAGTCTTTGGATTCATTTAAGAAAGAGTTGGATAGAGCTCTCAAAGATAGATGAATCAAGGGTTATGGAGATAAGGTAGGAACAGGATACTGATTAGGAATGATCAGCCATGATCATATTGAATAGCGGTGCAGGCTCGAAGGGCTGAATGGCCTACTCTTGCACCTATTGTCTTTGTCTATTGTCTATTGAGTGTGTATAAATTAGGAAAAGCAGGAGAGACTGGCAATATCAATGCAGTTTGAAAATATATAAACCATTGAATACGCACACAGAATCACACACAAACAGACATGCACAGACACACCGAATCACACACACAGAGATACAGACACCTTCCAGGAGCTGTCTCCATTTCCTATCTTGCAAGAGAATTCATGTTATGATGATGCATTCATGCAGGACAGTAAACAGCTTTTGAGACTTTCCCCATTGTGACAGAAGTTCAGCCCCAATTTGAAACTTGGAGATATGTAACAGGACAGAAATGAACCAGGAGCTTTCTGTGTTCTTGCTCTCAATGTAACATTTGACCATTTAGTTTATCTTGTCTTCGGCCGAACATCCAACAAGGATCACTTCACAGATCCAATAACAGATCCCCAGGAGTGAGTTCCAGACTGGAATCTAATTGAGGCGTTTAGGGTTTACACACAGCAGAAGAGATACCCAGGAGTGAGTTACAGACTGGGATCTAATCGAGGGGTTCCGGGTGGTTTACATACAGAACAACAGATAACAAGGAATGAGTCACAAAATCACTGAGTCATACAGTCATAGAGATGTACAGCATGGAAACAGGCCCTTTGGTCCAACCCGACCATGCCGACCAGATATCCTAACCTACTCTAGTCTCTTTTTCAAGCACTTGGCCCATCTCCCTCCAAACCTTCCCATTCATATACCCATCGAACTGCATTTTAAATGTTGCAATTATACCAGCCCCCACCACTTCCTCTGACAATTCATTCCATTCATGTACCACCCTCTGAGTGAACAAGTTGCCCCTTAGGACTCTTTCATATTACCTCTCACACTAAACCCTTTTGTTCTTTACTCCCCACCCCAAGGAAAAGACTTTGTCTATTTCTCCTATCCATGCCCGTCATGATTTTATAAACCTTGATAAGATCACCCCTCAGCCTCCAACACTCCAGGGAAAACAGCCCCAGCCTTTTCAGCTTCTCCCTGTGGCTCAAATCCTCTAACCCTGGCATCCTCCTTGTAAATCTTTTATGAACTCTTCCAAGTTTCACAACATCCTTCCGATAGGAAGGAGACCTGAATTGCATGCCATATTCCAACAGTGGCCTAACCCATGTCCAGTCCAGCCACAACATGACCTCTCAATGTCTATACTCAAAACACTGACCAATAAAGGAAAGCATACCAAACGCTGCCTTCATTATCTTATCCACCTGCCACTCCACTCTCACGGAGCTACGAACCTGCACTTCAAAGTCTCTTGGTTCAGCAACTCTCCCTCGGACTTGACCATTATGATATAAGTCCTGCTCAAATTTGCTTTCTCAAAATGCAGCGCCTTGTGTTTATCGAAGTGGAATAGAATTGAAGGTTTTGGGGTGTTTTTGAAACATGCCAGTCACATGTACATGAAAGTGAGTTACACGTTGGAATCTAATAGAGAGGGTTCCGGGTGATTCATATAATCCCGACAGTGGGGAAACAAGCCCTTCAGCCCAACAAGACCACACTGATCCACAGAAGAATAACCCATCCAGATCCACTTCCCCACATTTACCCCTGACTAATGCACCTCAGCTACACATCCCTGAACACTGTGGACAAATTTGGCAGGGTTTGGATTGGATGGTTAATATACAGAATAACAGATACTCAGGAGTATGATACAGACTGGAATCTAATCAAACGATTGAAGTGGCTAATGTACAGAGTCCCTTAAAATTGGAAGTCAGTTACAGATTGGAATTTTATGAAGGGATTCAGGACGATTATGTGTACAATAACAGATACCCCAGAGTGAATTACAAACTGGAATCTAATCGAGGGTTTCAGGGTGGTTTATATGCAGAATAACAGGTCGCCCGGAGTGAGTTATAGAGTCATAGAATCATCGAGATGTACAGCATGGAAACAAACCCTTAGGTCCAACCTGTCAATGCCGACCAGATATCCCAACCCAATCTAGTCCCACCTGGCAGCACCTGGCCCATGTCCCTCCAAACCCTTCTTATTCATATACTCATCCAAATTCGTCTTAAATGTTGCAATTGTACCAGCCTCCACCACTTCCTCTAGCAGCTCACTCCATACACGTACCACCTTCTGCGTGAAAACGTTGTCCCTTAGGACTCTTTCATATCTTTCCCCTCTCAAACTAAACTTATGCCCTGTGGTTCTGGACTCCCTTACCCCAGGGTAAACCTCGACAAGTTCACCCCTGAGCCTCCGACACTCCAGGGAAAACAACCCCAGACTGTTCAGCCTGTCCCTGTAGCTCCAATCCTCCAACGCTGGCAACATCCTTGTAAATCATTTCTGAACCCTTTCAAGTTTCACAACATCTTTCCGACAGGAAGGAGACCAGAATTGCACGCAATACTCCAAGAGTGACCTAACCAATGTCCTGTACAGCTGCAACATGACCTCCTAACTCCTGTAATCGGTACTCTGACCAATAAAGGAAAGCATACAAAACGCCTTCTTCACTATCCTATCTACCTGCGACTCCACTTTCAAGGAGCTATGAACCTGCACTCCAAGGTCTCTCTGTTCAGCAACACACCCTAGGACCTTACCATTAAATGTAGAAGTCCTGCTAAGATTTGCTTTCCCAAAATGCAGCACCTCGCATTTATCTGAATTAAACTCCATCTGTCACTTCTCAGCCCATTGGCCCATCTGGTCGAGATCCTGTTATAATCTGAGGAAACCCTCTTCGATGTCCACTACACCTGCAATTTTGGTGTCATCTGTAAACTTACTAACTGTACCTCTTATGCTCGCATCCAAATCATTTATGTAAATGACAAAAAGTAGAGGGCCCAACACTGATCCTTGTGGCACTTCACTGGTCATAGGCCTCCAGTCTGAAAAACAACCCTCCACCACCACCCTCTGTCTTCTACCTTTGAGCCAGTTCTGTATGTAAATGGCGACTTCGCCCTGTATTCCATGAGATCTAACCTTGCTAATCAGTGTCCCATGGGGAACCTTGTCGAATGCCTTACTGAAGTTCATATGGATCACATCTACTGCTTTGCCCTTATCAATCTTCTTTTTTACTTCTTCAAAACACTCAATCAAGTTTGTGAGACATGATTTCCCACGCACAAAGCCATGTTGCCTATCCCGAATCAGTCCTTGCCTTTCCAAATTCATGTACATCCTGTCCCTCAGGATTCCCTCCAACAACTTTCCCACTGCCGAGGTCAGGCTCACTGGTTTATAGTTCCCTGGCTTGTCTTTACCGCCCTTCTTAATCATTGGCACCACGTTTGCCAACCTCCAGTCTTCCAGCATCTCACCTGTGACAATCGATGATACAAATATCTCAGCAAGAGGCCCAGCAATCACTTCTCTAGCTTCCCACAGAGTTCTCAGGTACACCTGATCAGGTCCTGGGGATTTATCCACCTTTTACCATTTCAAGAAATCCAGCACTTTCTCCTCTGTATATCTGCAACATTTTGCAAGATGTCACCATCGATTTCCCTGCAGTCTATATCTTCCATATCCTTTTCCACAGTAAATACTGATGCAAAATATTCATTTAATATCTCTCCCATTTATTGTGGCTCCACACAAAGGCCGCCTTACTGATCTTAGAGGGGCCCTATTCTCTCCCTAGTTACACTTTGGTCTTAATATATTTGTAAAAACACTTTGGAATCTCCTTAATTCTATTTTCCAAAGCTATCTCATGTCCGCGTTTTGCCCTCCTGATTTCCCTCTTAAGTATACTCCTACTTCCTTTCTACTCTTCTAAGGATTCTCTCGATCGATCCTGTCTATACCTGACATATGCTTCCTTCTTTTTCTGAACGAAACCCTCAATTTCTTTAGTCAGCCAGCATTCCCAATAACTACCAGCCTTCCCTTTCAACCCTGACAGGAAGTTACAGCCTGGAATCTAATTGAGGGGTTCAGGGTGGTTTATATCCAGAATAACAGATATTCTGGGGTGTGTTACAGCCTGGAATGTAATTGAGGGGTTCAAGGAGGTTAGTATACAGAATAACAGATAGCGCGGAGTGAGTTACTGTCTGGAAGCTAATCAATGTCTGTTCACTTTAAGATAGGACGGGTTTTGCTGAATCGAAAGTACAGCCACAGATGCCAGCTAAAGGTCAGACTGTTCCAAATGTAACAATTAGATGGGAAATGGAAGCCTGAGTTTTGGGGTTTTTTTGACAGCAATTGAAATGCAATCAAAGAGTTTAAATAATGCTCAGAATATCCGATGCCAATGGAATTTGAATATTATTGTTCGTACACCTGGAAATCAATCAAATTATGAGAATTATTGTATCATTGGAAGTAAATAAATCCAGCATTTGAACACTGGAGGGAGAGCTGCTGCCATCCAACAGCAGAGTAACTGCTGTAGAGCAGGAGTGCGAACTGACCATCTCAAACACTCTCCATCAAAGACACATGTTCATGTAAAACATACTTGCAGTTAAAAAAAAATGACCCAGGGAGATCAGCAGCTGAAAGAGTGCAGACAGCGGGGAAGATAGAGACTGTGTGGTCTTGAGATTGTAACGTTTAATATGTGGGTTGTTGGAACAGTATATTTTTTACAGAGTTGGAGTCAGATAGTAAGTAGCAAAGAAAAGAGGGGCTTGTATTTGCGAATAGTTTTTGTTTAGTGTTCACTATTAAAGTTAAGAAACTAACTTGCCATTTTTTGTTTAAATAGTGGAATGTAGGAGATCTGTATCACTCATATGTTAACAGATTACGAGGTGAGGCCAGCTTTTCTGGGTGTTTGGTTTTAATTAACAAAGAGGTTCGACTCCACCTTGTAAATGTACATTCATACTAACCCCATTTCCCTGCAGTTGTCCCATATCCTTCTAATCCTTTCCTATCCACATATTTATCCAAATGCTTTTGAAACATTGTTAATACATCCCCCTCAGCCACATCTTCTGGCAGCTCATCCAAGTACCAGCCATTTATGTAAATAAGTGGTCCCTCAGGTTCCCTTTTATTCCTTTCCCTTTAACCTGAAACTGATCCCCTTTCCTCCTCGATTCTCTAAACTTTGGAAAAGACTCAGAGCATTCACCCTATCCATATCCCTCATGATCTTATACAGCTCTATAAGGACTTCCTCATTCTCCTACACTCTAAAGAAAAGGTCAAAGCTTGTCCAACCTCTCCCTATAACTCGGACCATTGGGTCCTGGCAATGTCCTTGTAAATTTCTTCTGCACTCTTTCTAATTACATTATATCCCCCCTATAACAAGTTGACAAAACTGAACACAATCCTCCAAGTGCGGCCTTACCAAAGTCCTGCGTAACTGCAACATAAATTCCCAACTTCTATACTCAATGTCCTGCCTGACGAAGGCCAGTGTGTCAAAAGCCTTCTTCACTGCCCTGTCTACCTGTGACTCCACTCTCATGGAACCGTGCACCTGAATTCCACGGTCTCTCTGCCCACTACACCCCTTAAGGCCCGCCCATTCACTGTGAAACTCCTACCTTGATTTGAGATTCCAAACTGCAAGACCTCACACTTGTATATTAAATTCCATTTGCCATTTCTCAGCCCACTTCCCCACCTGATTAAGGTCCTGCTGCAATTTCTGATAAATGTCCTCACTGATCATGCTGCCATTTATTTTAGTGTCATCTGCAAACTTACTATTCATGCCTTGTATATTCTCATCCAAATCAGAGATAACAAAAAGCTATGGACCCAACCTCCAGTCTAACAAGCTTCCTACCATCAACCCAACTGTGTATCCAATTGGCCAGTTCCCCCAGTATTCTACGTGATTGAACCTTCCTGAGCAGCCTGCCATGTGGAAACTTATCATAGGCCATACTGAAATCCAAAGAGACTACATTTACCGCTCTGCCCTCATTAACCTTCTTGGTCACTTCACCAACGTACTCTAAGAAATTTGGGATGCATGATCTCCCACTCACAAGTCTATGCTAACTGCTCCGAATCAAACCTTGTGTAAGTAATGGGTGCAGTCAATGGTATGCTGTCCTTCATTGTAAGATGATCAGAGTACATAAGTAAAGCCATCTTCCTGCTGTTGTAGAGCCTTGCTGAGAGAGCATTGGGGCACTCTCTACAGATTTGATCTCCTTTTTAAGGAATGATCTCCTTACCACATACACGGGTGATGGTAACATGAGGATAGAGTGAATAAGCTGAATGTTTAATCTGTAGAGCTGTGAGAGACGAAGAAATGGTGATGCTGAAACACGAGGAGTGGCAGCGATCACTTATTTCCAAAACAGACAGTGACAGGGAGAGAAATTCCATAATTTACCCAGGATTGATTGGTTTGATTTATTGTCACGTGTACCTCAGTACAGGGAAACACTTTGTTTATGAGCAGTGGAGGAAGATCATAGTAAGCATGGCCAGACAGATCATAGGGTGGAAATAGACTTGGACAGAGTAAGGCATACAGGTTACACTGAACAGGACATGCACTAGACAAGGTCAACATGAACAAGATCAGCATTATTTGATCTTAGAGAGTCAATTCATCAGTCTAACGTGACCTTTCTAATAGTTTATATGCCTAAATTAACTCTCCCCACGTTATTGTGCAGTCGGCGTGTGAACCCTGTACTGAACGTCAGATTGCTCACAATCCCCAACAGCAGCCACAATACCTTCCATCTGAAACAGGTAGACATTCCCACCAGATTCCACCCTACATAGAGAACACCAGACTGCCTTCTCAGAGATGAAAGATGCCTTCTTGAGACTTCGCACAAGACATATGGCTTCCCTGCTCACCTCTTGAAAACCACGTTAAAGTCCCACGTGTGTATCATAAGCAACAGAGCCAAGAGGAACATCGTGGAGCACTCTGTCTGTGCAGCCTCTGCTCCACTTGTTCATCATGTTAGAGCATCATTCAGGAAACACTTAAGACTGCCGATGCTGGAGATCAGAGAAGAGAGTCGATTGCTGGAAAAGCACAGCGGGTCAGACAGCATCCTTGAAGCAGGAGAATCGACGTATTGGGCATAAGACATTCATCAGGAATCAGAATCAATTTCCTCATTCTGCCCCCGTGTAAGTGTATTGAGATGGGAATGGCCTCCTGCTGTTCCTGTATAAGTGACTCAAGGGACTGACTGGCTTCTTCCTTGTCCAATTGGGCAGGGCCAAAGGACTGACTGGGTTATCCCTGGTTCCTGTTTGACAGCTCGATGTACTGACAAGTGTGATGGTGCTGCAGCTTTAAGAGGTTATTTTGTCCGGGTTTCCTTTAAGAGAGATTGAACGATCGTGACGAAGCTGGTTAGTTAAGACCACTTGAGTAACAGCGAGGGAGGCCTTGGGTTTATTTTAATGCAGCCTGAATGGGTGTGTCCAGCTCTCACAGATTAGGATCACTGGGTTTTGGTTTCTCAGTAACATCAGAAACTATTGGGCTCTCCATAGAGTTGGAAGCTTCAGTAAATGTCTCCTGGCTGCTACTCTCTCTGAATTTTCTCTTGATGCTGTTTTTAATTCCTGGATTGGATAAATATTTGTGACATTCTATGTCTGAATATTTCTTTTTGCCAAGGGCTGTGTTTATGGGATTTCCCTATATTGGAACAGTTCATTAGTAATAGTTCCTAGATCTATTATTCTGTTAAGCTGTCCAATAGAATTACGTTATTCTAAATTCCTCTTTCTGTGGTGTTATTTCTTCTTTCATGTTGAAATAGATAGTATTTTGCTTCACACCGAGGAGTTTGACCAGTCACATTGCATCTGGAACAGATACTTTTCGTTTCCTTTAAATTAAGAAAACATAAAGGTCTAGGATGTTGCCTTCAAATATTTTCGAGGGGCTCTAGTCCATCACACTAGACTCCTTCTCTTCCTGAGTAATAAGCTGGAGGCACTGAATGGGCTATCCCTGTTCTTCTCCAATAATGTCAATGGGCTGAATGGCTTCCTCATATTCCCGTGAAACCAGTGTGAGGTGCTGAATGAACTCTTGTTTTACTGTGGCAATGTGCAGTGTCAGGCAGTGCTGTTACATGATTGTTACTGATACTTTAATAGCACACGCCTGAATGGAGTCTGGGTCTTGTTGCACATGGACACAGACCAGTTCAGGAGCTGATGGGGGACAAAACGTTCTGAACATTGTGGAATCTTCAGTGACCATCCCCACTTCTGATCTTATGGTGGGAAAGGTGGGGGCGGGGAGACATTGATGAAGCAGCTGAAGATGTTTGTGAAGAGGAAGCTACCCTGAGGATCTCCCACAGAGGTGACCCAGGACTGAGATGGTGAACATCTTCCTTTGTGCCAGGTTTGACCCCAAACACTGGAGAGGTTACTCTGATTCCCATTAAGTTCAGCTCCTTGATGTCAACAGAAGTCAACCATTGTCTTGATATCAGGGCCAGTCATTTTTACCGGCAACCTTGTCTCAACCTCTTTTGTTCATATCAATAAACCATGATATAGGAGCAGCAAGTGTTTTCTTCAGACAGGTGGGATTGAATGTCAGGATTTCTCTTCTCAAGAGTGTTCGGGGAGCGAGATGACTGAAAGTATTTGAAGAGGAGGTAGATGGATATTGACCTGTCAGAGAGGTGAGGGCTATGAAGAATTGGGTATGAAAGAGGATTTGAGGCCAGAAGCAGATCAGCCATGATCTTCGTGAAGGGCAAGGCACGTTTGGGGAGTGAACGACATGCCGCTGTTTCTGATGCTCTCACATTCTGTTATTGGAATGTTAGTGAGTGTTATTTTTATGAATGTTCTGGTATTGCATATTGCAGTCAGGGAGACCAGGTGATTTTGTGAGCCATCTCTGGGTGAGGTATGTGGGCTGTTTTCACAGTGAATCTGGGTCTACAACATGATCAACAAATGGAGCTCAAGCTGCAGATAGGGGAAGCTTTCTAAAGAAAGATGAGGGGCCTCTTTCATACCCAGCCTGGATTTTCCAATTACATTTCCCAAATCACCTCAAAGCATGTGGGACAGTCTTGAGGGACTGAATGGTCTCCTCTGTTTCTGTGCACCAGGTTATAGAAGCAAGTGGCCTCCAACTGTTCCTGTCTAGCAGGTTTGAGGGGCTGAATGGAACACAGGAACATGGGACTGAGGAACAGGAGTGGGTCATTAGATACTTTGAGCCTTCTCCACCAGGCAGTAAGATTGTGGCTGATCAGGTTGTGGTCTCAGCCCCACTTTCCTGTCTGTATCCCATTATCCGTGACTCACTTCTTTGTCAAATATTTCACTAATGCAGCTTTCAATCAATGTAAACATAGAGGCACGATAAACTTCCAGAGAAGAGAAGTACGACTTGAAAGGACCTTACAGAATTTTTCATCATCCCTCTTATAGAATCAGAGAGTCATGCAGAACGGAAACAGACCCGTTAGTCCAATCTGTTCACTCCGATCAGATATCAAATCCGATCCAGTCCCATTTGCCAGCATTTGGTAAATATCCCTCTTCTTTCAGATACTTTTTAAATGTGCGATTGTAACCACCTTCACTACTTCCTCTGACAGCACTTTCTGTACACACACCACTCTCTGAGTGAAACATTTACCTTCAGGTCCCTTCTAAATTATTCGCCCTCTCACCTTCAACCTCTGCCCTCTTGTCTGGACTCCCCAATCCTGGAGAGCAGAACGTGGCTGTTCAGAATATCCATGCACCTGATGGTTTTATAAACCTCTATAATGTCACCCCTAAGCCTCTGACACTCCAGGGGGAAACACCTCAACCTAACCAGCCTCTCCCTTTAGCTCAAGCCTCCAGTCCTGGAACATCCGTGTAAGTCATTTCTGCAGAAAACCGAGTTGTATGCAGTATTCTAAAAGTGACCTCACCAACATCCTGTACAGATGCAACATACCACCACAACTCCTATACTCAATCCTCTGACTGATTAAGGCAAATGTGCCAAATGTGTTCTGCACCACTCTGTCTACCTGCAACTCCACGTTCAAGGAACAATGAACCTGCAGCCCTATGCCCCTTTGTTTCACAACATGCCCCAGGACCTGACCATGAAGTATATAATATCTGCCCTGATTTGCCTTCCCAAAATGCAAAGCTTCATATTTATCTAAATTAAACTTCATCTGTTACTCCTTGACCCTTTGTCTCATCTAATTGTGGTCTTGTTGTACTCTGAGATAATCGACTACACCACCTTTCTGATGTCATCTGTAAACGTACTAACTATTGCCCCAATATTCACATCTAAATCCTTTACATAAATGATGAAATGCAGTGAACTCAGTACTGATTCTTGCAGCACACTGCTGGTCACAAGCCTCCAGGCTGAAAAATATCCCTCTTCCTTCACGCCATTTGTGACTATCTTATGTGACTGTAACTTACTAATCTGTCTACCAATCAGGATGAAATACTAGCTGTGAAGGAAGGCTGAGTAGGTTAGGTTTATTTTCACTAGATAAAAGGAGATTGGGGGGGACCTGATTGAGGTTTCCAAAATCATGAAGGGTATAGACAGGGTGGATAGAGACAAGCTTTTTCCCAGGGTGAAGGATTCAATAACGAGAGGTCGTGCTTTCAAAGTGAGAGGTGGAAAGTTTAAGGGGGATACACGCGGCAAGTACTTCACACAGAGGGTGGTGGGCATTTGGAACACGTTGCCAGCAGAGGTGGTAGAGGCAGGCACGGTCGATTCATTTAAGATGCATCTGGACAGATGCAGGAGTAGGTGGGGAGCAGAGGGATACAGATGGTTAGGAATTGACCGACAGATTTAGACAGTACATTTGGATCGGTTCAGGCTTGGAGGGCGAAGGGCCTGTTCCTGGGCTGTAAATTTTCTTTGGTCTTTGTTCTTTAAATGAACACCTTGCTGAAGTCCATATAGACAATGTCCACAAAATTGCCTTCATCAATCGTCTTTGTCACCTCTTCAAAAAACGCAACCATATTAATGAGACATGATTTCCCATGCAGAAAGCTTCGTTGTCTACTCCGCTCAGCCCTTGCCTTCCCAAATGTATGTAAATCCTGTCCCTCAGAACCCCCTCCAACAACTTACCCACCACTGACATCAGGCTCACCGGTCTATAGTTCCCCGGCTTTTTGGGTCACTGTTTCCTTTTCCTGTCCCACTACTCCACTGCTCAAAACAAATGTTAAATGTGACCAGGTTGGTGATATGGCCGATGATATCGGTCTCAGACTGGGTCAGGGTCAGTTTTAGGAACAAGTCAGGCTAGTTTCTTTAATCTGCTAAAACAACACGTTTATGATCCAGAGCAATGTTACTCAAACTATGATGGAAAGATGAACAGCAAACTGTTTGGGTATTGCAATTATATAATCAATATTTCCCTTTCTAAAAATGCTGACACACACACACACACACACACACACACACACACACACACACACACACACACACACACACACACACACACACACACACACACACACAAAATCTCTGCAATTTTAACTTGAAATAACTTGGTCCAGATATTATTGAAACTCGTGACAAAGGAAAAATTGTGAGATTGTCCAAAACGTTATTCTGCTTCTGAAGATATTGTACTCACACAGCTGCTAGCAATGGGATTTCATCCTGGGAGAGTTTAGATTTGGCTGAATTCCCTTTGCTTTAGGCAGTGAGGAGATTCCAGTGAATTCTGGTTCGGGATCATCCAAAGGGTAGTACAGTGGTGAGCACTGCTGCCTCACAGCACCAGGGACTTGGGGGCGAATCCAGCCTTGCGTGACTATCTGTGTGGAGTTTGCACATTCTCCCCTTGTCTGTGTGAGCTTCTAATGGGTGATCCAGTTTCCTACCACAAACTGTGTAGGTTCGGTGGATTGGTCATGCTAAATTGTCCGTAGTGTTCAGGGATTTCTAGGTTATGTGCAATAGTCAGAGGTAAATATAGGGGAATGGGTTCGGAAGGTTGGTATGGACTTGCTGGGTCGAAGGGCATGTTTCCACACTGCAGGGATTCCATAAAAATAAGAACGGTAATGATGACTGTAGAGGGTTTTTTTTAGCTCGCACACATTGCTGTGATGAGGAACAATGAAGGAGAGAGAGTGCAATAGGCCAATCCTTCTCAGGCAGATTACATTTTCTCCCTCTCTGAGTTGAATCACACAGTAATGTCATCCTCTCCCAAACTGGACCATGTGAGGTCTCCTTGTACATTGTCTAAACTATGTCTCCATCACATTCCCTGTTCCATGTAGGTGCATCATTGCTGCTGTTATACACAGAGTCATACCCTGAGCAGAAAAATGGTCTCGGTCAATTTGAAGATATGTTTATATGTCCCTGCGTCATTAAAAAATAAAAATGTTTAACTTATTCAGAATACCTGTGTTAAACTGAATGCATTGTTTTAAAGAAATACAGAAATTGCTGGAAAAGCTCGCCAGGTCTCTCAGTACCTAGATGCTGTAGTTGTACCAGCCTCCACCACTTCCTCTGGCAGCTCATTCCATACACACACCACCCTCTGTGTGAAATGGTGCCCTTTAGGCCTCCTCAAAATCTTTCCCCTCTCACTTTCCACCAAAGCCCTCTAGTTTTAACCTGGGGAAAAACCCCTGACTACTCACCCTATCTATGGCCATTTTGATTTTATAAACCTTTACGGCTGCAAAATGCGACCCCAATCAACACGAATGGCTGAACTTTCAGTCATTCTGGGCCTAAATTCTGAAGTGCCATACTGACACCTCTTCCTTCTCCATCCAGTCACAATCTAAATCCACTTTAATCAGTTTGTTCAGATATATCCTGAGACACTTCTGTGGGCTTTACACCTAGACCTTTGTGTACGGAGGTAGGGACACTAGCATCACTCAACAATACCCATAAAGCTGTAACAGTATTCTCCTGTGTGTTTGTTCATCAGACTGTCCTGACATGCTGGGACATACCTCTGCAACAGGCACGACTTGAATCCAGAACTTCTAGTCCAGAGCTAGGAACACTACCACACAAGTTCAGGAATTGGAATCAAATCCAGAGCTCTGGCTCAGAGACAGGGACACTACCCACTGCACTACCATACCCAGATTTTGGGTCATATTTTAGTGCCCACTTTCAGCTTGATGTGGATTTATTATAATCAGGTTCCCATTACTGAATTACAAACAACACTTTGTATTGTTAAACAAATGCAAGATATTTGTCTCAACTGTAGGATATTGAGTGTATATGCTATGCCATTGAAATTAACTATGACCATCTTTAAGTGCTATTATCTGTAGTATGCAATATTAAGGAAAGAAATCCTGCAGACACACTCTGCCCAATGAAGGGTCTCAAATAGATATTTATTACTGAACACCAGAGACGAAGGAAGAGCTTAATTTCTGGCCCCAAAACACCGATCACTCTTCCCAACTCTCACGTGTGACTCCCCTTTTCCTAAAACCATGAAATGACACCAGGCCGCAGATTACTGTCCAGCCTCTCCTCCCCACTGACTGTGTCTGCAATCTGTCCCTCCTCCCCCTAACCACACAAGGCAACCCAAGCTCAGGGTCTTTGTGAAAAACAAGGCCTGAGTGTGCAGGCCTCCTGGAGAGGGATGGGCATTTTAAAATTGAAGGGGGAGGGTGAGGTGACAGTAATATCACTCACTGGGCTGAGGGGTGGCTGATGGAGTTTCGTTTGGATTAATGCGAGATATTGGATTTGATAAATCAAACGGCAGCAGGACCTATACATTAAAAGTAGAGCCTTTGGCAGTGTTGTAGAACAGAGACCTAGGCCGTCAGGTTTAATTCTTTAAAATTTGCATCTCATATAGATAGTGTGGTTAAGAAGGTGTTTAACACACATTTTCATAGGACAGACCTTTGAGTATCGGAATTGGGATGTCATGTTGTGGTTGTACAGGATATTGCTGAGACCTCTTCTGGAATACTGTGTCTAGTCCGGTCACCCTACCCGCTCACTCCATAGGCACACCACCCTCTGCCTGAAAAAGCTGCCCCTTAGGTCACTTTAATATTTCCCCTCTCACCTTAAGCCTATGTCCTCTAGTTTTGGGCTCCGCGTATCCTTAGAAAATACCTTGACTATTCACTTTGATATTACTGACGTTGATATTATGAAGCTGGAGAGGATTGAGAAGAGAATAACCTGGATGTTGGTGGGAAAGGAGGGAGTGAGCTCTAAGGAGAGACTGGATCGACTGGGACTTTTTTCACTGAAGAATATGAGATTAAAGGGTAACTTTGCACAGGTTTATAAAATAATGAGGGTTAAATAGATGTCTTTTCTCTAGGGTTGAGGATTCAAAACTGAGGGATTTTTAAGGTGCGAGGAAAAAAGATTTACGAAATTCATGAGAGGTAATTATGTTAGACAGAAGATGGCTTGTGTGTGGAATGAACTTCCAGAGGAAGTGGTGAAAGCAGGTACAGTTACAACGTTTAAAGGACATTTAGATCAGTCCATGGATAGGACATCAGTTTGGATGGTGCTGTGAGCAGCTGCCCTCTGCCCCCTCCTCTCTGAATGAATCCCTGTTGGTTTTCACCCTCTGCCAATGCCTGTGCAGTGGCGTGGGGAGGCCAGCAGTGGGTGGCATTGCATCACTTTAAGCACCACAGAGACTGCCAGGCCTGCCCCACACAGAGACACACAGATACACACACGGGAATGGTGAGGGCACTGCGTGAAGCTCATCTGGTAATTTAAATGAAACAAAAAGAAATACTCAGTTCGTCTCGTAAACTGTTAAAATATGCGGGACAGATCTACCAAATTCTACTGTTTAAATAAAATCATCAAATTATTTTTTTCACTCTGAAAGTGAACATTTTACATGAACTATTCACAACTCTGGGACCCTCTATCTCTTAACTTCTTATTACCCGACTCCAGCTCTATAGCAATATACTATTTCTGGGTTTTCTATCCTCTCATACCACAGGTGCTTGTAAGCTCTCAGTTTAGAATAGTATTCCCTCTCTGTTCCAACTTCATCACATTATACCCTGATGAATATCGATAAGTGGGACCTATCCGATTTCTCTTGTTCTGTGGTTTGTCAATATTTCATTCGCTCCGTCTGGTGTGTGTCAGGACTTTTGTTGCTCCATTGACAGCATGTCATTATTCGACTCTGTCCATAGGAATATATCAGTATTTCACTTACTCACACTCATGTGTGTGGGGCAGGATTTCAGTTGTTTCATGGGGACTGTGACACTATAACAATCTCAATGTTTGTAGGTGGCACCGAACCTGGAAGTTATCTGAAGTCTATGGAGGAGAGTGTGGAATTCTAACAGGACAATCACACGTTGCTGCAGTGTTCAGTTTCTGGCAGATGGGGATCAGTGCAGAGCAGTTTGAGGTGATACACTTTGGTAGGAAAGACAATGAAAGACAATTTAAAACAGACTGTGCCATTATAAAGGGGCTGCAGGAGCAGAGAGCGCTGGGTGTATATGAGCACAGATTGTTGAAGATGTCAGGACAAGTGGGGAGAGCAGTAACTCTCACAACTTAGTTTCAGTATCTGAGCTGTTTATTGGGGGAGGTGTAGGAGGCAGTCTCGGTGCTCCCTTCCTGGGAAGTGGTGGTGACGATGTGATGTGAGCCCACCCTCCTGCCCACCGAGACCGTGGGGATTCCATTTGTATCAGCTCGACACAAAAGGGAGATGGCATCAGGGCCACAGCTTCAAAGTCGTGCCGGGGGGAAACGGAGCTGCCAGTGGGTTTAAAGTGAGAATTGCCCTTCACTGAACATTGCTCCTTACTCGGTCGGTGGGACGTGGATGTTTCAGAATCTCCACATGAGGCGTCCCTGTCGTCTCCGGCTTCTACCAGGGTCCTCCCCACATGGCGGGGGGGGGGGTGAGGGAACGGATATCGGGCACCCCACCACCTGGCTTGGCCATTTCTGACCTATTCCAGGCTGTTTCTCCTGGAATGGGAGAAAGGGAGGGAGAGAGTGAGGGTGGGAGTGGGTGGTCCTGCTGTTAGTGCTGGTGTAGGTGGGGAGGGGGTCATGGTGAGGTGTCTGGAGGGAGCCAGTCCACAGTGTTGTATTCATGCAGTGTTATTAGTGTGGGGGTGAAGTGGAGGGAGGGGGGGGGAGAGAGAGGGAGAGACAGAGACAGAGAGAGAGAGGGATGGTGCTTCATGCAGCAATGACAGTGTTGGACCATGAGCCTTGTTCGGGGGTCGGTGCTATAACAGATATACAGTGAGTGTGAGGGAGCAGAGAGAATACAGTGACCCTTATCCTGACAGAGTGGGGAAGGTTATTGATGTTTGTCCTGTATTGCTGGACATTTCTTCAGACCACAGATACTGCACTGAGCTGGGTGGTGAGCTCAGACCATGCTCGGTGGGTCTGGTGGTGTCGCCCCCTCTGGGAAGAGAATGGTCCCCCTCTGTACTAGCCCATTCACCAGGCCCTCCGTGCCCCTGTTGACAAACCATAGTGTAATTGCCCCTTATCTGCCAGGCTCGGGGTAAACTGTCCAGGGCATCTCCAAACTGAGAAAGCTCAATCGTGTGCCCAATGGGCTTTTAAAGATGGCCCCAGTGTCAGGGATCACGGAATATCCAGGGGCATCTGGGTGATGGTGAGTACCTCCAGCCATGAAGGACACCATTTACAAAGCTGGAGAACAAATGCTCATCCAAAACTCTCCATCATCTGACCTCACAACAATATCCTATTTTCCCATTTTTCCTGGGAAGACTGGCTCATGTTACAGGATGTTATCGAAGTGTCTCCATTTCAGTATTCTGCAACCTGGGAACACATCCTTCCATGACACTGTCTCTCAGTCTCCCCATCTTTGTCTATACACCAAACCCGTCCCATGTGATGATATTTAAACTGATTCCCCCACTATCTCTCTCTGGCAGTGAGGTTCATACGCACAGCACCCCCTTGTCAGGGCAACAATGGAGATATGGAGCTGTAAATGGGTGGGAGCTGCACATCCTGACACTTCCAGTCTGGGCTGCAACTTTCCCCACACTGGGCAGGGATCTAATACAGAGTTAATGAGGAATGCAGTGGGGTGGTGTACACAGTCCTCCATGCTGGGAGGGTAACTGCTCCTGGGTTACAGATCAATGCACTGGGGTGGGGTGCACAGTCCTACATGCTGGGAGGGTAACTGCTCCTGGGTTCAGATCAATGCACTGTGGTGTGGTACACAGACCTACATGCTGGGAGGGTAACTGCTCCTGGTTTCCAGATCAATGCACTGGGGTGGGGTACACAGTCCTACATGCTGGGAGGGTAACTGCTCCTAGGTTACAGATCAATGCACTGGGGTGGGGTACACAGTCCTACATGCTGGGAGGGTAACTGCTCCTGGTTTACAGATCAATGCACTGGGGTGGGGTACACAGTCCTCCATGCTGGGCGGGTAACTGCTCCTGGTTTACAGATCAATGCACTGGGGTGGGGTGCACAGTCCTACATGCTGGGAGGGTAACTGCTCCTGGGTTACAGATCAATGCACTGGGGTGGGGTACACAGTCCTCCATGCTGGGAGGGTAACTGCTCCTGGGTTACAGATCAATGTACTGGGGTGGTGTACACAGTCCTACATGCTGGGAGGGTAACTGCTCCTGGGTTACAGATCAATGTACTGGGGTGGTGTACACAGTCCTACATGCTGGGAGGGTAACTGCTCCTGGTTTACAGATCAATGCACTGTGGTGGGGTACACAGTCCTACATGCTGGGAGGGTAACTGCTCCTGGTTTACAGATCAATGCAATGGGGTGGGGTACACAGTCCTACATGCTGGGAGGGTAACTGCTCCTGGTTTACAGATCAATGCACTGGGGTTGGGTGCACAGTCCTACATGCTGGGAGGGTAACTGCTCCTGGGTTACAGATCAATGCACTGGGGTGGGGTACACAGTCCTACATGCTGGGAGGGTAACTGCTCCTGGGTTACAGATCAATGCACTGGGGTGGAGTACACAGTCCTACATGCTGGGAGGGTAACTGCTCCTGGGTTACAGATTAATTCACGGGTGATCACTGCACAGGTCGCTGAGCTGGTCAGACTGTCTGGTTGAGGTTTATAGATACTGCAATGATATGGTTTGTGCAGCTCCCCATGCTGGATGGATATTTGTTACAGGTTCACACATTAATGCCCTGCTGTGGTCTGCACAGCTCCCCGTCCTGGATAGATATCTAGTCCGGGTTTATAGATCAATGCACTGCTGTGGTCTGCACAGCTCCCCGTCCTGGACAGATATCTAGTCCGGGTTTATAGATCAATTCACTGCTGTGGTCTGCACAGCTCCCCATCCTGGACAGATATCTAGTCCGGGTTTATAGATCAATGCACTGCTGTGGTAAACACAGCTCCCCGTCCTGGACAGATATCTAGTCCGGGTTTATAGATCAATGCACTGCTGTGGTCTGCACAGCTCCCCGTCCTGGACAGATATCTAGTCCGGGTTTATAGATCAATGCACTGCTGTGGTCTGCACAGCTCCCCGTCCTGGACAGATATCTAGTCTGGGTTTATAGATCAATGCACTGCTGTGGTCTGCACAGCTCCCCGTCCTGTACAGATATCTAGTCCGGGTTTATAGATCAATGCCCTGATCTGATCGGTGCAGTGTTCCACTCTGGCCAGATTGCTGGGTTGTATTGACCAGTGTAATGGATGAATCTGGACAGATTGCTGGGTTGTACTGAGCAGGACACTGGCCTGGTCTGTACAGTGTTCCCCGGTGAACAGATATCTCCTCTGGGTGTATGGTGTCTGGGCTGGTTCTGTGAGGTGGATTGAGAATGTGGTATATCTAAACATTTCAGCTGATCTGGCAATGCCTTTAGTTCCCATTCCTATCATTGGACCCTCCGTGTCTCACCCTATTAATGTTACAGTGTGTCCAGGTACAGTACATCATGTTGGCGGGGTGGGTAGGGTGAAAAGGTCATGGACAGGTCAAGGAGTTCCCCGGAACCTTCTGTCCCCGACATTCTATAACTGACATTCCCCGGAACGTTCTGTCCCCGACATTCTATAACTGACATTCCCCGGAACGTTCTGTCCCCGACATTCTATAACTGACATTACCCGGAACGTTCTGTCCCTGACATTCTATAACTGCCATTCCCCGGAACGTTCTGTCCCTGACATTGTTTGTGAACGGCCGGACGTCAGTGAATTGAACAAACGATAAGATCCCGAGGGAAGAGATCCCGTTCCAGGGAGAAGGAGACACTGTTCCAAAGGATCCTCAGGCAGTTAAAGGGGGGAATACGTTTTCCCTGCGTTTACATTTCTCAACGACACAGGATCGACCACAATTTAGACCAAAATACAGAAATTCCCAAACTCTGTTTGTCTTCAAGAAACTGGGAGAGAATCCTTCAGGACAGCAACGTTCCCACCCTCCGTATTAGGAACTGGGAAGGAATGACCTGTGTCTGCTCTCGAGTGATCGAGTGTGTGGGAATGTTCTAGAAACCATCTGTCCTGATGGATGTGTCTCTGTGTGTTTGGGGAGGGAGGGTTTCTTGTGGTTTTTGTCACATTTTTGTCAGTAATTCCGACCTTCCCATTTGTTATTCCAGCTCCAATTATTTTAATAAATCCCTGAATACAAGAACATATTTGAAAATCTCACTGGGTCCCCGATCAAACGGGTCCCTTTGCCTCCAGGCTGATGGATAATGGGTTTGTTTTCCTTCCTCACAGTTAACGTAGTGACCATCTACGTCCTGCTTTATAAAGATTGTGGATTGTCTCCATGTGTCAGACGTTACCTGGGGGCCATGGCAGCGGCGGATCTCCTGGTCATTATCCTCGACCTGATCCTGAGACACATTCCCATTGTTTACCGGGAACAGTTTTATTTCCTGTACTTCGTCCCCGTGTGTAATATCCACGCCGTCCTGCTTTATGCAGCCACTGACTGCTCTGTCTGGTTCACCGTCACTTTCACCTTTGATCGGTTTGTGGCCATTTGTTGCCAGAAGCTGAAAAGTAAATATTGCAGTGAGAAAACGGCGGCTGTGGTTCTGGGAGCAGTGACTGTGCTGAGCTGTTTAAAGAACATTTTCTGGTATTTTATGGTCAAGGCTCAGTATTCGCTGGTGAACGGCCCCTGGTTTTGTGAGTTAACACTCGCTGTTCTATGGTCCAGTGTCTGGGTCACAATCGAGTTCCTCCACCACATTCTAACCCCGTGTGTCCCATTTCTCCTGATTCTGCTGCTCAATGTTCTCACCGTCAGACACATTTTAGTGACCAGCAGAGCCCGCAGGAGACTCCGCGCTCACACCAATGGGGACGCTCAGTCTGACACTGAAATGAGGAACCGAAAAAAATCCATCATTTTACTGTTTGTGATCTCGGCCAATTTCATCCTGTTATGGTCAACGTTAATGTTGTATTCTATATGGTACCGGATCACTGATATTGCATATTCCCCTCTGTCTCTCCATCACTTTGTGCAGGAATTGGGCTTCATGCTGCAGCTCCTCAGTTGCTGCACAAACACCGCGATTTATGCCGTGACCCAGACTAAGTTCAGGCAGCAGCTGAAGAATGTGCTAAAATATCCCTTCACCCAAATCCATCCATCCATCAAATTCCCTCATTAATCAATCCATTCGGGATTTTCTCATTTCAGTTCAGTGTTTCAGCGATGGAGCAGCCTGTCGCTATGGTAACAGACTGAGGCTAGCGCTGGTTTGTCCATCCTTATCCCCCAGGAGGGTTACAGGGAAACATTTCAATGTTTCTCACAACTCAGGGGCCAGTGAGAAAAGGCACCATCCCACTGACTGTATCCATCACTTCCATTTGTAACCAATAAAAATGTTGATTAAAGCGTGCCGAGCAGCAGAGTGACCGATGTTGTTGTGTGTCTTTGTGTTGGAGAAGCTGAGCTGGAGAGAGACAGACTCAGCCCCAAATCCTGGTCCTCAGGGAAGGGGAGGGCACCGCGCCCTGAGCTCAGGAGCTGGGTTTAACTCCCTCTGTACCCCCCCTCCAACCTGGACTCCCCATTACCTCTCCCCTTCTCTTTCTTCTCAATTCTCCCTGTCGCTCTCTCTTTCAGCACACACACTCTTTTTCAACCCTCTCCCTCATCCCCCTCTCTCTCACACACAGTTACACCCCCCCAATCCTGGTTTCTCCACCTGCCTCCACTCTTCCCTCTCCCCCCTCTCTCTCCCTCCCTCAACTCCATCTCTATTTTCCCCACCTCCCACAACTCACCCCCACCCCTCACACGCAGCCTCACCCCCAAACACCCCCAGTCTTTGGGTCAGAGGGAGAGGGAAGGTCAAGGGGGACAGAGTATGTCAGAGAGAGAGGGAGGGAGAGAGATGCAGTCAGAGGAAAAGAAAGAGCTGGGAGGAGAGAGACACCGAGGGATGTGGAGAGCGAGAAGGGGGAGAGAGTGAGTTAGGGTGAGGGAGAGAGAGAGAGCGACACGGGAGGAGATAATGAGAGAGGGGCGAGAGAGAGAGAGTGAGACTGAGAGAGGGGCGAGGGAGGGGGCAAGAGAGAAAAAAGAGACAGAGAGAGAGAGGGGCGACGAGAGAGAGAAAGGGGGCAAGAGAGATAGGGGAGATGAGAGAGAGAGAAAAGGACAGGACAGAGAGAGAGAATGAGGGGCGAGAGAGAGACAGGGGTTGGGAGATGGGGGCAAGAGAAAGCAGGATGGCTAGAGACAGAAACAGGAGGGAAGAGAGAGAGGGATAGAGGTGTGAAGAGAGAGAGAGTGTCGAGAGATGGAGGTGAGAGAGAGAGGGAGAGGGAGAGACTGGATGAGAGAGTGCAAGGGCGACAGAGAGAGAGATGGTGCGAGAGAGGAAGGGCGACAGAGAGAGAGATGGTGAGAGAGAGGAAGGGCACAAAGGAGAGAGGGGTGTGTGAGAGGGCGAGAGAGGGAGTGAGTGGTGAGAGAGGGGGGAGAGGGGGGGTGGCGGGAGAGAGAGGGGAGCTAGAGAGAGAGGGAGGGGGAGAGAGAGAGGGAGGGGGAGAGAGAGAGAGAGGGGGCGAGAGAGAGGGAGGGGGCGAGAGAGAGGGAGGGAGGGGCGAGAGAGAAAGAGAGGGAGGGGACGAGAGAGAGGGAGGGGGTGAGAGAGAGAGAGAGGGAGGGGGGTGGGAGAGAGGGAGTGGGGCGGGAGAGAGAGGGAGGAGGCGAGAGAGAAAGAGGGAGGGGCAAGAGAGAGAGAAGGTGGGGGGGCGAGACGGGGAGGGGGTGAGAGAAAAAGGTGGGGGCGAGAGAGAGATAGAGGGAGGGGGCGAGGGAGAGATAGAGGGAGGGGGGTGAGAGAGAGGGAGAGGGCGATAGAGAGAGGGAGAGGGAGGGGGCGAGAGAGAGGAAGGGGTCAAGAGAGAGAGGGTGGGGGCGAAGGAGAGGGAGGGGGCGAGAGAGAGATAGGGAGGGGTGTGTGAGAGAGAGAGGGAGGGGGTGAAAGAAAGAGACACAGAGAGGGAGGGGGCGAGAGATAGGGAGAGGGTGAGAAAGAGGGACAGGGCGAGAGAGAAAGGGATGGTGTGAGAGAGAGAGGGAGGGGGCGGGAGAGAGAGGAAGGGGGTGAAAGAGGGAGGGGGAGGGGAAGAGAGGGAGGGGAGAGAGAGAGAGGGAGTGGGCGAGAGAGAGAGCGGGAGGGGGCGAGACTGAGAGAGGGAGGGGGCGAGCTTGAGAGGGAGGGGGTGAGAGAGAGGGAGGGGTGAGAAAGAGAGGGAGTGGGGTGAGAGAGAGAGGGAGGGGGTGAAAGAGAGAGACAGAGACAGGGAGGGTGCGAGAGATAGGAAGGGGGTGAGAGAGAGGGAGGGAGAGGTGAGAGAGGGAGGGGAAGGGGCGAGAGAGGGAGGGGTGAGAGAGAGAGGGAGGTGGTGATAAAGGAAGGGGGCAAGTGAGAGAGAGAGGGAGGGGGCAGGTGAGAGAGAGGGAGGGGGCGAGTGAGAGAGAGAGCTGGAGAGAGAGGGGTGAGAGAGAGGGAGGGGATGAGAAAGAGAGGGAGGGGGCGAGTGAGAGTGAGAGGGAGGGGGCGAGAGATAGGGAGGGGGTGAGAGAGAAGGAGTGGGCGAGAGAGAAAGGGATGGGGCGAGAGAGAGAGAGGAAGGGGGCGAAAGAAAGAGTGAAGGGGCGAGAGAGAGAGAGGGAGGGGGCGAGAGAGAGAGAGAGAGAGAGGGGGCGAGAGAGAGGGAGGGGGCGAGAGAGAGGGAGGGAGGGGCGAGAGAGAAAGAGAGGGAGGGGACGAGAGAGAGGGAGGGGGTGAGAGAGAGGGCGAGAGAGAGAGGGAGGGGGCGAGAGTGAGAGAAGGGGCGAGAGAGGGAGGGGGCGAAATAGGGAGGGAACAAGCGAGAGAGAGAGGGAGGGGCAGGTGAGAGAGGGAGAGGGAGGGGCAGGTGAGAGAGGGAGAGGGAGGGGCGAGAGAGAGAGCGGGAGGGGGCGAGAGTGAGAGAAGGGGCGAGAGAGAGGGAGGGGTGAGAGAGAGGAAGAGGGTCGAGAGAGAGGGAGCTGGACGAGATAGAGGGAGGTGGGAGCAAGATAGAGAGAGGTAGGGGGCGAGAGAGGGAGGGGGCGGGCGAGAGAGAGAGGGAGGGAGGCGGCTGAGAGAGAGAGGGAAGGGGCAAGAGATAGGGAGGGAGCGGGAGAGAAAGTGATGGGGCGAGAGAGAGAGAGGGGGCGAGACAGAGAGAGAGAGGGTAGGGGCGAAGAGAGAGAGGGAGGGGGCGAGAAAGAGAGAGAGGGAGGGGGCGAGAGAGAGAGGGAGGGGGCGATAGAGGGAGGCGGCAAGCGAGGGGGGGGCAGGTGAGAGAAGGAGAGGGAGGGGGCGAGAGAGAGAGGGAGGGGGCGAGAGTGAGAGAAGGGCCGAGAGAGAGGGAGTGGTGAGAGAGAGACAGGGGTGAGAGAGAGGGAGGGGGTGAGAAAGAGAGGGAGGGGGCGAGAGAGAGGGGAATGGGGCGAGAGAGAGAGGGAGGGGGGCAAGAGAGAGAGAGAGGGAGCATGCATGAGAGAGGGAGGGGGTGAGAGAGAGAGACGGAGTGGGAGAGAGTGAGAGAGGGAGGGCCGAGAGAGGGAGGGGGCAGGTGAGAGAGAGAGAAGGAAGGAGGGTGCTGAGAGAGAGAGGGAGGGCGGGCGAGATAGAGGGAGGGGGACGAGATAGAGGGAGGGGGGCGAGAGAGAGAGAGAGAGAGAGAGGTAGGGGGTGAGAGAGAGAGAGGGAGGGGGCGATAGAGGGAGGGGGCAAGCGAGAGAGAGAGAGGGAGGGGCAGGTGAGAGAGAGAGGGAGGGGGCGAGTGAGAGAGAGAGGGTGGGGGCGAGTGAGAGGGAGGGGGCGAGAGAGAGGGAGAGGGAGGGGGCGAGAGAGAGAGAGAGGGAGGGGCGAGAGTGAGAGAAGGGGCAAGAGAGGGAGAGGGCGATAGAGGGAGGGGGCAAGTGAGAGAGAGAGGGAGGGGGCAGGTGAGAGAAGGAGAGGGAGGGGGCGAGAGAGAGAGAGGGAGGGGGCGAGAGTGAGAGAAGGGGCGATAGAGAGGGAGGGATGAGAGAGAGGAAAGGGGCGAGAGAGAGGGAGGGGGACGAGATAGATGGAGGAGGCGAGAGAGAGAGAGCGAGATAGACAGGGGTGAGAGAGAGGGAGGGGTGAGAAAAAGAGGGAGGGGGCGAGAGAGAGTGGAATGGGGCGAGAGAGAGAGGGAGGGGGGGCTGAGAGAGAGGGAGGGAGGGTGGGTGAGAGAGAGGGATGGGGACGAGATAGAGGGGGGGGGCGAGAGAGAGAGAGGGCGAGAGAGAGGGAGAGGGAGTGGGCGAGAGAGAGACAGAGGGAGGGGGCGAGAGAGACAGAGGGAGGGGGCGAGAGAGAGAGAGAGAGGGGGTGAGAGAGAGGGAGGGAGGGGTCGAGAGAGGGAGGTGGGCGAGAGATGGAGGGGGTGGGGTGAGAAAGGGAGGGGGAGAGGGAAAGAGGAGGGGGTGATAGAGGGAGGGGCATGTGAGAGAGAGAGGGAGGGAGGCTGCTGAGAGAGAGAATGAAGGGGCGAGAGATAGGGAGGGGGCGGGAGAGAAAGCGATGGGGCAAGAGAGAGAGAGGGGGGCGAGAGAGAGGGAGGGTGCGAGAGAGAGGGAGGGCGTGGGAGAGAGAGGGAGAGAGGGAGGGGGCGAGAGAGACGGAGAAAGGGAGGGAGCAGGTGAGAGAGAGAGGGAGGGGCGAGAGAGAGAGAGAGAGGGAGGGGGCGAGAGTGAGAGAAGGGGCGAGAGAGAGGGAGGGGGTGAGAGAGCGAGGAAGGGGCGAGAGAGAGGGGAATGGGGCGAGAGAGAGAGGGAGGGTGCAAGAGGGAGAGAGGGAGCGTGCATGAGAGAGGGAGGGGGTGAGAGAGAGAGTGGGAGGGGGAGAGAGAGAGGGAGAGGGAGGGCCGTGAGAGGGAGGGGGCAGGTGAGAGAGAAAGGGAGGAGCGAGAGAGAGAGGGAGGGCGGGCAAGAGAGAGGGAGGGAGGCTGCTGAGAGAGAGAGCGAGGGAGGCGAGGTAGAGAGGGTGGGGGGGCCAGAGAGAGGGAGGGGGGCGAGAGAGAGAGGGAGGGAGCGAGAGAGAGAGGGATGGGCGAGAGAGAGGGGGATGGGGTGAGAGAAAGAGAAAGGGGACGAGAGAGAGAGCGAGGGGGTGAGAGAGAGGAAGGGGAAGAGAGAGAGAGAGGGGGATGAGATAGAGGGAGGGGGCGAGAGAGAGCGAGAGAGAGCGAGAGAGAGAGGGGT
Source organism: Chiloscyllium punctatum (assembly GCF_047496795.1). NCBI lineage: Eukaryota > Metazoa > Chordata > Chondrichthyes > Orectolobiformes > Hemiscylliidae > Chiloscyllium > Chiloscyllium punctatum. The sequence goes on along the minus strand of NC_092785.1, from coordinate 54,808,536 downwards.
GAGAGAGAGGGAGGGGGTGAGAAAGAGAGGGAGGGGGGCGAGAGAGAGGGGAATGGGGCGAGAGAGAGAGGGAGTGGGGAAAAAGGGAGAGAGGAAGCGTGCGTGAGAGAGGAAGGGGAAGAGAGAGAGGGAGGGGGATGAGATAGAGGGAGGGGGCGAGAGAGAGCGAGAGAGAGCGAGAGAGAGAGGGGTGAGAGAGAGGGAGGGGGTGAGAAAGAGAGGGAGTGGGGGAGAGAGAGGGGGAGGGGAGCGAGAGAGAGAGGGAGGGGGCGAGAGAGAGAGGAATGGACGAGAGAGATAGGGAGGGGTGAGAGAGAGAGGGAGAGTATGAGAGATAGAGGGAGGGGGGCAAGAGAGAGAGGGAGGGAGGGGGGCGAGAGAGAGGGAGGTGGGGAGAGAGAGAGGGAGGGAGGGGTGCAAGAGGGAGAGAGACGGGCTGAGAGAGAGAGAGGGGTTGATAGAGAGAGGGATGTGGCAAGACAGAGAGTGGGAGCGGGCGAGACTGGGAGAGGGAGGGGGCGAGAGAGGGAGAGGGAGGGGGCGAGAGAGGGAGAGGGAGGGGGCGAGAGAGGGAGGGGATCGAGAGAGAGAGTGGAGGTGAGAGAGAGAGGGAGGGGTGTGTGTGAGAGAGAGAGAGAGGGAGGGGTGTCAGAGATAGAGGGACGGGGCAAGAGAGAGAGGGAGGTGTCGAGAGAGAGAGTAAGGGAGGGGGGCGAAATAGAGAGGGATGGGGGAGAGAGAGAGAGAGGGGGAGGGGGGCGACAGGGAGAGAGAGAGGCCGAGAGAGAGAGGGAGGGGGAGAGAGAGAGACAGAGGGAGGGGGACGAGAGAGGGAGAGGGAGGGGGCTAGAGAGAGAGAGGGAGGGGGCAAGAGAGAGAGAGGGAGGGGGTTGGAGAGAGAGGGAGGGGGTGAGAGAGAGGGAGGGGGCTAGAGAGAGAGAGGGAGGGGGTTGGAGAGAGATGAAGGGGCGAGAGAGAGAGGGAGGGGGCGAGACAGAGAGGGAGGGGGGCAAGAGAGGGACAGGGAGGGGGCGAGAGAGAGAGAGAGAGGGGGGCGAGAGAGAGAGAGAGGGTCGAGATAGAGAGTGGAGGTGTGAGAGAGAGAGAGGGAGGGGTGCGACAGGGAGAGAGGGGTGAAAGAGAGAGAGGGAGGGCAGCAAGAGAGAGAGGGAGGGGGCAAGAGAGAGAGGGAGGGGTCGAGAGAGAGAGGGAGGAAGGGGCGAGAGAGAGAGACGGAGGGGGGTGAGAGGGAGAGGGATGGACCGAGAGAGAGAGAGGGTGGGTTTGAGAGAGAGAGGGAGGGGGGAGAGAGAGAGAGAGAGGGAGGGAGGAGGGCAAGAGGGAGAGAGACGGGCTGAGAGAGAGAGAGAGAGGGGTTGATAGAGAGAGGGATGGGACGAGACAGAGAGGGGGAGCGGGCGAGACGGGGAGAGGGAGGGGGCGAGAGAGGGAGAGGGCGAGAGAGGGAGAGGGAGGGGCGAGAGAGGGAGAGGATCGAGAGAGAGAGTGGAGGTGAGAGAGAGAGGGAGGGGTTTGAGAGAGAGAGAGAGAGGGGTGTGAGAGAGAGAGGGAGGGGTGTGAGAGAGAGAGAGAGGCGGGGCGAGAGAGAGGGAGTGGAGTGTGAGAGAGAGAGGGAGGGAGCAAGAGAGAGAGGGATGGGTCGAGAGAGAGGGAGGGGTCGAGAGAGGGGGAGGGATCGAGCGAGAGAGTGAGGGAGTAGGGGCGAAATAGAGAGGGAAGGGGAGAGAGAGAGATAGAGAGAGAAAGGAAGGGGGGCGAGAGGGAGAGACAGACCGGCCGAGAGAGAGAGGGAGGGGGGTGTGAGAGAGAGAGAGAGAGGGGGGGGGGTGTAGAGAGAGAGAGGGAGTGGGCTAAAGGGAGAGAGGGAGGGGGCGCGAGAGAGGGAATCGAGATAGAGTGGAGGTGAGAGAGAGAGAGGGAGGGGTGCGAGAGAAAGAGAGGGAGGGGGATGAGAGAGAGAGGGAGGGGTCGAGAGATAGAGGGAGGGACGAGAAAGAGAGAAGGAGTGAGGGGGAGGCGAGAGAGAGGGGGAGTGGTCGAGAGAGAGAAGGAGGGGGCGAGAGAGCGAGAGAGAGCGTGCGAGATGGAGAGAGATAGGGGGCGAGAGATAAAGGGGGAGGTGGCGAGAGAGAGAGAGGGAGGGGGCGAGAGAGAGAGAGAGGGTCAAGATAGAGAGTGGAGGTGAGAGAGAGAGGGAGGGGTGCGAGAGAGAGAGAGAGGGAGGGGGGTGAGAGATAGAGAGGGGGCAAGAGAGAGAGGGAGGGGGCAAGAGAGAGAGGGAGGGGTCGAGAGAGAGAGGGAGGGAGGGGCAAGAGAAGAAGGAGGGGGCGAGAGGGAGAGATATGGGCTGAGAGAGAGAGGGAGGGCTTAAGAGAGAGAGGGAGTGGGTGAGAGAGAGAGAGGGATGGGGAGAGAGAGAGAGAGAGAGAGAGAAAGTGTGGGGAGAGAGTGAGATGGAGGGGGAAGAGAGATGTAGAGAGGGAGCAAAAGAGAGAGGGAGGGGGTGGGAGAGTGAAAAGGGGGGGGCAAGAGAGAGAGGGAGGGTGTGAGAGAGATGTTGGGAGGGGGCGAGACAGAGAATGAGGGGGCGAGAGAGGTGTTGGGTGGGGGCAAGAGAGAGGGGGAGTGGCGAGAGAGTTGTAGGGAGGGGGCGAGAGAGAGACAGAGGGAGGGGGCGAGAGAGAGAGGGAGAGGGCGAGAGAGAGGGGGCGAGAGAGAGAAGGAGGGGGCGAGAGAGAAGGAGGGGGCAAGACAGAAAGAAAGAGAGAGGGGGTGACAGAGAGGGGAGGGAGGCGAGAGAGAATGGGGGGCAAGAGAGAGAGGGATGGGGCCGAGAGGGAAAGGGAGGGGGGTGAAAGAGAGAGGGAGGGGGTGAGAGAGAAGGGGAGCGAGAGAGAGAGAGAGAGGGAGGGGTGAGAGAAAGAGAAAGGGGGCGAGAGAGAGTGGGAAGGGGGCGAGAGAGACGGAGTGGGCGAGAGAGCAAGAGAGAGGGGGCGAGAGGGAGGGGAGGTAGACGAGAGAGAGAGGGAGGTGTCGAGACAGAGAGAGGGAGGGGGCGAGAGAGAGAGAGGTAGGGGGTGAGAGGGGGGGCGAGAGAGACGGGGAGGGAGGCTAGAGAGAGAAAGGGAGAGGGTGAGAGAGAGAGAGGGAGGGGTGAGAGAGAGAGAGAGGTAGGGGGTGAGAGAGAGGGAGGGGACGAGTGAGAGAGAGGGAGGGGGCGAGAGAGACGGGGAGGGAGTCTAGAGAGAGAAAGGGAGGGGGTGAGAGAGAGAGAGAGGGAGGGGGTGAGAGAGAGAGGGACAGGTGCGTGAGAGAAAGGGGGCCGAGAGAGAGAGGAGGTCGAGACTGAGTGGTGTTGAGAGAGAGATGGAGGGGGCGAGAGAGAGAGTGAGGGGGGCAAGAGAGAGAGGGGGGGTGTGCGAGAGAGAGGGATGGGGCGAGAGACAGAGGGAGGGGGCAAGAGATAGAGGGAGGGGTGAGAGAGAGAGAGGGAAGGAGTGGGGAGAGAGAGAGAAAAAGGGATGGCGGTAAGAGAGAGAGGAGATCCAGAGAGAGAGTGGAGGTGAGAGAGAGAGGGAGGGGTGTGATAGAGAGAGAGGGAGGAGGGGGGTGAGAGAGAGAGGGAGGTGGGGAGAGAGAGAGTGAAAGGGAGGGGGTCGAGAGTGAGAGAGACGTGCTGAGAGAGAGGGGGAGGGGTTGAGAGAGAGAGGGATGGGGTGAGAGAGAGAGAGGGAGGAGGCGAGAGAGGAAGAGGGAGGGGACGAGAGAGAGAGAAGGAGTGGGCTAGAGAGAGAGGGAGGAGGTGAGAGAGAGAGAGGGAGGGGGCGAGAGAGAGAGAGAGGGAGGGGGTGAGAGAGAGAGGGAGGGGGCGAGAGAGAGAGAGGGAGGGGACGAGAGAGAGAGGGGATCGAGAGAGAGTGGAGGTGAGAGAGAGGGTGGGGTGCGAGAGAGAGCGGGAGAGTTTTGAGTGAGAGAGGGAGGGGGGCGAGAGAGAGAGGGAGGTGTGAGAGAGAGTTGTAGGAGACGAGAGAGAGGGAGGATACGAGAGCGCGAGGGGGAGGGGGTGATGGAGAGAGACGGGGGAGGGGTGGCGAGAGAGAGGGGGAGGGGGGCGAGAGAGAGAGAGAGGGAGCAGGCGAGAGAGACAGGGAGACAGAGAGAGAGGGAGGGGCGAGAGAGAGGGAGGGGTGAAAGTGAAAGGGATGGGGCGAGAGAGAGAGGGTGGGGGTGAGAGAAAGAGAGGGAGGGCGCGAGAGAGAGAGGGGGAGAGGGCGAGAGAGAGAGAGATGGGCCGAGAGGGAGAAGGAGGTGTTGAGAGAGAGAGGGAGGAGATGAGAGAGAGAGAGAGGGAGTGGGGTGAGAGAGAGTGAGTGAGGGGTTGAGAGAGAGAGGAATGGGGAGAGAGACAGAGGGAGTGGTGCGAGAGAGAGATGGAGGGGGGCGAGAGAGAGAGAGAGGGAGCAGGTGAGAGAGACAGGGAGACAGAGAGAGAGGGAGGGGCGAGAGAGAGGGAGGGGTGAAAGTGAAAGGGATGGGGCGAGAGAGAGAGGGTGGGGGTGAGAGAAAGAGAGGGAGGGTGCGAGAGCGAGAGGGGGAGAGGGCGAAAGAGAGGGAGGGAAGGGTGAGAGAGAGAGGGAGGGAGGGGTGAGAGAGAGAGGGAGGGTGGCGAGAGGGAGAGAGACGGGCTGAGAGAGAGAGGGAAGAGGAGTGTGAGAGAGAGAGAGGGAGGGGGCAAGAGAGAGGGAGGGGGCGTGAGAGAGAGAGAGGGATGGGAGAGAGAGAGGGACTGGGGCGAGAAAGAGATGGAGGGGGCAAGAGAGATGTAGGGAGGGTGCGAGAGAGAGAGGGAGGGAGTGGGCGAGTGAGAGGGAGGGGGTGAGAGAGAGAGAGAGAGATGGGGCAAGAGACGGAGGGGGTGGGGGCGAGAGGGAAAAGAGGGAGGGGGCGAGAGAGAGAGTGGAGGTGAGAGAGAGGGAGGGGTGGAGAGAGAGAGGGAGGGGTGTGAGAGAGAGAGGGGGGTGAGAGAGTGGGAGGTGGACGAGTAAGATCGGGCGGGTGGCGAAAGAGAGAAAGGCAGGGGGCGAGAGAGAGAGGGAGGGCCGAGAGAGAGAGAAGGAGGGAGGGGCCAAGAGAGAGAGAGAGGGAGGGGGCGAGAGAGCGAGAGGGAGAGGTCAGAGAGGGAGAGAGATGGGGGCGAGAGACAAAGGGGGAGGGGGTGAGAGAGAGAGACGTAGGTAGCAAGAGAGAGAGAGAAGGCGGCGAGAGAGAGAGGGGGCACGAGCGAGGGAGAGGAGGAGGTCGGCTAGAGGGCGGGCGAGAGAGAGAGAGGGAGGGAGGGGGCGAGAGAGGGAGGTGGCAAGAGAGAGAGGGGGCGAGAGAGAGAGAGGGAGGAGGATAGAGAGAGAGGGGGGTGCGCGAGAGGGAGAGACACGGGCCAAAAGAGAGAGGGAGGGGTTGAGAGAGAGGGTGAGGGGGAGAAGAGAGAGGGAGAGAGAGAGAGAGAGAGAGGGAGAGAGGGATGGAGGGGGCTAGAGAGAGAGGGAGGGGGCGAGAGGGTGAGAGAGGGTTTGTGAGAGAGAGAGAGGGAGGGAGGGAGGCGAGAGAGAGTGGGGGGGGGCGAGAGAGAGAGAGGGAAGGGGAGGAGAGAGGGTGGGCGAGAGAGAGAGGGCGAGAGACAGAGGGACACTTGCGAGAGAGAAATGAAGGGGTGTGGCGAGAGAGAGAGGATCGAGACTGATGGGGGAGAGAGATGGAGAGGGTGAGAGAGAGATGGAGAGGGCGAGAGAGAGGGAGGGGGTCGAGAGAGAGAGTGAGGGGGTCGAGAGAGAGAGGGAGGGGGCCGAGAGTGAGAGAGAGAGAGGGAGGAGGCTAGAGAGAGAGGGCGGGGTGTGAGAGAGAGAGGGATGGGGAGAGAGAGAGGGAGGGAGGGGTGCAAGTGAGAGAGGGAGGGGTGAGAGAGAGAGGGAGGGAGGGGATGTGAGAGAGAGAGGGAGGGCTGCGAGAGAGAGAGAGAGGGGTGCGAGAGAGAGAGAGAGGGCGACAGTGAGAGGGAGGGGGGCAAGGGAGAGAGGGAGGGGTCGAGAGAGAGAGAGGGTGGGGACTAGACAGGGGAGAGGTGCGATAGAGACAGGGAGGGGTGAGAGAGAAAGGGAGGGGGCAAGAGAGAGAGAGAGGGTAGGGGCTAGAGAGAGAGAGGGAGAGGTGCGAGAGAGACAGGGAGGGGTGCGAGATAGAAAGGGAGGGGGCGAGACAGAGAAAGAGAGGGGTTGAGAGAGAGGGTGTGGGTGAGAGAGAGGGGGCGGGGGCGAGAGAGAGGGAGGGGGCGAGAGGGAGAGGGAGGGGGGCGAGAGAGAGGGAGGGGGCGAGAGGGAGAGAAGGAGGGGGGCGAGAGAGGGAGAGGGAGGGGGCGAGAGAGAGAGGGAGGGGGCGAGAGGGAGAGAGGGAGGGGGGCGAGAGGGAGAGAGGGAGGGGGGCGAGAGGGAGAGGGAGGTGTGAGAGAGAGTTGTAGGAGACGAGAGAGAGGGAGGATACGAGAGCGCGAGGGGGAGGGGGTGATGGAGAGAGACGGGGGAGGGGTGGCGAGAGAGAGGGGGAGGGGGGCGAGAGAGAGAGAGAGGGAGCAGGCGAGAGAGACAGGGAGACAGAGAGAGAGGGAGGGGCGAGAGAGAGGGAGGGGTGAAAGTGAAAGGGATGGGGCGAGAGAGAGAGGGTGGGGGTGAGAGAAAGAGAGGGAGGGCGCGAGAGAGAGAGGGGGAGAGGGCGAGAGAGAGAGAGATGGGCCGAGAGGGAGAAGGAGGTGTTGAGAGAGAGAGGGAGGAGATGAGAGAGAGAGAGAGGGAGTGGGGTGAGAGAGAGTGAGTGAGGGGTTGAGAGAGAGAGGAATGGGGAGAGAGACAGAGGGAGTGGTGCGAGAGAGAGATGGAGGGGGGCGAGAGAGAGAGAGAGGGAGCAGGTGAGAGAGACAGGGAGACAGAGAGAGAGGGAGGGGCGAGAGAGAGGGAGGGGTGAAAGTGAAAGGGATGGGGCGAGAGAGAGAGGGTGGGGGTGAGAGAAAGAGAGGGAGGGTGCGAGAGCGAGAGGGGGAGAGGGCGAAAGAGAGGGAGGGAAGGGTGAGAGAGAGAGGGAGGGAGGGGTGAGAGAGAGAGGGAGGGTGGCGAGAGGGAGAGAGACGGGCTGAGAGAGAGAGGGAAGAGGAGTGTGAGAGAGAGAGAGGGAAGAAGAGTGTGAGAGAGAGAGAGGGAGGGGGCAAGAGAGAGGGAGGGGGCGTGAGAGAGAGAGAGGGATGGGAGAGAGAGAGGGACTGGGGCGAGAAAGAGATGGAGGGGGCAAGAGAGATGTAGGGAGGGTGCGAGAGAGAGAGGGAGGGAGTGGGCGAGTGAGAGGGAGGGGGTGAGAGAGAGAGAGAGAGATGGGGCAAGAGACGGAGGGGGTGGGGGCGAGAGGGAAAAGAGGGAGGGGGCGAGAGAGAGAGTGGAGGTGAGAGAGAGGGAGGGGTGGAGAGAGAGAGGGAGGGGTGTGAGAGAGAGAGGGGGGTGAGAGAGTGGGAGGGGGACGAGTAAGATCGGGCGGGTGGCGAAAGAGAGAAAGGCAGGGGGCGAGAGAGAGAGGGAGGGCCGAGAGAGAGAAGGAGGGAGGGGCCAAGAGAGAGAGAGAGGGAGGGGGCGAGAGAGCGAGAGGGAGAGGTCAGAGAGGGAGAGAGATGGGGGCGAGAGACAAAGGGGGAGGGGGTGAGAGAGAGAGACGTAGGTAGCAAGAGAGAGAGAGAAGGCGGCGAGAGAGAGAGGGGGCACGAGCGAGGGAGAGGAGGAGGTCGGCTAGAGGGCGGGCGAGAGAGAGAGAGGGAGGGAGGGGGCGAGAGAGGGAGGTGGCAAGAGAGAGAGGGGGCGAGAGAGAGAGAGGGAGGAGGATAGAGAGAGAGGGGGGTGCGCGAGAGGGAGAGACACGGGCCAAAAGAGAGAGGGAGGGGTTGAGAGAGAGGGTGAGGGGGAGAAGAGAGAGGGAGAGAGAGAGAGAGAGAGAGGGAGAGAGGGATGGAGGGGGCTAGAGAGAGAGGGAGGGGGCGAGAGGGTGAGAGAGGGTTTGTGAGAGAGAGAGAGGGAGGGAGGGAGGCGAGAGAGAGTGGGGGGGGGCGAGAGAGAGAGAGAGGGAAGGGGAGGAGAGAGGGTGGGCGAGAGAGAGAGGGCGAGAGACAGAGGGACACTTGCGAGAGAGAAATAAAGGGGTGTGGCGAGAGAGAGAGGATCGAGACTGATGGGGGAGAGAGATGGAGAGGGTGAGAGAGAGATGGAGAGGGCGAGAGAGAGGGAGGGGGTCGAGAGAGAGAGTGAGGGGGTCGAGAGAGAGAGGGAGGGGGCCGAGAGTGAGAGAGAGAGAGGGAGGAGGCTAGAGAGAGAGGGCGGGGTGTGAGAGAGAGAGGGATGGGGAGAGAGAGAGGGAGGGAGGGGTGCAAGTGAGAGAGGGAGGGGTGAGAGAGAGAGGGAGGGAGGGGATGTGAGAGAGAGAGGGAGGGCTGCGAGAGAGAGAGGGAGGGGTGCGAGAGAGAGAGAGAGGGCGACAGTGAGAGGGAGGGGGGCAAGGGAGAGAGGGAGGGGTCGAGAGAGAGAGAGGGTGGGGACTAGACAGGGGAGAGGTGCGATAGAGACAGGGAGGGGTGAGAGAGAAAGGGAGGGGGCAAGAGAGAGAGAGAGGGTAGGGGCTAGAGAGAGAGAGGGAGAGGTGCGAGAGAGACAGGGAGGGGTGCGAGATAGAAAGGGAGGGGGCGAGACAGAGAAAGAGAGGGGTTGAGAGAGAGGGTGTGGGTGAGAGAGAGGGGGCGGGGGCGAGAGAGAGGGAGGGGGCGAGAGGGAGAAGGAGGGGGGCGAGAGAGAGGGAGGGGGCGAGAGGGAGAGAAGGAGGGGGGCGAGAGAGGGAGAGGGAGGGGGCGAGAGAGAGAGGGAGGGGGCGAGAGGGAGAGAGGGAGGGGGGCGAGAGGGAGAGAGGGAGGGGGGCGAGAGGGAGAGGGAGAGGGGCTAGTTGGAAAGGGAGGGGGCGAGAGAGAGAGGGAGGGGGCAAGAGAGAGAGGGAGGGGGGCGAGAGGGAGAGGGAGAGGGCGAGAGAGAGAGGGAGGGGGGCGAGAGGGAGAGAGGGAGGGGGGCTAGAGGGAGAGGGAGGGGGGCGAGAGGGAGAGAGAGGGGGGCGAGAGGGAGAGGGAGGGGGGCGAGAGGGAGAGGGAGCGGGCGAGAGAGAGAGGGAGGGGGTGAGAGGGAGAGAGGGAGGGGGCGAGAGGGAGAGAGGGAGGGGGCGAGAGAGAGAGGGAGGGGAGCGAGAGGAAGGGGGTGAGAGGGAGAGGGAGGGGGCGAGAGAGAGAGGGAGGGGGCGAGAGGGATAGGGAGGGGGCGAGAGAGAGAGGGAGGGGGGCGAGAGGGAGAGAGGGAGGGGGGCGAGAGGGAGAGAGGGAGGGGGTGAGAGAGAGGGAGGGGGTGAGAGAGCGAGAGGGAGGGGCAAGAGGGGGGGTGAGAGAGAGAGAGGGAGGGGGCGAGAGAGAGAGGGAAGGGGTGAGAGAGAGAGACAGGTATGAGAGATAAATGGAGGGGGTGGCGAGAGAGCGAGGGGTTTGAGACTGAGGGAGGGGTGAGAGGGAGATGGAGAGGGCGAGTGAGAGAGGGAGATGGCAAGAGAGAGAGGGAGGGGGCAATTGAGAGAGGGAGGGGGCAAGAGAGAGAGGGAGGGAGGGGGGCAAGAGCGAGAGAGGGAGGGTGCGAGAGAGAGAGAGAGCGAGGTGAGCAAGAGAGCGGGGGATGGGGGACAAAGAGAGAGGAAGGGGTGCAAGAGAGACAGGGAGGGGTGAGAGAGATAGGGAGGGAGGGGGTGAGAGAGAGAGGGAGGGGGTGAGAGATGGAGGGAGGGGGCAAGACAGAGAGATGGTAGTGCGAGAGAGAGAGAGAGAGAGAGGGAGGGGGGCAAGAGAGAGAAGGAGCGGGTCGGAGAGAGAAGAACGGCGGTGAGGGGGGGTCGAGACTGAGGGGGGTGAGAGAGAGATGGAGGAGGCGAGAGAGGGAGAGTGAGGGGGCGAGAGAGAGGGATGGGGCGAGAGAGAGAGGGAGGGGGGCAAGAGAGAGAGAGGGGGGGGTGGGAGAGAGAGTGGGATGGGGTGAGAGACAGAGGGAGGCGGGCAAGAGATAGAGGGAGGGGTGAGAGAGAGAGGGAAGGAGTGGGGAGAGAGAGAGAAAGGGAGGGCAGCGAGAGAGAGAGGGATCGAGAGAGAGAGTGGAGGTGAGAGAGAGGGAGGGGTGAGAGAGAGAGGGAGGAGGGGGTGAGAGAGAGAGAGAGGGAGGGGGGAGAGAGAGAGAGAAGTAGAGGGAGAGAGGGAAGGGGGCGAGAGGGAGAGGGAAAGGCTGAGAGAGAGAGGGAGGGGTTGAGAGAGAGAGGGATGGGGGAGAGAGAGAGAGGGAGGAGGTGAGAGAGGCAGAGGGAGGGGACGAGAGAGAGAGAGGGAGTGGGCGAGAGAGAGAGGGAGGGGGCGAGAGAGAGGGAGAGGGGACGAGAGAGGGAGGTGATCGAGAGAGAGAGAGTGGAGGTGATAGAGAGGGCGGGGTGCGAGAGAGAGAGTGGGAGGTGTGTGAGAGAGAGGGTAGGTGCGAGAGAGAGGGAGGGGTGCGAGTGAGAGAGGGAGGGTGCAAGAGAGAGAGGAAGGGGGCGAGAGAGAGAGGGAGGGGTGAGGGGGAAGTGAGAGAGAGGGGGAGGGGGCGAGAGAGAGAGAGGGGCAAGAGAGAGAGAGTGGGAGGGTGCAAGAGAGAGAGAGGGCCGAGATAGAGAGTGGAGGGGAGAGAGAGAGGGAGGGGGGGCGAGAGGGAGAGAGATGGGCCAAGAGGGAGAGGGAGGTGTTAAGAGAGAGGGAGGAGGTGAGAGAGAGAGGGAGTAGGGTGAGAGAGAGAGCGAGCGGTTGAGAGAGAGAGAGGAATGGGGAGAGAGAGAGGGAGGGGGCAAGAGAGAGAGAGGGAGGGGGGTGAGAAAGTGAGGGAGGGAGGGGCGAGAGAGAGAGAGGGAGGGAGGGGCGAGAGAGAGAGAGGGAGGGGGGTGAGAAAGTGAGGGAGGGAGGGGCGAGAGAGAGAGAGGGAGGGAGGGGCGAGAGAGACAGTGAGGGAGGGTCGACAGAGAGAGGGAGGGGGCAAGAGGGAGAGAGACAGGCCGAGAGAGAGACGGAGGGGGCGAGAGAGAGGGAGGGGGAGGGGGCGAGAGAGAGAGGGAGGGGGCAAGAGAGAGAGAGGGAGGGGGCGAGAGAGAGAGAGGGAGGGGGTTGAGAGTGAGAGAGGGATCGAAAGAGAGAGAGTGGAGGGGAGAGAGAGAGGGAGGAATGGGAGAAAGAGAGGGAGGTGTGTGAAAGAGAGAGGGGGAGAGAAAGGGAGAGCGCGAGAGAGAGGGAGGGGGTGAGAGAGAGAGGGAGGCGGCGAGAGAGCGAGAAGGAGGGGTCAGAGAGGGAGAGAGATGAGGGGGCGAGAGACGGAGGGGGAGGGGGCGAGAGAGGGAGAGGGAGGTGGCAAGAGAGAGAGGGAAGGCGGCGAGAGAGAGAAGGGGCACGGGCGAGGGAGAGGGGGAGGTCGGCTAGAGAGAGAGGAGGGAGGCGAGAGAGAGAGAGAGGGGTCGAGATAGGGAGGGAGAGGGCGAGTGAGAGATGGTGGGGGCTAGACAGAGAAAGGGAGGGGTTGAGAGAGAAAGGGAGTGGGTGAGAGAGAGGGGGAGGGGGCGAGAGAGAGGGAGGGAGCTAGAAACAGAGGGAGGGGGTGAGAGACAAAGTGGGAGGGGGCGAGAGGGTGAGAGGGAGGGGGCGAGAGGGAGAGAGGGGCGCAAGAGAGAGGGGGCGAGAGAGAGAGGGCAAGAAAAAGAGGGAGGTGGTGAGAGAGCGAGAGGGAGGGGCAAGAGAGAGAGAGACAGCTGCGAGAGAGAAATGGAGGGGGGTGGCGAGAGAGAGAGGGGGTCAAGACTGAGGGGGGATGAGAGAGAGATGGAGAGGGTGAGAGAGAGTGGGAGGGGCAAGAGAGAAACGGAGGGGACAAGAGAGAGGGAGGCGGCAAGAGAGAGAGGGAGGGGCAAGAGAGAGCGAGGGAGGGGGCGAGTGAGAGAGGGTGGGGACTAGACAGAGGGAGAGGTGCGAGATAGACAGGGAGGGGTGCAACAGAGAAAGGGAGGGGGCGAGACAGAAAAAGGGAGGGGTTGAGAGAGAGAGAGTGGGTGAGAGAGAGAGAGGGGGAGCGGGCGAGATAGAGGGAGGGGGCTAGAAAGAGAGGGAGGGGGTGAGAGAGAAAGAGGGAGGGGGGTGAGAGGGAGAGAGGGAGTGGGGCGAGAGGGAGAGAGGGAGGGGGCGAGAGAGAGAGGGCGAGAGAGATAGGGAGGGGGTGAGAGAGCGAGAGGGAGGGGGGAGAGAGGGAGGGGGCGAGAGAGAGAGAGGAAGGGGGCGAGAGAGAGAGAGACAGGTGCGAGAGAGAAATGGAGGGGGGTGGTGAGAGAGAGAGGGGGTCGAGACTGAGGGGGGATGAGAGAGAGATGGAGAGGGCGAGAGAGAGAGGGAGGGTGCAAGAGAGAGAGGGAGGGGCAAGAGAGAGTGAGGGATGGGGCAAGAGAGAGGGAGGGAGGGGGCGAGAGAGAGGGAGGTGTGCAAGAGAGAGAGGAGAATGGGGAGAGAGACAGAGGGAGGGATGCAAGTGAGAGAGGGAGGTGTGAGAGAGAGAGGGAGGGGTGGTCAGAGTGAGAGAAGGGGCGAGAGAGAGGGAGTGAATGGTTGAGAGAGAAAGAGGGAGGGGGTGCGAGAGAGAGGGGGAGGAGGTGAGAGAGAGAGAGAGAGAGAGGGGGGGAGAGAGAGAGGGCTACAGAGAGGGGGGCCAGAGAGCGAGAGGGAGGAGGCAAGAGAGAGAGAGACGGAGGGCTGCGAGAGAGAGGGGGCGAGAGAGAGAGGGTGGGGGCTAGGCAGAGGGACAGATGCGAGAGAGACAGGGAGGGGTGAAGAGAAAAAGGGAGGGGGCAAGAGAGAGAGAGCGTGGGGGCTAGAGAGAGAGGGAGAGGTGCAAGAGAGACAGGGAGGGGTGCGAGAGAGAAAGGGAAGGGGCGAGACAGAGAAAGGGAGGGGTTGAGAGAGAGGGGGAGTGGGTGAGAGAGAGACGGGGAGCGGATGAGAGAGAGGGAGGGGGCTAGAGAGAGTGTGGGGGTGAGAGAGAGAAAAGGAGGGGGAGAGAGGGAGGGGGGCGAGAGGGAGAGAAGGAGGGGGGCAAGAGAGAGGGGGACGAGAGAGAGAGGGTGAGAGAGAGAGGGAGGGGGTGAGAGAGCGAGAGCGAGGGGCGAGAGAGGGAGGGGGCGAGAGAGAGAGAGAGACTGGTGCGAGAGAGACATGGAGGGGGTGGCGAGAGAGAGGGGGTCGAGACTGAGGGGGGTGTGAGAGAGAGATTGAGAGGGCGAGAGAGAGAGGGAGGGGGCAAGAGAGAGAGGGAGGGAGGGGGACAAGAGAGAGAGGGGCGGGGGGGGCGCGACAGGGAGGTGGGCGAGAGAGAGGGGGATGGGGGAGAGAGACAGAGGGAAGGGTGCAAGTGAGAGAGGGGGGTGAGAGAGAGAGTGAGGGGGATGAGAGTGAGAGAATGGGCGAGAGAGAGGGAGGGAGGGGTTGAGAGAGAGAGGGAGGGGGCGAGAGAGAGAGAGGGAGGAGGCGAGAGAGAGAGGGAGAGGGGAGAGGGAGAGGGCTAGAGAGAGGGGGTGCGAGAGCACGAGAGGAAGGGGGCGAGAGAGAGGGAGGGAGCGAGAGAGAGAGAGGAAGGGCAGCGAGAGAGAGAGGGACAGGTGCGAGAGAGAAAGGGAGGGGGATGGCGAGAGAGAGAGGGGGTCGAGACTGAGGGGGGTGAGAGAGAGATGGAGAGAGAGAGAGAGAGGGACGGGGCGAGAGAGGGAGGGAGGGGGTCGATAGAGAGGGAGGGGGTGAGAGAGAGAGTGAGGGTGGTGAGGCAGAGAGGGAGTGGGCAAGAGAGAGAGGGAGGGGCGAGAGAGAGAGGGAGAGGGCTAGAGAGAGAGGGAAGGGTGCGAGAGAGAGAGGGATGGGGGAGCGAGACAGAGGGAGGGATGCAAGTGAGAGAGGGAGGGGTGAGAGAGAGAGGGAGGGAGGGGGGCGAGAGAGAGAGGGAGGGGGAAAGAGAGAGAGACGGAGGGCTGCGAGAGAGAGGGGGTGCGAGAGAAAGAGTGATGGGGCGAGAGACAGAGGATAGGGGGCAAGAGAGAGAGGGAGGGGTGAGAGAGAGAGAGAGGGAAGGAGTGGGGAGTGAGAGAGAGAAAAAGGGAGGGCGGCGAGAGAGAGAGAGAGGATCGAGAGAGAGTGGAGGTGAGAGAGAGAGGGAGGGGGGCAAGAGAGAGGGAGGGGGAGAGAGAGAGAGGGAGGGTGGGGGCGAGAGACCGAGAGGGAGGGGGTGAGAGAGAGAGAGGGTGTGAGAGATGGAGGGGGAGGGGGCGAGAGAGAGAGGGGCAAGAGAGTGAGAGGGAGGGTGCAAGAGAGAGAGAGGGTCGAGTTAGAGAGTGGAGGTGAGAGAGAGAGGGAGGGGTGCAAGAGAGAGAGAGAGGGAGGGGGATGTGAGAGAGAGAGAGGGAGGGGTCGAGAGGGAGAGGGAGGGAGGGGCGAGAGAGAGGGAGGGGGGCGAGAGGGAGAGAGATGGGCCAAGAGGGAGAGGGAGGTGTTGAGAGAGGGAGGAGGTGAGAGAGAGAGGGAGTAGGGAGAGAGAGAGAGTGAGGGTTTGAGAGAGAGAGAGGGGAATGGGGAGAGAGAGAGAGAGGGAGTGGGGCGCGAGAGTGATGGAGGGGGCGAGAGAGAGGGAGGGGGGTGAGAGAGAGGGAGTGGAAGGGGGCGAGAGAGAGTGGGAGAGTGTGAGAGAGAGAGGGAGGTGGCGAGAGAGAGAGAGGGAGGGAGGCGAGAGAGAGAGGGATGGGGCGAGAGGGAGAGAGATGGCCCAACAGGGAGAGGGAGGTGTTGAGAGAGAGAGGGAGGAGGTGAGAGACAGAGGGAGTAGGGAGAGAGAGAGAGAGCGAGGGTTTGAGAGAGAGAGCGAGCGGAATGGGGAGAGAAAGAGAGAGGGAGTGGGGCACGAGAGAGATGGAGGGGGCGAGAGAGAGGGAGGGGGGTGAGAGATAGAGAGAGGAAGGGGGCGAGAGAGAGAGGGAGGGTGTGAGAGAGAGAGGGAGGTGGCGAGAGAGAGAGGGAGGCAGGCGAGAGAGAGAGGGATGGGGCAAGAGAGAGAGGGAGACAGAGAGAGGGAGGGGCGAGAGAGAGGGAGGGGGTGAAAGAGAAAGGGATGGGGAGAGAGAGAGTGGGTGGGGGCGAGAGAGAGAGAGAGGGTGAGAGAGAGAGGCAGGGGGTGAGAAAGTGAGGGAGGGAGGGGTGAGAGAGAGATGGAGGGGGCAAGAGAGTGAGGGAGGGCATGGGTGAGTGAGTGGGAGGGGTGAGAGAGAGAGAGATGGGCGAGAGACGGAGGGGGAGGGGGCGATAGGGAAAAGAGGGAGGGGGCGAGAGAGAGTGGTGGAGAGAGAGGGAGGGGTGTGAGAGAGAGAGAGGGGACGAGAGAGTGGGAGGGGGGTGAGTGAGAGAGGGTGGGTGGCGAAAGAGAGAAAGGCAGGGGGCGAGAGAGAGAGGGAGGGGTCGAGAGAGGGAGGGAGGGGGCGAGTGAGAGAGGGTGGGGGCTAGACAGAGAGAGAGGTGCGAGAGAGAAAGGGAGGGGTTGAGAGAGAGATGGAGTGGGTGTGAGAGGGGGGGAGGGGGCGAGAGAGAGGGAGGGGGCTAGAAAGAGAGGGAGGGCGTAAGAGAGAAAGAGGGAGGGGGCGAGAGGGAGAGAGGGAGGGGACGAGAGGGAGAGAGGGAGGGGGCGAGATAGAGAGGGGCGAGAGAGAGAGGGAGGGGGCGAGAGAGAGAGACAGGTGCGAGAGAGAAATGGAGGGAGGTGGCGATGGAGAGAGGGGGTCGAGACTGAGGGGGGATGAGAGAGAGATGGAGAGGGTGAGAGAGAGTGGGAGGGGCAAGAGAGAGGGAGGGAGGGGGCGAGTGAGAGAGGGAGGGTGGCGAGAGAGAGGGGGGAGCAAGAGAGAGAGGGAGGAAGCTAGAGAGAGAGGGCGGGGTATGAGAGAGAGAGTTATGGGGAGAGAGACAGAGGGAGGGGTGCAAGTGAGAGAGGGAGGGGTGAGAGAGAGAGGGAGTGGGGGGAGAGAGAGAGAGGGAGGGGTCGAGAGAGGGAGGGGGGAGTGAGAGAGGGTGGGGGCTAGACTGACGGAGAGGTGCGAGAGAGACAGGGAGGGGTGCAAGAGAGAAAGGGAGGGGACAAGACAGAGAAAGGGAGGTGTTGAGAGAGAGAGGGAGGGAGTCGAGAGAGAGAGAGAGGGAGGGGGCAAGAGAGCGAGAGCGAGGGGGCAAGAGACAGAGGGGTGGAGGGCGAGAGAGAGGGAGGGGCCGAGAGAGAGAGGGAGGGGATGAGAGAGAGAGGGATGAGGCAAGAGAGAGGGAAGAGGATAGAGAGCGAGGAAGGGAGCGAGAGAGAGAGGGAGGAGGCGAGAGAGAGGGAGGGGGCGAGAGAGAGAGAGAAGGAGGGCGGCGAGAGAGAGATAGAGGGTCGAGATAGAGAGTGGCGGTTAGAGAGCGAGAGAGAGGGAGAGTTGCGAGAGAGAGCGAGAGTGATGAGAATGAGAGAGAGGGGGCGAGAGAGAAATGGAGGGGGGCGAGAGAGGGAGGGAGAGGGGCAAGAGAGAGAAAGAGGGAGGGGGCAACAGAGGGGGGAGGGGGCGAGAGAGAGAGTGAGGCAGCGAGAGAGAGAGGGAGGGGGCAAGAGAGCAAGAGGGAGGGGGTCAGAGAGGGAGAGAGAGGGGGATGTGAGAGACGGAGGGGGAGGAGGCGAGAGAGAGAGAGAGGGAGTTGGCAAGAGAGAGAGGTAAGGCAGCGAGAGAGAGAGGGGTGCGGGCGAGGGAGAGGGGAAGTCGGCTAGACGGGGGGGTGAGAGAGAGAGAGGGGAGGGGTGGCGAGAGGGAGAGAAGGGGCGAGAGGGAGAGAGAGAGAGGGAGGGGGCTGCTAGAGAGAGAGGGAGGGGCAAGAGAGAGAGGGGTGTGAGAGAGAGAGAGTTGTGGGGCGAGAGAGAGAGAGAGGGAAGGGGACGAGAGAGAGAGGGGGCGAAAGAGAGAGGGAGAGAGAGAAATGGAGGTGGGTGGCGAGAGAGAGGGTATCGAGACTGAGGGGGGGAGAGAGAGATGGAGATGGCGAGAGAGAGATGGAGAGGGGCAGAGCGTGAGAGGGAGGGGGTCGAGAGAGAGAGAGGGAAGGTGCCAAGAGATAGAGAGGGAGGGGGGGGAGAGAGACAGGGAGGGTGGCGAGAGAGGGGGGGCAAGAGAGAGAGGGTGGGAGCTAGAGACAGAGAGAGGGAGGAGGCTAGAGAGAGAGGGCGGGGTGTGAGAGAGAGAGGGATGGGGAGAGAGAGAGGGAGGGAGGGGTGCAAGTGAGAGAGGGAGGGGTGAGAGAGAGGGAGAGAGAGGGAAGGGGTGAGAGAGAGAGGAAGGTGTGCGAGAGAGAAAGGGAGGGGTGGTGAGAAAGAGAGAGAGAGAGGGAGGTGGCGAGAGAGGGGGAGGGGTGAGAGAGAAAGGTGGGGGGTGAGTGAGAGAGAGGGGGCGAGAATGAGAGGGTGGGTGAGAGAGAGAGAGATGGAGAGCCCGAGAGAGAGTGGGAGGGGGCGAGAGAGAGAGGGAGGGGGCGAGAGAGAGTGGGGAGAGGGCGAGAGAGAGAGGGTAGATGGCGAGAGAGAGAGGGGAGAGGGCGAGAGAGAGAGGGGGAGAGGGCGAGAGAGAGAGGGGAGAGGGCGAGAGAGAGAGGGGGAGAGGGCGAGAGAGAGAAGGAGGGAGCGAGAGAGAGAGGGAGAGTTGCGAGAGAGAGCAAGAGTGAGGGGAATGAGAGAGAGGGGGCGAGAGAGAAATGGAGGGGGGCGAGAGAGGGAGGGAGAGGGGCAAGAGAGAGAAAGAGGGAGGGGGCAAGATAGACGGGGAGGGGTGTGAGAGAGAGAGGGTGGTGAGAGAGAGAGTGAGGCGGTTGAGAGAGTGGGAGGAGAGAGAGAGAGGGAGGGGGCGAAAGAGAGGGAGAGGCGAGAGAGAGAGCGAAGGGGTTGAGAGAGAGTGAGGCGACAGAGAGAGGCATGGGGCGAGAGAGAGAGGGAGAGGTGAGAGAGAGAGGGAGGGGGGCGAGAGTGAGAGAGGGAGGGGATTCAGAGAGAGAGGGAGGGCGCGAGAGAGAGAGAGAGGGAGGGGAGAGAGCGAGAGGGAGGGGGGCAAGAGGGAGAGAGACGGGCTGAGAGAGAGGGAGGGGTTGAGAGAGAGAGGGAGGGGGCGAAAGAGAGAGAGGGAGGGGGCGAGAGAGAGAGGGAGGGGACGAGAGAGGGAGGGGACGAGAGAGGGAGGAGATCGAGAGAGGGAGTAGAGGTGATAGAGTGGGCGGGGGGCGAGAGAGAGCCTGAGGGGTGTGAGAGATAGGGGGGGTGCGAGAGAGAGGGAGGGGTGCGAGAGAGCTAGGGAGGGGGCAAGAGAGAGAGGGAGTGGGGCAAGAGAGAGAGGGAGGGGTCGAGAGAGAGAGGGAGGGAGGGGGCGAGAGAGCGAGACGGAGGGGGTGAGAGAGAGAGAGAGGGTGTGAGAGATGGAGGGGGAGGGGGCGAGAGAGAGAGAGGGGCAAGAGAGCGAGAGGGAGGGTGCAAGAGAGAGAGAGAGAGAGAGGGTCGAGTTAGAGAGTGGAGGTGAGAGAGAGAGGGAGGGGTGCGAGAGAGAGAGAGGGAGGGGGATGTGAGAGAGAGAGGGAGGGGTCGAGAGGGAGAGAGGGAGGGGGGGCGAGGGGGAGAGCGATGGGCCAAGAGGGAGAGGGAGGTGTTGAGAGAGAGAGGGAGGTGTTGAGAGAGAGAGGGAGGAGGTGAGAGAGAGAGGGAGCAGGGAGAGAGAGAGAGAGAGCGAGGGTTTGAGAGAGAGAGCGAGCGGAATGGGGAGAGAGAGAAAGAGAGAGTGGGGTGGGAGAGAGATGGAGGGGGCGAGAGAGAGTGAGGGGGGTGAGAGAGAGAGAGAGGAAGGGGGCGAGAGAGAGAGGGAGGGTGTGAGAGAGAGAGGGAGGGAGGCGAGAGAGAGAGGGATGGTGCGAGATAGAGAGGGAGACAGAGAGAGGGAGGGGCGAGAGAGAGGGAGGGGGTGAAAGAGAAAGGGATGGGGAGAGAGAGTGGGTGGGGGCGAGAGAGAGAGAGAGGCTGCGAGAGAGAGAGAGGGAGGGGGCGAGAAAGTGAGGGAGGGAGGGGTGAGAGAGAGGGAGGGGACGAGAGAGAGGGAAAGGGGTGAGAGAGGTAGAGAGAGGGATGGGAGAGAGAGAGGGAGTGGGGCGAGAGAGAGATGGAGGGGCCAAGAGAGTGAGGGAGGGCATGGGTGAGTGAGTGGGAGAGGTGAGAGAGAGAGAGAGATGGGGCGAGAGACGGAGGGGGGGGCAAGAGGGAAAAGAGGGAGGGGGCGAGAGAGAGTGGTGGAGAGAGAGGGAGGGGTGTGAGAGAGAGAGAGGGGACGAGAGAGAGGGAGGGGGTGAGTGAGAGAGGGCGGGTGGCGAAAGAGAGAAAGGCAGGGGGCGAGAGAGAGAGGGAGGGGTCGAGAGAGGGAGGGAGGGGGCGAGTGAGAGAGGGTGGGGGCTAGACAGAGAGAGAGGTGCAAGACAGAAAGGGAGGGGTTGAGAGAGAGATGGAGTGGGTGTGAGAGAGGGGGGAGGGGGCGAGAGAGAGGGAGGGAGTGGACGAGAGGGACAGAGGGAGGGGGTGAGAGAGAGGAGGGCGAGAGAGGGGGGGCGAGAGAGAGAGAGACAGGTGCGAGAGAGAAATGCAGGGGGGTGGTGATAGAGAGAGGGGGTCGAGACTGAGGGGGGAGGAGAGAGAGATGGAGAGGGTGAGAGAGAGAGGGAGGGGGCAAGAGAGAGAGGGAGGGGCAAGAGAGAGGGAGGGAGGGGGCGAGTGAGAGAGGGAGGGTGGCGAGAGAGAGAGGGGGACCAAGAGAGAGAGAGAGGAGGCTAGAGAGAGAGGGCGGGGTGTGAGAGAGAGAGTGATGGGGAGAGAGACAGAGGGAGGGGTGCAAGTGAGAGAGGGAGGGGTGAGAGAGAGAGGGAGGGGGGGTTGAGAGAGAGAGAGGGAGGTCTGCGAGAGAGAGAGAGGGAAGGGTGCAAGAGAGAGAGAGAGAGAGACAGGGCGAGAGTGAAAGGGAGGGGGGCAAGAGTGAGAGGGAGGGGGGCAAGAGTGAGAGGGAAGAGTCGAGAGAGGGAGGGGGAGTGAGAGAGAGGGTGGGGGGCGAGAGAGAGAGAGGGAGGTGCTGAGAGAGAGGGAGGGGGCAAGAGAGAGGGGGAGGGGGCGAGAGAGAGAGGGAGGGGGCAAGAGAGCAAGAGGGAGGGGGTCAGAGAGGGAGAGAGAGGGGGATGTGAGAGACGGAGGGGGAGGAGGCGAGAGAGACAGAGGGAGTTGGCAAGAGAGAGAGGGGGGTGCGGCGAGAGAGAGAGGGGTGCGGGCGAGGGAGAGGGGAAGTCGGCTAGACGGGGTGGTTGAGAGAGAGAGAGGGGGGAGGGTGGCGAGAGGGAGAGAAGGGGCGAGAGGGAAAGAGAGAGAGAGGGAGGGGACTGCTAGAGAGAGAGGGAGGGGTGAGAGAGAGAGAGAGGGAAGGGGACGAGAGAGACAGGGGGCGAAAGAGAGAGGGAGAGAGAGAAATGGAGGAGGGTGGCGAGAGAGAGGGTGTCGAGACTGAAGGGGGAGAGAGAGAGATGGAGATGGAGAGAGAGAGATGGAGAGGGGCAGAGCGTGAGAGGGAGGGGGTCGAGAGAGAGAGGGAGGGTGCCGAGAGATATAGAGGGAGGGGGGGCGAGAGAGACAGGGAGGGTGGCGAGAGAGGGGGGGTCAAGAGAGAGAGGGTGGGAGCTAGAGACAGAAAGAGGGAGGAGGCTAGAGAGAGAGGGCGGGGTATGAGAGAGAGAGGGATGGGGAGAGAGAGAGAGGGAGGGGTGCAAGTGAGAGAGGGAGGGGTGAGAGAGAGGGAGGGAGGGGGTGAGAGAGAGGGAGCGAGAGGGAAGGGGGAGAGAGAGATGAAGGTGCGCGAGAGGGAAAGGGAGGGGTGGTGAGAAAGAGAAAGAGAGATGGAGGGGGCGAGAGGGGGGAGGGGTGAGAGAGAAAGGTGGGGGGTGAGTGAGAGAGAGGGGTGAGAATGAGAGGGTGGGGAGAGGGCGAGAGAGAGAGGGGTAGAGGGCGAGAGAGAGAGGGGAGAGGGCGAGAGAGAGATGGAGGGAGCGAGAGAGAGAGGGAGGGGGCGAGAGGGGGGAGGGGTGAGAGAGAAAGGTGGGGGTGAGTGAGAGAGAGGTGTGAGAATGAGATGGTGGGTGAGAGAGAGAGAGAGGGAAGAGGGCGAGAGAGTGAGCGAAGGAGAGGGTGGGAGAGAGAGGAGGGGTGGGGGTGGTGAGAGATAAAGACAGAGAGAGGGGCCGAGAGAGAGAGGGAGGGGGCAAGAGAGTGAGGGAGGATGCGAGAGAGAGAGGGAGGGTGCGAGAGCGAGAGAGGGAGGGGGCGAGAGTGAGAGCGGCAGGTGGCGAGAGAGAGGGGGGCGCGACAGCGGAGGGGTGTGGGGGGTGTGAGAGAGAGAGAGAAGGAGGGGACGAGAGAGAGAGGGAGGGGTGCATGAGCGAGAGAGAGGGGGGGTGAGAGAGTGGGATTGGGGGCGTGAGAGAAAGGGGGGTGAGAGAGAGAGGGGGTGAGAATGAGAGGGGAGGGTGAGAGAGAGATGGAGGGAGCGAGACAGAGAGTGGGAGGGGGTGCGAGAGAGGGAGGGGGTGATAGAGAGTGTGGGACGGGGCGAGAGAGAGAGGGAGTGGGCGAGAGGGAGAGTGAGGGGACGAGAGAGGGAGGGAGGGGGCAAGAGAGAGGGAAGGGGATAGAGAGCGAGGAAGGGAGCGAGAGAGAGAGGGAGGAGGCGAGAGAGAGAGAGGGTCGAGATAGAGAGTGGCGGTGAGAGAGCGAGAGAGAGGGAGAGTTGCGAGAGAGAGTGAGTGTGAGGGGAATGAGAGAGAGGGGGCGAGAGAGAAATGGAGGGGGGCGAGAGAGGGAGGGAGAGGGGCAAGAGAGAGAAAGAGGGAGGGGGCAAGATAGACGGGGAGGGGTGTGAGAGAGAGGGGGGGTGAGAGAGAAAGTGAGGGGGGAGAGAGAGAGAGGGAGGGGGCGAGAGAGAGAGAGGGAGGGGGCGAGAGAGAGAGAGCGAGGGGATTGAGAGAGAGGGAGGTGACAGAGAGAGGGAGGGGGAGAGAGAGGGAGGGGCGACAGAGAGAGGGAGGGGGGCGAGAGTGAGAGAGGGAGGGGATTGAGAGAGAGAGGGAGGGGGCGAGACAGAGAGGGAGGGGGCAAGAGAGAGAGAGGGAGGGAGGCGCGTGAGAGAGGGAGAGGGAGGGGGAGAGAGAGAGAGAGAGAAAGAGAGGGAGGGTGCGATAGGGAGAGAGACGGGCCGAGAGAGAGGGAGGGGTTGAGACAGAGAGGGATGGGGTGAGAGAGAGAGAGGGAGGGAGCGAGAGAGAGGGAGGGGGCAAGAGAGAGAGAGGGAGGGGGTCGAGATTGAGAGAGGGGGGTTGAGAGAGAGAGAGTGGAGGGGAGAGAGAGAGGGAGGAGTGGGATAAAGAGAGGGAGGGGTGTGTGTGAGAGAGAGGGGGGGAAGAGAGAGGGAGGGGGAGTGAGAGAGAGGGTGGGGGGCGAGAGAGAGAGAGGGAGGTGCTGAGAGAGAGGGAGGGAGCAAGAGAGAGGGGGAGGGGGCGAGAGAGAGAGGGAGGGGGCAAGAGAGCAAGAGGGAGGGGGTCAGAGAGGGAGAGAGAGGGGGATGTGAGATACGGAGGGGGAGGAGGCGAGAGAGAGAGAGGGAGTTGGCAAGAGAGAGAGGGGGGTGCGGCGAGAGAGAGAGGGGTGCGGGCGAGGGAGAGGGGAAGTCGGCTAGACGGGGTGGTTGAGAGAGAGAGAGGGGGGAGGGTGGCGAGAGGGAGAGAAGGGGCGAGAGGGAAAGAGAGAGAGAGGGAGGGGGCTGCTAGAGAGAGAGGGAGGGGTGAGAGAGAGAGAGAGGGAAGGGGACGAGAGAGACAGGGGGCGAAAGAGAGAGGGAGAGAGAGAAATGGCAGAGGGTGGCGAGAGAGAGGGTGTCGTGACTGAAGGGGGAGAGAGAGAGATGGAGATGGAGAGAGAGAGATGGAGAGGGGCAGAGCGTGAGAGGGAGGGGGTCGAGAGAGAGAGGGAGGGTGCCGAGAGATATAGAGGGAGGGGGGGGCGAGAGAGACAGGGAGGGTGGCGAGAGAGGGGGGGGTCAAGAGAGAGAGGGAGGGAGCTAGAGACAGAGAGAGGGAGGAGGCTAGAGAGAGAGGGCGGGGTGTGAGAGAGAGAGGGATGGGGAGAGAGAGAGAGGGAGGGGTGCAAGTGAGAGAGGGAGGGGTGAGAGAGAGGGAGGGAGGGGGTGAGAGAGAGGGAGCGAGAGGGAAGGGGGGAGAGAGAGATGAAGGTGTGCGAGAGGGAAAGGGAGGGGTGGTGAGAAAGAGAAAGAGAGATGGAGGGGGCGAGAGGGGGGAGGGGTGAGAGAGAAAGGTGGGGGGTGAGTGAGAGAGAGGGGTGAGAATGAGAGGGTGGGGAGAGGGCGAGAGAGAGAGGGGTAGAGGGCGAGAGAGAGAGGGTAGAGGGCGAGAGAGAGATGGAGGGAGCGAGAGAGAGAGGGAGGGGGCGAGAGGGGGGAGGGGTGAGAGAGAAAGGTGGGGGTGAGTGAGAGAGAGGTGTGAGAATGAGATGGTGGGTGAGAGAGAGAGAGAGGGAAGAGGGCGAGAGAGTGAGCGAAGGAGAGGGTGGGAGAGAGAGGAGGGGTGGGGGTGGTGAGAGATAAAGACAGAGAGAGGGGCCGAGAGAGAGAGGGAGGGGGCAAGAGAGTGAGGGAGGATGCGAGAGAGAGAGGGAGGGTGCGAGAGCGAGAGAGGGAGGGGGCGAGAGTGAGAGCGGCAGGTGGCGAGAGAGAGGGGGGCGCGACAGCGGAGGGGTGTGGGGGGTGTGAGAGAGAGAGAGAAGGAGGGGACGAGAGAGAGAGGGAGGGGTGCATGAGCGAGAGAGAGGGGGGGTGAGAGAGAGGGATTGGGGGCGTGAGAGAAAGGGGGGTGAGAGAGAGAGGGGGTGAGAATGAGAGGGGAGGGTGAGAGAGAGATGGAGGGAGCGAGACAGAGAGTGGGAGGGGGTGCGAGAGAGGGAGGGGGTGATAGAGAGTGTGGGACGGGGCGAGAGAGAGAGGGAGTGGGCGAGAGGGAGAGTGAGGGGACGAGAGGGAGGGAGGGGGCGAGGGAGAGGGAAGTGGACGAGAGAGTGGGGAAGGAGGGGGCAAGAGAAAGGGACGAGGCGAGAGAGAGGGTGTGAGGCGAGAGAGAGAGAGGGAGTGGGTTGAGAGAGAGAGGGAAGGATGCGAGAGAGAGGGAGGGAGGGTGCGAGAGAGAGAGGGAGGGGTGAGAGAGAGAGAGAGGGAGGTGTTGACAGAAAGACAAAGGGGGTGAGAGAGAGTGAATTAGGGGCGAGAGAGAGAGATGACGGGTGGGGGGGGCGAGAGAGAGACAGAGAGAGAGGGGCGAGAGAGAGAGGGGGGAGAGAGAGAGAGGGAGGGTGCAAGAGAGAGAGGGTGTGGGCGCGAGAGAGAGGGAGTGAGGCGAGAGAGAGGGATGAGGCGAGAGAAAGAGGGAGGCGGCGAGAGAAAGAGGGAGGGGGCAAGAGAGAGAGGGAAGGGGAAAGAGAGAGGGAGGGGTGAGAGAGAGGGTGCGAGAGAGAGGGACGGGTGAGAGAGAGGTGGCAAGAGAGAGAGGGAGGGGGCGTGAGAGCGAGAGGAAGGGCTGAGAGAGAGAGGGAGGGGGCGAGAGAGAGAGAGGCAGGGGGCGAGAGAGAGAGGCAAGGGGGCGAGAGAGCGAGAGAGAGGGAGGGGGCGAGATAGAGAGGGAGGGGCGAGAGAGAGGGGGAGGGGATGAGAGAGAGAGGGAGGTGTTCAGAGAAAGAGAAAGGGGCAAGAGAAAGTGGGAGAGGGGCGAGAGAGAGATGGAGAGGGGCGAAAGAGAGAGGGAGAGGGGCGAGAGACAGAGAAGGGAGGGGTTGAGAGAGAGGGAGTGGGTAAGAGATAGAGGGGGATGGGGCAAGAAAGAGAGGGAGGGGGCGAGAGAGGGAGGGATAGGGGCGAGAGAGAGAGGGAGGGAAGCGAGAGAGAGAGGGAGGGGGCGAGAGAGATGGGGAGGGGCGAGAGAGAAAGGTGGGTATGAGAGAGAGAGAGTGGGGGCGAGAATGAGAGGTGGGGTGAGAGAGAGAGGGAGGGGGTGAAAGAGAAGAGAGGGATGGGGCGAGAGGGAGAGTGAGGGGACGAGAGAGGGAGGGAGGGGGCGACAGAGAGAGGGAAGTGGGCGAGAGAGGGGGGAAGGAGGGGGCAAGAGAGAGAGGGAGGGGACGAGGGAGAGAGGGAGTGAGGCGAGAGAGAGAGGGAGGGGGTCGAGAGAGAGTGGGAGGGTGTGAGAGGGAGAGAGGGAGGGTGCGAGAGAGAGAGAGGGAGGGCGAGAGAGAGAGAGAGGGGGAGGGGTGAGAGAGAAAGGTGGGCGTGATAGAGAGAGTGGGGGCAAGAATCAGAGGGGGGGTGAGAGAGAGGCGGAGGGGGCGACAGAGAGAGGGAGGTGGCGAGAGAGAGATAGAGGGTGCGAGAGAGAGAGAGGGAGGGGTGAGAGAGAGAGAGGGAGGGGGCAAGAGAGGGGGGGCGAGAGAGAGGAGTGATGAGATGGGGTTTTGAGAGAGAGGGAGGGAGGGGTGAGAGAGAGAGTGGGCAAGAGAGAGAGGGAGGGGGCAAGTGAGAGAGGGAGGGGTCGAGAGAGAGGGAGGGGGCAAGTGAGAGAAGGACGGTTCCAGAGGGAGAGAGACAGGCCGAGAGACAGAGAAGGGAGGTGTTGAGAGAGAGAGGCAGTGGGTGAGAGAGAGAGGGCAGGGGGCGAGAGGGAGGGCAGGGGGGTGAGAGAGAGGGTGGGGGGCGAGAGAGAGGGCAGGGGTGAGAGAGAGGGCAGGGGGCGAGAGAGAGGGAGGGGGTGCGAGAGAGAGTGGGAGGGGATGCGAGAGAGAGAGGGAGGGGATGCGAGGGGGGTCGAGTGAGAGAGGGAGGGGAGAGAGAGAGAGGGAGGGATGACAGAGAGAGGGAGGGTGTGCGAGAGAGAGAGGGGGACAAGAGAGAGGGAGGGGGTGGGAGAGAGAGGGAGGCATTGAGAGAGAGGGAGTGAGGGGGCGAGAGAGAGAGGAATGGGGTGAGAGAGGGAGGGAGTGGGGCGAGAGAGAGAGAGGAATGGGGTGAGAGAGGGAGGGAGTGGGGTGACAGTGAGAGGGAGGGGGTGAGAGTGAGAGAGAGGGAGCGAGAGAGAGAGGGAGTGGGGCGAGAGCGAGAGGGACGGGGCGAGAGGGAGAGTGAGGGGATGAGAGAGAGGGAGTGGGCGAGAGAGAGAGGGCGGCGAGAGAGAGAGGCAGGGGGCGAGAGAGGGGCACGAGAGAGACAGGGGGCGAGAGAGAGGGGGAGGGAGCATGAGAGAGGGGGGCGGAGGGGCGAGAGAGGAAGGGAGGGGCCTGAGAAATTGGGATGTGGCGAGAGAGAGGGAGGGGAGCGAGAGGGGGGCGAGTGAGAGGGTGGGCGAGAGAGAGGGGAGGTGGTGAGAGAGAGGGGGAGTGGGCGAGAGAGAGAGTGACGGGGCAAGAGAGAGAGGGAGGGGGCGAGAGAAAGAGAGAGGGAGGTGGCGAGAGAGAGAGAGAGGGTGCGAGAGAGAGAGAGGGAGGGGTGAGAGAGAGAGAGGGAGGGGGCAAGAGAGGGGGGGCGAGAGAGAGGAGTGATGAGATGGGGGTTTGAGAGAGAGGGAGGGAGGGGTGAGAGAGAGAGTTTGCAAGAGAGAGAGAGGGAGGGGGCAAGTGAGAGAGGGAGGGGTCGAGAGAGAGGGAGGGGGCGAGAGAGAGAGGGACGGTTCCAGAGGGAAAGAGACAGGCCGAGAGACGGCGAAGGGAGGGGTTGAGAGAGAGAGGCAGTGGGTGAGAGAGAGAGGGCAGGGGTCGAGAGGGAGGGCAGGGGGGTGAGAGAGAGGGCGGGGGGCGAGAGAGAGGGCAGGGGGTGAGAGAGAGGGCAGGGGGCGAAAGAGAGGGAGGGGGTGCGAGAGAGAGTGGGAGGGGATGCGAGAGAAGAGGGAGGGGATGCGAGGGGGGTCGAGTGAGAGAGGGAGGGTAGAGTGAGAGAGGGAGGGATGACAGAGAGAGGGAGGGTGTGCGAGAGAGAGAGGGGGGACAAGAGAGAGGGAGGGGGTGGGAGAGAGAGGGAGGCATTGAGAGAGAGGGAGTGAGGGGGCGAGAGAGAGAGAGGAATGGGGTGAGAGAGGGAGGGAGTGGGGTGACAGTGAGAGGGAGGGGGTGAGAGTGAGAGAGAGGGAGCGAGAGAGAGAGGGATTGGGGCGAGAGCGAGAGGGACGGGGCGAGAGGGAGAGTGAGGGGATGAGAGAGAGGGAGGGGGCGAGAGAGAGAGGGGGGCGAGAGAGAGAGGCAGGGGGCGAGAGAGGGGCACGAGAGAGACAGGGGGCGAGAGAGAGGGGGAGGGAGCATGAGAGAGGGGGGCGGAGGGGCGAGAGAGGAAGGGAGGGGCCTGAGAAATTGGGATGTGGCGAGAGGGAGGGAGGGGAGCGAGAGGGGGGCGAGAGAGAGGGTGGGCGAGAGAGAGGGGAGGTGGTGAGAGAGAGGGGGAGGGGGCGAGAGAGAGAGTGACGGGGCAAGAGAGAGAGGGAGGGGGCGAGAGAAAGAGAGAGGGAGGTGGCGAGAGAGAGGAAGGGAGGGGGCGAGAGAGAGGGGGGGAGAGAGATTGGGAGGGGGGACGAGAGAAAGAGGGGAGGGGGCCGAGAGTGAGAGTGGAGGGGGGCAAGAGAGAGAGAGAGGAATGTGGTGAGAGAGAGAGGGCGTGGGCGAGAGAGAAAAGGAGGGGCAAGAGAGAGAGGGATGGGGTGAGAGAGGGAGGGGGGCGAGAGAGAGAGGGAAGGGGGCGAGAGAGAGAGGGAGGGGGGATGAGAGAGAGGTGGGGGGGTGAGAGAGAGGGGGGTGAGAGAGAGGGAGGGGGTGAGAGACAGAGCGGGAGGGGGGCAAGAGAGAGAGGAGTGGGGTGAGAGGGAGAGAGGGAGAGGGCGAGAGTGAGAGAGAGGTGGGTGAGAGAGGGGGGCGACAGAGGGGGGGCGAGAGAGAGACGGGGGGCAAGAGAGAGGGGGGAGAGAGAGAGGGAGGTGGCGAGAGAGAGGGAGGGAGGTGGGAGAGAGAGAGAGGGAGGGGGGCGAGAGAGAGAGAGGGAGGGGCGAGTGAGAGACAGAGGGGCGAGAGAGAGAGAGAAAGTGAGGGGGCGAGAGAGAGAGGAGGTGGCGAGAGAGAGGGAGGGAGGCGGGCGAGAGGGAGAGGGAGGTGTTGCGAGAGAGCGAGAGGGAGTGGGGTGAGAGAGAGAGGGGGAGCGAGAGAGATAGGGAGGGTGGGCGAGAGAGAGGGAGGGTCCGAGAGAGAGAGAGGGAGAGGGGCGAGGGAGAAAGAGGGAGGGGGGCGAGAGAGAGAGGGAGAGGCCATGAGAGAGTGGGGGCAAGAGAGTGAGAGGGAGGGGGGCGAGAATGTGAGAGTGAGGGAGGTGGGCGAGAAAGACAGAGGGAGTGGGTGAGTGAGAAAGAGAAAGGGGGCGAGAGAGAGAGGGAGGGGAGGCGAGAGAGTGAGCGGGAGGGAGTGGCGAGAGAGAGAGGGAGGCGGGCGAGAAAGAGAGAGGGAGTGGGCGAGTGAGAAAGAGAAAGGGGGCGAGAGAGAGAGGGAGAGGGCGAGGAAGAGAGAGGGAGGGGGGCGAGAGAGAGAGGGAGAGGCCGTGAGAGAGAGGGGGCAAGAGAGTGAGAGGGAGGGGGGCGAGAATGTGAGAGTGAGGGAGGTGGGCGAGAAAGACAGAGGGAGTGGGTGAGTGAGAAAGAGAAAGGGGGCGAGAGAGAGAGAGGGAGGAGGCGAAACAGAGTGGGAGGGGGCGAGAGAGAGTAAGGGAGGGGGTGGTGAAAGAGAAAGCGGGGTTTGAGAGAGAGGAGGGCGAGTGAGAGGAGGTTGAATGAGGGTGCCAGCGAGAGAGAGCCAGAACGAGAGCAAGAGACACAGTGAGATGAACAAAGGGAGCGAGAAAGAGAGAGAGCGAGCGCGAGAGAGACAGTGAGAGAACGAGGCGGCGAGAGAGAGAGAGAGAGAGAGGTGCCAGAGAGACGGAGAGCGGGGGCAAGAGAGAGAGTGAGAGACAGCGAGAGTGCGCGCGCGAGAGAGAGCGAATTGGTAGAGAGAGAGAGAAAGGGGCAGGATAGAGAGAGAGAGGGCGACAAAGAAAGAGGGGGGAGAGTGAGAGTGAGAGAGAGAGAAACTGCGAGAGAAGGGATAGCGAGATGGAGAGACGGGACAAGCGAGTGGTAGAGCAATGAGAGACGGACGAAAGAAAGAGAGAGGAGGCGAGAGACAGAGGGAAGGCTCAGAGAGGCAAAGACAGAGGGGTGAGAGAGGAAGAGAGGATGCGAGAGCAATGAGGCAAGAGCGAATGAGGGAGAGAGGTGGCGAGAGAGAGAGAGGTGCCAAAGAAAGAGAGGGGAAAGAGAGAGAGAGGGGCGGGACAGAGAGGGATAGAGTGGGGAAAGAGAGAATGGAGCGAGACGGAGAATGGGAGAGAGAGAGAGAGAGATGGGGGGGTGTGATATAGAGAGAGGGAGAGAGTGACCGAGAGTGAGTGAGACAGAGAAAACGAGCGAGAGAGATTGAGAGAATGAGGGAGAGAGTTGCAAGAAAGAGGGAAAGAGGGGGCAAATATGAGAGAGAGAGAGTGAGAGCGAGGGAAAGAGAGAGGGTGGGGGAGAGCGGGAGAGAGGGTGGGGGAGAGAGTGATCGAGAAAGAGCAAGGGAGGGGTTAGAGAGGGGCGACAGAGAGAGCGAGAGAGAGTGAAAGGAGCGAGATGGAGAGCTGATAGAGAGAAGAATAGAGAGAGCGCGAGAGAGGTGAGCGATGGTGAAGGGGAACAAAGAGAGAGATATAGAGAGAGAGACAGGGCGAAAGTGGCTGTAAGAGAGAGAGGGTGACAGTGATGGGATGAGAGAGGAGAGAAAGGGGGTGTGAGGGGGGAAGGAGAGCGAGAGAGAGAAGGAGTGAGAGAGAGAGAGATGGGGAGAGCAAGAGGGCAAGAGAAAGAGGGGTCAAGTGAGAGACAGAGGGATGAGAGACAGAGGGGTGTGAGAGAGGGAGGGAGGGAGGGAACGGTGGCCCGGGAGGGGCCGGGGGGGAGTGAGAGGGGGTGAATGGGGGGGAAGGGTGGCCCGGGGGTGCGAGAGGGGGGATGAGGGAGGTTGCGGGGGATGCGAGGTGGGGGTGGTTAAGAGGGGTTTGCTGGGGGCGCGTGAGAGGGTGGGGGAGAGGGATGGGAGGGGAGGAGTGAGGGGAGAGGGGGGAGAGAGGGAAGGAGAGTGCTGGCTACGTCATTTCACCATCTGTGAAATACTTTAAGTCCGGCGAAGGCCCTCATACTGATGATTTTCTGTTCAGGACTCCAGTCACTAACTTGCTGCCAGGTTCTGATAGTAACCAAAGACACAACAGGAGTTGCACTTGCAGAGAATAAGGGAGCCATGGTTGCATCAACATCAGAGCACGAGGAGGCTATTTAGTTCCGTGAGCCTATTCCACCATTCACCCAAATCATGGTAATCTTCATCATCATGACAAATCTCTGTCTTTGTCTCATAATCCTTCAGCATTTTCATTCAAAATCTACCAATCTCAGATTTAAAATTTGCAAATGATTTTAAATCAATCGCTGTTTGTGGAACTTTATCAAACTTTATCCATTTCTGTGTATAAAAGTGTTCCCCGATATCACACCTCAATGTTCTGACTCTAACAGTTTATCTGTTTAATCTTTCTTCTTAAATTAAGCCTTGGAATCCAAGTATCACATCAGTAAATCTACACTGCACTTCCAGTCAGAGTGATACTCTCCTTAAGCCATGGTGCCCAGCCCTCACAGCTTGGTCTAACTAGGTTCAGATTTGCTGAAGCATGACTTCTAATCCTTTGGTATCTCGTCTTCTGTCGAGATCAATGTCAACATTCTACCGGTCCCTTGGTCACTTTTCTGAACCTGTTGGTGACATTTTCATGAACTATACAGCTGGATCAATCCCACCAAGTTTCTTTGGAGTCCACTCTCTCTCTATTTTCACAATCAAGAAATATCCTATTTTGATCCAACCTCTCACTTGCCGACACAAACTCATCTGTCGTTTTGTTTTCATTTACTGAATCTATCAAGATTGCTTTCTAATGCTATGCTTCCATTTACCTACACTTGGAATCGCAGTAATCTGCAGAGTGGTCCCAAATTTTGAATGTGCCTTTCCTTTCATTATAAATAGTGAATAATTAGGGCTCCAACATCGATCCGTGCAGGATATCACTAAACATATCCTTCCAACGAGAATATCTCTTATTATCTGCACAAATGTGTCTTGTTCAAATCAAGTTCCTCTGAAAGGTCATCTTTTGCATCTTATTACCTTTAATGGAGAGTAGAAAGGTGTAAATTTAGGGACATTCTTCACAGTCAAATTTGCCTTGTGTTTATCTGATTGGGGGAGCAATGAATCCCATTAAATATTAATCTTTATCTTCATGACATGGTAACTCAATCACAAAGATTAATAATGTTAAATATGTATTCTCCTTCACGATTGATAAACTCTGGGCACATTGTTACCGAGTGGTACTCGCTTTCTTTTTCAAAAACACAGGCCCCGCCCAACTGTTGGCTTACACCCGTTACACAATGTGGTCCTCGTCCTCTCCATCTGAATCTCATGGCAAAGTACCTCGAACATGGAGAGGAGCAACTATTCCAAGCACTGAGATCCCAGTAATTGGTACCACCATTCACCCTAATCCATTGGAGAAGCCGATTGGTCCCGCACGATGTCCTCATCTGAATCATCCTGCTGGCGGCGTTCCTTCCCCATATTAAAGTGGTGATGGCTCTCCAATGGCAGAAGGGAATGGACGGATTTCTCTTCAATCTCATCTTTCGTCATTGACTTGTCGAACTCATGGGAGTACTCAGTGGCAACAGAAGCAGAGTCTGGAGGGACAATAAATGATTGACATTGTTCTTTGTTATTTTCCATTGCTCACTGAAAGGTTTAGAACTTGAACTTGAAGTTAGGGGCTGAGCTAGAATCTTTGAATTAATTATCTGCTCAAAGAGCAGAGTTGGGTTACAATTATTGATTCAACACAACTTTGATATTGAATCACACATTGTTTAAGTTTCCTTATGCACAACCACAGATCCAAGGGAAACACAAGAAAGTTGGATTGAATAGCTTAAGCACATGACTGAATAAAGGAATCTTGAAATAAATCAGTGCAGGACATGTGCCTATTTGACCCACATATCCTTTGCGTAGGGAAGGAGTGCTAACGTAGCAAAAGATTTGATTGATTCAAATCATCTAACTGAAGAGACACATTTCCCCGCTTAAGTCATGAGATCAGTGGAAGGACAAAACATCATTTCTGGTTAAAGAATTCACCTTTCTCACCTGGTACTGAAGGCACACTGTCTCTGCGGATCGAGTCGTTGGTTACTGTTTGAACCACCTCCTCAAGAGAGCTATTTCCCTTTTGTGTGGCCAGAGGTTCTGCTTTTCTCCAAGAATGGTAAGGGTGAGCTGCCTTGTTTACTGCTGCCGCTGCTGCTCCTATAGAAATGACACAGAACAACACAGATGTATAGTTTCAGGACACAAAAACAGGTTCTCAGTATTTATGATTTACACAGGCCTCCTTCTCAACGTAAACACATCAACATAGTTTTCTTCGATTTCTTGTCTTCCAAGCTCCTCCTTGAATTCATCTGTTATTTGCTTCAATTATTCCTGATGAAGTAAGTTCTACATTCAAACCCCTTTTTGGTAAAGACGTTGTCGCCCTCTGCAAATTCCCCATTAGATTTAATAGTGATTACAATTATATCCCCAGATCCAGTGGATTCTGTCATTCGCAAGCAGAAACATCTTTTCCATGTCTACTCGATCAAACGTTACTGGACCATGTCACTCTTTTTCAATGAGACAACCCTGCCCAATCTTACTTGATGAATTCAAACTCAGTTTGGATATAATTCCAGTAACTATTCTTTATCTTCCCAGATTAGAACTGTTTGCAGTGCTCCAAGGGTGATCTGTCCATGGTCCTACACATATCTAACACATTTCCATTCTGTCGCCCCAGAAATAAACCCATGGCCTACTTCTCGATCTAATCTCACAAACCGGTGCCATTTGCTGCCAGTGACTCATTCCTATCTCCAGATCCCTCTGCCCTATTTAAGGACATATTTTCAAAGAGAAAGTGGTCTCTTTAGTCTTTTGACCACAGTGTACGACCTCATACATGGGTGGAGTTTAATCTTCCACAGCTTTGACTGCAATATTCCCTTAACCAAATCTTCCCAACAGTAAATCTTCCTCAAAACAAAACTTCAATATATTAATATACTTAATCTCATCAACTATTTCTTATTTGAAAAGCGCTAACTGTCCAGCTCAGTTTTGAACCAACATCCTCTGCCACAATTATTAAAATGTCACAAGCTGAACTCCAACCACTATTTGCATTCATATTCATTGCAGCCCAAGAATGAGAGGTGGTATCATTGAGGGTCTATAAAATGGTCAAGGGATTGACCAAGTAGATGCAGAGAAGATGATTCAATCTACAATGAGTTGTCGTAAGTTTACAATAAAAGGAAAGTTGGAGGAAATACTTCTCTCAGAGGATTGTGAATATTGGGAATTCACTACCTCCGAACAATGTGGATTCTGGGACATGAAGTAAATTTATATAAGAGACACACAGGTTTTTAATTAATAATGGGTTGAAGAGTTAAGGAGAGCTGGCAGGAAATTGGTGTTCAGGCCAAGATGAGATTCACCATGTCTGTATCAAATGGCAGAGCAGGTACAAGGGGCTGGATTAATAATCCTGCTCCTAATTCTGATGCTCTTATGTTTTTATTTCAAAAGGAGGAAGTAAGAGGAATGGACTAATACAAGGTGTTTAATGGGCCTGGTATTGGAAAGACTATGGTGAGAGGCTGTTTGATTTGGTGAAGTGTGGCACAATATCTCTACAGTAGTGTCAGCAGACCAGCTGGGCCCAGCACAGAGAAAAGACCGTGATGTTTTCTTTGCAGCATCTTTCCCCACCTATACGTTTCTAGCCTCTACCTTATTCCCCCCTCCCTAGCTTTCAGCCTGAAGCTCCTTCACCAAAAACCTTGCAGCCTCTTTCTCCAAACCCACCATCACCGAATCCCCCACCATCAACATTCTGGGGGTTTACTATTGACTAGAAATTGAAGTGGACTTTCCCTATAACTACGGGAAGGAAAACACCCTCCAAACTCTGAAGCCTGTCCACCATCTACAAGAATCAACTCAGGAGTGCAATAGGATATTCACTACTTGGCTAGGTTTGGGTGCAGCTCCAAGAACACTCAAGAAGCTTGACAGTGTCAGGAAAAAGCAGACTGCTTGATTGGCACCACATTCACTCCCTCCTCCACTGATGCCCAGAGCAGCACTATGTACTATCTCCAAGATACATTACATCAATTCATAACACTTCAATAGCATCTTCCAAACCTATGACCAATACCAAATAAAAGGAAAAGGGAAGCAGTTTCATGGGAACATCACCTCCTGCAGGATCCCTTCCAAGCCACTACCATCTGGAGTTGAAAATCCTTCGGCAGTCCTGAAGTGTCATTGAGCCAAAATTCTGGAATTCCCTCCCAACAGCACTACCAATAGGTCTATAAACCACACCGTCTGCAGTGATTCAAAAAGGGAGCTCACAACCACCTTCTCAAGGGCATTAGAATGAGGGAATAAATGTTCGCAGAGCCAGTGACACCCATATTCCATAAATTCATTAATTCCTTCATGCCTCTTCCTTCCTTCCACAACACCCCCACCCATAGACAGCTGCGCTGCACAAACACAAAGCCTTGAGCAGCATGTGGTAACCCACAAGGAGGCCCAAGCTACATTCAAGCCGTGCTCAGACAGTGGTGGTCCTGAACGAACAATCATCCCCAGTGATTCACACACCGTAGTCAACAGTGAAACTATCAGTTGTCAACGTTTTCACAAAGAGATTGGTTGGGACACGGGATGAACGGCCAGTGGAAGTGGTAGATGCAAGTACAGTTACACCATTTAAAAGACATTTGGAGAGACACATGAATAGGAAAGGTTGAGGAATATGAGCCAAATGCTGACAAACTGCACTGGCATAGTTTGGGAAATTTGGTTGACATGGATGAGTTGGACCGAAGGGTTCATTTCCATGTTGGTGACTATGATTCTATTCTTTTCAGCCACAGTGGCATTTTGCAATTGTCCTAAACTATGGTGTAATTGAACAAGTTAATGGAGGCTTTTGACATCAGGGCCACAGTCCTCTGTAGGCAAGGTGTTGAGTAGTAGCTGCAATTTAGTGGACATTTAATAAACAACATAATGAAGAAGTATAGAAGGAAATTACTACAGATGGTGGAACCTGTACTGAAAACAGCAAATGCTGGAGCTGACAGCAGGTCAGAAAGCATCCATGGAGACCAAGCAAGCTAACGATGTGTCTCCATGACTCGATCAGAGATCTGATGTAGAATCATCTGGACTCAAAATGTTAGCTTGGTCTCTCCATCAATTTTTTTTGAAAAGAAGTTCATGGGATGAGGGTGTCATTGGCTCAGCAGCATTTATTGTTCATCCCTAATTGCCCAAGGGGCAGTAAAAAGTCAAGCTCATTGCTGTGTGTCTGGAGTCACATGTAGGACAAACTAGGTAAGGATGGTAGCTTCTTACTTCAAGCATGTTAGTGAACCAGATGGGTTTTCCGTAACCCAACAAAGGATTCATGGTCATGAGATTCTTAATTCCAGATATTCACGGAATTCAAATTCCACCATTTCCCGTGACACAATTCGAACCTGGTTCTCTAGAATGCAACCTGGATCTTTGGATAAACAGTCTAGCAGTAATACCATTCAGCCATCAGCTCCCTCCTGTGATCTTCAGTATTTGTTGTTTTCAGTTCTCAAGAAATATGTTATGCATTAATTTTGAAATCTGTAAAAGCATCCACAGTGAACACAAAAAGCCCATCTCCGGTTATGATGTTTGAGTCTGGATGACTCAGTCAGATTGGCTAATGAAGCAGAGTTACGCATTTTAATATCTGGCAGTTTCTCCGCAGTTTCGGCTGGCGTTGGGCTGGTCTCATTAAATCTGCGATGAAACAAACAAAGAGATAACAGTCGATACTCCCCACCAAATCTCTAAATTCAATTGCACCGCAACCAAAGTAATTTATTTTATTTCAAAAATGTTTCAGTGAAAGACATTTCAGCAAGCTCACCACCACCTGTCTCAGTTTAATGGGAAATGGGATCAATTCTGTAGCGCCTACTGTCCCAGTGGAAAAGGCCACTGGTTTAAGCCCTTGAACCGGCTATCAGCTGATCTGAGTTTTCAATCTTATTCTTTGACAGATTGCAACATGTTTTGCACAAGGGGGCATGCAGACAGGGCAAACTTCACTTATATTCAACACAAGAAAAGGCAATTCCATTTAAATGAGGCAGATTAATTGAGATCAGGCCTCAGGTGAGGATACAAGTAGTCAAGTTTGGAACTTCCAGAGACCATCAAGGTTGTCCATTCAATTACTGAAGTTTGTCTCAGTATTGCTTTCCCAATCAACCTATTTCAATGCATTGTGACACCTCTGGAGCAGGTGGGACAGTTCCAGGCCTTCTGGCTCAAAGTTGGAGACACAAGAGCACTGTGTTTTAGGCTGAGTAAATGGTGGGTTAATTTGCCCAATTATCTTACTAATCTGGAAGATACTGTTACCATCCTAATGCTGGGAAATAAGCAAGGTATTAAATGGGAGCAAAGATGTTACAACAGTCTCTCTGACAAGGGACAAGATATCTTCCATCTGTTGTTTTGTTCATCCTTCGATAGTTTGAAATTTTTTAACTTTCTAGTCTACCATCATCTTTGCAGTTTTGTACATCTTTTCTTTCAATTTGATGTCACTCATACTTCCCTCAGCTATGCACCGCTGTTCATCGTGCATTTCTTTTACAAGTTAATATATATTGTTGAGAATTATAAAATAACTGAATACATTCTTCTGCTTTAACATTCTAACTAGATTCCCATTCCAGTTTAGCGAACTACTACCTTATCCCCTTGTCACTGCCTTTACGTTTAGATACTAGTTGAAGAACCAAATTCCTCACCCTAAAGCTAGATTCTATTATGCTGCATTGCATCTTAACAAAAGGGTCTTTTACTTTGAGCTCATTAATCAATCATATTATCAGATCTAAAATAGCTGTTCCATGATTGGTTCCAGAGCATCTGTTCTGTAAAATTGCACAGAGCAGTCTACCTCAAACTGCTTCAGAAGGTAACATAAGCTGAGTGTACAATACTGTTTTAACTAACAGAGAACCCTCTGAGTACCAGGATTCTGTTAGATCCCCAAAATTACTCAGAGCATGGAATCCCTATGTTGTGGAAACAGGCCCTTCAGCCCAACAAATCCACACCAACCCTCCAAAGAGTATCCCAACCAAACCTATTCCTCAATGTTTACCCCTGATTAATGCACAGAAACTGTGCATCGCTGGACACTATGGCAATTTAGCATAACCAATTCACCGAACCTGCAGTTCTTCGGATTGTGGGTTTGCAGCTCTGATTCGCAGTTGCTTCATGAAGTCTGAATGTTGTTGCCTCTATTAGTCCAACAGCACTGTCACTGACACAGGAGCTGTTCCCCCAGATTGGTTTGTGACAGTCAGAGATCCTGCTACAACCTGCGCACATGCCAACCCAGTCATCTCGATCAGAAAGAATTAGTACAGCGCAGATTAGAAGACAACTTGGATCACATTGTGCTTTTGAAATCAGAGGCCCCTATTCAACCCATCACAACAGTGCCACCTTTTTAAAATAGCTATTTGGCTAGATCCCTGCTCTCACAGTAAAGCAAATAATTTCTTTTTGCAAGTATTCAAATTAATTTTGGAAATTAACAGTGAATCGGCTGCCACCTCCTTTGCAGATGATCTCAGCTCTTCTTTGAAACAGCAAAACCCAATGAGAACATGAAGGCAACCAATGTTTAAAAAAATCACATGCTCAGTCACTGTAATATGATGAGTTTTGTTTAACATAATTCTAAGCAAAAGTTAATTTGAAGCAAAAAGGAGAACGCGAAGAGAAAGGTGAACCACCCGTGGGTAACAAAGGCAGTCAAGAGCAGTACCCACAAGGAAAAGAATGACATAGCCGCGGATGACTAAAAAGGGAGAAAACTGATCATGTAATTAAATTGACAAGAAACAAAAATGAATGACAAGAGTTGTACAGGTATATAAAAATTGAGTATCTAACGTCAGCATCGAACCCTTGGAGGTTCTGACTGTGGAATTGATCATGGGTACAAGGAAACAGCAGATAATATAAACCGATATTTTACATTGATCTTCATGAAGGAGGATACCGTTATCATCCTAAAGGGAGCAAATAAGCAAGTTAATCATGGGGAGAAAAATGTTATAACAGTTTTGTCACAGGGGATAAAGTATTGACCAACTAATAGGACTAATGGCAGACAGGACCTAATGGCCTGGATCAAACACTTTTAGGGCAACTGACTGCAGAGATATTCAAGGCATCAATTGGAATATTCCAGAATCAGGGGATACAGGAAAAATCCAGTGGATTGATGCACCTGTTCAAGAAGGGAAGGGAGACAGAAATCAGGAAACTATAGATTAGTTAGTTTAATATCTGATTTTGTAATACGGCAGAGTCGAATATTAAAGTAATAAGTAGCAGGACATTTAGAAAAGCTTATCAGTTAACATGGTAGACTGGGTTTTGTGAAAGAGACACTATGACAAATTTACGATAGTTCATTGAGGAGATAACAAGCGGGGCTGAGAAAGGGCAATCCAATGATGTTCTGTATTTGGATTTTAAAAATGCAAATGAGAAGGTGCTACAGAAAAGTTAATTGCATAATACAGGAGCTCACTGTGTCAGGGGTGACGTATTGGCATGGAGTGAGGATTGGTTAACCATACTGGCTGTTGCCGAGACCTCACTTGGAGTACTGTATACAATGTTAGCTCCCATATTTAATAAGGGATAAACCAGTATTGGAGACCATTCAAAAAAAGATTCAACTAGCTGCTTTGAGAACGAAAAGGTTCTATCAAGAATAGCTAAACAGGTTAGGTCATTATTCAATAGAATCTCGACAGCCAGATTACTTACAGTGTGTAAACAGGCCCTTTGGCCCAACAGGTCCACACCGATCCGCCGAAGCACAACCCACCCAGACCCATTCCCCTGCATTTACCCCTTCACCTAACACTACAGGCAATTTAGCATTGCCAATTCACCTAACTTGCATTTTTTTTGGATTGTGGGAGGATACCAGAGCACCCGGAGGAAACCCACGCAGACAACGTGCAAACTCCACACAGAGAGTCACCTGAGGCAGGAATTAAACCCAGGTCTCTGGCGCTGTGAGACATCAGTGCTAACCACTGTGACACCCACTTAATATAAGGGTCATCTTATGGAAACAAGATTCTGAGGACCTTGACAGGGTAGATGTTGACTAGATCTTCTAGCACCAATGAAGTCTCAAACCAAACATTACATAAGGGAACATTCATTTTGTAAAAAATGTAAAGAATTTTTTTATCTCAGTGAATGGCTAGAATTTTCTAGCCCAAACAATTGTGAAAGTTAAATGTGGTAGGGGAATGGATCTGGTTGGGTTACTCTTCAGAGGGTCAGTGTGGCTTGTTGGGCCGAAGGGCATGTTTCCACTCAGTAGGGAATTTATGATTCTATCTCAAATTATTCTAAAAGAGGGCAAATAGATTTTTGAAATATTGAGCAGTTGAGGGCTATGCGGATCAAGCATAAAAGAGGTGTTGAGGTCTGGGTTGGCCCAGCCATGATCTGATAGAATGGGGGAACAAGCCGAAGGGAATGAATGCCCTATTCCTGTTCTGATTCCTTGAGGCTCCATTTCATGCTTTTTTTATCTCCAAAGAAGAGTGTGATACAATGTGCTGAAGATCTCAGATATTGTGAAAATGGTGTGTTTATGTACTGGTTCAGATGGCATTGGTTCATCAATCACAGCTATGCAGTCATGAGTAGGAAGGCAATTCCCTCCATGAATAAAGGAAATCTACTGCAGAGCTCACACAAAAGGATCCTTCCCCTCAGTGAACTCTCCCATCACATTACCCAATATATCAGCAAAAGCAGCACGCACTACGCATGCTCTAGCCAACAAAGGGACCCCCGGGTGATTGATGTCAGCTCCGGACCAATGAAAGGACGGTGGGCGGAACTGGAGGTCCTCCAACCAATCAAAGTGAACTAGGGGCAGAACTAGACTAAACCACGTGATCACCCTCGCACGCGGAGGTGAGTCGCTGTAATGGATGCTCAGGAAGTTATGGAGCGAAAGGATACGGTAAGGAAATAAATAAACAGGGAAACGGGAGAAAAACTGTGTTGTTATGAGCGGAGAGTTTTTACAAATAAGTTGTGCACGTCGGAAAACACAAATTTGAACGTCCCAGTCCCGTGTTTGGAGTAAACGAGGAATTGCCTCAGCGCGGCTTCAGGCCTGAGTGAGCGCCGCCATCTTTATTCGGGGCAACGATTCACTGGACACGTGCGCGGCCGCCATCTTTGTAGGGGGCAAGGTGCAGCCAGGCGCATGTGCAGCCTTTCTCTGGTACAGAGTCATTGGGCAGGATTTACACAGAGCACATTCAAACTCAGAGTAATGAATGTTTATTTCTGGATTTGTTTCGTCATTCATTTAAATGACTTGCTGTTGTAACTGAGTTTGCAGGTCATTCAAAATTGGAGGTATTGTGCATAGTGAAGAAGTTTACCTCCGGTTACATTGAGATATCGATCAGATATGGATTAATTTAGATTAATGTGAGGTGCTGCATTTTGGAAAAGCAAGTCAGGGCAGGACTTATACACTAGGGGAAAGTGAAGACTGCAGATGCTGGAGATCAGAGCTGAAAAATGTGTTGCTGGAAAATCACAGCAGGTCAAGCTGCATCAAGGGCTCATGTCCGAAACGTCGATTCTCCTGACCTTTGATACTGCCTGACCTGCTGTGCTTTTTCAGCCCAGGACTTATACACTGAATGGCAAGGCCCTGGAGACGCTTGCGGAACAAAGAGACCTTGGACTGCAGATTCATAGACCTTGCGAGTCAAGTTGCAGGTGGATAGGATGATGAAGAAGGTGTTCAGTGTATTTTCCTTTATTGGTTAGAGCATTGAGTATAGGATGTGGGAGGTCATTTTGCTGTACAGGACATTCGTTAGGTCACTTTTGGAATATTGTGTGCAATTCTGGCCTGCCTCCTATCAGAAGGGTGCTGTGAAACTTGAAAGGTTTCAAAAAAGACTTATAAGGATGTTGTGAGGTTTGGAGGATTTGAGCGACAGGATGAGGCATAAAAGGCTGGGGCTGTTTTCCCTGGAGTGCCATAGGCTGAGCAGTGATGTTATGGAGGTTTATACAATCATGAAGAGCATGAACAGAGTAAATGAACAAGATGTTTTCCCTCGAGCAGTGGTGTCCAAAAGTAGAGGACATTGCTTTAGGTTGAACGGGGCAAAAATTCAAAGGGGCCTAAAGGACAACTCTTTCATGCAGTGGGTGGAATGAGCTGCCAGAGGAAGTGGTGGAGGCTAGTCCAATTAAAACTTGTTGAAGGCATCTAACTAGACACATGATACGATTAGGAAGTGTTTACAGGGATATGGGCCAAGTGCTGGCAAATGGGAATAGATTAGGTTCGGATACCTGGTTGGCAAGGATGAGTTCAACCGAAGGGTCTGTGTCGGTGCTATACGTCTCTATGACTGTGGGATCATAATAGCTTATACAGCTGTGCTTCATCTCTGGGATCCCTTATGAGCACTTTGTCAATATCTAGCTTGCTCAGTATCGAACAATGGTGTATTTTTGGTCGGTTTAGTATTTTATGATTATTTTTACAGACATTTTTGTAAATTAATTTTTCACTGCTGCCCAGCCCCTGACCATGTGCCGCTTATTAATTTTTTTTCTGGAAAATATTTGACAGTCAAGAATTCTTTTTTCCAATAAGCAAGTGTATTTTCCTTCCATTTCTGACTATCAAATTCTGCACCATTTTCATTCCCTGTAATCTGTTTTGCACTCCCTGAAACATCAACTGTGTTTCTCCTTCCACAGAAACCAGTGATTAATGCCAAAGCCCTGTTGCCTGTGGAGAGGGTGATGTTTGACTTTCTTGTACAGATGCAGTTTGTGTGGTGGAGGTGCTCCCACAATGTGGTTGGTTAAGAGACATTACAGAGTATTCATTCAGCAACAGTGATGATTTGAAGGTAATGTCCAAATCAAGAACAGTTTGTAGTTTTATCATCGTGCTTATAATTTCACAAAAATATTATTGGGAACTTTAGACATAAGGCCAGAGAAGGATGATATTAGGTCAGGTGACCAAAAGCATTGCCAAATTAGCAAGTTTTGAGGAATGTCTTAAAGGAGGAAAGCAGAGCTGTGAGGTTTTGGCTGCGAATTTCAGAAAATATTGCTTTGCCAACTGTAAAAGCAGCCATACAGGTGAAGTAATGAATTAACAGATCATTGGGAGTCTCGAACAGAATGGGTTGTCGAGGTCTTCAATGATGTGTGATGCGGCGAGCTAGGGATGATCACAACCAGGAATTAAATCAAGGGTGAGAATTTTAAATTGATGGATGTGGGCCGGATGCTGGCAGGTGATACGAGATTGGGTTGGAATATCTGGTCAGCATGGATGGGTTGGATTGAAGGGTCTGTTTCCATGCTGTACATCTCTGTGGCTTTATGTTGTTGATTATGAATAGGAGCCTTTTGATGGATCAACAAGTTTTGGTAGGAGGGAGCACTTGGGCAGCAGAGATTTAGTTTTTCTGAAGATTACAGGGAGATTTACTGTGGGAAGCTGGCCAGGAGTGTGTTTGGATACTGAAGTCTGGAGATAACACAAGGTGGATGAGAGTATATGAGCTGAGACAAGGGTAGAATCGGCTAGAAATAGTGATCTTGGAGTGGGACTGGGCTGTCACCCTCACCTCACCTCTGGGATTCAGCTGGTTGTCAGGTTGTGAATCAGGGCGGTAACACAATCGGGAGCTGAGTGGCCCTGGTGGAGCCTAAAATGAGTGTCACTCAGCTTACTGTTGCTGAGCAGCTGCTGCTTGGTAGCCCTGTTGATGACATCTTCCATCACTTTACTGCTGATCGAGTGTGGACTGATAGAGGGAAATTGGCTGGGTTGGATTGCCCTGTGTTTTTGTGTTGAACATTCCTGGGCAATGTTCCACATTGTCGGTAGATGCCAGTGCTGGAGCGGTACTTGGCTTGGTGGGTGGCAAGTTGTGGAGCTCAAACCATCAGTATTATTGCCAGAATTTTGCAGGGCCCATAGCGTTTGCACTACTTAACCATTTCTTGATGTTATTCAAACTGAATCAAACTGGCTTAAAACTCACATCTGTGATGTTAGAAACCACTGGAGAAGGCTGAGATGGATCATCCCACTTTGCACTTCTGGCTGCAGATTGCTGCAAATGCTGTCATCTTATCTGTTGCAGGGTGTGAGGCTCCTCCATCGGTAAGGGTGGGGATATCTGTGATGCTTCCTGCAGTGAGTTGTTTAATTGTCCATCACCGTTCACAACTGGGTGTGGCTGAACTGCAGAGCTCCGATCTATTCCATTGGTTGTGGGATTGTTTAGCTCTGTTGCTGCTGATGCTGTTTGACATGAAATAGCTTCAGGA
Source organism: Chiloscyllium punctatum (assembly GCF_047496795.1). Classification (NCBI taxonomy): domain Eukaryota; kingdom Metazoa; phylum Chordata; class Chondrichthyes; order Orectolobiformes; family Hemiscylliidae; genus Chiloscyllium; species Chiloscyllium punctatum. The sequence goes on along the minus strand of NC_092785.1, from coordinate 54,764,425 downwards.
AATGGTTTAAGTAGAACCCAAAGAGATTAAACAAATATATCACAGACAAAAGATGAACTGGACCAGGGAATAGGACCCCTTAAAGATTAACGAGGCTGTCTATGGAACCACCGGGGGTGGGAAAGATATGCAAATATTTCACGTCCTTTTTACTGGAGAAAGATATGGAAGCTCGAGAGTTTGGAGAAATAAACAGAGAGAACATGAAAGTATCCATGTTATAGTGGAGGTGTTACTGGATGTCTTGAATCGCATCAAGGTGGATAAAGCCCTGGGACCTGATCAGATGTATCCCAGAACTTTCTGGAAATCTAGGGAAGTGATTGTTGGGCCTCTTCTGAGGTATTTGTATCATTGATAGCGACAGGTGAGGTGCCATTATTTTAAAAAGGTGGTAAGGAGAGGCCATGGAACAAGAGAATAGTGAGCCTGAAGTCAGTGGCAGGCAAGTTGTTGGAAGGGATTCTGAGGGACAGGATATCCATCTATTTGGAAAAGTAAGGAATAATCATTGACTATTGTCAATGTGGCTTGGTACGTGCACAATCGTGTCTCACTAACTTGACTGAATGTTTTGAAGTGACAAAGAAAATTGATTAAACCAGGCTGTGAACTTTGTTTATATGGACATTCAACAAGGTTCCACAAAGCAGACTGGTTAGCAGGGTTACATAACATGGAATGAAGGGAGAACAAGCCATCTGGGTACAAAACTGGCTTGATGGTAAGCGACAGAGGGTGATGATGGAGGTTTGTTTTGTGGACTGGAGGATTGTGAGCAGCAGTGTGCTACAAGGATCGATTATTGGGTCCTTAAATAAATGACTTGAATGTGAATATATGAGGTATTATTAGTAGCTTTACACAAGACATCAAAACTTGGAGTTGTTATGGACAGCGAAGAGGGTTAGTTCAGAATACAACAGGATATTGATCAGAATGGCAGTGGAGCAAGGAATGACAGATAGAGTTCAATTTAGATAAATGTTAGCTGTTGGATTTTGGAAAGGCAAATCGGGGCAGGACTTATACACTTACTGGTAAGGTCCTGGGGAGTGTTGCTGAACAAAGAGACCTTGGAGTGCAGGTTCATAGTTCCTTGAAAGTCGAGTCACAGGTAGGTAAGGGAGTGAATGCAGCGTTTGTTATGCTCTCCGTCATGTTGTTGCTGTACAGGACATTGATTAAGGCTCTTCTGGAATTCTGTTTTCAGTTCCAATCTCCCTGTTCCAGGAATGATATTGTGAAACTTGAAACATTTCAGAAAATGTTTGCAAGGACTTTGCCAGAGTTGGACAGTTTGAGGGCAGTGCATGTTTGGAGTGAGCTGCCAAGGGAAGGGGTGGACGCTAGTACAATTACAACATTTAAAAGACATTGATGAAGCCATTTCTCGTATTCTGTTTTCAGTTTGATTTTCCCTGTTCTGGGAAGGATGTTGTGAAACGTGAAAAGGTTCGGGCAAGAGTTACAAAAATGTTGCCAGGATTGAAGGATTTGGGCTACAGGGAGAGGCTGAATAGGCTGGGGTTAATTTCCCTGGAGATTCAAAGATTGAGAGGTGACTTCATGGAGATTTATAAAATCACCAGGGGCATGGATAAGGTGTGCAGCCGGGGTTCTTTTTCTTGAGCTTAGGTGGGTCCAAAACTAGAGCACATGGTTGAGAGGGCAAAGATTTAAAAGGAATCTAAGGGGCAATGTTTTCAAGCTGAGTGTGGTGTGTGTATGGAATGAGCTGCCAGGTAAAGTAGTGGAGGCTGATAAAATCACAACATTTAAAAGGCATCCGATTGGGTAGGTGAACAGTAAGGATTTTGATGGATACAGACCAAGAGCTGGCAAATGGGACTCCAGTCGTTTAGGATTCCTCGTTGGCATGGATGAATTGGACCGAAGTCCTGTTTCTGTGCTGGACATGTCTATGACGTTAATAAACTAAGATCCGTTCCTCTTTTGTGGAGAGCAAGCTGAAGCACAGATAGGTGTCCTTGGAGGTGAGAAGGTGAAGCAGTGATTTTGACCTGGTGCAGATTTGGTTCCAAGGTCTTGAATTTGCAGAGAGAGAGACGAATTATTAACACTGTCACAACGTTTAGTAACTACTTTCAAGTAATTGGCAAATAATATAAAGTGAAAATGTGAACATTATTGTACTCAGTAAGTTCTGAGCCTCTGGAACAGTCTGAACGACACAGATTTAGCAGGTATTCTGAAACAGACTTGAAATTTTAATTTTTCAGGAAAGATTTGGGGGGCTGTGGGCAAATAGGAGGGGAATTGGGACAGATTTGCAGCATCTCCAGAGGGAGTGAGTACAGCCCCGATGGGCTGAATAGCCCCCAGGCCCTGTGCTCTGTGATACTGCCCCATTCACTGTGAATGATGAAGCTCATCCCAGGGCAGAGAGAGGGATTAGCCCTCCACTCTCATCACAATGGGGCCCGGCTGATTGACAGCAGCTCCAGACCAATGGGAGGAGAGTCTGTGTGGTCCTGCAGCCAATGGGAGTGAATGAGGGGTGTGGCCAGCAAGATGACACCTGTCCATGAGCTGTGCAGGTGCCGTGTCACTGGGTGGGGTTGGGAGAGACAGCAGAGACTGGGACAGAGGCTGTGGGACCTGAATTACAAACTCCCGGTAAATTAAAACCAAAAGAACTGCGGAAGATGTAAATCAGAAAAAACAACCAGGAGGTTCTGGAAAAGCTCAGCAGGTCTGGCAGCATCTGTGAAGAGAAATCAGTTAAAGTTTCAGATCCAGTGTCCCTTCCTCAGAACTGATACTGAGAGAAAAAATGTTGGTTTATATGAGCAGGTAGGGTTTAGGGGAGGATGTAAGGAGTAAAGGATAGGTGGGAATAGAGTGAGAAGAAGGGTTGGATAAAGGAGTGATAACGATCTGGCTGGGGAGGGCGACTCGCTGTTAGTGGAGACTGTTAGTGGCTAACCATAGGTAGTGTGTAATGGCAGGCTGTGAGAACAAGGCCTGGTGTGTGGGGTAGGGGGGGGCTAGGACTTGGGTTGTTAACCTATGGTTAGCCACTCACTGTCTCCATTGTAAGCTGTTCTCCACAGACATCACTCCATGATTGGAGCTGCAGAGGACAAAGTTGCAGATTGGCGGCACGGTGGCACAGTGGTTAACACTGCTGCCTCACAGTGCCAGAGACCCGCGTTCTATTCCCACCTCCGGCAACTGTCTGTGTGGAGTTTGCACATTCTCCCAGTGTCTGCGTGGGTTTCCTCTGGCTGCTCCGCTTTCCTCCCACAGTCCAAAAATGTACAGGTTAGGTGAAATGGCCACGCTAAATTGCCCGTAGTGTTAGATGTAGGGGAATGGGTCTGGGTGGGTTGCTCTTTAGATGGTTTGTCTGATCTAAAAACCTCTTCAATATCCTTCCCAACCCCCTCAGTACTCCTCAAAGATGTATCTTAAAGTTGTTCTCTTTAATCAATGTTTCCAGCATTCGTGAAGCACTTCAGGAGACTTGTCAGTGTGAAAGGCTCCATACAATGCAGTTCGTTGTTGTTAATGTCTGACATTAGGAGAAACAGGAATGAACACTCTCTCTTGTACCTGATGAACAGCAGCAAAAGCAGGAAGCACTGAGCATGCTCCAGCCACAAAGGGCCTCTGGTGATTGATCTCAGTGCAGGACCAATAAGAGGATGGGGACAGGGCTGGAAGACAAGGTAATGCCGGTTGGTCTGAGTGAATGAGGGGCGTGGCTACACTCAACCATGTGATAAGCTTCTGGATTAGTGGTGCTGAAAGAGCACAGCAGTTCCGGCAGCATCCAAGGAGCAGCGAAATCGACGTTTCGGGCAAAAGCCCTTCATCAGGAATGAAGTGATACCACGTGATAACCTTCACTGGCAGCACTGTGATGTTGTGACCAAGGCATTGGAAATGTGTGAAGGTGCAGTACATGGTTAAGGAAAGACATATTGACCAGGAAGAGAAGGAAATTTTAATGGAACGGGCTGAGACGTTTTACAGAACTTAGTGCACATGGGAAAACACAAATTTGAAAATCCCAGGCCCGTGTTTGTGGCAAACGGGAAAATGCTTCAAATGGTGAAAGGTGTTAGTGATCGCCGCCATCTTTATTGGGGGCAGTGATCCACGGGACACGTGTGTGTGGCTGCCAACTTTGAGAGGGGCAAGCTGTAGGGGGACGCATGCGCAGACTTCCTTGGCAGGGAGTGATAGGGCAGGATTTACACAGTGTCAGAGTCAGGATGTTTTCAATGTCAAAGAGTGTGATGCTAGAAAAGCACAGCAGGTCAGGCAGCAGCCGATTGGTGGGAAGGAAGTTGGAAACGTAGGACAGGTCAAAAGGGCAGTGCCGAGTTGGAAGGCTGGATCTGGGATAAGGTGGGTGGAGTGGAAATGAGGAAACTGGTGAAATCCACATTGACCCCATGTGATTGGAGGATCTGAACACAGAAGATGAGGCGTTCTTCGTCCAGGCATCAGATGCCTGGGATTTGGCGGTGGAGATGGCCCAGGACCTGCATATCTTTGGTGCAGCGGGAAGGGGAGTTAAAGTCTTTGGGCACAGGCTGTTTGACTTGTTTAGTGTTTTCCTGTTACTTTCACAGACCTTTTGTTAGTTAATTTTCCTCTGCTGCCCAACCCCTGACAATGTGCTCCTCTCTAAACGGACTAAATTTTCCACAGTATCTTTGACAGTGAATAATTCTTTTTTTTTTCAACAAAAGAGTGCATTTTCCTTCCATTTCTGACCATCATATTCTGCAACATTCTCATTTCCTGTAATGCATTTAGCCCTCCCTGAAATATCAACAATGCTTCTCTCTCCACAGACACCAGTGATTAATGCCAAAGCCCCATTGCCTGTGGAGAGGATGATGTTTGACTTCCTTGTACAGCTGCAGTTCGTGTGGTGAAGGTGCTCCCACAATGTTCTTGGGTAAGAGATGTTATAGGTTATTCATTCAGCGACAGTGAAGAGTTGACAATGTGTGTGCAAACCAACAGCAGTTTGTATTTTTATCATTTTTATAATTTCACAGACATTGAGAATTTCTGACATAAGGCCACAGATGGGGATATTAGGTAGGTTATCAAAAGTATTGCCAAATAAGCAGGTTTTCAGGAATACCTTAAAGAATAAAAGCAGGTCTGAGAGGGTCAGGGTGCGAATTCCAGACTGTGTTGCCTTGGCAACTGTCAAAACAGCCAGACCGGTGAAGCAATACATAAATGCATCTTTGGGAGTCTGAAAGAAAATGAGTTGTCGAGGTCTCTCAGGTTGTGTGGTGCAGGGAGACAGGGATGTTCACAGCCAGGAATTACATCAAGTGAGAGAATTTTAAATTGTTGCTTGTAAATAGAAGCCTTTTGATGAATCAACAAGTTTTGGTACAAGTGAGCACTTGGGCAGTAGGGTTTTCGATACTCTTGAGATTATATGTAATTTGAATGTGGGAGGCTGGCCAGGAGTGTGTTTGGAGAACGAAGTCTGGAGATAACACAAGGATGCACGAGTATTTCAGTAAATGAGCTGAGATTAGGGTGGAGTTGGGTGATGTCACTGATGTAGGAATAGCAGTTTTGAGTCGGGCCCCTCCTCATCACTCCCCCTCACCCATTCACAAATATTGTTCGTTGTTCTGTCTGTCTTTTCTGGTTATGTCCTTCTCTCCAATTCTGCTAAGAACTAATGTTTGACGTCAAGGTCCTGCTCCATCTCCACTCTCCCTTTCCTTTCTGGATTCCTCATATGTGGTGTCCATCCAGGATCTATCTTTGTTCCTTCCTGTATCTCACCTACATACTGCCAGGAGGTAACATCGCCCAAAAGCACCGTGTTAGGTTTCCCATGTACACTGACGATGCCCAGCTCTCTCTCCCTATCATCCCTCTCCATTGCTCCACTGTTACTCATTCATCAAACTGCTTACCACTCGATTGGCTGCAATTTCCTCCAATGAAACACTGCAATGGTTAAACCCATTGCCTTCAGTTGCTATTACAAATTCCTTTCCCTTATTGCTGAGCCCATCCCTCTTACTGGGAAATGCCTGAGGCAGGACTTCACAATATTGCTCTCATATTCTGACCCCAAGGTGACCTTCTGATCAGACATCTACACAATCGCAAACACCAGGAACTCCAATCTCTAAAATGTTATTTTTCTCCACCTCACCCCAGCTCCATTGCTACTGAAACCCCTTACCCATGTCTGTGTTGCATTAAAGTTGACAAATCTAAAACAGAACCCTTGATTCTGCAACTGCCCCAGAGTCTGGTTCCAGGTTCCCTCATGATGGGACACATCCTCTCAGTATTTACCCTTTTATACCCCTTAATAAGCCAATGTGTTTCAATAAGATCCCCTCTCATTCTCCCCCAAATCCAGTGAGTCGAGTCCCAACTTCTTCAGCCTTTTCTTAAAAGGGAGTCCCTGCAAACCAGGGATCATCCCAGTCAATCTTCTCTAAATGCCTCCGATGAAGTGATGTCTTTCCTTATATAAAGGGTCCAAAATGTCTCTCATTACTCCATATGTAGTCTCACTCGCACTTTATAAAGTTGCTCTCAGGTATATACTCCAAACTCTTATACTGCAAATCCCTTCAAACAAGGAACAACGTTTCATCTCCCTTCCTGATGACCTGTTGTAACTGTGTGCTGGCTTTCTGTGTTTCCTGCACAATTACCTCCTGGTCTCTTTTGTGTTGCAGGTTTCTACATTTCTACCATTTAAATAGTCCTCTGTTCTTTTATTAACTCCTCCAAAATGAACAACTTCACATTATCCCAAGTTATGCGCCATTTGCCAACTTGGTGTCCACTTCTCCAACGAATCCCTCTCTGTAAACAGTTTATAATCCTTTTGGAAGTATACTGGTCTGCATTTTCTCGGAGATTCCCCCCTCATTCTACTCAACCTTTCCAGGGAGCACCGGGCAGTGTGAAGCATGCTGAGTTGCTGTCTTTTCAGAGAGACTCTTTGGAAGGATTGGGAAGATCTTGCTGCCCATTGGTCAGAACTTGCCCATCAAGCTGCATGAGACTTTCACCCTCCATGTCTTATTGATGAGGCACAGCGGCAGCACGGAAGGAAAGAAAAGGAAGAAAATCCTGCTGTCCGCATCTCACTGACTCTTGGAACATTCTCTCCCATGTGTCAAAGATCTGCCCTGTTCAGTCACATGAAGTCCCAAGGTGGAAACTCATAGAAACCCACACAGATTTCCCCCTGAGCTGACTACTGGTCTCCACAAGGGGTGATGTGTACAGTCATCCTGGACCAGGAGGAGGGGATGGTGTGAGTTTCTAACCTGACCTGACAGTGACAGATTTTATAAACTTGTATTACAGGATACTACAGGTGGATATTCAGATAGGATTCTCAGTAATTGTAACGCCAAACTCTGATTGAATTACTCCATTCATCAGGACCTGGATATTTGCACTGTGTGTGAGTATTTTGTTCCAGCTCAATTCCATTTTCTGCATAAAAATTCTCCTTTGAATCAAACCGTCCTGTCAATCGATCTCCCCGAAATCTTCAATATGTGTCCAGGAATCCATTTATGATGAATTGATGAGTGTAAGGTTTAACATCCTGATGTATATGTTTTGTAAGCACTTGTCTCTCAGCTCCCCTCAATTTCCTTTGCTACAAGGAGAACAATCTCAGTTTTCCCAAACCCCTGATTCCCCAGTGTCTGTTTGCTCTCTATAAGGCACGCATCAGGATCGTGTTGGAACATTCTCCACTTGCCTGCATCAGTGCAGCCCTCAACAGTATGAAAGAAAGTTTTCTTTCTCACAGACCCAATGTACCACTAGAGCGTTTTTCTGTCTTGTAGACCGCTGAGATGTTTATTATAGGAATATGACAGGCTCCATTGGACATCAGGTCAGAAAAGGTGATACTAGAATAGATGGCACGTGATTGGTCAATGTTTTTGGGAGAAACGTGAGATGCAGAGTTTTAAGAGGAAATTCAGAAGCTCAGCGCAGGAATTGGAAAGGGCCATCATCAAGTGAGAAATAAACATTGGGCATCCTGAAAGCTGGAAATAACGAAAGGCAGATATAGCAGAGCTTTGAGAGACTGGAGGGGATTAGACATGGGGATGATAATGAAGCTGGAGGAGATGCAAGTTGGAAAGGATTGTGAGGATGGAGGATGTTACAGAGATAGAGAGATTTGTGATAGAGGTTTTTGGATTTTGAGGCTGGAGTGGAATTATAGAGATGAGGAATATTTGTAAGGCTGGATGAGGTGGCACTGATAGGGAGAGTTCCAAACATAGAGGAATTTACAGAGATAACGAGTCATAAAGTTACACAGCATCGACACAGACCCTGTGGTCTAACCAGTCCGTGTCGACCATAAATTCGAACTGAACTAATCGCACCTGCCTCCACTTGGTCCAAGTCCATCCGAGCATTCCCTATTGATATATGGGTCCAAATGTTTTTTTTTCCTATTAGAATCCCATTCCCCTACCCTCTTGCTCTACATTTACCCCTGACTAATTCACTCAACCCAATCATTCCTGAACACTATGGGCAATTGAGCACGGCCAGTTCACCTACCCTGTACATCTGTGGATTGTGGGAGGAAACGGGAGCACCTGGAGGAACCCACGCTGTCATGGGGAGGAATATGCAAACTCCACATGGACAGTCACCCAATACAGGAATTGAGCCTGTGTCCCTGGCGCTGAGAGGTAGCAGCACGAACCATTGAGCCACAGTGCCACCCTGAAATTGTAATTGTATTCACATCTATCACGTCCTCTGCAAGTTTGTTCCACATGTGAACCACTCTCTGTGCAAAAACAAAATATAAATCCGGAACTTCTTTTTAAACCCTTCCTTTTCTCACGTTAAAAAGTATGTCCCCAGTCTTGAATTGCGTCCCCTCCTGGAAAGGGCACCTGCTGTTCACATCACCGAAACTCTTCAGGATTTTATAAACCTCTAATCAGGTCACCCCTCAGCCTCCTGTGTGCTCCAGTGAAAAGGGACCCAGCCTATCAGGACTCTGTTTATAATTCAATCCCTCCGTTCCCATCACCATTCTGGTAAATCTCTTCTGAACCTGCTCCAATTTAATAATATCCTTCCTATAACAGCACAACCAGAACTGGGCACAGTATTCCAGAAGAGGCCTCACCAACATCCTGTAATACCTCAACATAACGTCCCAACTCCTATATTCAAAGATCTGAGCAATGAAGGCAAATGTGCTAAAGCCCTTCTGAACCACCCTGTCTGCATGTGACACATAGTTCAAAGACCTGAACCCCTCGGTCTCTTTGTTCCATATCACTATCCGAGGCCCAACTTTTAATCAGTGTAAGTCCTGCCTTCGTTTGTTTTACCAAGATGTAATATTTTGCATTTATTCCAATCCAACAAATCACAAACATCCTTCGAGTATAAAGGCAAGACGAGTATACTTAAGAGTAAAATCAGTAAGGCAAAAAGGGGACAGGACACCGCTTTGGCGAATAGGGAAAGGGTTTTTAGAAATACATTAAGAGCAAATGGGTCACTAGAGAGAGAATAGGCCACCTCAAAGATCAACAAGGCAGCCTATGTGTGAAGACACAGGAGATGGGGTTGTTGGGGGGATACTAAACAAGGGGCATCAGTGTTTACTGTGGAGAAGGACATATTTGTGGGGGTTGTCAAGATTAGAGATCGTGAGGGTGATGAGACAGGAGGAGATTGGAGGATGTTATAGAGATTGACATGTTTGTGATACCAGAGATAGTGATGGTTCTGAGGCTAGAGAGGACTTCTAGAGATAAGGAAGAGTTAAGTCTGGATGAGGTGACCGTGATCTGGGGAGTTGTGAGGATGGAGGAATTCACAGAGATAGCGAGAATTAGTCATGAAGTGATACAGCATAGTAACAGACCCTGTGGTTAAACCAGTCCGTGTCGACCATAATTCCCAACTAATCTAATCGCACCTGCCTCCGCTTGGTCCACATTCATCCAAACATTTCCTATTTATGGACTTGTCTAAATGTCTTTTAAACATTGTAATTGTATTCACAGCTGCCTCTTTTTCTGGGAGTTCACTTCACACATGTAAAAGTAAAAACAAATCCCCAATTAGTTTTTCAAACCTTTCTCATCTATTTTCAAATTGTATGCACCCAGGTCTTGAATTCCACCCCCCCCCCCACCACCTCTTACGCTTGAGTGAAAAAGCATCCCAGCCTATCCAGCTTCTCCTTGTGACACAATCCCTCCATTCACAGCAACATCCCGGTTAGTCTCTTCCGAATCCGCTCCGATTTAATAATATCCTTCCTATAACAGCACAACCAGAACTGGACGCAGTATTCCAGAAGAGGCCTCCCCAACATCCTGTACAGCCTCAACCTAAATTCCCAACTCCGGTACTCAGAGGTCTGAGCAATGAAGGTAAGTGTGCTAACCACCTTCTTAACCACCCTGTCTACATGTGACACAGACTAAGAAAACCTGAACCCCTCGGTCTCTTTGTTCCATATCACTACTCAAAGCCTTACTTTTAATTAGTGTAAGTCCTGCCCTTGTTTGTTTTATCAAGATGCAATATTTTGCATCAGTATTTACTGTGGAGAAGGACACGGGAGATGTAAAATGTGGGGAAATAAATGGTTACATCTTGAAAAATGTCCATACTGCAGAGTTCTGGATGTCTGGAAATGCATAAAGGTGGATCAATCCCCAGGCTTTGATCAGGTGTATCCAAAAAATTCTGTAGGAAGCGATGGAAGTGATTTCTGGGCCTCTTGCTGAGATTTTTGTATTATTGATAGTCACAGCTGAGGTGTCAGAAGACTGCGGGTTGGTTAATATGGTGCTACTATTTAACGAAGGTGGTTTGGACAAGCCAGGGAACTACAGACGCTGTGCTAGACTAGGTGTTGGAGGGAGCCCTGAGCGATAGGATTTGCGTGTATTTGGAAAAGCACGGACTGATTAGGGATAGTCAGCATAACTTTCTGCATGGGAAATCATGTGTCACATACTTGATCTGGTTTTTAAGAAGTAACAAAGAGGATTGATGAGAGAAGAGTAGTAGATGTGATCTATATGGACTTCAGTAAGGCATTCGACAAGGTTCCCCATGGGAGACTGGTTAGCAAGGTTAGATCTCATGGAAGTAGCCATTTGGATATAGATCTGGCTCAAAGGCAGAAGACAGAGGGTGGTGGTGATGGATGATTATTTTTCAGACTGGAGGCCTGTGACTAGTGGAATGCCACAAGGATCGGTGCTGGGTCCACTACCTCTCATCATTTATATAAATGATTTGGATGTGAACACAGGAGGTATTGTTAGTAAGTTTGTAGATGGCATCAAAATTGGAGGTGTAGTGGACAGTGAAGAAGGTTACCTCAGATTTCAATGGGATTTTGATCAGATGGGCAAATGGGCTGAGGAGTGGCAGATGGAGTTCAATTCAGATAAGTGCGAGGTGCTCTATTTTGGAAAAGCAAAGCTTAGCAGGACTGATACACATCATGGTCAGGTCCTGGGGAGTGTTGCTGAACAAAGAGACCTTGTTGTGCAGGTTCATAGCTCCTTGAAAGTAGAGGCGCAGGTAGATAGGATCGTGAAGGTGTTTGGTATGATTTCTTTTATTGGCCAGAGTATTGAGTAAGAGAGTTGGGAGGTCATGTTGCGGCTGTTCAGGACATTGGTTTGGCCACTCTTGCAATATTCTGCGCAATTCTGTTCTCCACCTGTCAGAAGGATGTTGTGTAACTAGAAAGGTTCACAGAAGATTTATAAGGATATTGCCAGGGTTGGAGGGTTTGAGATATAGGGAGAGGCTGTACAGGCTGGGGCTGTTTTCCCTGGAGCGTCAGAGGCTGAGGCGTGATCTCCGAGATTTATAAAATCATGAGCATGGATCGGATAGATAGACAAGGTATTTTCACTGGAGTGGGGGAGTCCAGAACGAGGGGGCATAGATTTAGCGCGAGAGGGGAAAGATATAAAAGGGACCTAAGGGGCAACTTTTTCATGCGACAGTGGTGCGTTTATGGAATGAGCTGCCAGAGGGAGTTGTGAAGGCTGGTACAATTGCATCATTTATTAGGCTTCTGAATGGGTATATGAATAGGAAGGGTTTAGAGGGATATCGACCAAGTGCTGGCAAATAGGACGAGATTAGGTTCGGATATCTGGTCGGTATGGACGAGTTTGATTGAAGGGTCTGTTTCCGTGCTGTATGTCTGTGACTCGCAGCCGGGGATCAGCTCAGTGGGTTTCAGTCTCTTAAAAGGTAAATCTTACTCTGTTGCGGATTGTAAAAAGTAAAACATTCAGTAGGGTGAGTGTTTACTAGTTTAAATGCCTCTGTTATGATCTTTTGGTTGAATGTTTTAAATATAAAATACAGGTACCAATGTATTCGAGAGTAGTCTTTTGTAAAGCTGTAAGACTCTGCCTTTTTCTGGATCTACAGATTAAGGTGCAGAGATGGCCATTCGTACAGTGATGTGCACTTCCTGGAGGAGAGTAGGGGGAGTTTGAATGATCCTGATGATAGCCTGCAGGAAGTGATGCAAGTCCTCTTGGATCACATGGATCAGATGGAGCAGTACTTAATGGTAATGAAGAATTTACAAGAGTCAGGATGTGTGATAGGTGGCAGTTTCAGGCCGGAAAACTGCCGATACAGTCAGGTAGATGGGTTACCTCTCGGAAAGGTAGGAGAGGGAGGTAGGTAGAGCAGGAGTCTCCTGTGGAGAAAGTGAGGACTGCAGATGCTGGAGAACAGAGCTGAAAAATGTTTTGCTGGAAAAGCGCAGCAGGTCAGGCAGCATCCAAGGAGCAGGAGAATCGACGTTTCGAGCATAAGAAGGGCTTGTGCCAGAAACGTCAATTCTCCTGCTCCTTTAATGCAGCCTGACCTGCTGCGCTTTTCCAACAACACATTTTTTCAGCCATGAGTCTCCTGTGGCTATCCCCATCTCAAACATGTTTACTGTTTTGGATAATGTAGGTTGTCATAGACTTCCAGGGAATGTTGCACTGACAGCCAAGTTACTGTTACTGAGATTGGCTCCACTATAATGAGAGGTCTATCAGATTCCAAACGCTCAAGGATGATAAGGGACTTTCTAGTTGGGCACAGACTGCTGTTTCTGCAGCTAACAGTGAGACATCAGAATGGGGTGATACCTCCCTGGTGCCAGGGTCAAGGATGTTTCGGACAGGTAGCAGAATATTCTCAAAGGAAAGAATGACCAGTGGGAGGTCATTGTACATTGGTACCAATGAAAAAGGAAGGGGAAAAGATAAATGGCCTGATGAGAGAATATAGCAAATTAGCCTGGAGTATAATAAACCAGGTCCTCGGTCATAATATGTGGATTACTCCAGGTGCTCCATGCTCGTGAGACTAGGAATAGCAGGATGGAGGAGATGAATGATTGGCTAAGGAACTGGTGTAGGGCAGAAGGATTCACATCTTTTAATCATTGTAATCTCCTCTTGAGTAGAGTTGATGTGCATAAGAAGGATGGATTGTACCTGAATTGGAAGGTGTCTGATATCCAAGCAGGGAGATTTGCTCGTGCTACTCAGGAGTCATTAAACCAGTGAGGGAGTGTGGGTAAACTCAAAGAGATAGTGAGAAAAGAGGTAAGTCTGAGGCTGGTACAGTTCAGAAGTCAGGCGGTCAAGGCAGGCAAGGGCAAGGCACAGAACCAGGTGGAACTGACAAGTTACACTGCATTTACTTCAATGCAAGAGGCCTGACAGGGAAGGCAGATGGGCTCAGGGTATGGTTTTGAACGTGGCACTGGGATATCATGGGTATTACAGAAACGTTGCTCAGAGATGGGTAGGACTGGCAGCGTAATGTTCCAGGGTATCGATGCAAGAGGAAGGATAGAAAGGGGGACATGAGAGGGGGCGGAGTGGCCTTTTTGTTTAGGGGTAGCATTACAGTTGTGCTGAGGGAGGATATTCTGAGATTACGTCCAGCGAAGTTACTTAGGTTGACCTGGGAAATAAGAAAGGGATGATCACCTTGTTGTTATTACCTGCGTGGGTTTCGTCTGTTTGCTGTGGTTTCCTCCCACTATCTAAAGATATACAGGTTGGGTGGATATTCCAGGCTGAATTGGCCATATTGTTCAGGGATGTGCAGGCTAGGTGGATTAGCCGTGGGAAATGCAGCGTTACAGGTTTAAGGTAGGAGGCTTTGAGGGTCAGTGTGGATGTGATGGGCCGAATGGCCTGCTTCCACACTCAGGATTCTCTGATAATTCTACTAGTTTTAAAATAGTTACAGAAAATAATAAACCAGATCTAAACGGTGTTCTAAATTGGACAAAGGCGAATTTTGACGGTACAAGGCGAGAACCTTCAATATTTCTTTGCTATTCCCAGGTAAAGGGATGGCTGGAAAGTGGGAACAAAAGAACAGAAGGAAGAGGAGCAGGAGTAGGCTACCTGGCCCCTCAAGCCTGCTCTGCCATTCAATAAGCTCAGGGCTGATCTTTTCATGGCCTCAGCTCCACTTTCCTGTTCTCTCACCATAACCCTTAATTCCTTTCCTGTTCACAAATCTACCTTTTGACCTAACGATAGTCAAGTTGATAACGTCAACTGCTGCACTCAGCAGCAAATTCCACAGATTCACAGATTTATCTGAAGAAGTCCATCCTGATCTCAGTCCTAAATCTGATATCCCCTTATTTTGACTCTCTGCTCCCTATTTTGCTCTGTCCCCAGTGGAAATCACCTCCCTGCTTCAAGTTTATCTACTCCCTTAATAATTTCAATTTTTTTCCTATCCAACCCCCCGATACTTCGAAATTCCAATGAGTATAGAACTAGTTTTCTCAATCTCTCTGCATACGCCAACCCTCTGAAATCCTGACTCAAACTAGTGATCCTCCACTGCACCCTCTCCAGTGCCAGTACATCCTTCCTGAACTAAGGATACCAAACCTGTACACAGTACTCCAGGTGTGGCCTCTCCAGCACCCTGTACAGCTGCAGCATAACCATCCCTCTAGCAATGAAGGACAATATTCCCTTCACTGTCTTATTTACCTGCTGCACCTGCAAACCAACTTCCTGTGAATCATGCACAAGAAAACCCAGCTCCCTCTGTACAGCAGCCTGCTGCAAGTTTTCACCATTTCATCAGTTAGCTGTTAGTCCGACCAAAATGGAGGACCTCACATTTCCCAACATTGTCCTCCATCTGTTCGACCCTTACCCACTCACTTAACCTATCCGTATCCCTCTGCAGACTTACAGTGGCCTCTGCACACATTGCTCTACCACTCAGCTTAGTGTTGTCTACCTTTCATGAATCGATGCTGTGTCTGCTCTGAGACAATTTCTATCCAGATAGCTCACTATTTCTTCCTTGAGAGATCGAGCATTTCCCCCACTACAGATGTTATGCTAACAGGTCCATTTAAAAATATTGGCATCACATCTGCAGCTATCTAATCTGTCAGAACCGTCCCAGAGTCCAGCACATTTTAGTGAATTATCACGAGTGCGTTTGCTATTTAGCCTCTGCCATCTGTTATAGTCTCCTGGGATGCACTCCATCACGGCCAGACGACCCATCTACCTTTCGGCTGTTATCCTTCCCAACACTACCTCTTTACTGAGAATGCTTCTATGTCCTCATCTGCCATTGCATCCATAGGCCTGCAACAACAAGAGTACACAGACAGTATGTTCCTGTTAAGGCCAAGGCTGGGAGGTGTAAGGAATGCTGCCTGTCGAGAGAAATTGAGGGCCTGGTCAAGAAAATGAAGGAGGGATATGGCAGTTACAGGGTTTGCGTGAATCCCTCCAGGAGTAAAAGGGCAGTAGGAGTATAGTCGGGGGAAACCATGAGGGCTAAAAGGGGACATGAGATAGCTTTGGGAAATAGGTTTAAGGGAGAACCCAAAGAGATTCGACAAATACACCTAGGACAAAAGAGTAACCAGGCAGAGATTAGGGACCCTCCAAGATCAGCAAGGCTGTCTGTGGAACCATCGGAGGTGGCAGGATTTCATGTCAGCTTTTACTTAGAGGATGTGGAAGTGAGACAGTTTGGAAAAATAAATAGTGATAACTTGACAAGTGTCCATATTACAGAGAATGAGGTACTGGATATCTTATAATACATAAAGCTGAATAAATCCCTGGGACCTGATCAGGTGTGTCCCAGAACTTTGTGGGAAGTTAGGGAAGTGATTGCCGGGCCCCTCGCTGAGATATTTGTATCACCAATAACCACAGGTGATGTGCTGTAAGACGGGTGCCATTATTTGAGAAAGGTGATGAGGAAAGTCCAGGGAACAATACACCGATGAGCCTGAAGTCAGGCAAGTTGCTGGAAGGGTTCTCAGGGACAGGATTTGGATGTAATTGGAAAGGCAAGAAATAATTAGGGATAGTCAGCATGGCTTTGTGCATGGAAATCACTAACTTGGTCTTCAGAAAGACGTTCAACAAGGTTCAACATAACAGACTGGTTAACAAATTATACAAAATTGGCTGGAAAATTGGAGACAGAGGATAGTGGTGAAGTGTTGCTTTTCGGACTGGAGATCTGTGATGAGCAATATGGTGTAAGGATTGGTGTTGGGTCCACTGCTTTTCATCATTTATATAAATGATTTCTATGTGAATATAGGAGCTATGATTAGTGACTTTACACAGACATCAAAATTGGAGATGCAGTGGACAGGGAAGAAAGTTACCTCAGAGAACAATGAGACTTCAAACAACTGGGCTGAGGAGTGGCAGATGGAGTGGAATTCAGATAAATGTGAGGTGCTGCATTTTGGAAAAACAAATCAGGGAAGGGCCTGGGGAGTGTTGCTGAACAAAGAGATGTTGAGGTGCAGGTTCATAGTTCTTTGAAAGTGCAATAGGCAGGGTGGTGAAGAAGGCATTTGGTTAACTTGCATTTATTGGTCTGTGCATTATGTATAGGAGTTGCGACATTATTTTGCAGCTGTACAGGACATTGATTCAGCCATTTCTGGAATTCTGATTTTAGTCCTAGGCTCCCTGCTATCGGAATGATATAATAAAACATGAAAGGATTCAGAAAAGGTGTGCAAAGATGTTTCTAGGGTTGAGGGTTTGACCCATACAGAGAGGCTGAATAGGCTCGGGCTGTTTTCACTGGAGCATCGGATGCTGAGAGGTGACCTTCGAGGTTGATAAATCGTGAAGGACATGGTTAGGGTGAACAGCCAGGGTCTTATTCCCAGGTTAGGGGAGTCCAAAACCAGAGAGCACAGACGGGAGGTGTGAGGGAAAAGATTTAAATGCGATCTAAAGAGCAATGTTTTCAAGCTGAATATGGTACGTGTATGGAATGAGCTGCCAGAGGAAGTGTGGAGGCTGGTAGGATTACATTTAAAAGGCATCTGATTGGGTACGTGTTTAGGAAACGTTTAGAAGGATATGGGCCGAGTGTTGGCAAATGGGACGAGATTAATTTAGGATATCTGGGCGGCATTGACTAGTTGGACCCAAGTGTCTGTTTCTGTGCTGTGCATCTCTATGACACTAATAAATTCAAATTAAGATAGATTTCTCTTTTATGGAGAGCTAGCAAAAGACCTGACAATTCTCCTTGGAGCTGAGAAGCTTAATCAGTCATTTCAACCAGAAACAGATTTGTTTCCAGGATATTTAATTTACAGAAACACTGAGAGAATTTATTGTCACAATTTTTAGTAACTACTTTCAGGTAATTGGCAAATAATGCAGGTTAAAAATGTGAAGGTTATTTTACTCAGTAGGTTCTGAGCATCTGGAAAAGCTTGAACCACAGCTAGATGCAGCTTTTGTTATTTTCAAAAAAGATTTGGAATTTAACTATTTGAGGATAAATGTGGAGGGCTACTGGTAAATGGGAGTGGAGAAAGGGCAGATTGGCAGCATCTCCAGATGGAGAGAGTACAGCCCCAATGGGCTGAATAACCCCCAGGCCCTGGGCTCTGTGATACTGCCCCATTCACTGAATGATGAAGCTCATCCCAGGGCAGAGCCACAGTCATGTACAGCAAGGAAACAGCCCCTTTAGTCAAACCTGTCCACACCGACCAGATATCCCAATCTAATCTAGTCCTATGTGACAGCAGTTAGCCCATATCACTCTACGCCCTTCCCATTCATATACCCATCCAGCTGCCTTTCAAATGGTGGAACTATACCAGCTGTCACCACTTCCCTGACAGTAGATTCCATACACGCACATGAAAAAAGTTGCCCCTTGGGTCTCTTTTATATCATTCTCCTCTCACCTTAAACCTATGCCCCCTCGTTCTGGACTTCCTAACCCCAGGGAAAAGGCCTTGTCTCTGTATCCCATCCAGGCCCCTCATGATTTTATAAACCTCTGAGGTCACCCCTCAGCCTCCTACCACTCAAGTCACAAAGGGACCCGGCTGATTGATGGCAGCTTCAGACCAATAGGGGAGTTGGTGTAATCCTCCCGCCAATGGGAGTGAATGAGGGGTGTGGCCAGCAGGCCAACACGTGACCATGAGCTGTGCAGGTGCAATGTCACTGTGAGGGGGGACCCAGTGAGTGTGAAGAGAGTGGGAGAGACAGCAGAGACTGGGAGAGAAATTGAGTTTGTGTACTGGGTGGGTTGATAAACACACGATGCAGGCTGCTAGACCTGAATTATAAACTCCCAGTAAATGAAAACCAAAGGAATTGCGGATGCTGTGAATCAGAAACAACAACCAGAAGATCCTGAAAATGCTCAGCAGGTCTGGCAGCATCTGTGAAGAGAAGTCAAAGTTAACATTTCTGATCCAATGACCCTTCGTCAGAACTGATGTTCCTGAGAAACAATGTTGGTTTATATGCAGAAGGTAGGGTTTAAGGTGTAAATGATAGGTGGTGATAGATTCCAAAGAACGTGATGGGAGCAGTTGGACAAATGAGTGCATAACGATCTGGCTGGGGGAGGGTGAATAGCTGTTTATGGAGACTGTTAGTGACTAACCATAGGTAGTGTGTAATTGCAGGCGATGTAATAACAGGGCCTGGTCTATGGGATGGGGGCTAGGACACTAGTACGTAGGAGGCTTAGGACTTAAAATTATGGAATCCAATATTGAGGCCAGAGGGCTGAAGGGTCCCCAGGTACAAGATGAGGTGATGTTCTTCCAGCTTGTGTTAAAGTGTGGCGCTGGATGTGCACAGCAGGTCAGGTAGTATGCAAGGAGCAGGCGAGTTGACATATTGGGCCTAAGCACTTCTTCAGGAATGTGAGGGTGGGGAAGAGGACAGATAATAGGATGGGTGTGTAGGGCTGGTGGGAAGGTCGTTGGGAAGGCAATAGGGAAATGCAGGTGGTGGTAATGGTGAGAGGGTGGAGTGGATATTTGGGAAGGAAGATGGACAGATGGGACAGTTTGAGGGCGGTGCTGAGTTGGAGGGTTGGATCTGAGATAAGGTCGGGGAGAGGAGATGAGTAAATGTTGACAAGTTGTTGAAGGGTCGCTCCATCCCACCTATTATTTACTCTTTTACCCCTATCTCCTGCAGTCCAAAGACGTGTAGGTTAAGTGAATTGGCCAAGCTAAATTTCCCGTCGTGTTCAGGGATGTGAAGGTGAGGTGCGTTGTTCAGGAGAAATTTAGAATAACAGAGTTGCGGAATGGGTCTGGGTGGGATACTCTTCGGAGGGTCAGTGTGGATTTGTTGGACCGAATGGCCTGTTTCCACACTCTAGGGAGTCTAATTTTCCCAGCTGCCATCGGTTCTGAGGAAGGGTTACTGGACCCGGAATGGCCCTTGTTGTGTGCAGGAGCCGGAAACTGGGAAGGGGGATTGGCAGCGGAAACCGGGAGAAAATGATTCAGTTTGGACTGGGAGGTTTTATTTACACGTCTGTACAGGATGTTAGTCCTGAATTAGAAACTCTTGGTCCCATGTTTACAGCAAATGGGAAAACGGTTGTGGGCCTCAGTCAGTGATAGGTCCTGGGTTATGGCCGCCATTTTTACTGGGGGCACGGTACAGCAAGGTGCATGGACATGTCCTCTTCCTGGGTGGGGGAGGGGTGATTTGAAAGAGGAGCATTTACACATCAGACACATACCGGAGAAATATTTGTCTTTCCAATTCATCCTGCACTGGCTGAGATTTGTTTTGTGAATTCTCTTTATGGGATATTAAATGAGAATAATTGAGGACGGGATTTCAAAAAAGCAGATTTCTGCACTCAGCGGAGTCATCAGGCTCTGAATATCATGAGCATTTTACTGTGGAAGGAGAAAGGGTTGTCTGTTCTGTCTCTGGTAAAATATCTTCAATACTTTTGTAAAGCAAAATGCAGAAAGATGTTCACATTTGTGGTTGAATCCCCCATGGGCGATTTGGCCTGAGTGGGAGCACAGAATTATCTAAATTATACCTAGTCTCTTTGCAGGAACTGTCAGATTTAGTCCCAATCACTCACTTCATGATGTTAACCTGTAAACTCCTAATTTTCAACTCCCTGCAAAATTCTCATTAAAATTTTTTGTGAACTCAAATTCCAGCACATTTTCAGGTGGAATGTTCCAGGTTCTGACAACTGTCTGTTCATCCAGAAATTGCTGAGGTCCATGTTGACGCTGGGGTTACAAAGGGCTGAGCTGAAAGATGAGATGCAGTTCCTGAGCTCCCATTGCGATGCATAGGGACAGGACAGGATGCTGAGGGCAGTGTAGGTGTGAGCAGACAATGAAAATGACAGGGCTGCACTGAGTGTTGCTTGACTTAATGAGTGCGTTTTGGAGTTGGGTGTAAACAGAGGGAGGTGAGACAGGGAGAAGTTGAAGCTGAAACTCTGGTTTAGTTCAGGCCATTGAGAAATTCACATGGTCCCAATGGGAACAGCCAATTTGTAAGTGATATCTGCAGAGTATTTGTTAAGTTTTTGAAATATGATGTATGAGCTTAAATAAAGATCGGGGCTTTTGATGTATAATGGAAATGTTTGAAGTGAAGGAAGGTTGAAAGTTCTTTTAAATTCTCTTAATGGGAGTAATTAGCTGAATCTAGAGAGACGTTGTGACAGGAGCCCTCAGACCTGTGGTGTGCTCCTCTTGTACAATGTGGGAAATAAGGGATACTTTCAGTGTCCCTGATGGCTATGTGTGCAGGAAGTGGGCCCACCTACAGCTGCTGGGAAACTGCTTTTCAGACCTGGAGTTATGAGTGGACTCGTTGTGGAGTCATCTGAGAATATTATGGACAGCACGTTTAGTGAGTTTGTCACACTGTAGGTGAGGGTTACACAGGCAGAAAGAGAATGGGTGACCATCAAACCAAATAAAAGGCTCAGGAAGGCAGTGCAGGAATCCCCAGTGATCATCCACTTCTCAAAAAGATACTGAATCCTGCTTGGGATTCTGTTGGGGTTGAATGCGTGGAGTGGCTTCTCGGGAAATCAGCAACAGCCAGGTTCATGATACCACAGATAGCTCTGCTGTACAGAACCGGAGGAAAGACAGTGGCAGGGCTATAGTGACAGGGGATTCAATGGTCAGGGGTACAGGCTGGCACTTCTGTGGCCACAGACATGATGGTATGTTACCTCCCTGGTGCCAGGATCCGCGATTATCATGGAGCAGCTGGAGGGTAAAGTCAGTGGTTGTGGAACACACCGATACCAATGACATCACTTAACAAAGGGATGAGATCCTGAAAGCTGGATATAGGGAGATCAGGGATACAGTAAAATGTAGCTCCTGAAATAAAATAATGTCAGACTTACTCACAGTGCCATGTGCTCGTGAGAGCAGGAATAAGAGGACAGATCAGTTGGACGTGTGACTGGCGAAATGTTGGACCAGAGAAGGGTTTAGATTCTTCCGGCACTGGGACCGTTTCTGGGTGGGTCCTGTACCAGCCTGACCGGTTACCCCTGGGCAAGCTCGGAGAAATCTCCTGGTGGAGTGTTTTGCCAGTCCCATTGGTGTCGTTTTAACGAGTCTAACAGGGGGATGGGAACTAAAGTGTAGGCTTAGATGGGTCAGATTCAGGACAGGGAATGGGAGGTAGAAGATTAGTGATGTAGTCAGCAGCTCAGAAAGCCAAAGGAAAGGAGGATGAAATGAAGATTGAGTCCCTCTTCATCCATCAGTCCTGACATCCCAGGAATTATAGTCAGCAAAATATGGAGCTGTACAGCTCTCTGACTCGAAGTGCTTGAGCAAAATGGGGGAAATCCACAATAAAAACAAAAAGTGCTGGAGATCCTCAGCAGGTCGGGCAGCATCCGAAATGGTGACAGATGCAGGAAACATTGCAGCCTTGAAGAAGTGTTGAGATGATCACACCAGGCACTACAATAACGGTTACACGCTGAGTGCCAGAACGTGGGACGAGAATTAATAGGTCCTTGATGACCAGCATTAATACGATGGGGCTGGAAAGGTGACGTTTCAGGTCAAGACTATTCATCAGGGCTGACAAAGGGTTCCGACCCAAAACATCAACCATCCTGCTCCCGTGATGCAGCCTGACCTGCTGCACTTCCCCAGATCCACATTGTATAAACTCTGACTTCCAGCATCTGCAGCCCATAACTATCTCCACATCCCAGGACTCAGGCTGGTGACCCTACTTTACTGTCTCAATAACCAGGAGAGCCTTCCTTGCGAAAGGGGAACAAAGGTATACACTGTACTTCAGGTGTGGTCTCACCAAGGCCCTTCCAGAAAGGGATCCCTGCTCCTGTACACGAATCCTCTCACTGGGAAGGTCACCCATCATTTACATTCTCCACTGCTTCCCACTCCTGCCTACTTCCGAAAAAGAGGGAATCGCAGAGAAACATGGAATCAAATGAGGTCAGAGTCTCTGGTATAAAACTGTTGAACACAATGTCCCCATCTTCTACATACTGGCCACCAAGCGCACCTGCCTGGTGTGATAATCTAACCACTTCTTCAAGGCTGCAATGTTTCTTGCATCTGTCAGCGTTTCAGATGCTGCCAGACCTGCTAAGGATTTCCAGCACTTTCTGTTTTCACTGCTGTAGAGTACTGAAAGGGGGGATTTGCAGTTGAGAAATTCAAATTGAACTTCATGTTCAGTTTTGATAGTTACTTGATCCGTGCTGATCTGAATATCATTGGCCTTTTCATCTGGATGGAAAGGTGGTGCATTCTGTTCGTGGGCGAATATTTCAAATCTCAGTGTGATTGGGGAAAAAAGTACTGAGACAGTGAAGTCTATGTTAGCGTGGGGATTGTGGAGAGAGATTTCATTGGTTCTTGAAAGTCTAAAAAATCATGGCACATTTCCCTGGAAGAGGTAAGCCATAGATTGGTTTTGTATGAGGGCAATTAACCATGAAACCAGAAAGACAAAAGGATACCTGCATCATGGAAAAAGCTATGAAAATGGGATTGTTGTAACGGGGTAAGTTATTGATCATTGATTGTAATCCATTGGCGTTGTCATGTCTGTTCCAGCGCCATGGGGAAACACTGGAAAAGTGATGAACGCAATGTTATTAAACTATTATTGTTCAGTTATTAAACTGAAAAAGGTGCAGAAGAAATTTACAAGGGTGATGCCAGGGCTCAGGGATCTGAGTTACAGGGAGAGGTTGGACAAGTGAGGGCTTTTTTGTTTAGAGCAGAGGAAACCAAGGGGGAATATTTTATAGAAGTGTATAAGATCATGCGAGGCGTGGGTAAGGTGAATGCACTCAGTCTTTTTCCCAAGGAACCAAGGACTGGAGGGCATCAGTTTAAGGTTAGAGGAGAAAGAATAAAAGGGAAGCTAAGGGGCAACTGTTTTATACAGAGGGTGGTACGCATATGGAATGAGCTGCCAGTGGAAGTGGTTGAGGCGGGTACACTAACAAAATGTAAAAACATGGACAAATACATGGATAGCAAAGTTTCAGAGGAAGGTGGGCCAAGTGCAGGGAAATGGGGTTAGCATGGATGGGCATTCTGATCGGCATGGGCCATTTTGGGCCAAAGGGCCTGTCTCTGCTGTAGGATGCAGTAAGTAAGTGCATTTGCTATTTGTCCCCCTAACTCTGTTGGTATCCTGGGATGTATTCCATCAGGGCAATGAGACTTGTGTACCTTTAACTCCATTAGCTTGCCCAGCTCTAACTCTTTCACGATAATGGTTATTATCTAGGTCCTCACCTTCCTCAGTCTCCTTATCAATTACTGGCATGTTCTTCGTATCCTCCATTGTGAAGACTGACTGCTGTGTACTCATCTTCCTGAACCCTGCTGGATAGGAATTACAAGGCACAGAACTCTGAGAGGTCTTCTTTGAGTATTTATTGATGAGACGTGGTCGTTACCTGGGTATTTTACGTGCAAAACGCCTTTAGGCAGCATCAGGTCCGATGTACGGCTCCCATTCTTCTACCTTTGTGATTTGTGACTTTACATAGAGACTGTCTCTCAGGATGATCTCCATGGCAACAACAGTTAAAAATTCTAGTTCAGTTCAACTCTGTGGTTAAACCACACACCACTCCACCCCATCCCCCCACACCCCCCGTGGCTCCCTCAAGTACCTGACAGGCGCTTCAGTTTCAGTGGGGCTGTCTGTCAGGATTCTGATGTGGAGGAGCCGGAGTTGGGGTGGGGTGGGCAAAGTTAAAAACCACACAACACCAGGTTATAGTCCGACAGGTTTATTTGGAAGTACAAGTTTTTGGGGTGTGCTGTGATTTTTAATTTGATCAGGATTATCTCTCTGGTAACTGTTAAATGCTTCAACAATTACAGAGGCCATATGTTCCCCAAACAATAGGTTTCCCTCTAACAGTGTAAACTGCTATTCTGGCCCTGGGCATAGCTACTCATCACTATTTATACCCAATCCCATTAAGCTTTCAGTTGACCTTTGAAGTTTTTCTAATCTCCTAATTTCTCCTTGGTTTTGCCAATTTGTATGCCTTCTATTTCAATTTGATAGACTCCCTTATTTCCTTAGACACCCCCGGCAGATTACTCCTTTTCCGACAGTCCTTCCTTTTCACTGATATATACTTTTGCTGAGCACTTCGAAAAATTACTTTGATATTCCTCCACTATCTGTAAACTATCTCACCGTAAAGTCTTTGCTCCCAGTCTACATTACCAACTCCTGCCTCGTCCTATTGTAGTCTTCTTTGTTTAAGCACAGGATCTTAGTACTGGATTTAATCTACCCGCTTTCCATCTGTGTTCTAAATTCAACCAGATATATCACGCGTCTTTTGTTAGATTACGAGGTGAGGCGATGTTTCCTGGGTGTTTTGGTTTTCATTATCAGTGACCTTGGCTTTGTAATAAATTGCAGAATAGATATTCACAAAACAGTATTCTGGACAGTGTGAATGTACCACACAGTCTATAACCATAAATCACTGTTACCCCTCAGTTTAAAATTGCAAAATCATTATCTTCTACACACTTCCTCACTATCTCAGTTTTGAATACTATTCCACTTGACTATCCGACATTTTCCGAAAATCTCCTTTGGTGAAGTTGGTGAGTTTTGATTCCGCTTTCCAGTTATTACCGTAAGAAGATAAGCGCTGGGCACAGGAGAGGCAATGCAGCCCTTCGAATCAACTCCACCATTTAATACCATGATGATTGAGCTCACCTCGGTCTCAGCTGGATTTTCCCGCCTTCTCTCTGTCTCTCTCACCCTTCAGCTCATTGCAAATTAAAAATCTGTATCTGTCCATTAAATTTGCTCATTGTCTTGGCATCCACAGCGTTTTGAATAGGGAATTCCACAGATTCACAACACATCAAGATAGGTACATTCTTCTTCATGAGAATAGAATAGAATCCCTACAGTGCAGAAGCAGGGTATTCATCCATCGAGTCCACACCAATCCTATAATGAGCATCCCATTCAGAGTCACCCATTCCCAGTATTTCCCATGGTTAATGGCTTAACCTGCACATGCATGGACACTGTGGTTTAGCATGGCAAATCCACCTAACCTGCACATCTTTGGACTTTGGGAAGAAACTGGAACACCGAACAAAACCATGCAGCCACTGGGAGAACGTGTAAACTCTACACAGTCACCTAAGGGTTGAATCAAACCAGAATCTCTCAAGCTGTGAGGCTGAGGTGCGAGTCACTGAGCCACCTCTGCCTAAAACTGCTTCCCCGTATTGACCCCTCCACCCTGCAATTGACTGAATCTATATTCCTTACGTCAGAAATTGGGATGTCTAACCAGATGTCTCAGTAAAACCCAGTGACAAGCCATATGTCCTTGTCTGTCTGAATGGGGATCCTATACATAACACCCTTCCACCCCACACATTTCATTCACTTTCCAGAGACAGGCCTCCAGTGACTTCATGGGGACTGAAACTCCCACAATCCCTGAGGCAGGGACAATACATGTGTGGGGAAACCCGGCACTGTACATGTGCAGAATGTTGGCAGGTTTTGGAGCACGTGTTTTGGGGTAATTAGGGGAAAGTATTTCACACTGTGATTGGCTAGAGGAGGAACGTACCTGCTTGTAGTATTGATCAGTTGGGGGGTCAGAGTGTCACTACACCCTCGTGGGACCACTCTCCATCCCCAGTTCATTGTAATGCTGGGAATAAACTAATGGGAAACAAGGAAGAATCTGACTCATTCTCCCAGACTTAAGGTTCCTCTTCTGTCCAGGATGTGCCACCTCCCTTTCTGTTTCTGTCTGTTTCATTCTGTTCTTATATTATTGTCTTGCAACAACTGAAGGGAAAGGAAGTGAACCCAGAAAGGGTGCAGAGTCTAACCAGGGACAGGAAGTGATGGCATGGATCTGTTTATCAGTAACTCCATGAGAATGGGGAGGGTGTTCATTAGGGGCAGCAGAGTCAGAATGGTAGGAGAGAGTAAGTGGACTGGAGGGTTACAGCTTCGGGGGAAGAAAGGGGAAAAAGATATTCCAGAGAAACTAGAATAGTCTGTTCTGAATTTCTAATCTGTGCATATTCCTTTATACAGGGTGCGAGACGGTGAAGATTTGCAGACTGAAATCTCAAAATCATGTGCAGATTGTGATTAAGTTGACCAGTATTTGAAGAACCAAAGATGGAGAATCACTGGACCAATATCCTGCAACACTCTCCCTCCCAGCATTGTCGGTCTATCTGCGCCAAATGGACTGCGAATGGTTCAAGACAGCAGCTCACGACCATCTTCTCAATGGTACCTAGAGATGGGGAATAAATGCTGGCTGAGCAAGTGATGACCATATCCTGGAAATGGGTTCTATCTCTAGTTGCTGAAACCCAGTTGATGTTACTGCAGGATGATGAGGGACGCTGAGTGTGTCCTCCAGGAAGCAGCACCATCACATTACCCCTGCCTACACCCAGCAATAACACAGCAACATCACTGGTATATAAGGCAGTGAAGCCCAAGGAGGACTGAAATATAGTTCTTCGTGGTAAAGTCATGAAAGGGGATTGGAACAGAGCAGGAACAGGAGACTGATCTGGATGGTCAGCTGTTTCCCATTGAATGGTGGAGCCAGATTCAAAGGTCGAATGGCCTTCTCCTGCTGCTATCTCCCAGGTACGCATATAGCCAATGGCCCCAGGTAGGAAGAAGTAGTCAGGGCAGGGATTCTGCAGGAGATTGCACTTCCACATCTGTTTTCAGTGAGGGATAGTTTGATGGATTTTATTTAACATTTGTCTTTAACGCCAGGTTTGTGAATTTGTTTTTTTTTAAAAGTACAAGTTTATTCCATAATAAATAAAACTTAAAGAATCGAAACTATCTGCATATAACAGTTTTTAAAATTTCAAATGCCCTTTAAACAAAATCCTGCCTACTCCCGGACCCCATCACTTTTCAGTTACTCAAACTCCAGGGAAATATTCCTTCCTCTCTGGTTTGATTTAACTAATTTCAGTTCTTGTTCTGTGAGCTGTAAAGCATTTTTCTCCCATTTCTCTTACCCAGAAGTGTTATCTCACACAGCTGAGCAACTTTCCCACCATCAACATCATTATTCCATTATTTTGCTTTTTGTTAACGTATAATCACCAGCAGTAGCACACCAGTGTCGTCAGTTGAATATTTACAAACAAAACCCATTATGGGCAAAGCAAACCATTACAAGTGACAGAGTGGGAAGGGACTAAATCAAAGTAGAGTTGGGGGTGAGGGGGTGGGGGTGGCGGTGGAGATAAAGCACAGTATCCCCTGCGGTGCCCACCTCGATCTAATGGCATAGAGAGCATTGATACACACCACATGCTCCTCCTCCAAGGAGACCCTGAGAATATTCTTTATCCTCAATCATAGAATATAATCCCTACAGTGTGGAAGGAGAGCATTGGCCCATCAAACCCCACCGACCATTCGAAGAACATCCCGCCCAGAGCACTCCATCCCTGTAACAGTGTATTTCCCATGGCTGATCCACTTAGTCTGCAAATTCTGAACACTGTGGACAATTTATGACGACCGATCCACCTAACCTGCATATCTTTGAATTGTGGGAGAAAACCAGCGCACATGGAGGGGACCCACACTATTATGGGGAGAATGTGGATACCCCACATAGGCCGTTGACCAAGGCTGGACTCCAACCTTTTACCTGGTGCTGTGAGACAGCAGTGCTATGATCACAATTTAAATCAATACAGATGAACCCTGCTCCTTGTCACATTGCTGTTTGTGGTGACCTACTGCCCAGAGAGACACCCAGAGGTTCAGAAAGTGGCAATATAAATTCAGTCAACTCCAGCCCAGTTAATGTGGTTAACAACAACATCAATACTCCAGCAGTGTCATCATGTACAAGGTCCACTCCTGACTCTGATGGACAGTAACATCAGAATCAGAGTCCTGCAGTCCACACGGAGCAGGGGGATGACCACTTCCCTGTGAGCACTCACTGGGCCCTCAGTCGTGTTGAGTCTCAGCAAATCCCTTGTCACACAGAGAGGGAAACAGCTCCTACCCAGTGTGAACCTGCTGGTGTCTCAGGGAGTCAGGATGAATCACAGAATCCCGTCTCACACACTGACCATCTGAATGGTCTCTCCCCTGTGTGGGCTCACTGGGGTCTCAGGGGGTCAGGATGAATCACTGAATCCTCTCTCACACACTGACCATCTGAATGGCCTCTCCCCCTGTGTGGGCTCACTGGGGTCTCAGCAAGTGGTCCATTTGAGTGAATCTCTCCCCACATTGGGAGCAAGTGAATGGTCATTCTCCAGAGTGAGCTCGCTGGTGTTTCAGCAGATCAGAGGACTGAGTGAATCCTTTCCCACACATGGAGCAGGTGAAGGATCTAAATCCATTGTGCCCGCTCTGGTGCCTCAGCAGATTGTAAGATCGAGTAAATCCCTTCCCATACGTGAGGCAGGTGAACAGCCTCTCCCCAGTGTGACTGTGTCAGTGAGTGTCCCACTGGGAAGGGTAAGTAAATTTCTTCCCACAGTCCCCACATTTACACAGCTTCGCCCTGGTCCCGTTACATTGGTGTCTTCCCAGATCACATGACCAGTTAAATATTCGACCAGCTGCCTAACATGGGAATGATTTCTCTGAGCTAGGAATGCTGCTTTCCCTTTTATATTACTGATAAGGACCAGGACCTGCAGAATTGGACAACTCTGCAGTTGATGTGATGTTAAAGCTGAGTTTTCCATCTGTGAACTCTCTCTCTCTGTGAAACAAGTTTTTCCCTATCATTACGACAACTCCCAACACCAGCTCTCCCTTCAGCTCTCCTGAATTTCTAAATTTTAACTAATGTAAAGGCCTCAGTAATGTGCTTTTCTCTCACTTGTTTCTGAAAGTAAATTGGAGCCATTTTGAATAAATTTATACACTTTTACCAGCAGAACTCATGCCTACTCTGTCATTTACGATTTGTAACCTCTGGGAAGTTTGTTACCATCTTTGATGACCGTTATAATGCTCTGACCACTTCTCTGGAGCCAGGATAAGTCAATTCTAACAATTACCAATAGATTGTATCCAAACAGAATGTCCCCACAACAGTAGGCACTCTGACACTCAGTGCCCATCATTTAAGTTCTTTTTCTAAAGCCCCTCATGTGTCTGGCAAGCTGGCAATACAATTGAAGATATTTTATACAGTAACCTTTCAGTCTCAATTGCCAGTTCCAGTCCTTGAAGCAGCCAGTAACACACCATAGCGACTTGAATTCTAACAGCAGCATTGCCTTGGCAGAAGACATTGAGGAGAATGAAGCTGTCTTCTCTGGACTATCTGAACATGAAACACTTCAAATGAACAAAAATCTTAAAGAGATCAATATGGTAGACACAGCACGGAAGTGTGCCCTGGCCGGTGTGTCTGGAATGAAATCAGCACTAACTGTGGTATCTTTACCCAGTATCCCCTTTAGCTGCATAAATGTTTAAGATTTATTTGCTGCTCTAATTCCACTCTCTTGATCAGTCCCATTTGTAACTTATGTAATGTTGGCAGCCGTGCAAATTGATAACATTTGATTCAATCCATCCCAAAACCTCTCTGTATTTGTGTCTCACTTTTGTTCACTGAGACCCTCATTCAATCTGACCTCTTTACAAACCCTGCCCTGATTTTCCTTCGAGGGCTCAGAATGAAATGTTCACAGAATTGTAAATGCTGAAAGGAGGCTGCTTCACTCATCATCTCTCCAAAAGTAAGAGGGCTGAGAGGTAAATAAGAGGGGTGTGTGGGGTTGGTGGGATGGGAACTCGGAAGGCAATAGGTCGATGTAGATGGGAGGTAATGATGAGAGGGTGAGGTGGATAATTGGGAAGGAAGATGGACAGGTGGGACAGTTCAAGAGGCCAGTGTCGAGTTGGAGGGTTGGATCGGAGATAAGGTGGGGGGAGGGGAGGTGAGCAAACCTTGATGCCGTGTGGTTGAAGGGTCCCAAGGTGGAAGATCAGGTGTTATTCCTCCAGACGTCGGGTGGCTGGGATTTGGCGATGGAGGCAGTCCAGAACCTGCATGTCCTTGTGGAGTGGGAGAGGGCGTTGAAGTGGTCGGCCACAGGGTGGTGGAGTTGTTTGGTGCATGTGTTCCAGAAATGTTCTCTGAATCAAGTTGGCGTTCTGATTCCCCAATGTAGAGGAGACCACATTGAGAGCAAAGGATAAAATAGGTGAGGTATCTGGACGTGCAGGGAAATCTCTGCTGGATGTGGGAGAATCCTTTGGAGCCGTGGATTGACGTTGAGGTGAAGGTGTGGGCACAGGTTTTACACCTCTTGAACTGGCAAGCAAAGGTGCTGGGAGTGGAGGGTGGAGGGTGGGTTGGTGGGGAGCATGGATCTAATGAGGGAGTCGCAGAGGAAATGGCCTTTGTGGAATGCTGAAAGGAGTGGGAAGAGAAATATATCTCTGGTGCGGTCTGATCGAAGGTGGTGGAACTGTCAGAGGATGATGTGTTGTATCTGGGTGGAAGGTGAGGATTGGGGGGTTCTATCCTTGTTGCGTTGGAGGTGTGGGGTTCAAGAGTAGAGGTGCAGGAAGTGGAGGAACTACACTGGAGAGCATTGTTGACCACATGGGAGGGGAAATTGTGAATCCTTGAAAGAGGAGGCAATTTGGTATGTTTTTGGAGGGTTCTGCCAGCTTGCATCAAGTTTCACTGGAACACTGCAGTAAGCTTGAGATAGAGATGTTGGCCAGGGAACAGGCTCGTGTGTTAAAGTGGCAGGCAACTGGAAGCTCAGGATCTGTTTTTGCAGCAGAACGTAGATCATCAGCCACCATTTCCACCACCTCCACTGAGATGCTGCCAGACACAGGTTCCTGTCCCCTCCATTAACAGCTGTGCACCCTTCCAGCAAGATCATTATCCACTCTTTTGTCTGTCCACATGTTCCTGTCTCTCTTTGCACTCCATCTCAACCTATTATTTACTCTTTATCCCCTATCTCCTGCAGTCCAAAGATATGCAGGTTCGGTAAATTGGCCCAGCTACATTTCCCGGAGTGTTCTGGGATGCATAGTTTAGGTGCATTAGTCAGGGGAAATGTAGATTAATCGGGTCGTGGAATGGGTTTGGGTGGGATAATCATCGGAGGCTGGGTGTGAGCTTGTTTGGCTGATGGCCCTGTTTCCACACGGGAGCTGGGAAAATTCAGAATTCCTACAATCGGATCTAAGGACGGGTCACAGGTACCAGAATGACCCTTGGTGTGTGAAGGAGGTGGAAACGGGAAAGGGGAAGTGTCGGCGGAAATCGAATGAAATGTATCAGTTTAGACTGGGAGAGGTTTAATTACACTCTGTACAGGTCGCTAGTCCTGAATTAGAAACTCCTGCTCCCACGTTTGCAGCAAATGGGAAAATGTCTGTGGCCCTCAGGCAATGATCGGTCCTGGGTTATGGCCACCATCTTTATTGGGGGCAAGGTACAGCGAGGCGCATGGACATGTCCTCTTCCTAGGTGGGGGCGGGGCGATTTGAAGAGGAGCATTTACACATCAGACACATACCAGGGAAATATTTGTCTTTGATATTCATCTTGCACTGACTGTGACCTTTGTCTTGTGATTTTTTTTATCAGATATTAATTGAGAATAATTGAGACCGGGATCTCAAAAGCAGGTTTCTACAGTCAGTGGAGTCATCAGGATCTGGATATCATTGGCATTTCACTGTGGAACGAGAAAGGTTTGTCTGTTCTGTCTGTCGAAAAGTAGCTCATATTTTTAGGTAAAAACAATGTCCTGTGGCCCAACACTTAAACTCCCCTCCCACTCAGCCGAGGACATGGAGGTCCTTGGCCTCCTTCACCGCTGCTCCCTCACCACCCGACGCCTGGAGGAAGAACGCCTCATCTTCCGCCTTTCAACACTTCAACCCCAGGGCATCAATGTAGACTTCACCAGTTTCCTCATTCCCCCTTCCCCCACCTCACCCCAGTTCCAAACTTCCAGCTCAGCACTGTCCCATGACTTGTCCTACCTGCCTATCTTCCTTTCCACCTATCCACTCCACCCTCCTCTCTGACCTTCATCATCACCCCACTCACCTATTGTACTCTTTCCTACGTTTTCTTCCTCTCATTTATCTCTGCACCCTGCAGGCACCCTGTCTCTATTCCTGATGAAGGTCTTTTGCCCGAAACGTCGATTTTACTGCTCCTCAGATGCTGCCTGAACTGCTGTGCTTTTCCAGAACCACCCTATTCCAGACTCTCATATTTTTGTCAAGCAAATAGCAGAAAGATGTACAAATTCATGGTTGGTTCACCCTTGGGGTACGTGCTCTGTTCTGGGCCGTGCAGGCCGGGAAGGAGATATTGGTCTGAGAGGGAACATAGATTTATCCAAACTACACCTCGACTCTTTGCAGGAACTGTTATGTTTAGACCCAGTCAACCACTCTATGACTTTCACCTGTGATCTCCTTACTTTCAATTCCATGTAAATTTCCCATTACAATTTCTTATGGACTCAAATTCCAGTAACTTTTCAGGTGGAATTTTACAGATTCTGACAATTATCTGTTCATCCAGAAATTGCTGAAGGCCATGTTGACGCTGAGTGCTGCTTGGCTCAATGAGAATGTTTTGGAGTTGGGTGAAAACAGAGGGGGATGAGACAGGGAGAAGGTGATGCTGAAACTCAGTTTTAGTTCAGGCTATTCAGAATTTCGCATGGTCCCAATGGGAACAGCCAATTTGTAAGCGACACTGTGGAGTATTTGTTAACAGTTTTTAAAGTATAATATATCAGCTTAAGTAAAGATTAGGGCTATTGATTATAATGGACATGTTTGAAGTGAAGTAAGGTTGAAAGCTCTTTTAAATTCTCTTAATGAGAGCAACTAGCTGAATCTAGAGAGACATTGAGACAGGAATCTTCAGACCCGTGGCGGGCTCCTCTTGTACAATGTGGGAAATAAGGGACGCTTCCAGTGTCCCTGACGGCTATGTGTGTAGGAAGTGTGTCCATCTGCGCTACTGGGAAACTGCTTTTCAGACCTGGAGCTGTGAGTGGACCATCTACGATACTGAGAATATTATGGACAGCACGTTTAGTGAGTTCGTCACACTGCAGGTGAGGGTTACACAGGCACAAATAGGTGACCATCACATCAAGTTAAAGGCTCAGCAAGGGAGTGCAGGAGTCCCCATTCATCATCCCCTTCTCAAACAGATATTGTATACTGGTTGGAATTCTGTTGGGGGTGAATGGGTGGGGTGGTCTCTCGGGGAAATCAGCAACAGCCAGGGTCATGACACCACAGATAACTCTGCTGCACAGAACAGGAGGAAAGACAGTTGCAGGGCTATCGTGACATGGGATCAGTCGTCAGAGTAAGGGCAGGTACTTCTGTGGCCACAGACATGAATCAAGGATGGCATGTTACCTCCCTGGTGCTAGGATTCGTCATAGCATGGAGTGGCTACAGTGAGTTCTGCAGCTGGAGGGTTAATAACTAATGGTTGTGGAACACACAGATACCAACAACATCGCGAAACAAAGGGATGAGGGCCTGAAATATGTATAAAGGAAAATCAGAGATATATTAAAATGAAAAGAAATAATGTCAGATTTACACCCAGTGCCATGTGCTAGTGAGACCAGGAACAAGAGGATAGATCAGCTGGATGTGTGGCTGGAGAAATGGTGTACCAGAGAAGCGTTTAGATTTTCCAGGCACTGCGACCGTTTCTGGGCTAGGTGAGACTTGTACCAGCCTGACTGGTTACCCCTGGGCAGGGCTGGGAGAAATCTCCTGGTGGGGTGATTGCCAGTTCCATTGATGAGACTGTAACTAGTCTGGCAGGGGGTTAGGAGCTAAAGAGTGGCTTAGATGGGCCAGATTCAGGTCAGGGAATGGGAGATAGAGTATTCGTGATGCAGGCAACAGCTCAGAAAGACAAAGGAAAGGAGAATTAAACGAGGTTTGAGTCCTCTTCATCCATCAGTCCTGCCATCCCAGGGGTGAGAGTCAACAAAATATGAAGCCTTTTAAATGTCTATGACTCTAAGTGCCTCAGCAAAATCGTGGAAATCTGAAATTTAAAAAAAAAAATTACTGGAGCTCCTCAGCAGGTCTGGGAGCATCTGAAATGGTGATAGTTGCAGGAAACATTGCAGCCTTGAAGACGTTGTATAATGCCATCCCACAACGTCCACTACTCCAGGCAAAATGTCCTCAGCCCCTCCTTATGGGTCACATGTTTCAATACTGGCAGCACCCTTATAAATCTTTTCTGGACTTTTTCAGGTTTCCCAACATCTTTCCGATAGCAGGGATACTAGAATGTAAAGCAGTCTGGGCATTCCAAAAGTGGCTGAGCCGATAAACTGTACAACCGAACCATGATCTCCCAACTCCTATACTCAATGCACTGCCAAATAACAGCTAGCATACCAAACACCACCTTCACCGACCTGTCTACCTTCAGCCCTACTTTCAAGGAACGATCAAACCACTCTGCACAGTGTATTTATTTGTCAACACTTCCCAGGAACTTGTTATTATGGCGCTGAGTCCTATCTTCCTGAAATCGGGGAGACTAGAATTGAATGTAGTATTCTAAAACTGGCCTCACCAATGCCCTGTACAGCCACAACGTGACCTCCTAACTCTTATACTCAGTGACAGAATCCATACAGTGTGGAAGCAGCCCATTCAGCCCATGAGACCTTACCAACCATCGGAATACCATCCCACCAGAACCATGTAACCCAGCATTACCCACAGTTAATCCACCTAACCTGCACCTCTTTGGATTGTTTGAGGAAACCAGAGCGCCCAGAGGACGCCCGTGCTAACACACAGAGGGAGAATGTGCCAACACGACACAAAGTGGAATCGAACCCAGGTCCCTTTATTGATGAGTGCACAGACCAATAAAGGTCAGCATGCCAAATGCAGTCTTCAGCACCCAGTTTCCCTGAAACTCGACTTTCCAGGAACTATGCAGTTCTGAGCTCTTCAGGGGGGTTGAAAGTGAGGAGGCGAAAACAGGAACAGGGTTGAGTTGTAGATCCATAAAATAACTCTGTTCCCCCCCACTCTGTTTCCCTCCCCCTCTGTTCCACTCCCCGTTCTCTGATTCTCACCTGCCTTTGTCTGTCCTCCCCTGCCCCCATCTCTGTCCTCACCCGTGCGACCACTCTCAATCCCCACATCCTCTCTTTCCCCCCACCCTCAGCCCACCCTCTCTGCCTACTCTCCCCTCCCTCTCCCCTAGTTCTGTATACCCCAACCACAGGGAAAGGACCTTGTCTATTTGCCCTACCCATGACCGACTGATTTTATAAATCTCTATCAGGTCACCCCTCAGCCTCCGACGCTGTAGGGAAAACACCCTATCCAACGCTGCAACATCCTTGTAATTCTTTTCTGACCCCTTTCAAGTTTGAGAACATCCTTCCGATAGGAAGGATACCAGAATTGCTGGAATATTTCAAAAGTTGCCTAATCAATGTCCTGTACAGCCACAATACGACATCCCGACACCTTTCCTACAGTCCCTGACCAATAAAGTAAAGCATACCAACTGCCTTCTTCACTATCCTATCCACCTGTGACTCTACTTTCGAGGAACTCTGAACCTGCACTCCAAGGTCTCTTTGTTTCGCAACACTCCCCAGGAACTTACTATTAACTGCAAAAATCCTGCTAATGTTTGCTTTCCTAAAATGCAGCATCTCACATTTATGTAAACTGAGCGCCTCAGCCCATTCGCCCATCTGATCCAGATCCCGTTTAACTCTGAGGTAATCTTTTTCACTGTCCACTACACTGCCAATTTTGGTCTCATCTGCAAACATGCTAACAATCCCTCTTATGTTCACATTAATATAAATGGCAAACAGTAGTGGATTCAGCACCGATCTTTGTGACATTCCATTGGTCACAGGGCTCCAGCCTGAAAATCATCACTCCACCACCGCTCTCTGTCTTCGACCTTTGAACCAGTTCTATATTCAAATAGTTAGCTCTCCCAGTATTCCATGAGATCTAACCTTGCGAACCAATCTCCCATGAGGAACCTTGTTGAACGCCTTACTGAAGTCCATGAAGATCATGTTCACCGCTCTGCCCTCATCAATCCGCTTTGTTACTTCTTCAGTAAACTCAGTCCACTCCATGAGTCATGATTTCCCACGCACAAGGCTGTTATTGATAGCCAGGACTTAACTCTGTACATTGGGGTCTGCGTCTCCCAGTTATAGGAGTTAATATTCTGGATAACGTTCACGTACATCAGCTTTGTGTTGGTGACTGCGTATTGAGTCTTGTTAATAACACCAACACAGGTGAGTTCCTTTTGAAAGGCAGTCCCTATATCCCTACCCCCTACCCCCTCCCACCTGCTCTGTCTCCTCCATCTCCACGGTAGACTGTAAGTACAAGGAACTCGCGGAGTTTCCATGTGAGTGAGGTTGAGCAAATCTTCCTTTCTTTCCACAACCCCACTATGAAATGGTGGTAGTGTCCTTTCCTCTGGACCAAGAGGATCGGGTTCAGAGTTTGGTAACAGTGGCTTTGAAGAAGATGATTATAAAACATGCCCAAGCCACCAGGCCATACTGTCTCCCAACTGTCCCTGCCTGAGGCTCCAAACAGAACCTTCCTGTAGTTTCTCTCCTGTCAGACTCTCCCATTACTCAGTTTGTCTAGTATTCCCTCCTGCTGCTGCACTGCTCCTGTCCCTCACTGACCTGTCCATCCCCCAGTGTCCTCCACATTCATTCATTGGTTACAATTCCATTATTTCCCGTCCTCCAGCCCCGCCCCCTCCACTCTATTGGGCAGCAGCTGATATCAATCCTCCAGGCTCCTGTGTGATCGAGAGCATGTTCCGTAGGAAGGGAGATCAGTGCACGGGCGCAGTGCTGGCCAGTTGTTGGCGGATGTGCAGGGCGGGTCAGTGCCAGGGAGGGAGGCTGTGGATGTGTGGGATTAATCTGTCATTAGCAGCTCCCTTCCTTCTTTCTTCTGAGGACACGACCCAGGGGAATAGCCCTTTGCCTGGTGTCCTGACGATTGGTCAAAGTATCACTGGGGGAGCATTTTGCAGCAAGTTGTCAGAACTCTTATGAATAGTCAGGATTGTTATGGAAAATGACAAGGATGGGCCTCTAATTAGAGTTCTAATTTGGTTAATTTTAGTTCAACCAGATATGATTTGGCCAGTGTGTGCAGAATGGTTCTCATCAGAGAATGGGTGTTCTGGGAGATTGGGGGAGGATTCACCAACACCCTGGAGGCTCCAAGTCAAACTCATTGATTTGGTTCTTAGTCTGCAGACAGCAGCTCGGAAACTGAATTCAAGACGAGGAGAGAGATTGCGAGAACTGAGTGTGGAGGAAAGGAGGGATGAGATTGGTTTGGATTTCAGTTAACAAGAGAGAGAAATTGTGAGACTGAGATTTAAAGTTTTGGGGGAACAAGGAAACTACAATTTAATACTATCATTGTCTTTTAAAGTTCCATCCTGTATTAACAATGTTGACTTGTTTTTTCCTATTGTAGGGTACTGAAAGGGTGGATTTGCGGATGAGAAATTCAAATTGAACTTCATGTTCTGATCTGATAGTTACTTGATCCGTGCCGATCTGAATATCATTGGCCTTTTCATCTGGAAGGAAAGGTGTGTATTCTGTCCGTGGGCGAATATTTCAAATCTCAGTGTGACTGGAAAACGGACTGAGACACAGGCAAGTCCATGTTAACGTGCTTTGTGGCTTTGAATGGAAGCTGGTTGTCAGGATTATCTCCGTGGCAACGGCAGTTTAAAAATACTAGTTCAATTCAGCATTTTTTTTTTAACAACACACCCCTCCCCAACACCTCCGTGGCTCAGTCAAGTACTTGACAGGTGCTTCAGTTTCGGCGGGGTTGTCTGTCAGGATTCTCATGTGGAGGAGCCGGTCTTGGAATGGGGTGGACAAAGTTAAAAATCACATGACACTAGGTTGTAGTCCAACAGGTTTATTAGGAAGCACTAGCTTTCCAAGCACGATGTAATTTTTAACTTTATCAGGTTCATCTCTATGCTGACAGACTTCTTCAGATAAGTACTTCAACAATTAAATAAGCCATATGTTCCCCACGCAATAGGTTTCCTCGAGCATTGTAAACTGCTATTCTTGCCCTGGGGATAGCTACTCATTTGTATACCCAGTCAAAATCCCATCAAGCTTTTTGTTGATCTTTAAAGTTTTTCTAATCTCCTAGTTTCTCCTTGGTCTTTGCCAATTTGTATGCCTTCTATTTCAATTTGATAGACTCCCTAATTTCCTTAGATACAAATGACAGATTACTCCTTTTCCTACAGTCCTTCCTTTTCACAAATATACATAATTTTGTTGTGCACTTTGAAAAATTACTGTCTCATCCTGTTGTAGTCTACTTTGGTTAAGCACAGGATCTTGGGATTGGACTTAATCTTCCAGCTTGACATCTGTTTTATAAATTCAACCAGACTTCTCACATATTCTTAAAGTGCCTCTTTGGATTCATCCTAATCTTCTCAGCCAAGGTTCTTTCATGTCCACTTTGTCTCCTGATTTCCATCAAAGGTTAACTCCTATATTCCTTATTGTGCGCCAGGGACTCCCTTGATCCCAGTTGCCTGTGCCTGAGTCACACATCCCTTTTTTCCAGTCAATGCCTAAATATCTCTTGTCATCCTGGGTTCCCCATTCCTGCCAACCTTGCCCTTCACCCTCACAGAAACATATAGACTTTGAACTCTAGCTATCTCACGTTTAAAGGATTCCCACTAGCCAGCGAGCCATTTACCCGCAAAAAAATTACTCCAGTCGACCCCTGCAAGATCCTGTCCAATCCCATCAACATTCCCCTTGTCCCAATTTAGAACTTGAACCTGTGGACCAGCTTTGTCCCTCTCCATAGCTATTTGAAAATTAATAGGACGATGGTCACTGGTCCCAAAGTGCTCCCCCACTGTCACCTCAGTCACCTGTCCCGCTCTGTTTCCCAAGAGTTGTTTGAGTTTTGCCCCTTCCCAAGTAGGACACTCTCCATCCTGCTGGAGGAAAGTTTCCTGAATTCACTTATCGGATTCCACTCCATCAAATCCCTTCACGCTCTGGCAGTCTCAGTCTGTTACAAATTAAAATCCACTCTTCTGACAACCATATTGCTCCTGCATGTCTACTTTCCCCCTGCATATTTGTTACTCAAATTCACGTTGACTATTTGGAGGCCGATAGTACAAACTCAGTGACATCATCATCCACTTCCTACTTCTTAGCTCCACCCGTGAAGCCTCACTGGATGATTGGTCAGTTATTTTATCTCTGATTACTGCTGTGATAATCCCCTTAATCAAAAGTTCAACTCCTCCCCTCCTTCCACCATCCGTGTCCCGCCTAAAGCACCAGCACCTGATGCGTGAAGCTGCCAGTCCTGACCCTCGCTTAGCCATGTTTCTATAAAGGCTACATTATCCCAATCTCATGTTCCTATCCACGCCATTAGTTTATTGGTCTTACCTGCCAACCCTCTTGCACAGAAATGAAAGTAGTTTAATCCAACAGGCATTCCTTACTCCTTATCATGTTCCAGCCTGTCCTGTCTCTTCACTTTATTGTTTCTGATTACTGTATCTCCTACCAGCCTCGTTCTTGCCTCCCTGATCATGACGATATTGCTCCTCGCCAATATAGTTTAAATCCTCCCTTGTAGCATGAACAAAATTCGCCAACAAGATCCTGGTCCCATTCCCAGTGCATGCACCACCTGTCCCTCCTGATCAGGTCAACTCTGTCACAGAAAAGACAACAATGTAAAAATCTGAATCTCTCTGCCCCCCACCCCTGCACCAATTCTTTAGTTACTTATTTATCTGCCATATCCTCCTGTTCCTACTTTCACTAGCTCATTACAATGGAAGTAATCAGGAGATGACCATGGTCAAGGTCCTGGTTTTTAACTTTTCTCCCAGCTCTCACTAATCACTGTGTCCGACCTCATTCCGACATCGACCCGTGTCATTTGTGCCAACGTGCATAATGATTTCTGGCTTCTCCCCCTCCCCCTTGAGAATGTTCTGCAGCCGCTCGGAGACATCCTGGACCCTGGCACCTGGGCGGTAACTCAACATTCTGGATTCCCATTTGAAGCCACAGAATCTCCGGTCTGTCCCTCTAACAATCGACTCTACTATCTCTAAGGTCCTGTTAACTGTTACCCTTTCCCACTGTGCCCCAGAGTCAATGGTAATGCCACCAACCTTGGCGACTGCTGCTTTCCCCTGGATTGTATTTACCCTGAACAGGTTCCAAATCGGTGTACTTGTTTTTGTGGAGAATTGCCATAGGGTATTCCTGCATTCTCTGCCTACTCCGTTCCCCATTCCAGGTGGTCGCCAACTTCCTCTCTGTCTTGAACACAACAGGGAGCAAGGACTCATGTTGGATTAAATTGCCCTTATTTAAATGCAACAGGTCAGATAGGTAAACCTAATGTACTCACAACATGGATCTTAATGCGGGACTGGGATATTATAGTCATTACAGAAATATGATTGGGGCGAGTCTTGGGTGTGACCACAACACGAAAGCTCTTATCGATGAAGTTCTCAATATCTCAGATGATCCTGAGTGCATCCAGCTCCAGCTCCCGAACACGGTCTCCCAGGAGTTGCAGCTGGGTGCATTTTCCACACGTGTAGTTACCAAGGACTGTGGGAATTTCTCTGAGCTCCCCACATCCCGTATCAACAGTCCTAACTGCCATCTCCATTGCTGCAAGACTAAAGTTTAAAGGACTTTTTTTTGAGCTTGCCTGTAGTTTTCGCTGAGCTGCTGTTGTCCAAAACCTCTTGAGCCAAACATTACTCCTGACTCTGCTACCAACCGCATGTCTCTCTACCCCTTCACATTTAGTTTTGGTTAGGGAAGGAGGGAGACACTCAGTGATGTAGCACTTGGGCATTAAGCACTCCTTGACACCTGGCCACTAACTACCTGCTCTCCATCCAAGATCACTGATTGGCCTTGGAAGATGTCTTACTGAGATTTTCCTTCTGGTAGTGCTAACTGCGCTGATGCTAATCTTGACCCCGGCAGCCAATCTGCGTTGTCACAGTCCCTTGGTCCTTTCTGTCTAAGAGTACTGCATTTATTAATTCCATGAATCTATCGACTGCATTCCAAACTGTGTCTCACTCCACAGCGAGAGAGGTTGATGTTCCAGAGAATACAAGGCGATTGAAAAAATGATACAATTCGACACAGGGCCAACAATATGTCTATCCGCTCACTGAGTCTGCTTTTCCACTCAATTAGGTGAGATCGATTTTGATAATCCCCCATTCCACTTGTCTGCATTTTCCCCATAAACCTTGTATGAGAATGTCTGCCTCAATCCTAAAGATATTTAATGAGCCAGCCTCAACAGCCCGAAGAATTTTCGAACATGATTTCCCTCTCACTGATGTGAGACTTGGTGGTCTTTAACCCCATGCGGTATTTCTAGCACTCTGTTTGAAAGTTGTATCAATATTAGATATTATCCTGTCCTATCACACCTTCTCTGTGGCCAGAGGCAAAACAAAAATGAAAAGTTAAGAGACAGTATTCTCCTCACGTCAGCCTAAGATACAGCGCATTCTGGTCTGTACATTTGACTACTCTCTATCCCACAAAAACTTCCAATTCATTGCCAGCTTCTGTATCAATTCACTCAAGGATCACACGGTCACTCTCCTTGAATCCAGGAACTCCTTCTTCAAACTGAAGACCGAAAGAAAGTCAGTGTTTAACATATTCTCTGGCTCCGTGCACAGGCTGCCCCCTTGGTCCTTAATACTCCCCATTCTCTCCCGCGTTACCTCTTCCCCTTAATAACTCGAAAGAATGTCTTTGAATTCTTGCTCATCTCTACCCTCGAATGTTTTAACTCCCCGCCAACATTTCTGCTCTTCTACTGACTTTTTAAGTTTTGCCCTACACTTTCTATATTCTTTTCGGACCTCCGTGGACCTGCTCACTTTGTAACTGCTTTAAGCTTCTTTTTCCTTTTTAATTCTGTTCGGAAATGTGTCGACACCCGAGGTTCTCTGGGCTTGTGTTCCTAAAATTTATCTTCGGTGTAACATGCTGGGCCGATACTGTCATCAATTACATTTTGTTCAAGTGACCCCCTAACTAGCGCCCCACGCTGTTCTGCTACAGTTGCACCCAGAAGCATCTGCACTTTGGCCAGATCCTGTCATATATTTTTCATAAAATCGGTCTCCAAAATCCAAGAAGCTTTTATTTTTCAAACATTTCTGGGTCTTTTCCTTAGCAAACTCAAGACATAGGAGACACGGTCACTGGTCCTTTCATGCTCAACCCAATCCTGCCTGCAACATCTGACTGGCGTCGTTCCCCACGGTGAGGCCCAGCACAGCCCCGCCCATTGTTGTATCTGCTACACG
Organism: Chiloscyllium punctatum; assembly: GCF_047496795.1. NCBI lineage: Eukaryota > Metazoa > Chordata > Chondrichthyes > Orectolobiformes > Hemiscylliidae > Chiloscyllium > Chiloscyllium punctatum. The sequence continues at coordinate 54,721,021 of NC_092785.1, read as the reverse complement.
TTGACATAACAAGCTCCCAGGAATAAATTTCAAGGCATCTGTCCCCTCTTAAAAATGTTATCACTGTCCGAATGAATGTTTGGAAGTGAAATGCCTGAATATAATGACCCCATTGTTGTATTAGCACACCTCAGTAAATTGGTTCTATATCAGCTCCTGTACTTTGTTTTGTTTGGGAGTCTATAATATATCCCCAGCGGTGTGTCTTCATGGTTTTGATCCTGAGCCCTAACCACCAAGCCTCATTAGATCCTTCTTACTGCAGTAACTTTCTCCACAATTAGTAATGCTACCCCCTTTCCTCTTTTACCACCTCTCCTGTCGTGCTTCGAGATCTTGTACGACAGGACATTGAGTTGTCAGCCCTGACCTCCCTCAAACACATCTCTGTGATGGCAAAAATGTCACAACTCTCCATTTCACCTCATTCCGTTATCACATCTGTTTATCCGATAACATTCCCAGCATTAAGGTAAACAAAATCCAGCCTGGAATGTAACACCTGGAATACTCTATAACGCGGAGTTCGTTCGTCATTCATTGTTTGTTCTCAAGCTGCCCAATTCATGAACCAATCCTATACCTCTGGGAATGAATGAATATTTGTTGAATTGTAATTTCTCTTTTAATAAATGTATTCATCAAATGCAGCTTTCCAGAACTAAACAGTCAGCTCCACATGCAACGGGTTTCTGCTGATTAATTCCCTGTTCAGTGTGCAGAGGGGAGAGCTCGAAGTAATGGAGAAAGTGAGAACTGCAGGTACTGGGGATCAGAGTCGAAACGTGTGGTGCTGGCAAAGCACAGCCATTGGGGCAGCATCTGAGGAACAGGAGAGTCAAAGCTTTGGGAATCAGCAGTTCATCAGGATCTGCAGTTCTCACTTTCTCCATTACTTAGTTCTGGAAAGTTGCATTTGATGAATACAAAGAAGTATGAGAGATGACTTGTTAGAGGTTTATAAGATGACGAGAGGCAAAGATAGAGTGGATAGCGAGATACTTTTTCCCATGATGCAAATATCTATCACAAGGGCGAAAAACCTAAAGGTAAGTGGAGGAAGGTTGAATGGAGATGTCAGAGGTAGGTTCCTTTCATAGAGAATGGTGGATGGTTGGAATGTACTGCTGGCAACTGTAGTAGAGTCAGCTGCATTGGGGATATATTAAGAGACGATTGGATAGGCAATTGAATGATAGTATAATGAAGGGTATGTAGGTTAGTCTGATGTTAGAGTAGGATAAAGAGTCGGCAGGATGTCAAGGCCAAAGGGTCTACCCTGTACTGTTCTATGTTTCACTCAGCATGTGGATTCTTTTCAATTGTTGAATGTGTGAGGGAGTGATGTGTGTGAGATCAGGAAGCTCTGTAGGGGCCTTGGGCCAAGGCGTCCACTTCTGGGGTGCATTTTTACAGTCACCTGAGTACCAGTACAACATGTGTGTGATGACCTACACCAGACAGAATCTGTCAAGTTCTGTTATTAAGGTGATTCTGGACTTGTCATTTGCTGCTGTTTTCTTCAGATAGATTTTGTTGGTTGACCCATGTATTATTTTTTTGTCCATCAACAGAGATGTACAATTTTATTTGTATACTGGTGAATGTGAAGGTGACATTTATTGGAGACGGGTTTGGAGCTTTCTTTGCGAGACACAATGTGCTGCAGAATACTGTCAACTTGTCTTTACCCAGTGTCTGGTCCAGATAGCAGATGCTTGGAGTCTGGGAGGCAGGCCAGATATAATCACCATAAGTAACTTGTGCGATGTGATTCTGAGACTTCATGTCCATTCATCTGCCCCCAGTCAAGGCTCAGACCGAAGATGGAGTCGAAATAATTTGTTGTGAAATAATGTTTGAATGACTGCCCTGACCCAGGTGGAAGCTCTCTGGATTCATTTAAGAGCAGACAAATGTCTTACCCAGTATCACAGGCAGCTGTGCATGAATTCAAATCTTTTAAAGTCTTTTTTCAATGTAGGTTATGATTGCAATCTGATCTGATAAAATCAGATATTTGCTATGATCGTGAACTGTGATTCACAAAAGTGTGAAATATCATTATTTAACCAAACAATAATTGCATCACCTCTGAAAATAATTAGGTTGATGTTATATTTATGGAACTAAAATATACTTTCCTGCCAACATTTTATGATACAAAAATAAAGATTGTATATTTTATTTAATACCGAACAAAGAACATGTTATCTGACTATAGTGGTGATCACAATTACATGCTTTTGCATACATGAACATCATGTAACCACAAAAATACATCATCCTCTCTCACTAGTATTCTCACATACGGATGAGGAAGGACACCACTTCAACTGGGGCAACACATCCCTCCTAGGACAAACCAAATAGAGGCACGCACGAGGATTCCGAGAAGCATTGCATTTCAACTTGAACTCTATCAACAAACACACCGAGTTAGACCTCAGCCATCACCCCTGAGAAAAGGAACAGGATGTGACTTCACCGCAGGAAATAACATCACCACAGGAAATGACATCACAAACCCAAAGAAACTCAAACATATAAATAGAAAGCAGGAAGTTTCAGCGTTGGTTCCCCTGAGGCCCACTGAAGATGAAGATGGTAAAACATCTCGAAATGAACCTCCCAGCTCAGCGAAGAAGCCTACATCCAAAATTTCAACCTGAGCTAAAAATCTTCTCAAAACTCGCTGCAATTGCACACTCATTGTCAGTATTTAAATGAATACATCGTTGCTCCAACATTTGGAAAGTCGTTGGCTTCTGAATGATTGTATTTTTCGAGTGAGAAAACTATTGAACAGTAATATAGAAATTGCGTTCTTACATATTTATGCATAATCGATCAGTTTAATTTCTCACCAAATGTGCGAGCTTCAGTTATTTTCCAACAATTGAAAAATGACAATAATTCAGAGAATATTAGATTAAATAAATGATTTATGTTATTAAATTGAAGTGAACAACAATTTGAAACCTTGCAATTTTCAGAATGAATGATATTTAATGTGAAATGTGAAAAAGAATGAACAACATACATCCGTGTGAGTAAACAGTCAGACATTTTCGAAAGAGTATTGTGGCAAAGCAAAGGAAATATTTGTTTTATTTGTTGGGATACAAAATTTAAAATATTCGTGTGCTGAGTACTAATTAGACTTCATCATCAAGCTGAACTTGCAATACTTGCATTATAAATGGTTATGCTACAGCAAAATGATCAGATATTTGCCAACATTTACAGCTGGAAATAATCTGATACTGGCTTTGACTTGCATCTGTACCTGATAGAGAACAGAACTTTAATGTACACAATGAGGCTATTGGAACAGTGTGTATGCATCAGCTGAGGAAGTGTCTCCCAAATCCTCCCATTTGCCACCTCTATCACTGTTGCCCTTTAATTTGGGAAGGTTAAATTATATATCCATTTCCCTCTTGAGTCTTCATTCACAAATCTCCCAGGTAGGGCATTCCAAATCCTAACAACTCTCTCAATAAAGAGCTTTTGACTTATCTCACTCCAACGTCTTGTGCCGATGATCTTGAAACTGGGATGATGTAATGCCAGCTAAGAGAAATGAAGTATTCTTATTTTACCCTGTTTTTTTGCCATAATTTTGATCACTGCAATAAGTTCACATCCTAGTCTGTTCTGATCAATCAGGAGTAAGTTCATTACTCTAATTTCTCACATCCTACCTTTAACTAATTTCTTCATTCCACTTATCATTCTGATTATTTATAAGGTTCCAGGTATTCTTCTTCAAAGTAATGAAGGGTGTGTGTGTGTGTGTGTGTGTGTGAGAGAGAGAGAGAGAGAGAGAGAGAGAGAAAACAATTCTCTGTAATGTCTGAATTACACCCAATGCCTGGTGTAAAAGAGGTAAGGATTAGGTAACGATTAACATATGTTAAAAGAGCTACTTCAGGGGCGATGATTTCAGATTTCTGGATCATTGGGCCCTCTTCCACGACAGGTGGGGGCTTTAAGAAATGGAGAGATTGTATCTTAACTGGAAGAGCACCAACATCCTAGTGGGGAGGTTTTCTCGTGCAAATTGGGTGGATCTAAACTAATAAACCAGGAGGCTGGGAAACAAAGCAGCAGGTCAGCAACGGAGCAGAATGTAGAGGTGAGTCTCATGACGATGCTGCGAGAAGGAATCAAATCAGTCCAAAATGTTAGTTGGCGATTGGAATAAATGATTGAGATGTATGTCAACGATTAATAAATGAAGATGGAATGTATGGGGTTCGTGAAGGAGTGCGGTGTGTGAGATCAAGGAGCTCGTACTCAAGAAACTATTAAAGGGGAAAAATAAATCGAAACAATCTTATTTAAAATCCTTAGGCCTAAAAGCACACAGTATTTCGAATAAAATTTCTGAGCTGGCAGTAGATACAGACATAAATGGGTATGGCCTGGTAAGGATGATTGTAACATGGTTACAGGAAGATCAGGACTAGACAGTGAACTGCCCATGGGTACTCCGTATTCCGAAAGGATAGACATGAAGGTAAAGGAGGTGGAATTGGTGTGTTGGTTAAGGATGATATCAAGGCTATATTAAGAAATGATATTGGCACTAGGGAGCAAAATTAAAATCAGTCCAGGTGCAAATAAAAAGCAACTGAAGAAACCTCTTTGGAAGAGTAATTTTCAGCCACCGTCTCCCTAAAATACTTCTGAGGTCGGAAATGATGAAGGTTCGTGACAAGATAACAACGGTGGGATACACGTGCATATTGAATCAATTAATCAACTTGGCAAAGGGTAGGCTCCAAGAACAAATCGTAGAGTATATGAAGGATAGTTTCTAAGAACACATGTCATGGAACCAACCAGAGAGCAGGGTACTTTAGTTTTGATATAAGCAAGGAATGAAAAACGATCTTGCAGGAAAGGATCCTCTTGAAAAGAATGACCACAACATGCTGTAGTTTCAAATTTAGATTGAAAGAGTGAGGACAGAGTCACATACGAGAGCCTTAGTGTAGGGTAATGATACTTACAGTGGCCTAAGGAAGGTGTTGGTGGGGTGTGGGGGAACAGTCAAAGGCAGGACAGATGAAGAAATTTGGCAAATACTTAAGGGGATACTAAATGCCTCTCAATTAAAGTATATTTGTGAGAGAAGAGGAATTGCATGACAGAGAAAATTTATCCATGTCTTGATAAGGAATTCAACGACAACATGAGGGCAAAAACTAGGGCAAATCATACTGCACAAGTTAGTCATGCTCCGGGAGATTGGGTAAGGCGGTGGCCTAGTGCATTACAGCTAAACTGCTCATCGAGAGACCCAGACAATGTTCTGGTGAGCTGGGGTCGAATCCTGCCATGGCAGATGGTGGAATTTGAATTCAAATTTGGGATTAACAAACTGATGGTGAGTACTGGATTAGTGGTGCTGGAAGAGCACAGCCGTTCAGGCAGCATCCAACGACCAGCGAAATCGACGTTTCGGGCAAAAGCCCTTCATCAGGAATAAAGGCACTGAGCCCGAAGCATGGAGAGATAAGCTAGAGGAGGGTGGGGTGGGGAGAGAGTAGCATAGAGTACAATGGGTGAGTGGGGGAGGAGATGAAGGTGATAGGTCAAGGAGGAGAGGGTGGAGCGGATAGGTGGAAAAGAAGATAGTCAGGTCGGACAAGTCAAGGAGACAGTAAGTGAGCTGGAAGTTTGAAACTAGGATGAGGTGGGGGAAGGGGAAATGAGGAAACTGTTGAAGTCCACATTGATGCCCTGGGGTTGAAGTGTTCCGAGGCGGAAGATGAGGCGTTCTTCCTCCAGGCGTCTGGTGGTGAGGGAGCGGCGGTGAAGGAGGCCCAGGACCTCCATGTCCTCGGCAGAGTGGGAGGGGGAGTTGAAATGTTGGGCCACGGGGCGGTTTGGTTGATTGGTGCGGGTGTCTCGGAGATGTTCCCTAAATCGCTCTGCTAGGAGGCGCCCAGTCTCCCCAATGTAGAGGAGACCACATCGGGAGCAACGGATACAATAAATGATATTAGTGGATGTGCAGGTGAAACTTTGATGGATGTGGAAGGCTCCTTTAGGGCCTTGGATAGAGGTGAGTGAGGAGGTGTGGGCACAGGTTTTACAGTTCCTGCGGTGGCAGGGGTAAGTGCCAGAATGGGAGGGTGGGTCGTAGGGTGGTGTGGACTTGACCAGGTAGTCACGGAGGGAACGGTCTTTGTGGAAGGCGGAAAGGGGTGGGGAGGGAAACATATCCCTGGTGGTGGGGTCTTTTGGAGGTGGCGGAAATGTCGGTGGATGATTTGGTTGATGCGAAGGTTTGTAGGGTGGAAGGTGAGCACCAGGGGCGTTCTGTCCTTGTTACGGTTGGAGGGGTGGGGTCTGAGGGCGGAGGTGCGGGATGTGGACGAGATGCGTTGGAGGGCATCTTTAACCACGTGGGAAGGGAAATGACGATCTCTAAAGAAGGAGGCCATCTGGTGTGTCCTATGGTGGAACTGGTCCTCCTGGGAGCAGATACGGCGGAGGCGGAGAAATTAGGAATACGGGATGGCATTTTTGCAAGAGATAGGGTGGGAGGAGGTGTAATCCAGGTAGCTGTGGGAGTCAGTGGGTTTGTAAAAAATGTCAGTGTCAAGTCGGTCGTCACTAATGGAGATGGAGAGGTCCAGGAAGGGGAGCGAGGTGTCAGAGATAGTGCAGGCCCCAGCTATGCCTGTCTCTTTGTTGGCTACGTAGAACAGTTGATCTTCCGTAATTACACCGGCACCACTCCCCACCTCTTCCTCCGCTACATTGATTACTGCATTGGCGCCACCTCGTGCTCCCGGGAGGAGGTTGAGCAATTCATCAACTTCACCAACACATTCCACCCTGACCTTAAATTTACCTGGACTATCTCTGACAATCAACCAAACCGCCCCGTGGCCCAACATTTCAACTCCCCCTCCCACTCTGCCGAGGACATGGAGGTCCTGGGCCTCCTTCACCACCAGACGCCTGGAGAAAGAATGCCTCATCTTCCACATCGGAACACTTCAACCCCAGGGCATCAATGTGGACTTCAACAGTTTCCTCATTTCCCCTTCCCCCACCTCATCCTAATTTCAAACTTCCAGCTCACTTACTGTCTCCTTGACTAGTCCGACCTGCCTATCTTCGTTTCCACCTATCCGCTCCACCCTCTCCTCCTTGACCTATCACCTTCATCTCGTTCCCCCACTCACCCTTTATACTCTATGCTACTCTCTCCCCACCCCCACCCTCCTCTAGCTTATCTCTCCATGCTTCAGGCTCGCTGCCTTTATTCCTGATGAAGGGCTTTTGCCCGAAACGTCGATTTCGCTACTCGTTGGATGCTGCCTGAACTGCTGGGCTCTTCCAGCACCACTAATCCAGTATGTATTTTTAAGCATCTGCAGTCATTGTTTTTACCAAACTGATGGTGAACATGAGTAGATTGTCAGAAGAAGCTCACCTGTTTCACTAATGTCCTATGTGGAAGGAAACTGCCATCCTTACCTGGTCTGACCGATATGTGACTCCGGACCCACATCAATGTAGATAACTCCTAACTGCCCTCTGGGAAATCAAGGATGAGCAATAAATGCTGGCCTACGCAACAATACCCACTTCCTGTGAATTGATGAAAACAAACAAAAAAAATCAGCAAAGGGTTAACACACAACATTAAAAGAAGCTATGACAAGAAATGAACGGAAATATAAATACTGATACCTGTAGCTTTCACTAGTACATAAAAAAGAATCGCAGAGTGAAACTAAGTGATGGCTCTTTGCAGGATGAAACTGACAAAATAACGATGAAAAACTCAAAAATGGCAAAGGCACAAAAGCAATGTTTTCTGTTTTCACAGACTACACTAAAAACTATAGTTCCTACAGAGGACCTTGTTGGAATTACTGCTGTTTGTCATTTTAATAAATTACCTAGATGAGGGCATAAAATGATGTGGTAGTAAATTTAATGATGATACTAAGGTTGGTGAAGTGTGGATAGTGCTGAACGATGTTGCAGGTTACAGAGGGACATAGATAAGCTACAGAGCTGGGCTGAGAGGTGGCAACTTCAGGTTAATGTGCAAGAGTGTGAGGTGATTCATTTTGGAAGGAGCAAAATGAATAAAGAGTACTGGGCCAATGGTAAGATTCTTGGCAGTGTCCACGAGCAGAGAGATCTCGGTGTCAATGTACGTAGATCACTGAAAGTTGCCAATCTGTTTAATAGGCTTGTTAAGAAGGCGTAGAGTATGTTAGCTTTTATTGGAAGAGGGATAGAATTTTGGAGCCACATGATCATACTGCAGGGGCACAAAACTCCGATGTGGCCGCACTTGGAGTACTGTATATTTCTGCTTGCTACATTACAGGAAGGACGTGGAACGTTTGGAAAGGGTGCAAAAGAGATTTACAAGGATGTTGCCTGTTTTTGAGAGAAGGTCTTATAAGGAAAGTCTGAGGTAGTTGTCGCTGTTTTCATTCGAGAGAAGAAGGATGAGAGCTGTCTGAATTGATCTAGAAAAGATAATCAGAGGGTTAGATAGGGTGGATAGTGTTATGAATCTTTAAGTGTATATACCTTCAAGAGATTTGAAAGGCTGGCCAGAGTAGTGGAAAAATTAAAAATGTAATATTTGGTCAAACAGCTAGCATTATCTGGGTTGCTATGAAACAAATTCAAATTTAAATTCAGCCAATCAGTTTAAATAATGTGCCAAGACGCCAAATGCTAATCAAGTTTGTATTTAGTGTTTGTACAATAATAAAACCAATAAAACAATCCAATTTTTGAAGGTATAAATATCAAACATTTTGAACAGTTGGCCAGAGCTGCAAAGAGCAGCAAGCCGCTAACAAGTCCAGCCTGGCAGCAGAAAGATCTGCTCTCAAGGGCGGCACGGTGGCACAGTGGTTAGCACTGCTGCCTCACAGCGCCAGAGACCTGGGTTCAATTCCCGCCTCAGGCGACTGACTGTGTGGAGTTTGCATATTCTCCCCGTGTCTGCGTGGGTTTCCTCCCATAGTCCAAAGATGTGCAGGTCAGCTGTTAGGTGCTGGGGTAAATGTAGGGGTATGGGTGAGTTTCGCTTCGGCGGGGCGGTGTGGACTTGTTGGGCCGAAGGGCCTGTTTCCATACTGTAAGTAATCTAATCTAATCTGACAGGGACCTTTATCAACCAAAGACCTGGGAAGCAGAATCCCCAATAATAAGAAAGGAATATCGAGAAGATTCGACAGCTGCCTGGTTTTGAAATAAGAGTTTTAAAAAAAATCTTCATCAGGATTTTTTGATCGGGCTATTATTATAGAGGTGGAGGTATCAGTGTGCATATCAGTCTATTGGTTAGTGAAAGCGGCGAACTTGCAAAATTTTTGGCAATACCATGATGACTTTTAACAAGGTAAGGTGCTTTTTGGTGATTCAACAGAAGAACAAATGTCTGTGGTAAGCAGTTTACAGGTGCCCAAATTGAAAGAATGGATCAAACCCGTTCAGTTAGCAGGCCCAAGCAGCATTTTTATCCAGGCAACAGTTCAAATGCTGCCAATTAACTTCAAACGGCACTTGGAGATTAGGAACCATTTTTGCGTTAACAATATGAAACTAATCATATACTAAGAATTTATTGTGTCAAGGAGATATATATAACAGAGAGGCAATTGGACAGAGGGGGGGAGTCCACTGCTAGCTGAAAAAAACGATGACAGGGAAGTGTCATCTGTGAAAGAAATATTGGGGTCTCACAAAAAATCTCCATGCCCTGCCTAAAAACCTCTATCCATCAATAAAGGTACACAACACGCTGAGCAAATATTCTTGAAACCAGAAAACAACTGAGAAGGCATTTCAGGCAGAGAAAGACGACGGAATAAGATACAGAAATTTCAAGAGATTCCATTCTGGATGAACTTTGAGAAACTAAGTTTTAATTTTACTCTTAGTACTACTGGATTTATGAGTGGAATCCGCATTAATGAAACTGCATATCATGAAAATCTTGTTTTTTTTTCCGGAAAACGTAATTAGTTACAGACTGCTCGTTCAGTTTGTTAGTGATTTGTTCACTGTTCAAGTTAGAATCATAGAATACATAGAGTAGGGAAACAGGCCCTTCGGACGAACAGGCCCTCCAAAGAGTAAACCACTCAGATGCAATCCTCTACACTATTGACTATATTTACCCCTGACTAACGCACCTAACCTCCACATCCGTGAATACTATGGGCAATTTGGCATGCCCAATTCAAGTAACCTGCACATCATTGATTGTGAGAGGAAACAGGAGCACGTGTTTGACCCCACGCAGACACGAGTAGAATGTGATAACTACACATAGACAGTTGCCCGAGGTTGGAATCAAGCCTGGGTCTTTGGCACTATGAGGCAGCAGTGCTAGCCCCTGAGCCACGGTGTCACCCTTAGACAATCAAATAGTACTTGTTAATTACAAAATGCGTGAAAGGATTCCATTTCATTGAACCATTCCTTTATAACAAACTGGGTTGTCAAAAAGGAAGTGGGTTACATCACTTGTCACACTCTCTTCGCTGGGTGCATTGCTTTTAATTATCAGATGGATGTTGACCTCCACTTCATTATATTATAGAGAGTTCGAAGTGGGTCAAGTGAATGATATATTGGTATATGGGGCATAGCAGGAAATATGTGTCTGTGTTTGAATAGATTGGTGATTTGAATGAAAAACGGTGCATTAATCCAATGGAGAGATTGCAAAGCTGAGGCACAGAGGAATCAGACACCTGGATAACAAAAAAAAACACGTTGCGTGCACATCATAGGGAGGCGATATAAATTTTCAAACCTTTTGAAAGAGAATACATTCAGGAGTAGGGAAGATATCCTACACTTTTGTAGGATACGGTGAGACCACATTAGGAGAGCTGAGGGCCCAATGACATGAAAAGCAGTCCAGAGAAGATTCACTCAACTGATTCCTGTGAGGAGCATTTATCTCTGAAAGAACGTTGTCAGATTGGCTTTGGATCAGTTAGGGTTTAGGCAAATGACGCATGATCCCTTTTAAACCCATAATATTCTGAGTAGTCTATTCAAGTTGAATGCTGAAACAATATTTCAATTTGTGCGAGAGATTTCCAGAAATGGATGGACTCCTGGAAACTGGAGAATATCCCAGTGAAGGAGTTTGTGATTGTTTTAACCATCTCAAAGGGTTCTGCGTCTGTGGGAACATCCCTCCCAGAGAGTGATGAAACGTAAGACAATGAATATTCTAAGACACAGTCAGACAGTTTATCGGCTATGAATTATGAATTAAAGTCATAGGGCATAGCCACAATCAGATCATCCATGATCTTATTACATGGCAGACTTGGTTCAAGTTGTCCAATCACTTACTCCTGATCTTAGTTTCTTTGTAGCTATTGCCTTTAGATACTGACAAATAATGAAAGCATTCTCAAGTGCAAAAAGGCTCTCCCTTTCAGAATGATGAGCACAACTTGCAAATGTGATTTTTAATCAGCATTGCGAAAGCACTCGTGGAAGTTTCATGGAGTTACAGAAAGATCAGATGCTTAGGTCAAAGTAAAAGCCTCATTAAAACTGCGTTAGAAATCAGACAGGTTAGAATGGATGCCGTTAATTGAGCAGATTCCTGTCAGTTGTTCTTGTAAGGTGAATTCCGTTAACAAGACCAGCATTTATTTCCTATGTTTAATTTCCATTCAGAATATGGTGGTGAACCCCAGTGATCCTCATGGTGCAGGGACACTAACTGATATGTTTCAAAGAGAGCCACAGAATTCTAACCAAGTGACAGTGAAGGGACAATGATATTGATTCAAGCCAGGATGCTGTGTAACCTTGGAGATTGTATTCCTCCCCACATGATGCTCACAGCGATGGAAATAGTGGGACAATCTCTTGTTGTTCTTATTTTGGGGAATGTACAGAGTGGTGTAGAAAGGTCATTTCTGAGGGAGCCTGAAGTAGCATTTTGAACACAGAGTTGCACTCTCCTTTTACGTACGCACTGCCAGTTTTGCATGTTTTATTCATAAACCTTGTGAATAATTTAGGATGAAAATGTGTTGCTGAAAAAGCGCAGAAGGTCAGGCAGCATCCAAGGAGCAGGAGAATCGATGTTTCGGGCATACGTCCTTCAGGAATGAGCAAAGTGTGTCAAGCAGGCTAAGATAAAAGGTAGGGAGGAGTGACTTGGGGGAGGGGCGTTGGAAATGCGATTGGTGGAAGGAGGTTAAGGTGAGGGTGATAGGCCAGAGTGGGGGTGGGGGCGGAGATATCAGGAAGAAGATTGCAGGTTAGGAAGGTGGTGCTGAGTTCGAGGGTTGGGACTGAAACAAGGTGGGGTGAGGGGAAATGAGGAAACTGGAGAAATCTGAGTTCATCCCTTGTGGTTGGAGGGTTCGTAGGTGGAAGATGAGGTGCTCTTCCTCCAGCCGTTGTGTTGCTATGGTCTGGCGATGGAGGGGTCCAAGGACCTGCATGTCCTTGGTGGAGTGGGAGGGGTAGTTGAACTGTTGAGCTACGGGGTGGTTGGGTTGGTTGGTCCGGGTGTCACAGAGGTGTTCTCTGAAACGTTCCTCAAGTAGGCGGCCTGTCTCCCCAATATAGAAAAGGCCACATCAGGTGCAGCGGATGCAGTAAATGATATGTGTGGAGGTTCAGGTGAATTTGTTGCAGATATGGAAGGATCCCTTAGGGCCTAGCAATTGGACTTTCTCATTGCTATGACTAAATCCAAAGTTGCCCAATCTCTAATGGATTGTGCTAAGTTAAACTTAAACTGGGGAGTTGTGGGTGGTATTAATTGCACATTTGTCATTGTACATTCCCACCTTTGAACTTATGATGGAGGGAAGGACATTGATGAAGCAGCTGGAGATGGCTTGGCCTGGGATATTTCGCTGCAGAACAGGGCCATTGTAATGTAGGACTTGCAGGTGCATCGTAAAATAGGGCTGAGTCAGCATGACTTCGTCAAGGAGAGGTCTCGCTGACAAGTCTGGCAGAATTCTTTCAGATGAGAATGTGCAAGTTTGACAAGGAAGGATGTGATTTGATTGGCTAATTGGGACTCTGCGAAATATGAATCTGTCTTAAATTGAATTTTGTTCATCTATTGGTTACAAGTTGCATAAGTAGAGATATAAAAACATTTAAAAATTTAAAAAAACAAATTCAGCACTAGCTAAATACAATAACGATGGTGGGTCGGGGGATGTGTTATTTCTGCATCATGTGGTAGCTGGAGACATTCACTGTCTCGCTCAGCAATCCTAACCTGCGGTGTGACCAGTTCACTAACTGTGCTATCCACTCCCTCCTCAGCATCGCGGATGCTCCACAGTGAGTCCATCCGCAGCTCCAGGGCCATCATGCGGTTAAACAACAGCTGCAGCTGGACACATTTCCTGCAAGTGTAAGAGTCAGGAACGACAGACACATTCCTAAGCTCCCACATCAAGCAATAATCACATGGCACGCGTCTGAGGTCCCCTGCCATTGTAAGCTTACCTTTATATGAACTAACTAAAACCAAACAATGCACTTAAATAAATGAAAAAGATGGATAAGATATAAAAGCCTTACCTTACAGGATCGTTTTCTTCTGGTTAGTGGAGGGGGGCGTTAGGGAGATATACGTGTGGTATCTCGGTATAACAACAGCCCAGATATAAATTAAGCCCTAACCTTCCCAGCAGCCCTCGCTTCACTCTTCCTCCTCTCCCCGCCGCTCTGAAAAAATGGAGTTCGTTGTCAAGCAGGTTTGGTGGAGGTGATGGATATCAGATCCTGTCATCACTGGACTAATTCAGAGGACTCCTCTTTCCCAGTTAATGAACTCACTCTTAAGTATTTATTGTCAAGTCTGTCCATTTTAAAGAAAAAGTAATTGCCGGAGTTGTGCTGAAATGATATGTACATTTTCATGCGACAAGATTATTCAATGCGCCAATGAGGTGAGGAATAGGATGGAGGTAGAGTTAAATACATGGGCAAAGATCTGGTAGAGGAGGCAGAACTTCCGATATGTGTATCATTGGGATTCCCGAGTCCCTCTCTCAAACAAATATCTATAATATTGACATAGCAGTGATATATACTCACCCAAGCTCCAAGTTCATCCGTCTTACCTGTCATACTCCTCACATTATAATCAGTGTACTTCAGACTGCCAGGCTCATTGTGTTCAGTAACCTCTGTCTGTTTGTTGTTGGTCTTAGCTGTACTGGGATTAGTCACCAACCCCGCCTCAGTCGTGTACTTCTGGACCGACAGCTCTGGTTCCCACTGTTCCCCCCTCCCCCAACGACCACACTAGTTTAAACCCTCCTGTTTGACAACAGAAAACCTGCCTGCCAGGAGATTGCTGCCAGTTCAGGTCCATCCCGTCCTTCTTGCGAACATCCTACCGACCTGCAAATCCCAATCATCCACATATCGGAGATTGCTGCCAATTAAGGTCCATCCCGTCCTTCTTGTGTATATCCTATCGACTCAGGATCTGATGACATTGGGCTGAAGTGTGTTTATGTCAACGCAATGATTATTATGGATAAGGCAGATGAGCTTCCAGCCTGATTCAATACGTGGGACCATGATGTTGCAGCTATTACAGGCATTTAGTTTGGAGAGGGACAGGACTGGGCGTTCAACATTTCCGGGTATTGTTGTTTTAGGTGAGATATAAAGGAAGGTAAAAGAGGTGGAGGAGAAGTATTACTAATCAGGGATCATGTTGCATTTGCACTCAGAGAGGTAGTACTGGAGGGCGCATCCACTGAGGCAATATGAGGAGAGCACAAAAATAAGATTGATGCAATTGCTGTGTTCGGATTATACTATAGTACGTTCAACAGCCACCGAGACTTTGAGAACAAATGTGTGGACCAGTTATGGAAAGGTGTAATGAAAACAGAGTTGTCATTTTGAGTGACTTCAAAATCCCCAATATTAACTGGGACTCCCTTAGAGCAAGTGGCTTAGACGGGGCAGAATTTGGTGCATCCAAGCGGGTTACTTGAATCGGTATGTGGGTAGCCCACTACAGGAAGGGCCGTACTGGACCTCGTATTGGCTAATGAGCCTGGACAGTTGACTGACATTTCAGGGGGACAGCATTGTGGAATCATTTTGGAAACTCCTTCAGTTTTAAGATAGCTAGGAACATGGATAAGTCAGGATCTTTTGAGAAGCTATGGAATTGGAGTAAAGCAAGTTATGTCAGTATCAGGCAGGAGCTAGGGAGTGTTAATTGGGAGGAGTAACTATCAGGCAAATCCACATTTTGTATGTGGCAACTGTTTATTAAATCCTGATTGCAATATCATCTGGCGAACGTCCTCTCGACTGTTCGAATTTCAATTCATTTTATTTGAACAGATATTTCGAAGTCGCTGTATACCAGAGAACGGAAAGAGATAATGGATGATTGTTACCTGTGTCCTTCACTGAATCAGATTGTCTCTACAGGCACCGAATAATTTGATTGTGGGTCAGAGCACCACAGAATTAATAGAGCACAGACGGAAGCCATTCAGTCCTTCGTACATTCACGAGCTCTCCAACTATGCAATCAGAAAGCAGAGAGAGTTATTGGAGATAGATAGAGAGAGAGAGAGAGAGAGAATGAAATAGAAAGAAAGAATGTGAAGGGAGATGAACAGAGAGGAGAGAAAACGGAATGACAGAGTGATTGAGAAATGAAGGGGTGTGAAATGGGGATGAAATTCGGTAGATCAGGAGACAGCATGAGGAGACATAGACAGAAGATGGAAGCTTTATTTAAACATTTCCCCTGAACCAAAAGCTCTTTGTTTGGGAGCCATGCCCTGTGAGCACCATGCTGATTCTGGTTATGATCCCAGATCATTTATCTCCTATAATATCACAGAGTTGAGTGGCTGACAGCTAAACAGAAACCAATAGACCAATTGACTGGCTCCAGAGAGAAGGTGGATTAATTTAAATAGACTGTGCCAATGGTAGCAGGAACTGATAACCCCCTGAGAATCTGTGCGAGTGACTGAGCCAGAGAATCTCAGTGAGGGGGATCACTGTCAGAGGGGAAATCAGCATCTCAGCTATGGGTCAAGTAATGACTGAAAAGGTTTGCACCCCACTTCCATGGTTTAGTAATCCACATTTCACTTCATACAGCTCGATATCATGAGGGTATTTGAACAATCTTATCTCTTTGTACATTTCATATTTTGGTTTGTCGACAAAATCATTTTGTCCCTGTATTTTGTGTTGAATAAACGCATATCATTTCTGGGGAAGAAAGGACCTGTTCTGATGGGACAGCCTTTATCAGATCCATGTTGGGACCAGAGTCCGAATGAATCGCTTAACTCGGACGATAGACAGAGATGTACATGGAATAGGAGTGGGGGAACGGGAATCAGTTATAGGAGTAATTAGAAACCTGAATTAAAAGAGGAGGTAAGAGTGCAGAATTCAGGGTAGATTATTAACATCTCCATCACAGACATAACTAGGATAGAGTATCGAGAAATGATTAACAAACAAACTTCAACCACACTGGAATACGAATGACAATGAGAGGAGAGATGGTTAATACAGGACTGACAGCGTTATATCTGAATGCAGGCAGTATGAGGAATAGGGTAAATGAATTCGTGACCCAGATCGAAATTGGCAGGTATGGCGTGATGGGCATCACGGAGATATAGCTGCAAGGGGATCAGGATTGGGAGCGAAATATTCCAGGATATGCACCCTATCCAATAGATACACTGGTGGACTGACGAGGTGGGGTTGCCTTATCGGTAAGAAATGAAATTAAATCAATAGCAAGAAATAACATAGGGTCAGATGGTGTAGCATCTGCATATGTAAAATTGAGGAAGCACAATGTTAAAGCAACGACAGTTGGTGTCTTATACAGGCCTCCAAACAGTAGTGAGGCGGTGGGCCATCAGATATATCAGGAGATAGAAAAGGTGTGTAGGAAAAGCAAGGTTGCAGTGATCATGGGCGATGTCAATATTCAGGGGAACTGGGAAAATCAGGTTGATAGTGGATTGTAAGAAAAGAAATTCATGAAATGTCTACAAGATTTTTTTTTGAGTAGCTTGTGGTGCAATCCATGAGGGAACAGGCAATACTGGATTTATTGTTGTGCGAAGAGGCAGACTAGATAAGGGATCTTAAATTGAAGCAAGCCGTTGGAAGCAGCGATCATAACATTTATACTACA
Source organism: Chiloscyllium punctatum (assembly GCF_047496795.1). Classification (NCBI taxonomy): domain Eukaryota; kingdom Metazoa; phylum Chordata; class Chondrichthyes; order Orectolobiformes; family Hemiscylliidae; genus Chiloscyllium; species Chiloscyllium punctatum. The sequence continues at coordinate 54,703,788 of NC_092785.1, read as the reverse complement.
ATTTGAGAGGCAGAAGATAGAATCAGAGGCAACAGTACTTCAGCAGAATAAAGGC